>NC_134533.1:69170817-69860817 GCF_050624435.1 Tenrec ecaudatus
AGCCACTGTGCCACCAGGGATCCCTTGCTCTAGGTGTATATATATCACCTTAACTGAATGCGAACGATGACTAGAAATTAACCAGCTAAAGAAAGAAGGGAAGAAAGGAGTAATACATGCAAGGTTGGAGAAAGGAAAAATGAGAATAGTACTTAGCATTTGGGGTCTTAATTTAGTATTACAGGACCACCATAGTGATGAGAAAGTAGGGAGACAGGGAAGGGAGGCAGTGCGGGATCATATGCTGTGCTTATATACTGTGCTTATTTGTGTTTGGGGTTCCTATGTACAGTTGCGGATTAGCTGTGGAAGGGCTTTAAGCAGTTAAGCAAGTAACATGGATCAGATTCGCATTTTAAAATCATTTGTAGGAAGAAATGGAGCAGGGATTAAAGGGACAGGGAAACTAATGCTGTAATCTAGGCAAGACTACCAGTTTTATCTAATTCCAGAGCATATGTACTTTCTAGTGTAGTATACACAGTAATACAACTGACCATGTGATAAAGTGCCAGGGGAGCAGAATTCAGGAAGGTAAACCTGGAAAGCAGACTGAGGTCTGATCATGGCCTTGTGTAGTCTCGGGACTCACTCTTGGTGCTCTTATGGAAGGTGTTGAGTAGCCTACTGAGGAGGCGTGGAGATGTTTCTTGTCCCACTCACCTAGTCCTTCTAGTAATACCAGCCATTTAAGTTCAGTTTTTCTATCTCTTCAAATTTCCCTTGCTATTATGATGATTAAAAAAACATATGACTACTAATGATCCAGTAGGATCTCATGTTAATATTTCTCTTATGAAGAACAGCCAGCCTTTAAGATTAGCATCCACGGAGGATGGAGTGTTGCTGTCAGCTCCACATCTCTGATGTGGTCTCGATGACACTCTATCTTCTTTCCTGGGTCAGATTCTCAGTTCCTTGGAAACAGGCAAGGGTACTTCCAGTAGAGCCAAAGTATCATTCACAGCTTATGATTCTCTCAGTTTCAGATTATCTCCCACTGGAAAAGGGAATGGAGGGGGAAGGGGGCCAGTTTTTCTAAGGGGTAGAACACTTTTGATACCTTCTCCTAAGTACAGGTCCCCTCTGAGATAGCCTATGTGGGCAATTCTAAAGTGTTGCTACTAGGATCCCAGGTCATGCATGCACAGGGTTATTCCAAATAAAATGAGCTTTAAACTGGTCTCTGCAGTCATTGGGTAGCTACAGATAGGTTATCTCAGTAATATATGTACCTGTTTTTGTCTCATTTAAGGTGCCTTGAAAACACTGGCTTCTGAGAGGATCTACTAGGTCAGTTAAAGTCAAGGAATAGGTCAGCTCAGTAGGTTAGAGTGACTATTTCAGGGGCGGGGGATTCCAAAGGGGTAATCTTTTTTTTTTAAGGGATAATCTAGACACATTTTCTCAAAGGACATAGGATGATCAAGGGGGCTTATTGTGAAGAAGTTTTAAGAAAATTGTAAACAGCTGGGTGAGAAAAAGGCCAGGAAAGTTGTATCAAGGAATTTTTTTTTTTTTTTTTTACAATGCACCTACCTGTTCATTCTTCAAAGGTAGCAGGGGGATTTGTTCTCTGAGGATTTCATTGGGATGCCTTACCCCATCAATCCTAAAATCCTGATCTTGCTCCATTAAATTTCTTTTTGTTGCCAAAACTTAAAGAACATTAAAAGGAACCTGAATTGAGTCCCTCAAAGATGTCCAAACGGCTTACTGTTTTGACATGTTGTAAATCAAAAAGTGCAAAATTCTGTGAAGGGTTAGAGAAGTGGAAACCCTGCCTTCAGGAGGGTGTAGATCTGGGTGGACGATGTGTTGAGAAGCAATAGCTTCACGTTCTGATACTATTTAATAAGTGTTATGATGTTATAGCAATACTTTTTGAGTTAACCTTTATATAGAATTTATTTTTTAAATAATTTTACTGGGGACTCATACAACTCTTAACATAATCCAAACATAAATCCATTGTGTCAAGCACATTTGTACATCTGTTGCCATCATCATTTTCAAAACATTTGCTTTCTTTTTTAAAAAAATCATTTTATTAGGGGCTCATACAATTCTTATCACAATCCATACATATATCAATTGTGTAAAGCACATTTGTACATTCATTGCCCTCATCATTCTCAAAACATTTGCTCTCCACCTAAGCCCCTGGCATCGGCTCCTCATTTTTTCCCTCCCTCATGAACCCTTGATAATTTATAAATTATTATTTTGTCATATCTTACACTGTCCGACATCTCCCTTCACCCACTTTTCTGTTGTCCATCCCCCAGGGAAGAGGTTATATGCCGATCCTTGTAATCGATTCTCCCTTTCCACCCCACCTCCCTCCACCCTCTGGTATCCTCACTCTCAGCACTGATCCTGAAGGGATCGTCCACCCTGGATCCCCTGTGTTTCCAGCTCTTTAGAATGGACTTCTTAGAGAGCAGTAGCTATGTCAGTGATGACTATGGTAGCCCATCTAAACAGACTCAATTGGTTTCAAATGACTTTCCCAATTCCTCTGGACTCTTCTGCTGGTGCTGCAACATCTCCACTATCTAGTCAGAAGAGAATTCACTCAGAATTGCTGAGTATTTACAGAGTATCTGCTTTGTGTCTGGTGTGAGATGTGTATGTTGGAGTAAGTCATTCAAGGCAGCTATTTAAACATTCATGTAACATTTATGGAACATATAACACAGAAAACTAGATTATATGGTAATTTTCTGAGATATGAAGATATCAAACTCAGACTCATTTCTGCAGAGTTGATTCCAACTCATAGAGATGGTGTAGGACAAAGTAGAATTGCTCCTTGGGGTTTCTAAGTCTTTATAGAAGCAGAAAGCCTCATCTTTGTCCTATGGAGTAGCTGATGGCTTTGAGTTGTCCACCTTGTGGTTAATGGCCCAACACTAAACCATAGTGTCATCAGAGGTCCTCTGTATGAAGATAAATAAGATTAAAACAATCTCTGGGTCACTTCCTACCCACTAAGAGCCACTTAGCCTCATGGCTACTATACGTGTCAGTATAGAACTGTGCTTCATAAGGTTTTCAGTGGCTGATATTTTGGAATAAGATTGCCAGGATTGCTTCTGAGGCACCTCTGGGTGGAGTTTGAGCTCCCAATTTTTGGGTTAGCAACTGAGAGTGTTAATTGTTTGCACTACTCAGGGACTGCACATACCCTTTTAGGGTGGCTGAATTGAAAACAGAAGAACAAGTGTTGGCAAGAATATGGATTAAAGCCCACTGCAGTGCCAACAGACGTCCTGGTGGTGCGATGGGCTGCTAACTGCAGGTTCCCCCACCTGCCACTCTGGGAGAAAGATGAAGCTGTCTGCTGCCATAAGATGTGTATTCTTGGCTATCACGAGAGGAGGGCCAGGGCAGTCTTCCCAAACTTAGTGCCACTTTGTGCCCAGGAGCCTATGCTGTATATGCTTGGATATGTCTATGTATGTGTGAGTCCCTGAACTATGGGGCAAAACAAAAAAAGACGTAGTCTCAGAAACCCCAGGAACAATTTAGTCAGTAAACAGTAAGGATACAGCCATTGGTCCACAGCAGCCTCTCTTTTCAGCAGCCCAGTATCTCTTGGGTCCTTGGCCTGTCAACCACATGGTCCCTTGGCTTCTGCCTCTTTGGGCCAGGAAGTCAGTCTGTCACCCTGCTGCACAGTCTCACAGTCCCAGTGCTGGTCAGGTGATCAGAGTCTAGTGATAGAGGCAGACCCAGAAACAAGTTAAAAAAAAATAGTAATGTGGCCTTGGACATGGGTGGTATGGATTACAATGTCAGAGGGACGAGGGGAGGATTTACTCTGCCTTAGCAGTCTGCTAGACTGTAAGCTCCATGAGGGTGAAAACTGTGATTCATGTACTCTTGTATCCCTAATCTATACCATGACATTTAGTTCATGATTAGCTAACAGTGGTCGAAGGGATGCATGAAGTTAAGGAATATCATATGGAAATGGGGTATTTGACCGATATCTTGAAAAGTAAATAGAAGTGAGTTAGGGTAGGTAAGGAAAGAATTCTAAGGAGAGAAGACAACAGGCAAAGCATGAGGGATAGGAGGAAAAAGCATGTTGATTGTGGCTGGAGTATAAATCATTTGGAGAGTGGTGAGATAGGTTAGCCAGTTGATACGAAGCGCCTTAAGTTCAAAGAGTTTGGACTTTAATTTGAAGGCAATTGCTATTAATCAAACTTTGTTGAAGAGGGGGGTGTATGATGCAGTCAGATGTATGTGTAATAAAGATCACCGTGGCTGCTTTTATGTTTTGAATCACTTCTGGCAAGATTAGAGTCAGGGATATCACTTTGGAAGCCATTGCAATAACTCAGGAAAGAATAAAGGATAACATTTGAACTAAGCCAGTGCAAGAATGAGAAATTCAACGTCGATTTCATATGTGAGTAGACATGACCAGCACATGAATCCAGACTGTAAAAGCTGTAGGAATTCACAGGTGTGATACTTTTGTGCTTTTTGGAGGCAGTGACATCTAGGCTGCATCTTTAATGATGGGCAAAAAAGTATAGACTCTGTGGAGTGCTGGAGTGCATATAGGAAAGAGGAGAAGGAACCCTAGGTGCGGAGGAACCCAGGTTGAGAATTATTAATTTAATCGTATCAAAGAGCCAAAGAAGCAAACTTTAAATGCCCCAAGAGGCAGTTGTTCAAACAGAACAAGGCAAATACCAAATGGTTTGGAATCAGGAAAGGTGTCTGTCAAAGTTGTATCCTTTCTCCATCCTTGCTCTATCCTTTCTCTAGGTTGGGTCTGTGTGCTGAGAAAATGGTCTGAGAAGCTGGGCTCTGTGAGGAAGATCACATCATCAGCCCTAGAAGAGAGCCTATTAATAATCTGTAATGTCCATAGGACACAATCTTACTTGACTTGGAGACCTGACGAGGATCAAGGAATACAGCCATCAGTATACCTTACAGCTCTGTGCGGGGAGGGCAGAAATGTTCACCACTGGCCCAGTGAGCAACGTGATAATCAGAGAAAGGATTGAGGTTGTCAAGGATTTCGTTTTGCTTGGATCCACAATTAGTCCTTATGGAAGCAGCAGTCAAGAAATCAAACAATATATTACATTGGACTTATTTGCTGCAAGGGACTTCTTTGAAGTATTGGGAAGCAAGGATGTCACTTTGAGGACTGGGCTGTGCCTGAGCCAAGCCATGTGAATGTGAGAATTAGACACTGGTTAGGAAAGTACCAAAGAAGAATCGATGTATTTGAATTGCGTTGTTAGCAACAACAAAAAAAAAGCCACAAACTTCCAGAACACAGGAGTCTCTCTCAAAAAAAGGTGGAACCAGAGATGAGACTGGTGAGACTTCATCTCATGTACAGTGGACAAGTTGTGGGGAGTCAGCCCTTGGAGAGTACATACTAGGTAGGGTGAGGATCAGCTAGGAGGAGGAAGATCCTCAATTTGGAATGCTTAGCTAAGGCTAAGGACTTGGAGAAGAATGCGAATGAGAGCCTCTCTGCTCCTGTAAAACTTCAAGTCTCAGAAATTCTATATCCAGTTGTTATGCATTGGAATTAACTTGATGGGAATGTTTTGCGAAAGAATGAAATCTTTAGCTGCATGGTTCGTCATTCTCTAACTTGGAAGAATTTCTTCAGATCTGTGGAGTACAAAGTTGCCCAAAGGATTGGGAGGTGGAATTCCAGAGTTCAGGGCCCTTTGCCAATAGAGAAACTTGAAGGCAGGCCAGGAGGCCATCCTTGCTAGTGATGGTTGAGCTTGGTGCATGAATGTGATAGTCACTTGGTAAATTCTCAGTGATTTAATTTTGTAGTATCTTATATCACATCTCATCACACTAAGTCAACTTGCTTTTTCTTATGTAGGGTACTTAAAGAATCTTGTACCTTTGAAGGCTAAATTGGTGTAGCTGACTCCAAAGCTTTGGAGTGAAGGCAGATTTGGTATGAATTATTGCATTTTAGCTTTAAGGGGCTGCGACAGACTCCATTGTTTATAGATGGGGAAACTGAGACAGCGAGTGAAATACTCTGTCCAGTGACATATAGTGCCGGATTAAGACCTGCAGCTTTCTCTTCTCACCACGAAGGATGGTTGGCTTGAAGACACTTGTTAGGGTGAAAAGCTTGGGAGCGAAATTTCACTCTGCATTGAAAGGGCAAAGGATATATCTGTTTACTTGCCTTCCAGAGGCCAAGCACAGTTTTCATGACTTTGACATTTGTAGGTCAGTGGCATGCCTGCTTTCTTAATTTGTTTGTTTGGGTTGTATCATTCATGACTGTAGCTATACTTTCCTTGAACAGAGATTTCACATTACTGTCAAATTAGTATGGTTGAGGTTACTTTGTTTTCAGATTTAGGCATTGTAATTTAGTGTGAACCCAAGTCTGATTCTGCTTGATTAAGTAGGCCCATTAGAGAAGACAATCTCAGAAGCACCAGAGCAATGTGACTTGGCAGCTGGGGAGAGAAGATTTGGTCCATGGCTGTGGCAGACTGCAGGACCCAGGACTGATTCATTAGGTACAATAGACACAGTGCCTGGGACCTAAAAGACTGCTTTTATTTCTTTTAAAATTCAGAAGAAAAGAAGTAGCTTTTATTATATTCACCTGTGTACCAACACAGACATAAAATAGATAGAAGGGTGTGTTTTTTTTTAATGGAGAAAGTAGCCTACAAAGAAAAATGCTCAGGCCTGTGAAAGTTATCATGTAGTCCTTGTAGGACCCACTGGTGGGTTGACTGCTTACAGCTCTAAGCCCTGACTCTGACTGTTCTGTTAAAGTTTGTGTCCTTCTCCCAAACAACCCATCACAGTGATCTTCAGTGGGTAGTTTCTCTCATGTATGCCTCTGTAAAATGGAGATGTTTGTGTGCTCCAGGCCGACTAAATTTATACTAGTAAAACAGCCTGGTTACTTGATTTTTCTATTTAGCATCTCAAGGGCAGGGGAAAACTCTGGATCATTCCTATATCTCGCTGCCTGGTTCAGAACTTGCACATTTAGGGTAGAAGTTCCTTAAATGGGAATTAAATAGATGAGTAAATGAATCAAACCTTCCTTTGAGTTGGCTTTAGAGGTTTTGTGGGGGAGGGGGAGGGGTGCGGTGCATAGGCTCCAGCTATCTTTTAGTCTTTTCCAAAAATCTGTCAGCAAAATTTATAAAACTATGGAGCCTCTCAGGATGTTGTAGAAAATAGAGTAATGTACCAACTTGGGGGATTAAGAGCAATGTGAAGAATCTGGTGCACACCTGCATCAGACCCGATAAGGGTTAGCAGACAGACCTGAAACTATTCAGAGGCTATTTTTTGTTTTGTTTTTCTTTCTTTCGTTTTCCCCCATGTATGTATAAGATAGGATAAACAATCCTGAGGAGAAAACAAAGGGAGCGATGGTTCCGGGGGTACAAGGGAAAGGAGGAGGTAGGGGATAGGAAGGGAGCAGCCAACAAATCCAGGGACAAGGGAACAGCAAGAGATCTAAAATTGTTGGCGAGGAGGGCATAGAATGCTCGGTGGGGTTCAATCAAGTGCAGTGTAGCCAAGAGGAAGTACAGAGAGCCAAATGAAAGTTAAACATGATAGCTGGACAGGAGGAAAGTAAAAGAAAATAGAGGAAAGAACTAGGAGGCATGTTTATATGTAATATGTATATTGCATATATTAATATATAACAATAGGGATATGGATTTATGTACATATATTTATAGGTTAAATATTAAGGTAGCAAACGGACATTGGGCCTCTACTCAAGTCCTCCCTCAACACAAGAAACACTTTGTTCTAACAGCCTGGCATTCTGTGATGCTCACCTTCCTGACACGATCGATCACTGAAGACATAATGGGTGCATAAGCTAATGTGAAGAAAGCTGATGGTGCCTGGTTATTAAAAGATAGGGCATCTGGGGTCTTGAATGCTTGACATTAAACAAGCGGCCATCTAGCAGGGAAGCAACAAAGCCCACATAGAAGAAGCACACCAATCTGTGTGGTCATGAGGTGTCAGCAGATCAGGTATCAGGCATCAGAAGACCCAAAACAAACGATGTGAATGAGGGGGGTCGGAGTGGAGACCCAAAGTCCATCTGGAGACAATTGGACATCTCACAGAAGGGTCACAAGGAAGGGGCAAGTCAGCCAGAGTGCAGTATAGCACCAGCAAAACATATAATATTCCTCTAGTTCTTTAATGCTTTCTCTCCTACCCCACTATCTTGACTCCAGTTCTGCCTTACAAGTCTGGCTAGACCAGAGCGTGTACACTGTTACAGATAAGAGCTCTCGACACAGAATCCAGGATAGATAAACCCCAAGAACCAATAGTGAGAGTAGTGATACCATGAGGATAGGGGGAGAAAAGGCGAACCAATCGCAATGATTGACATATAACACTCCCCAGGGGGACGACGACAAACAACAGAAATGTGGGAGAAGGGAGACAGCGGATGGTGTAAAATACGAAAATAAAAATAATGTAGACATTATCAAGGGTTCATGAGGGTGGGAGGATGGGGAGAGGGAGGGACAAAAAGGAACTGACACCAAGGGCTCAAGTAGAAAGAAAATGTTTTAGAAATGATGGCAACATATGTACAAATGTGCTTGATACAACTGATGTGTGAATTGTTATAAGAGCTGTAAGAGCTCCCAATAAAATGATTTATTAAAGTAAACATTTTAAAAATAGTCAAAAACCACAAAACAGGTATACAGGAGGAAAGGATAGTCTTCAACAAATGATGCTGGAGCAACTGCATAGCCAAACCAAACTCCCTGCCATCGAGTCAACCCCCTGTGGGTTTCTGAGCTTGTAACTATATGGAAGTAGAAAGCCCAGTCTTTTTCCTGCGAAGCTGCTGGTGGTTTCGAACTGCCAACCATGCAGACCGCAGCCCAATACATAACCACTAAGCCAGCAGGGTTCCTGCAACAACTGGATAGCAGCATGCAAAAGAATGAAGTTAAACCCCTACCACACACCATTTACAAAATTAACTCAAATGGGTCAAAGACAAAAATGTAAAAGCTGAAACTGTAAACGTTAGCAGAAAATGTTGGTATAAATCTTGGATCGGGCTGTGGTTTCTTAGTCATGACACAAGCAACAGAAGAAAAAATAGAAATTGAACTTCATCAAAATTAAGAACTTTTATGCTGCAAAGGAACATCATCAAGAAAGTGAAAAGAGAAGCTACAGAACAGGAGAAAATATTAAGAAATCATAGGTTTAGTGATAAACCTATGTCTAGAGTACATAAAAAGATAATAACCCAATTAAAAATGAGCAAGGATCTGAATAAACAGAGAAAATATACAAATGGTCAGTAAAACACGAAAAGACGTTACGCATCATTAGCCATCGGACATGCCAGTCAACACCACGATGACTCCATAGACTTCAGTAGCTGATTTTTTAGCAGTAGGTTGCCAGCCCTTTCTTTTGTCCCCAAATTAGGATGCTATAATAAAACAAGATACTAATAATATGAATAATTGGAACCCTTGCACAATGACTGATGGGAATGTAGAATGGTGCGTCTACTTTTGAAACAAACTGGTCATTCTACAAAAGGTTACCCAAAGAGTTACAATTATGATCGCACTGTCCAATCCTGGGTATATACATACTAAAGCGATTAAAAACATGCCCACCCCACCCCCAAAATTACATATACGTGTTTGTAGCAGCATTATTTACAGTAGCCCCAAAGTGGAAACAACCCATATGTCTGGGTTAAATGGATAAATGCAACATGAATATTATTCAGCTATAAAAAGTAGTGAAATACTGATACATACTGTAGCAAGGATGAACCTTGAAAACATACTGTGTGAAAGAAAGCAGTCACAAAAGACCACACATCGTATGATTTTATATGAAATATCTGAAGCAGGCAAATCTGTAAAGAGAAAGTAAGCTGAAAGTTGTCTAGGGTTGTGGAGGGATGCAGTAACAAAACGTCTCAAACTTTAATAGGCATATAGATATTTTAGATTTCTCGTTTAAATAGATCTTGACGCAGGAGGTCTGGGAGAGAGTCGGATTTCATATTTCTTAACAAGCTCTCAGGGATCTAATAATGCTGGTCTCGGTATGATACTTTGAAAGCAAATCAACTGAGGATGTTTTTGTCTTCAGTGAATGGGTCAGTTTAAAGAACCTGTCTGGAGTGAGGAGGATTTGGGCAGGGTTGTAGTTTTTTTGTTTTTTTTTTTGCAGGGAAGCAGAATGTAGGTTGATAGGAGAGAGAGACCGAAGGGACAAAGTGAAGATTTGTTAAGATGCAGAGATCACATGTAAAAATATTTGTGAGGGTCAAAAGCCATGTCTTTGGGGATTACTGTGTATCTCAGTATAGCAGCCAAGCCCCTGCATATTTTCCATTATTGTGGCATTTTCTGTTTAACTTCTTTCAATCTTGGACTTAATGTAGATTGGCATGGTTAGGGGCCTTGGGAGATCTTAAGAATTGATTGGCTGGCATTAAAACATTCTATGTGAGGTTGAAGGAGTTGGACGTGGGTCTATCGCTCAGGACCCTAATCCTCAGAACCCAAATACTTAACTACCTGGGCTCTTTAGAATGGGTTAGTGCTTGGTCCCAGATGAATAAACTCATTAATTAAGGAGAAAATAAACACATCTCTCCAGATGCTACAGGTTAATTATAGCTATAGTTTACAGCTTTCTTTGTTTGTTTGTTTTTTTTCACGTGAACCAGAAGCCTGGTTTGGATGTAATTTAAATAAGGAGTCCCTTATTAAAGCCAGATCATCTCTTTACACTCAGCATTTGTACGCTCAGTGAAGTGCTAAGGGAGCCTCTCATCCTAAAGTCTAGTCACTTGTTGCCCTTGCCCTTCTGAGATGCTTTCCCAGAGGCTCTGAAAGAGCTCCTCCTCCTCAACGTTTGGTTTGTCTTCTCCTTGGCGTTGACAAAGTACGGCCACTCTCCCAGGAGGAAAGGCTATGGAATCACTTGGTTACCTTGAATGCACCTGCTGTCACAGCCCTATATGGAAGTCAGAAGTCAATTCCCTTTTTCTCAGATGAAGAAACTAAGGCCACAGGCCGTAGAGTGCTGGGCCCACAGTTTCGGTGAGAGGAGTCCCTATGCCTGGCCCATGCACTGAGCTTCCCAGTGCTCCTAGTTTCCTCTTCAGTAAACCGATCTGGCTTTCTTAGACTTGTAGTTTGTTTTGTTTTGACAGGTAGTTTTTTACACGATTTCTCTGGGTGTCCCTGAATGTTATTTGAATATTTCTTTTTCAGATGCTTATTTATTTTTCACATGTGTGTTTCTTCTGTAGCTTAAATGTCTCCAGGTGGGTTACTAGTTTGTCAGCATCTTTGTTACTGGGGAGAATTCTATTTTAGTTCTGTGAGTATTTAATATATGCTCAGCTTGTACTATTTCCTTAGAAGTCCCCAAAAGTAGTTTTCAGTGTGTCTTGGTTCTGTGGGAACTCCTAGATAGATTTATGGAGTGGGGAGAAGATATAAATAGGACCAAGACTAAGGTGATGCAGACAAGCTACTATGACCCAAACTTTAACCCCACTCAAGGTCAAACAGATGCAGGGTTGGCACCTCAGAGCGAGGTGCTTCCATTGATTGAATATCCTGGGCCCCTTACTTCTCTACCCTAGTGATCATGGGTGTCAGAAGCAGCTCCCTTGGAAAGCATTGTCTACGTGAACATGAAAGTGAGTGAAGAGGATGGAACAGTACTTTACAAATTCAGTGTACGTGCACGTCACCTACAGAGCTTAGTCAAAAGGAGGTGCTGACTCAGTCATTCTGGAGTGGTCCCTGAGGCTATGCGTTTCTGCAAGCTCCCAAGAGGTGCTGGTACTGCCAGGAGAAAATACTGCTAAAGGACAGTAGAGGGCTGGATTCATGAACCCAGGGGCGCAGGGAAGGCTTTGCTGAGGAAGGTGAAGTTGGAGCTGTGCTCTCAAAGGATAGGTTAGATTTGGGTGGGAGTAAAAAGAGAGGGAAAGACATTGCAAGCTAAAGGGAGCGTATGTGCTAACACTTACTAACAGGAACGAGCCCCGTGTGTGGGGACTTTGAGTAGAAGGTCAAGCTTGGGAAAGAAGAAAGGTATTTGATAGGCTACTTTTTTCATTTGTGTTCTTGTTAATAACTTCTTTCGTTCATATAGTATCCAGAGATACCGTGTATACTGACGTGTAAGCCGAGTTTTTCAGCACATTTTTAATGCCATTTTTGTGGTGAAATTCATTACCTCGGCTGATTCTCGGGTCAACTTATACTCGAGTATATACAGTACTACACATCTTGTCCAGGAAGCCTCCCCTCCCTAATATGTAGCGCCCATCTTGAGCTGGAAGCCAAAGCTAATTTTTAGCATACAGTAAAGAAAATAACTGTTGATATGTCTGCTGCTTTGCTGGACTGTGGTTTTCTTGGCGTTCAGGAGTTTGCACTCTTCTTTCCTCATTGCTCACCACAGCACACAGCACACGCATGGCTATAACACACTTTAGGTGTACGTCAACATATTGTTAGGTTTCTGGGATGGTTTACCTTAGTTCTTGCTTCTCAACACTGAAAAAATTCACGTGGTCGAAGCACTTTCGTACATCCAAGTAACTTTAGCAGCATAAGGGAAGTTGCAGGTACGTATTATAGTCTCAGGTGGTACACTCTCTCTGGAAAGCATGCAAGGCTGTGCTGGGGCCCACACAAGAGCTCGAGACTGAAGATGGCCTGTTCAGGGGAGCTCAAAACAAGACAAACATGACAGGAGTCCTGGAACAGGACTGCAGAACCAGGGGGTGTGTGAGCCCTGAGAGGGCTTGCTCGGGAGAGGCTGGCAGAGAGCAAGCTCGGCTTTCAGCCTGTGCTAAAATCCCCTCCTGTCCCCACTTTGGGGGGTGGGGGAACGGGGGCAGGAGCAGGGAGACTTCAGGATATTGGCCATTCTTATGGTCAAGTTCAGGGGCATTTGTGACGTGATATTGATGGTGTGTGTGCCCAGGTTGACTTTCATCTGTGTCGAGGTGACCTTGGTCTGAGTGTGCACAGCTTGAATTGTCCTCCTAGTGTCTAATGTGTGCTTGATTTATGTCTAACCGCTTTGTTGCGGCATGGCCAGCTAAGTTTTATTTAGCGGAGGCATTTGGTGGAGACAACCCCCTCTATCCCTAATCTTCTTACCTTTTAGTTAGAGAAGGGAAAGATCAATGGGAAGTGCCGCGTTGAGGAAAACTTCATGGAGAGTAAGGCTTGAAGCTTCCCTTATTTCCTCGAAGATACTGAGTAATGTGTGAGCACTTTCTGTTGGGTAGGGACACTTCTAAGATAGTAATGTTTTTTTTTTTGTATATGATGTCTTTTTACAGGTGGATATGTCAGACCTGTCTCCAGAGGAGCAGTGGAGGTAAGTGTGACAGTGCAGGGGGCCTTTCATGCTGGGAACTACAGGTTAGCCTTTAGCCCAAGTAGTAGAGGTGTATATGTCTCTTTCTGTTTCCTTATGACTTATGGGAAACAAAGGGTGACTTATGACTGAAAGGTCTTTTAGGATTTTGCCTAGTCCTTGAAAGGAGATCTGGGGGTGTAGTAGATTGCACATTGGACTGCTAATACCAAATCTCCTTGGAAAAAAGATGAGAAATTCTACTCCAGTAAAGAATTGCCGTCTTGAAAACCCATAGGAGCAGTTCTACCCTGTCCTATAGGAATGCTATAGATGAGGATCAATGTGATGACAGTGAGTTTAGTTTGGGTTTGGGGTTACTTCTGGGTAGTTCCTTGGGTCTTAGGGAGTAAGTAAGGTAAGTGGAACCCTACTATTCCATTTATCTGGGTTTGAGTATCAGTTTTCCTATTTTTACTAGCTACATAATCTCGGGAATGTTGCTTCTGATTGCTTTAGTGTTTAATTAGGATCATAACGGTACTTAGCTTATAGAATTGTTGTAAGGATTAATATATGTGAAGCCCTTAGAACAGTAAATGACATGTGGTAAGCTTCTTTCTTGTAACTGTTACCTGTTTTGAAGGTGACGATTATTGACATTATCATCATATATACTTGCTTTGTAACCAGAATGCGTGAACACACATCATCTCAGTGCCATGATTTCTCAGCAGTAAAGAAGTTTCAGAGAGTATGCCCCCCCCCACAGGCTTCACCAAGTGGTTGATCACTGAGCTTAAAGTAACCAGGTAAAATTTAATAGTGAAAAAAACCCTTTATTTAGATTAAAACTATTAATTGTACAAATATAGGATAGTAAATCGATGTTTGCTGCTGTTTCTTCTTGTTTTGAGTCATGCCCCATCAGCAAATCAAGATCCTGAAAGCTTTACTCGTCACATCATCATGCTCTGTTGGGGGGCTCTTCCGCAGTCGTATTCTAAGGGCCTGCCCCTCTTCTGGCATTGTATCTGACAGTGTTTCACTGCTAGTCATCAGCTCTTCATCGACTAATGCCTCCCTCACAAGTGGATAGCCTATTTTGTCTTTGTAGTCTATTCAGAAGTTTTCTTGAAACCTGTTCACTTTGAGTGACCCTGCTGGTATTTGAAATACTCGTGACTAGCTTTCAACATCATAGCAATTGACAGGCCACCGCAATATAGGGATTCCCCCCCCCCCAAAAAAAAAACAACCCCATGGAATTATTTTTTCAAAGCTATGTATCTACGTGTTTTTTTTTTTTTTTTAACAAAACAACCTTCAAAGTACTCTCTATTGCACTCAATACATTTGTCAAATCTGTGATTCCATTCTTGGAAATACTTTTCAAAGTCATCTGTGTGGATGGCTGACAGCACCTCCCTTGTTTTTTTCCTCATCTCTTCTGTGTTGTCAAATCTCTGTCCTTTCATGTCCCTCTGCACTCTCAGAAACAAAAGAAGTCTCACAGAGCAAGCTCAGGTGAGTAAGGTGTGTGGGGCAAGAGAGGAATGCTGTTTTTGCCAAAATCTGGGGCACTGAGATGGATGTGTCAGCAGGTCCAAAAAGCAGTCCCCCATCTGCCACAAATCAGTCTTTTTGTTGCATACTGTTACACAATATTTTCAGAACCTCTAAATAGAAGGCTTGATTAACAGTCTGACCTGGTGGAACAAACTCCAAATGCACTGTAAGTTGACATTTTTGTCCGTTTGGGAAGCTGACAGATCCAGAACGAGGTTTGTCATCAATCGACATTTCATCTCTTTTGAAACGAGAAAACCACTTGTACACTTGAGTTTTTCCCATAGCCTTGTCCTTGTAAGCTGTGTTCAACATCACAACAGTTTCTGCGGCATTTTTCCCAAGCAGGAAAAACAAAATTTCACAGCCTCACGTGGTTCTCTCTAAAATCGTCCACCACAAAAAATGAGGTTTGAGTGAAACTGCTTTTATGAAAAAATTCACTGTGACCAGAGGGACCTTTCCCAGGCAACACCATTGAGTAAGTACACTGACTCAGAGCACTTTGCTCGATGCTCACCTCCTGGGGAAAATGCACACTAAGAAAGCTCCGCTCTGCCCAGCACAATTCTGGCTTTGGGGGGTACCCCCTGGTATGACAGATGGACAGTTTTTTTCTCAAAAGAAGAGCAGCTGCAAACATCCATTACTAATCAGAACATAGAATGTATGAAGTAGGAATCTAGCAAAATTGGAGGTCATCCAAAATGAAGTGGAATGCATAAAGATCAACATGCTAGGCATTGTGAACTAAAATGGGGTATTGGCCATTTTGAACTAGATAATCATATGGCTTTTTATGCCAGGAATGTTAAATGAAGAGGAATACCCTTACATACATCATCAAAAAGAATATTTCGAGGTCTATCTTGAAGTACAATGCTGTCTGTGATAGGGAAATATCTATACATCTGCAAGGAAGTTAAGTTAATACAACTATGAATCCAATTTTCATACCAACCACTAAAGCTAATAATTGAGAAAATGAATTCTACCAACGTTTTTGATATTATATTGATTAAACATACACTAAACATGCATTGATAATTATTGGCGATTAGAATGCAAAAATTGGAAACAGACGATGGAACAGTAGTTGGAAAATATGGCCTTGGTGATAGAAAGGAGCTGGAGATTGCATGATTGAATTTTGCCAGGCCAATTACTTCTTCATTGTAAATACTTCAACAGCATAAATGGTAACTGTATACATGGACTTTGCCAGACAGATTACACAGGGATCCTATTGACTCCATCTGCAGGAATAGACAGTGGAGAAGCTTTATATTAGCAGCAAAAATGAGGCCAGGGGCTCACTGGAACAGACCATCAAACGCTAACATGCAAGTTCAGGTTGACGTTGAAGAAAATTAAAACAAGTCCTCGAGAGTCAAAATTGAACCATGAGTATATCCCACCTGAGTTTCTAAAATGTTTTTAGTAGTTTTACTGGCATATAATTCACATATCATAAAATTCAAAAGTTTAATAATACATAGAAGAGTTTTACAATCATCAATCAACACAGTCAATTTTAGAACATTTTCCTCAACTTCCCCTACCATAGCTCCAAGAAATCATTAATCCAGTTACTTACTTTACAGATTTGTCTATCTTGGATTTCATATTTAGAAAAACATACAAGAACAACAAACCCAACAACAATAAAAAAGTAAAACAACTACAGTAGAAAAGAAAGCAGAAAATATTAAAACCTAGAACAAATTGAGTCAGAAGGGAGAAGAAATGATAAAGTGTTAACTTTATCCTAATACTTAATCTGCAATAATATTTCTAATGCACTCTGCCTGGTATCAAGGCTGTTCAGATCCCTGGTCTCTGGTCAAAGGAAATTCACTGGAGCCTAATCCACATGTATTTCCCCTTCACAGTTTTAAAAACAACAGCAGCAACTTTAAAATGGGTTAAAAGGGAGATCAAATGATAGAATATTACATTGTAACCTAATTACATCTTCTATCCTCACCTTTACAATGCTCTATGTCTGAAACAAGGCTGTTCACACCCCTCAGCTATGGTCAGAGGGGATTCACCAGAGGCTTCATCCGTGTGTGGCGCCTGCAAATGGATTTGGGGCTTCCACAGCCATCCATGGCCTTCTGAAAGCCAGGTGTACACAATTTAACCTCTGATATCATTCCTTCCTTCACATTTGGATATAATGTACAGTCCTTGGATCATACCTGCTGAATGCTTCCTCCAAGCAGACTTAGTTATGTCTTGCTCAGATAGCCGTCAGGAGTTAATGTCAGCGAGCATCGACGATAAGCTCCATATGCACCAGTTGTACACCTTAGCTACCAAGAGTGCAAAAAATGTAGAAGTTATCTGTCTCTCACTGCCATCCAGTAGATGCTGACTCATAGTCACAGGTTTATAACTTCCCTGTCAGTTTCTGAGACTCTAATTCTTTATGGGAGTAGAAAGCCCCATCTTTCTCCCTTAGAGTGGTTGGTGGCTTCAAACTGCTGGCCTTGTCAGTAGCAGCCCAATGCATAACCACTACACGATCAGGGCTCCTTGAAGATGTCCATAGAGGTCTCCTCTGACTTAAAGAGATGTGTCAGTGCTACTATTTGCTAGGATCATGCTAAAGCTTTGAAGGGGTAGCACTGAGGAAGAAGAAAAGTGGCTCTGTCTGTCGTCGTCCAGAGTACAGGATAATACTCAACCGATGGTAGCTGCAAAACTGTCGGTTTTGTCTTATTAGAAGCATCTTTTAGTAAGCAGTCTATCTTGAGTTTCTTGTCCCTGAAAGCATTGGGATTATATTCATTCATAAGAAAATCAATGTGCCCAGACCATGCTGGATCTCGAATATATTACTTCAGGAGTCATCTATTTGCAGTCCATGGAAGTATTTCAGCAAACATTCATAAAAATAATTTTGGCATACATCAGAGCTTGTCTCCGGATAAAGTCTCTGGTCTTTTCAAAATTCTTTGATTTTGTTGTACACATCAATTCAGTTTTATTCTGTTTGAGACTAAGAAACTTGTCTCTTGATGTCTTTACAACCTCCTACCATCCATAATTTTTTTAAAGTGTTTTCCACTTTTTGATCTATCATGAAAACCCTAGGGGAGAAACAGAAGACTTATTAATTCCTTTTGACAGATGAAGAAATTGTGATACAGAGATGGGAATTTCTCAGCTGAGACCACTAAGGTGGTTCTTTCTGAACCTGGTTCTTTATTTTATTTTTAATACTTTTATTGAAAGTTCTTACCACTGTTATCACAATCCGTACATCTACCCATTGTGTCAAGCACAGTTGTACATTTGTTGTCCTCATCATTCTCAAAACATTTGCTTTCTACTTGAGCCCTTGGTATCAGCTCCTTATTTTCCCCCTCCCTCCACGCGCCCCGTCCCTCATGAACCCTTGATTTATAAATTATTATTTTGTCATGTCTTACACTGTCTGGCATTGCCTTTCACCCACTTTTCTGTTGTCTTCCCCTAGGAAGGAGGTTATATGTAGATCCTTGTAATCTGTTCCCTCTTTCTAACCCACCCTACCGGTATCACTACTCTCACCACTGGTCCTGAAGGGATCATCTGTCTTGAATTGCCTGTGTTTCTAGTTGCTATCTGTACCAGTGTACATCCTCTGGTCTAACTGGATTTGTATGGTAGAATTAGGATCCTGATAGTGGGAGGGGAGTGGGGAAAGAAGTATTTAAGAACTAGAGGAAAGTTGTATGTTTCATCATTGCTACACTGCACCCTGACTGGCCCGTGGCCTTTCTGTAAGTGGATGTCAAGGTGCCTACAGACAGGCTTTGGGTCCCCAATCTGCACTAACCCTCATTCACAATGATAGGACTTTTTGTTTGTTGATACCTGATACCTTCGATACCTCATAATCACACAGGCTGCTGTGCTTCTTCCATGTGGGCTTTGTTGCTTCTCAGCTAGACGACTGCTTGTTTACCTTCAAGCCTTTAAGACCCCAGAAGCTCACCATCAGCTTTCTTCACCACATTGACTTGTACACCCATTTGTCTTCAGCAGTCATGTGGGGAAGGTGAGCATCATGGAATGCCAGTTTAATAGAACAAAGTGTTCTTTCATTGAGATAGTACTTGAGTAGAGCCCCAATGTCCATCTGCTACCTTAATACTAAACCTAAAAATATATGCACATAGATCTATTTCCGCATCCTCATATATAAATATATTTACGTAGGTACATTCCTGTATTTAGACCTCTATAAATGGCCTTTGCCTCCTACTTCTTTCCTCTATTTCCTTTTACTTCCCTCTTGTCCCACTATCATGCTCAGCCTTCATTTGGGTTTCAGTAATTCCTCTTGGTTACATTGCCCTTGCTCAATCCCTACCCAGGCCTCTTATACCCTCCTCACCGCTGATTTTGGATCACTTGTTGTTCCCTGTCCCTGGGTTGGTTAACACCACTTCCTTTCCCTCACCTCCCCCTCTCCCATGTCCCCCCGGAACCATCGGTCCCCTTGTTTTCTCCTCCAGATTGTTTAATCTGCCTGTCTTATCTAGATAGACCTGTAGAGATAATAATATGGACAAAAAAACAAGGCAGAGCAAAACAGAGCAACAAAACAACAACAAAACCAGTGACAACAAGAAGGAAAGCCTGTAAATAGTTTAAGATCTGTTTGTTGACCGTTAGGAGTGTTGAGGTGTCACGCCCTGTCCCCAAAGTCTATTTTTGGTACTCCCTCAGGGCTTCCTTGCTCTGCTCCCCTTGCTGTTCTGTTGCACACCCTTAGTGTTTTGCCTCGGTGTGGTGGAGTCAGACTGGATGCAGTTCCCACACTGTGTCTCCAGTGTTGTCCCCTGCAGGGCTATGGGTCAGAGAGGGATGTCGTGTCTCATAGTGGGGGCGGCCATATGGTCCTCTAGATGCACTGGCTGCTCTGAGTGGGGGTATTGTCCTCAAGGCTTGGTGGGCCAGGATGTGCGCCACTCTCTCTTCCTCCCCCTTCACTTGCTCCCGTGTGCTCTGATGAGACATGTCCCTCTCCCTGAGCTGTAGCTTCAGTGCTGTCCTCTGAAGTAAATTCTTTTGCGGGGAGGGGTGGCTGTTCACGCAGTTGGGATTGGGGCCAGTCCCTCACTGAATCACTGAACCTGGTTCTTACAGAGTCTACATCCAAGATAAAGCTTCATGCAAGGTGAACCTTTAGAGCAGTGGTTCTCAACCTTCCTAATGCCATGACCCTTTAGTACAGTTCCTCATGTTGTGGCCCCCAAACCATAAATTTTTTTTCATTGCTACTCCATAACTAATTTTGCTGCTGTTATGAATTGGGTGACCCCTGTGAAAGGGTTGTTTGATCCCCCAAAGGGGTCGTGACCCACAGGTTGAGAACCGCTGCGTTAGCTGCTGTAGCTGGCTGGCTACTCCTATAATGGCTCCAGAGGGCATTTATTTGAATATATATATATATATATATATATATATATATATATATATATATATATATATATATATATATATATATATATATACTCGTGAAAAATTTAAGCATATAGAAAAGTTGAAAATGTTGTACAGGCATACCCTTGTACCTGCCACCTAGGTCCTACAATTAGCTCTTTATATGTTTAATCATAGATCCATGATTCATCCCACTGGATTCTTCTACAGTTCATCTCCTTTGCCCTGGGTGATCTCATAAAGCCATCATTTATGTTGTTTTGATGGCCCCTCTCCATTCTTACATTGGGAATTTGTTGGAAAACTTTGGCTGCAGGCTACATTTGTATTTGGTTTTCTTTCTGAGTCCTTCCTCTCTTCTATGGGCTGACTTTGACTCACAATCGTGAGAAAAGTTATTCTGCTCTCAGAGGAAACTTTTTGCTACTACTGGCAAGGGAATTACCTACTTGGTACCAATCCTCAGGACCAGAAATGCCAACCTTAGATTTAAAAAATTCCATCTGTATTATCTAGTTACTGAACATTCTTAGGTCCTAAGGGAGGCTGTTTACCTGTGGATTATGGTGGTGAAGTCATCATTGGGTTAGTTCAAAGTTCAAGTTGTCCAGATTATTTAAGCGTAACAATCCCTGGTCTGTCAGGGAGATTAGGAAGACTGAGACAAGACTTCAACCCTAGTATCAGCACATACTCTCAGTGCTCCTGTTACTCATTTATTGGTGTCATAAATATCCATGAATAATTATGGCTATAACTTTCTCTGTAAATTACTTTACCCTTTCAGTGAGAGGTTGAAACAGGCCTGAATTCTTGACAGTGCCCCTGACATCTTCTGGGACCTCTTTCTTGCTCTGGGAAAGATGTCAGTTGTTTCTTCCATTGGGGTAGGAGGAAATAGCAGGTTCCCTACCACCTCTAATTCCAAAAGCCAAACGTAGTTCCTGTAGATCAGATAGTCCTATTCTATCCCCAAATGCCTATCCTCGAGGGTGTGTCCTTCTAGCCCCTAATGTGCACAGTATCCTGCAGCTGTCAGACTTGGGAATGTATCTAGTTCCAGACTGAGAGGATATCCTTGGAATGCATGGCCACTTTACCACCACACCATCTCTTACTTGTCTCACTCCTTCTGTTTGACTTTCAGGGTCGAGCATGCACGCATGCATGCCAAGCACCGTGGCCATGAAGCCATGCATGCTGAGATGGTCCTCATCCTTATCGCTACCTTGGTGGTGGCCCAGCTGCTCCTGGTACAGTGGAAGCAGAGGCACCCCCGCTCCTACAATGTAAGCCACTTTGCTTCTCACTTCCTTGTTAATTAAGCATCAAGATATCCTTTCTAAGTGTTTTGGGGCCCAACCTAACCCAGACCGCATGTAAGCAGAGAATAGATAAGAAGCAACAAAGCCCACATGGAAGAAGCACAGCAACCTGTGTGATCACGAGGTACCGAAGGGATCAGTTATCAGGCATCACAGAACAAAAAATAATGTCATTGTGTGCTCACCTCCATGATACGATAGCTGAAAACAAATGGGTGCATAAGCAAATGTGGAGAAGAAAGCTGATGGTGCCCGGCTATAAAAATAATATAGCGTTTGGGGTCTTAAAGGCTTGAAGGTAAACAAGCGGCCATCTAGCTCAGAAGCAACAAATCCCACATGGAGGAAGCACACCAGCCTGTGAAATCATGAGGTGTCGTAAGTAACTTTCAAGAGAGGGACTCTCACCAAATGTTAAGCTGTGACCTGAAGGCAGATGAAAAAGATCAGTGGAACAGAACGAAGAACTCTAAGACAGATCCATGTGTAATGAGAACTTAATATACAATAAAATTATAGCCACCAATCAATGAAAAAGGTTTTCATAATTAAAGAGATTTTGTTGAGAAAACTGGTTTACCATGTAGTAAAAATTTAAAACTAAAGTTTTACATAACAGTACATATAAGAAAGATGATGGATTAAAGACCTAATTATGACAGATAAAATCATATTTAATTGAAATATATACATAGGCTAATAAGCTAGAGATGTGACCAATTAAATTACATTAAAAGTATGGATTTTTTGTTTTTTAAAGGACGCTATAGGTAATTTAACTGATAACAGAATAGAAGATAGGGGTAGTGATTATGGAACTCCTTCAAATCAGTATTACCACTCCTAAAATGAATAAGCAAAGCTGAAAAAGAATGTATACCTTTGGGCTATAATGGTGGAGAGTATTGACCATGACATTAACTCCCAGAAGAGTCAACACATCTGTCATGGGAGTGGGATAGCCAGAGTGGCCTTCCGAGTGGGAATGGTCAGGCTTTATCTCACATACTTTAGACATGTTACCAGGAGGGACCAGTCTCTGGAGAAAGGGTCAGCATGTTTGGTAGAGGGTCAGCCAAAAAGCAAAGCAAAGCAGAACACCTTCAGTGAGAGGGATTGACAGGGCGGTTGCAGCATGGAGCTGAAACGTAGTGAGCATTGTGAGGGTGGTGTAGGGCAAAGTGGTTCATTGTTTCTGTACAGCAAGTCGCTGTGACTCACAACTGGTTCCACAGCACCTAACAACTATACAAGAGTGAAGTAGCTCCAGTAGGAAAATGGGCAAAAGATAAGGATTGGCGGTTTGTAGAAAAGGGCGTCCTGAAGACCATCAAACGTGAAGAGGTGGTGAAAGCCACTAATAAAGAAAGGCACATTGACACAGCCATGACAACTTTTCACGATTAGATTATCAAAAAACGAGAAAATTATATCATACCAAGTATTGGTAGGAATCATGGGCCTTCGTGGACTCTGGAACAGACTGATGTGTGCAGAACCCTGAGTCAGCATGTACACATACCCTGGGGACATTTAGAGTGATAACCCCTGAAGGGCGTGTTGTCATGTTGATTGTGGCAGTGAGGTGGTGGGGGCAATGGGACGGCTAGCTGAGAGAGTAAATAGATAAGACAGAGTGAACGCATATCATGATTTGGAGTTGCAGATGAAAGCTCAGGGGGATGGTAACAGCGTCCTACTGAGTACAAAGTACATAGTACTAGAAACAACAGAAAGATACATAACAATACCATTACATTTAAATTCCGTCACAGAAAGACATACAAAACTATACATGGTAAGCACGTTAGAATGCCTATAGGAAGAGGAATGATGGGTGGGATCAAAACAGAATGGCTCTCCAGGGAGCATTGTGTAGACTCTGGATTGTTGAGCAGTGGAAACATGAACTCTGTGAGATTAGCCATCTGAGCTAAACAAAACAAAAAATTGCTGCTTGCAGCATGCCAAGATATGATGGAATTAATTGACAAGGCTCTGTTTTTTTCCCAAACTGAATGGAGTTTTCTGTTCTTCACTAGTGCAGGTTGGCAGCCCAGGCTCTTAGAAGGCGCCCGTGATCACAAGTGGGAAAAATCAGTAGCTCTGTTCTCAGACCAGGGTTTCTCAGCAGTCTAACCATTGATACTTGATGGGAAGAAACCAAACCCGCTGTCACGAGTTCTGACTCATAGCCACTGCTAGATAGGGTTTCCAGGGCTGTAAATCTGTACAGGAGCAGGTAGCCTCTCTCTTCTCTCTCAGCAGTTTGTGTTTGAACCCCTCACTTGAAGCTTAGTAGCCCAACACTTACCTGACAGTGATATTTAACGCGGTCTAATCGGTTTTGTGGGAGATTGTCTTGGGCATCGTAGCATCTCCCTAGAGGAGAACCACTGCCGCAGACTCAGAACAGCCTGGGTGCTTCGCTGTTGAAAGCGTCAAACTTCTAACTTCCTGGGTTCCAGTTAAGAGAGCCAGTTTAGATTAACTGCCATGTGGAGGAAGAGAACCTACTGTTTTTCTGTATCTAAATATCAGATTTGGGCAGTTGCTGGGTTACAAAGGTCCAGTTTAACTTACAACTGGTAATTATGAGCCCTGTATTTGGAATTTGAGGTATATATAATGATTCATATTAGTAACTGAACACTACATTGTGGTGCATATGAAAACATCGTTTTTATGAATATCATTTATGTTAAAGATATTTTGGTTGATCAGAGGTGTCTGACTACTTTAACCATAGGGGGAAACAGAATTATTATCAGCATCACCTGCCTAAGGGTGATTCCTCTGAGGCAGAGGTCAGACAAAACTACTCTTGCCAACCTTTTTTCCCCAGTTCTGAAACCAGTCATTGCTGTCTACAGCTACATCTCTTCTGGGTTCCATAATTCGTAGCAATAGCCACACAGAACTCACAGACAAAACTTATAACTACGGGGTTTATAAGGAAATCCTCAGGTTACAATCCAGGATCAGAAACCACTCAGGATGCGGGTCATTGTTAGGACAGTCTTTCTCAACTGTGCCCAGGTCTTTGGCCTTTCAGCAGTCCCTTACTCTCTGCCCTGCCCAGGCAAGTGTTTCAGAGCTCGTTAGTTCATCCAGTAAATGCCCAGAGACCCCCGCACTCCGCCAGTAAGCCTCTTACCGAAAGAAGCTCGGCTTTTTCTGGGAAGCCTAGCATGGCAGTTTCTGTCGGGCTCCTGGTTGTGCTGATTACTGCCACCGTTTCTACTTTACAGCTCTCGCTCGGTATTGTTATGTATCAGTGGGGTCTAATGAGGGCCCCACTGCAGAGGCCCCCTTCTACTGCCTTCTTGTCTTTCTGGATTATTGTGAGATTCTCCTTTCTGTCTATGGGTTGGCACATTTTAAGCTTAGCAGATGACAAAACTGTCCAGTCCCCCTCATTAGGGTTTCTTATACCTTGTTCCATTCCCACAAAAATGTCATGTACCTAATTTACATGTCAGGCCACAGCCCTTTAAGTGCATAGTCCCACCCAGTCTTTTGGTGGGAGTTAGACGATGGCTAGAAGGGCCATGTTAGGTAGTCCACTGCACCACATATACGCACTGTTAAACTTAGACACAAACTCAACTTAAAGACAGACTTAGGAACAGAACGCGTCTGTGACCCAAGGACTGTGGTACTGTTCTTACTCTTTTCAGTAACAATAGCAATACTAATACCTCACACTATTCATAGTTTTAATTTCTTGTTGTTTTACTTATTTGAACTCTACTGGGATTGGGTAAAGGTTTTTGTTGATGTTTTAAAAGATTCTTTTCTCTAGCGCCATCTCGTTAGAGCTTCACAATAGCTTTCCATAACGGGTGGGGACGTCTCTTCATTTTGCAGATGAGGACAGTACTGTCAGCTTCTACCATGGTCATTTTTGTTTTTAATTCTCCCCAATTCTCTTTTCATGGTTTTGCCCAAGCCCTTCCCTTGACTCTTAATTTCATATCCGCCCTCTTTTACTCTCAGCATCATCCTGCCTCCTCATCCTCTCCAGAGTTTCTCCACAAGCTCAACAAGTGGAGGGCTCGGGAAAGACAAGATCTGGATTGGAAATCTGACCCAGGTCACAGTTCCTGGCCCCTCTTTAGTTCCATTTTCTTTTTTTAATTATTGTGAAATATTTATTTCTAATTAAAAATAAATGAAATTTTGTCTTGAAGCATGGTGTAGCATGGGTAACAGTCTTCATGCTGGGTACTCCTATGTAGGCATATCTGCATATGGGCAGACCCACCTGGAGACAGAGGAGCAGTGTCTCAGTTTCTTTTTTATTTTTTTTTATTTTAACAATTTATTGGGGCTGATACAATTCTTTTCACAGTTCATACATATACATACATCAATTGTATAAAGCACATCTGTACAGTCTTTGCCCTAATCATTTTTTTTCTCTTTTCTTCTTTTACATTTTATTAGGGACTCAAACAACTCTTACCACAATCCATACATATACATACATCAATTGTATAAAGCACATCCATACATTCCCTGCCCCAATCATTCTCAAGGCATTTGCTCTCCACTTTAGTTCCATTTTCATCAACTATTCAGGTAGTCTAACCATGCGTACTCCTTAGCTCCCTCAGGGATGTTAGGGGAAGAAATAAGTTTATGCCTAGAAAAGTATCTATCCTATTTTTAAAAGATCTCCAAGGAGAAACGCTTTCATCATCTCGTTACTAAAGATGGGATCTTTTTAAGCTTCTGTCCCTGAATTGCTCTTCCCTCTTGGAGTGGATGAGGGTGGCTAACTCTCCTACCTGGAAACCTTTTAAAAGTAAAACAGGTTTTTCTCAGGCCAAGACATTAAGAGTGTGTACTAGAATATGTCCAGAGAATGCTGACTGAGATGGCAAGGCGTTAGTTATCATCTATGTCCTATGAGGAAGAAAACCTTTGACCCTTGGAATATAATAACCTCATTGTGATGTGTATTTCAGCCTCTTCTGACCCTTCCCCCTCTCTCCAGCCTCTTCTTTCACCCTCTTCCATGCACTGCTTATACTTTCTGGCTTCTTCCTCCCATCCTGGAACACACGTCAAGATGGTGGTCCCCCCCGACCCCTGCTCGCTCAATATCTCTAGCATTGTTTCTGTCACCAGGCCCCCACTTTCCAATTCAGGGTTCTTTGTTTCTAGCTTTCTCCTTGAACCTATGAGGCCATCAACAGAGAGATCAGAAGTTGCTTCTTTCAGGAAGTCTTCCCTGGTTCCTCCATGAAGTTTCTCTCCACTACAAAAAAGGACTTAAACTCTTACTTTCTTGGTTGGCCACCTGAGCTTAATCCATTGTTAACACTTATCATGCAGCATTGTTGAGAGGTTAATGCTGAGACACTGCATGGAGGAGACAGGATTGAGACAAAGAAGGTGAGGTTAAGAGCGGCTTTCTTAGGGGAGGGAAAGAGCTCCCTAGAGGGAAGTGAGAGCAGAGAAAGGGGCAGGGGCATCTTGAGCCCTCGGGCGGTTCCGAGACCCAACGAGTTCGGTGAGGCTGTGGGAGATATATAGGGCTCGAGCTAAGGAAGTATATGTTGACAGAAGGGAGATTTTTTTATTGCTCGAAGCTGCAGAGCCTTGAGTCAGGATGGGACCCGTGGGAAGTCATCTTGTTGTTTGCAAACCTTTCTGAAGTGCTGAGAAAGGGCCCGGGAAGACAAATTGCTTCCCGAGGTGCTGGGGAAGGAGCTATACAAACCCGGCCTGGAGAGAGAAGCTCTTTGGAGTGTTGGGGCAGGGGTTGCATAGTTCCATAGGTCATCCATCCTCCGGAGAGGCTGCGAACGCTGTGAGGTTTCATCTTCCTGAGGAGCTGGAGAGGAGGTGGGTGCTGTCCAGTCTGGACCCGGCCCAAATAATAATAGTAATTTCTCCTGAAGTTGTAGAGGAGGCTTTATTTTTCATTTCTGACTGATCAGTGGCATGGGCCAGTGTTAATGACTGCTTGATCGCCACTTCACCTGGAGAGGAGAAAGCTTAGGGAAGAAGACATAATTGTAGCCTAGGGAAGCAGCCCTGAAGCAGGGACTAAATATACTCTGTGCCTTTCTCAAGGATGGGAGGAGGACTTCGAGGTACAAGGGACACAAAGGCCAGCTTTTCGGGCCAGCATCAGGGAGGAACTGTCTAACATATCTAACAGGAATGGGATGGCCTGCCTCAATAGGTAAGGACCTCATGCCAGGGGTGTGGTAGAATGGAATTGCCAACCATTTCTACCATACAGACTATTCCAGGAATGTGCCTTACCTGATTACAGTGAATATATCTGTTTACTGGGTCTCTTGATAACTTTCAGTAACTGAAGGTAACAGCCATATCTCCTGTGTTCCTGTGTTCTCTTTCAGGCCTAGTGTTTTCAGCTGCTCTTTACATCATTGTATCCCCAGACCCTTCTGCATCCTGGCTGTATTCTTAAAGTCGCCTCAGTTTGCCGCAGGTGTTTTCCGGTTGTTGGGTTTGTTTGTGTGTTGGTTTGTTAACAGCAGCAGCCCAGGTTGTCAGATCTCCTGGCAGTTTGTGATCAGCGAACCCTCTAGATCTGTTTCATGTGAGCTGCTATTTAGGCCACTCCTTCCTCATCCTATGCTCCTTGGCTAGTTCATCATGTGGTTTGGGGTTGAAGTGCAGTTTATTGGTTTACAGAATGTTAGGCTGGAAGAGCCTTAGAAACAGGTTTTAATCTGTTTTGGGTCTTGCTGCTTCTGTGTTTATATTCACTGCCTTGTGCGAGGAGGGCCTGCCCTTTCCCCCCAGTTTTTGTGTTTGTTATTCCCAGTGTGATAGCTACGTTCTTTTTATTTTTTATCCAAATCATTCCTGAAAATACTGACCAGAGCATGAATCACATCTCAGACATCCCATTTAGTTGATCTCTGCCTACATGTTAGCATTTTTCTGAATAGTGATGCTGATTGTTCTATTAGTGTCGATCTCCTGCCTTGTTCTACTTCCTGGACGTGCTTTTCATTTAATCCAAAATACTTCTCAGCCAAGCATGGTGGATGACCCCTGCCCTACAGCACAGGCGGTGCAGGAGTGGTAAGAGGAGAACCATAAAAGTTAGAAGGGCAGAATGGCATGGCAGCTGGTGCACAGAGGAGGTAATCTGGGCTCTTTTCTGACGGGTCTCTTGAGTTACAGCTCCTCGGGGTGAAAGGGATCTGGAGGGTGTCTAGGCCACCTTCTCATGGATTAGAAGTACTAATTGTCAGGTGTTGATTCTGTTTCTGTTTCTGTCAACACACCTTCCAGTAAGCTCTCAACTGGAAAAGGAAACTGCTGAAATGTAGTATCACCATCACAGTGTAGAAGGGGAGATGTTGCTGTTCTTACCTTCCATCTGATCAGAAAGGCTGGGGTAGTCCTTCACGTGGTCGCCGACTGAATCAGTGGGTTGTTTTCAGGTTAGTCTTTACTTCACCTTCATGCTCTCAGACTCAGGGAACTCTCCTCTGCTTGGCCATGTCTAACCCTTCTACAGACCTCTGCCTCTCCCGGGAATCTCCCCTGATAGCCCTGCCCACACTGCACCGTCTCTCCTCTGAATGCCTGTACTTAATGCTTTACTTGGCTATTTTATGTGTTTACGCCTTGTCATCCCACGTCCTGGAAGAGTTAAGGTTTCCCAATATTCTGAGCCTACTACATCAAATTCATCAACAAAATATAAGTGCTGCCACTAGATGGCACCAGTGTCCTTGTCTTTGTTCTGAGAATCATCAGCAATTTATGGCCAAGTTAGCCCTTAAAAATGTCTACCTTCCCGACACAACGGCTGGAGCCAAAGTGGGTGAACAAGTAAATGTGGTGAAGAAAGCTGATGGTGCCCGGCTATCAAAAGAGATAGTGACTGGGGTCTTAAAGGCTTGAAGATAAACAAGCGGCCATCTAGCTCAGAAGCAACAAAGTCCACATGGAAGAACACACCAGCCTGTGTGATCGAGTGGTCCCAAAGGGATCAGTTACCAGGCATCAAAGAACAAAAAATCATATCATTGACTGCACACCTCCATGATAGGATCGCTGAAGACAAATGGGTGCATAAGCAAATGTGGTGAAGAAAGCTGATGGTGCCCGGCTATCAAAAGAGATAGTGTCTGGGGTCTTAAAGGCTTGAAGGTGAACAAGCGGCCATCTAGCTCAGAAACAAAAAAGCCCACATGGAAGAAGCACACCGGCCAGTGCGATCACGAGGTGCCAAGGGACCAGGTATAAGGCATCATGCAAAAAAAAACAACTACAATATAAGTGTGTGTATATATGTGTATATGTATATATATACCATATTAAATGAAGGGGGAAGTGCAGAGTGGAGACCCAAGGCCCAAGTGTCGGCCAATGGAGATCCCCTCATAGAGGGGTTTAGGAGAGGAGATGGGTTAATTAGGGTGCGAGGTAGTACCGATGAAGAACACAGCTTTCCCCAGATCCTGGATGCTTCCTCCCCCCAACTACCATGATCCGAATTCTACCTTGCAGGCCTGGATAGGACAGAGGCTGTACACTGGTACATATGAGAGCTGGAGGTACAGGGAATCCAGGGTGGATGATACCTTCAGGACCAAGGGTGTGAGGGACGATGCTGGGAGAGTGGAGGGTGAGTGGGTTGGAAAGGGGGAACTGATTACAAGGATCCACATGTGACCTCTTCCCTGGGAGAGGGACAGCAGAGAAGGGGGGAAGGGAGACTCCGGATAGGGCAAGATATGACAAAATAACGAGGTATAAATTACCAAGGGCATATGGGGGAGGGGGGAATGGGGAGGGAGGGGAAAAAAAAAAAGAGGACCCGATGCAAGGGGCTTAAGTGGAGAGCAAATGCCTTGAGAATGATTGGGGCAGGGAATGTATGGATGTGCTTTATACAATTGATGTATGTATATGTATGGATGGTGATAAGAGTTGTATGGGTCCCTAATAAAATGTAAAAAAAGAAAGGAGAAAAAAATGATTAGGGCAAAGACTGTACAGATGTGCTTTATACAATTGATGTATGTATATGTATGAACTGTGATAAGAATTGTATGAGCCCCTAATAAATTGTTAAAATTTAAAAATATAAATAAATAAATAAAAGAAAGTAAAAAAAAAAAAAATGTCTACCTTCCTTCCTTAGCCAGAAAGAGAGTTAAGTGTTGGTGGAAGCTAAAACATGGATGGAACTTGAAGACATTATGCTGAGTTCCAGTCACAAAAGGACACTAGTGTGTGACCTCACTTCCATAAGAAGACAAGAACAGGCAAATGTAGAGAGCAACCTTTATTGGTGGAGAATTATTGTTGATGAACTTCTGTTTCAAATGCACAAAACTCTTCAGATTTAGAAACAGAAGTGTTGAGTAATCACAAGTTGTCTTGTCCCAGTGTTTCCTGACTCTTCCCCAACCACCCTGCTTTCACAGACTAGTCACTCCAAACCTGGTTTGTTTTTTAGATCATTTCATTGGAGGCTCTTACAGCTCTTGTTACAAACCGTACATCAGTTGTATCCAACATAGTCGTTCTTTTCTAGGCATTTATTTCCATTGAGCCCTTGGGATCTCCTCTTTTTTCCTTTCCCTCCCCACCCCCCCACTCCCCAAGTCTGGTGGGACCCTGATAGATTGTTAATTTTTAAAAATTATTTTATATTAATTATTTTCAAATCTCACTCTTATCACTGTCTCCCTTCCCCTCCCTGGCTGGGGATGTGTGGTTATGTGCCATTCACTGCGATCGGTGCCCCCCTCTCTCCCCACTTAGCCCCTACCCTTTTGGTATCTCTGTTCTCATTCCTGTTCCTGGGTTCCATGTGTTGTGAGTTTTATCTCTTGCCTATATCTATGTACATGCTCCCATCTAGTCTAGATTGGGAGGCGGCACTGAGGTCGTGATAGGTGGGGTGAGGAGGCTTCCAAGGAACAGAGGCATATTGTGTGACCCATTAGTGCTCCACTGCACCCTGATTGACTCACTCCCTCTGTTGGGGGATGTTCCATTTTCAATAGATGGGCTTTGGCTGTCTGCTCCAACCCCCCTCCATTCTCAGCATTTTTGTTTGTTTACTGTTTGCTGTGAATCTTCTGATGGCCATTGCCCAGTCTCAATGACATCTCATGGTCGCACCTGCTGGTGTGCTTCTTCCATGCAGGCTTGTTGCTTCACTGTTGGATGGTCCCTTAAGAGCCAGGCACCATCCTCTGTCTTCACCACATCTGTTTATGCACCCATTTTGTCTTCAGTGATCATGTAGGGAGGTGTGGTGGGGGGCGGTTGTTGTGAGCATCACAGAATGCCAATTTGTTAAAACAAAGTGTTTTCGTATTGAGGGAAGGTATGAGCTGAGGCCCAAGGCCCTTCTGCAGCTTCAGTGTATTGCCTTATAAATATATGTGCATAGACCAATACCTCTATTGTTATGGATGAATGTATTTGCATGGGTGCACACCTCTGTTAATCTCCCTATCTATGCCTTTCCTTTTGCCTCCTCCTGCCCGCCTTCACTTTCCCTCTTGTTTCATCTCTTAGTGCTTCCTCTCCACTAGCTTGGTGCTGCTCTAATACTCACAGGATCTCTAACCTCTCCTAGATGCTGGTTCCACTTCCCTAGTTGTTCCCCTGTTCGGGATACGTCTGCTCACCACACCCTTCTCCCCACCTCCTTCTTCCCCCTCTATGTTCCGGGGCCATTGGTCCCATTGCCTTCTCCCCGGAGTTCCGTCCCATGGTCCAACCCATATAATTAGGCAAATCAACATCCGGTAGAAGAAAGAAAAGGAGAGAGAAAAGAAACAAACAAACAAAAACCCTACATAGGTCCAGGTTTGTTTGCTGGTCCCCACGAGACCCTCCCCCTGGTCCTGAGGGAAATCGGGGGCTGCCCCTCCTCGCCTGAAGTCCATTCTTGGGGCTCCTCAGGGACTCCATGGCTTGGCTTTACTCCAATTGCTGATCTGTTATGCTCTATCCCCCACTTCCTCCCCACCGTGTGTCCCCATTGTTGACCCCTGTCTCCGTGTGCTCCAGTTAGGGGACAACATGTCTTGAGCTGTTGGTGGTCCCACGGTCCTCTCTGTGCCCAGCAGCTCCGTGCAGGGGCCTCATCCTCTGGGCTTGGTGTGCCCATATGGATAGTCTAGGCCTTTCTCTTTATTCAATTTGGTTTGCTTCCGTCTGGGTATGGTAGGTCAGTTCCTTTCCCCCACCAGAAGGTCTAGGGTCCTTTTCCACGGCACACACTTCCAGGGTGGGGTCAGGCTGGTTCTGGTTGGGCATGTCATGGTGGGATCTGGGTGCACACTCCAATTCTGTGAAGACACGACCAATACTCTTTCCCTGGGCGGGTTAGTGCCCTGTTCCCCTCATGTCATTATCTCAGTTTCTCCCAACCCCCATTCTCCCTCCTCCTTTCCCCTTCTTTATGTTGGATTCACATGTACCTCCCTGAGTTTGGTGTGACTTCCCCCGACTGCCTGTGCTTCCCACCTGAATATTGTGAGATAAGTCTTTTCTACTATTCCTGCTGTGCTGATTGCACCTCCCTCAGGGGCTCATGTCATACTTGTCCTTTTGAGATTGGCTTACTCTGCTTAACATAATCCTTCCAACTCTTCCCATGAAATGATGTGGTTCATGTGATCATCTGTGCTTTTTAGTGCTGCATAGTACTCCATTCTGTGTATGTGCCAGAGTTTACTAATCTACTCCTCTGTCGATGGAAATTTAGGTTGTTTCTAACTCTTTGCAGTTTTGAATTGCACCACAATAAACAGTGGAGCGCAGATGACTGGTCGTGTTTTTATTTCTTACTTCCTTTGGGTAGATGCCCAGTAAGGGATGGCTGGGTCATAAAGTAGATTGATTTCCATTTTCTTTTTTTAAGTATTGCCAAATCACTTTCCACGGTGGCTGTACATATCCACACAAACACCAGCAGTGAAGGAGGGTTCCTATTTCACTACATCCCCTCCAACATTTGTTGCTCTCTGATTTTCTGATCTGGACTAGCCTCAGGGGTGTTAGGTGGTATCTCATGGTTGTTTTGATTTGCATTTCTCTTATGGCTAATGAATGGGAACACTTTCTCATGTGTTTGTTGGCCATATGGGTCTCCTCCCTAGTGCAAATGCTTTTCAGTTCTTTTGCCCACTTCCTTAGGGGACTAACTTTTCCTCTTTTTGTAAGCCATGAGGGTGTTACAAATTTTAATAATGAGCCCTTTGTCTGATGTGTCATTACTAAAATTCTCTTCCAGTCTGTGGGTTGTTTTGTTACCCTCTTGGTGAAGTCTTTCGAGGCACACAGGTGTCGTATTCTTATTAAATTACGTGTGTTGATTTCCAGATCACCTGTGTGGGTACCCTTCCCTATTGCGGTGAGCCTATGAATTCCCTGGCCCAGTGCTCTGAGGTTTGCCCCGATTCCTTCCTTGATGGTCCTGATGGTTTGGGGTTTTACTTCTCAAACCTCTGTCTTAGAATCAAACTTGTTTTATGCATTTGAAATCTTTCGGCAACAGGTCTGCGGTAAAACTCCGAAGGAAGAGAGAGTAAAATAAAAATTTAAACCCCGCTGACATCTAATTGATTCTGACTCACAGCGATCCTATAGGGCAGAGAACTACTCCCTGGAGTTCAAAGCTTTAAATCTCAGAGAGTGGAAAGCCTGGCAGACTGGTTGGCAGGTCCACACTGCTGACCTTTTAGTTAGCAGCCCATTTATGCCACAAAGGCTCTCTAGAGTAAAGTAGACACTCCTTAGAACGGGGCTGTGCCTCCTTCTTAGCCTCTTAGTTCTTATTTTCTCTCATATATTTACCCAAAGTTATTGAGAATCTATCATGTGGCAGTCAGCTTCCCGGCACAGAGGAAACAGATCAATACGGCCTAGGAGCTGGCCTCCAGGAACTTATATTCAGGTAGAGAATGAGTTTGAACTCAGCCTCGTGCCCTAGGTAGGTTCCTGTAATGAACTGGAGCCTTAGGACTCAGTCTGCCTGGAAAGGAGAGTGAAGGCCCATGTGTAAGTGATTAGACAGAAAAGCAGGTGGGAGGGATGATTTAACCTTGGGGGATAACCTGACCAGAGGCGAGGGGAATTGCAGGAGGTGAGCCTCAAAATGATTGAAGCCATGCATGAAGGACCTGGCTGCCTGGCTAGGAGACGTAGGAGCTCTTTAGAGGGTTTTAAGCCGAGAAATGACAAGTTCAAGACTGTGTTAGAGATAACACTCCTGTGGTCCTGAGAAGAATACATTGGCAGAGGTGACACAGAATGCAGGGAAACTTGCGAAGAGGTTGCTGTAGTCAGCCAATCAAGAAGTCGCCAGGCTCAAATGGAAAGAATACAACCCAGAGACTGGTGATTGTGCTCCAGGTTCCTAACTGACCACCTGGGGGCAAACGGCTCCATTTGTCTGAGATGGGAACTAGAGGAGCGAATCCGGCTGAAGGGGAGCGGGAGTACAGGTGCGTTCTGGACTTGCGGGTGGAGCTGAAGTGCCTGTGTTTGTGTTTCAGATGGTGACCCTCTTTCAGATGTGGGTTGTCCCCCTCTATTTCACAGTGAAGCTGCACTGGTGGAGGTTCCTAGGGGTCTGGAGCCTGTTCTCTGCCATCACTGCCTTCATCACCTTCCGAGCCACCCGGAAGCCTCTCATCCAGACAACCCCCAGGTGAGCGTGGCAGGCTCACGGGAAAAGCTCAGGCCCCCTGAGAGAATGGGTTGGGACGCATGGGAGGAGGGTGCTTTCGATGATTTGACCAGGGGTCCTTCAAGATAAGTTGATTAGGAGACTTACCACCCCTCTAGTCACAGATGAAAACCCCCAAATCTTTCCTCTACAGCTCACTTACATGACATAAGGTTTATGTAAAAGTTTGTATTGAAAACCAACAAATAAGTGAATCTCAGTGACTGTTGTGGGTTTGTTTTAAATGCTACTTTCTTCTACAACCACCTTTTTGATTTCTAAATTAGATTTTCTGTTCGTATGTATTCTCTCATAATTAGCATAGCATAGTTTTCCTTCAGAATTTTTACTTACCACAATTTATAGTTGGGCATTGTTTTTTTAGTATCTCCCCCACTAAGCTACAGCTATGAAGTCAGAGGACTACATCTGTTTTGTTTGTAAATGCATATCCTGGCCCTAGTACAGGGCAGGCACATTGTAGGATAACTTTGATCATCGTGAATTTTGGTTGAGTAAACGAGTTTCAACAAGTTTGCAGTTTTCCAGCAAATAATTCTTTCTTGGGTCATAAAGCAGCCTAAATACATTTATGTTTGAACCTTTCAACCAACTTGTGAGATCATTTAATATCTATATTTGATTGAAAAAGATAATTTCTCATTTATTCCTTTAATAAGAGTGTGCTGTGTGCCAGTCTGGTGGCACACTGATTATGTATTGGGCTGCTCACGACAAGGTGAGCAGTTTGGTACCACCAGCTACTCCATGGGAGAAAAATGGGCTTTCTACTCCCATAGAGAGTTACAGCCTCGGAAGCCCCAAGGGCAGCTCTGCCCTGTCCTGCCGGGCTACTGTGAGTCTGCATCCAATGGCTGTCAGCAAGCTTGGTTTGGGTTATGTGCCAGGCCTGGTGCTGAGTGCTGGTGATGCAGAACTGGGTTAGACATAGTCCTTGGCCCCAAGGAATGCTTGCTATAGGGAGGATATGGATGGGCAAACACCTGCTGCAGGGCAGTTGGTGAGTGGTAGAAGAGGTTTTTACCCGGTCCAAGAAGTCCACAGGTACACAGGTCCAGGAGAACCTAGCAAAGGGACTAGCTGTCTCAAAGTTGTGACTGCCGGATCCAAAGTCTCCTCTATGGCTAACTGCTCTTTTCATGCCTCATAAGCTTAGCTTTACTCCCAAGTCTTTCTCCCGACCGTCTAAGTTTCCTTGTACAAAGTAAAATTGATCTGGAGGTGGAGTTGGTGATCCCAAAGCCCTGTCTGGCTGCAGTTGTTTAAGCTAAAGTCCACTGCAGATGAGAATCCAGCTCTGCTACTTGTGGCTATATGACTCACCGTTCTGAGCCCGGATGCTCCACCCCAGAAACGCGATAACTGGTCTCTTGTATGGGATGATTATGAAGAAGCGTCATCCATCAAACATGGTACCCATCTCCAAGAAACAGTGTCAACCTCCAGTCAGCCTAACATAGTCACATTTTCATGGACATTCTCACTAATCCATTCAGTATTTATTGAGCATAATATAATATGGACCAGGCAACAAACTCTTTATGAGCCAGTGAGGTGCTTTCCCTCTGCTTCACAAGTACACTTGCCTCAGACGAGGAAAAGGACTTACCTGAGATACTCAGCTGATAAACTGACCAGAAAATCCACAGTAAGACTCGCTTGGCATAGGAGTGGATGCATAAAGATAAAAATGGATACAAAGGGATATAGGGGAGACGGGTGTGGGATGGGGAGATAGGGAGGAAAAGGGAATTTCAGGAATAACTAATAATGACGGGAAAGGGAGGGAGCATTAGAACGGATCGTGATTGCATAAATCATCTCAAAGGCCATTGAGCCATGGGGTGTGGGGTATGCTCTAAAATTGATGTGGGGGTGATTGTACAATTCTCCGCAAGATTAAGTGGTTGAACATTTGAATTATAAGATATGTAAATTACTTGCCAATAAAACTGTTGGGGGGGAGGATTTCTTGACTTGAATAGAAGCATTGGTTGCCCTGATAGCAATATTTAACTTCATGTGTCCAACAGAAAGAGGCACTGCCTGAACCGGCCACATCCTGAGTAAAGCTACAGTTAACAGTCATTACTTCTTTGTCCATCAAACAGGAGTTTGATCTACTTACTGAGATGCAAGGTTGTCTGAGGTCTTCAGTGCTGTTTCTGAAGGGTGAAGCCTCCTATTGGGGATCTTTTATCCCCCCCCTTTGATCCAAGACTAGGAAAATATAAAGGACTGGCTTGCTAGTATATGGAGATGCTTCTGCGATTCCAGGAGTTAACTGCTTTGGCTAGGACCTGGAGTTGCTCAAGAAGCCTGCTGCCGTGGGAACGAGATGTTCAGGAGGGTCTGTGTCAGCTGTACTAACTCTTTCCCTCCCTCCAGGTTGGTTTATAAGTGGTTCCTGCTCATCTATAAAATCAGCTATGCCACTGGCATCGTGGGCTACATGGCAGTCATGTTTACTCTCTTTGGTCTTAACTTACTATTCAAGTGAGTACCTTTTGCTTTGTTTTTGCTGGTGTGAGAGGAGCCAGGGAGCTGTACCTTTCTTCCTAACAGTTTATTTATTAGTGGGAAAACGCTCTCATGACAAAAGGAAGCCTAATACTGACTTTAGCCACTCACTCATAATCTGTCCCTGTATCAGAACCATATTCCTTGGCCATGTGTGTACTATTTAAAAAATTTTTTTAATTAATCATTTTATTGGGAGGCTCTTACAAGTCTTATAACAATCCATCATTTAATTGTATTAAGCACACTTGTACATAGGTTGTCATCAACATTTCCCAAACAGTCTTTCTACTTGGGCCCTTGGTATCAGCTCCTCTCTTTTCCCCTCCCTCCCATGTGGGTGCTGTTTATTGCAGCTTCCACATTGCCTGAAGGACGTTCTGTTCAACTAGATCAGGGATTGGCATATGGCTTCCACAGGCCATATCCAGCTGACCACCCCTTAAAATAAAGTTTTAGTGGGAAAGAGCCAGGTTCATTAATTTATGCACTATCTGTGGCTAGTTCTGTAATAAGACAAGAGCTGAGTAGTTGTGGCAGAAACTCTGTGGGCTAGAAGACCTCAGACATTTACAGGCTAACCCTTCATAACAAATATTACCAATCCCGGATTGGACCGGCTCTTGTGGACATACTGGCAGCAGATCCATTTTGAAGGAGACAAGACAAAAAACAGCAGCAGGGCAGTGACTGCAAGGGATGTTCTTAACAGCCTCAGGGCTGTTAAAACAGCCTGACAGCTGAGGTGACAAGGCTGTGGGAGCCACCCTGACTTAGCAGTCTCATTTCACCAAGAAACATGTTCCGTTTCAAGAAGGCACCACAGTCAGGAAAGCCCAAACCCACCAGCTCTTTGTAGATAATGTACAGATCCCCTAGCCCCGATGCAGACTGCTAATTACAGATCATGTTAAACACTAAGAGCTGATGTTGGTGTTTTACCATCAGGTTTCTAAGGAAACCGTTGTAGCCGTTAACGTGTGGTGGGCCATCTAGGTTGTTTCTGTTACCTGCTAGCCTAAGGTGCAGAAGCTCTGGGGCTGTGGGTTTAGGTGGTAGCGTCTGTCGAGGAGACAGAAGAGAGTGGAAGGATGGTTTCCTGGCTGGGATCATGGTAGCGATGGGCTGCACAGAATCATCAACACCAGTGCCCTGGCGCCAAAGGGATTTACGTTACCCAGGTGCTCACTGACCTCTTCCCCAAACAGCACACCGAAGGCAGGGCTCTTGAAAGTGTAAGACAAGTAAAACTAGTTCCCCTTGACACAGTGAGAGGACATCCTTGGAATCCTTTCCTCCAGGAAAAGTGTGAAAGGGGAGTGTAGAGTGGAAGGGCAAACAGCTCCCAGAAAGGGCTCAAGAAATTCTTCAACATAGAGTGTTACATCAAAGAAAACCAAGATATTGCTGCTCCCTTCCTAAACTGCAGAGTAAAAAAAGGTCAAGATTCTCCATCATATTTTAAAGATTCCCTTTCACCGTACCCCATAATTGCCATTTCTTGTTACTGGATTAAACTATACAGGAGGGGACACACAGTTGAGATTCTGCCTCATGTTTATGCCATTCGTTGCTCGGGCTAATTGGTATCAAAGCAGTCATGTAGTGCCGGTGGGGTAAATATTACAAGGTTGATGAACAAAGTCAACTTTGTGTAGAACGTTTCTGTACATGCATTTCCGTAATAAACGTAGAGCCCTGCGGGCAAAGTTAAATGCTCAGCTGCTGACCCCGAGCCGAGGTTGGCTTGGACTCACCCTGTGACGCTGCAGTCTGCACCCTTACAGCCATATCTGGGAAGCCAGCCCCGTGGGGCAGTTCTCCTCTCTCACATGGGGCTCTGGGCCTTGGGAATCAGCTCAGTGGCCCTAACAACAACAACATGAGAAATATAGTTTACAGTCTTAAAAGAACAAAGATTGTTCTTTCCACAGATATTTTAAGTTTGCTCTAGTAATCATAGCCTCAAAGCTACAAAAACAAAATCCACCGCCATCAAAGGGATTTCGACTCATAGCGATCCAGTAGGGTTTCTGAGGCTGTAAATTGTTACAGGAGCAGCTAGCCTCATCTTTCTCCTGAGGAGTAACTGGTGGGTTTGAACCACTCACCTCTTATTACAGGCAAGATCTTTATCCGTCTTAGTACATACACTTGGACCATAATTTAACGTTAATAACATAATATAAAATACGGATAGGTATAACTCAAACTTTCATGTTATGTAAATACTACTAACCTTTCTAATTTTTCAAAAATGTGGTTGGGAAGCTTTCCTTAAAGGGCTTGAATACAGTGTTTAAGCCTTCCTGGGTCAAAAGGCAAGCATCAAAGTAAGATTGACAGACTTAGAAACGCTACGGAGTGGTTCGCCCTGTCCTTTAGGGTTATAAGGAGTCAGAGTCCATGGACTTACAGAACAAGGGGGAGCCCCTGATTGGCACAAATGGTTAAGCCTTCTGCTACTGACTAAAAGGTTAATAGGTCAAATCTCTCCAGAGGCCCCGCAGAAGAAAGACCTGGTGAGATGTACTTTTGAAAGCTACAGCCATGGAAAACCCTCTGAAGCACAGTTCTCTTTGCAATACAATGGGCTCCGATGAGTCAGAACTGACTCAGTAGCAACTGGTGTGTTTTTTCCTTTATGTAGCAAGAGAAAATGGTCAAGCCCCACCTGGTTTGTCTGGGTGGCCTGAGGGGCGGGTATGCGTCTCAGAAGGAAGGGCTTGACAGGGGGTGTGGCCACTGTGATCCTTACCCAATGATGCCCAGATCCTGACTTAGCCAGCAATGCTGTGGACACCTGCAGGGAATGGCTACCAACAGGGATGAGCCAAGTGGAGAACAGGGTGTCCTCACTTGGTCTCCACAGCTCACAGTATTTACTACCAAGCAGTGACCACAGGCCGTATGCACATATGCAGCCCGTCAAATTTGGCTGTAATTTGCCAGTCCCTGGCTCTTGCCCTACCTTCCAGCCGTAGATCCTGCCTCATATGGCACAGAGTAGTGACCAAAGCACTTAGTCTCAGGCAGGGCGGGCCTTCCTGACCACGCTGCTCCCTTACAGAATCAAGCCTGAAGATGCCATGGACTTCGGCATTTCACTCCTCTTCTATGGCCTCTACTATGGAGTTCTTGAGCGGGACTTTGCAGAAATGTGTGCAGACTACATGGCGTCTACCATCGGGGTGAGTCCACCTGGCCCCCAGACTGACCCCTGCTGTCTTCAGAGCGCTCAGGAGAGCATGCTGTCTGGCGGAAGAGAAAGGCGCTGACGAACGAGCGAGCATGATGCATGGGAACTCATTCCTGAAAACTTGGGAATGTACCTTGGAATTTATAACTTTAGGGCCATTACAGGAACGAACCCCTAAAAAGCAGAAAGGATTCATTGAGCAAATTTATGTAATGTGCCTGGGCCACAAAGAAGACATTACATAAATAACGATTGTCAGGTGGCACGGGGCTGTGCCAATAGTGGGACCAACTTGATGGCAGCTAGTAACATGTCAGCTGTGTCAGGACACACGGCTTTGTCATCCAGGACTTACCTTCTAGTGGAGAGATGGACAGTAAAGTAATAAGTGGACAAATAAATAGAAAAATACAACTTCTCTAAGTAGTATAATAGAGTCATGATGCAATGAACAGATACAATAGTCTAGGGCAGATGTAATAGGCTAGTTCTCAACCTGTGGGTTATGAGCCCTTTGGGGGCTGAACGACCCTTTCACAGGGGTCACCTGGCTCATAACTATCAAAATGACAGGTAAGAAGTAGCAGTGAAAATAATTTTATGGCTGGGGGATCTCCACAACATGTGGAACTGTATGAAATGGTTGCGGCATGAAGAAGGTTGAGAACCACTGCTCTAGGGTCTCAAAGGTAGCTTCCCTGAAAATGTGACTTGTGCTGAGACGTGAGCAATGTGCAGGCATTAACTAGAGGAAGTGGAGCTGAGGTGCAAAAGCGACAGCGTGCATGAGGACCATGGCGGGAGGTTTTTAGGAAGTAAGACTAGGTTGCTTGTAGAGATGAGAATATGGTAGAAATGTCCAGAAAAAGAAGGAACTGGACTGGGTGTGTGTGTGTGGGGGGAGAGCCTTATAGGCCAAAGTAAGGATTTTCACTGGGAATCTTTGAAATTATTGTGAGGTAGAGAATGACCTCAGATTTTCATTTTGAAAGATTGCAGCTTCTGGGTAGAAAACAGATTGGAAAGAAATGTGCAGATGATGGATCATTGGACATTTCCATTTCCATCTTTCTAAGGAAGTGCCCTGGCGTTTTCCAGTATCTGTACCATGTCACAGTCCCATCCGCAGGGTATGAGAGTCCCAGTCTCCGAGGCATGCATTGAGTACCTGACTGCGCTTCAGCTCATTCACAAGACTCACTGCATTCTAGTGATTCCAGACCCTGCATCTGTCTTCTCTCAGCCTACTTCTCTGAGTCCATGCCATCTTTGGACCCACCACCCAAATCCACATCTCGACAACTACTGCCTTCAAATATGTAGAGACTTCTTTTTGAAGGGAGAAAATGTTATCTTCCTTTTCCCATGTACCTCTTCCTCCCCTGATGCCCCAGACAGGCTCCTGAAACCTGCTGTGCTATATGAAATGAGTAGTTAGCTCTTCCCTACATAACTGACGTTGAGAAAGAATGACTGTCCTTGTCACGGGAGCCTACTTCTGCCCCTGCTGTGAGTCACCAGGAATTAATTTGCTCATTGTCTCCCACAAGAAATGGTGTTGGGACTTTCCCATAGACCCCCTGCTGGCACTCTGTGTGTGCCCACCCATGGGGCCAGGCTGGGGTGTGGAAGAGGGCGTGCTAGCGTATGTTGAAGGGGTGAACGGCACTACCTTTTAGGTTCCTTCCAGCCGTGCAATTCCTTCTGTTGTCTTATTTCTGCCACGTCTTTGGTAAAGTGGGCCTTGCTCCATCCAGGATAACCTGGGTCCCTGAGCCGTGGGGACCTGGATTCCAGAATAACCCTACCTGGAGCCAAAATCTGATCTGGGTTTGGAGGAAGACAATTCAAGAAAGCCAGAAAACTCCAGGTTTATATGAGTCCATCAGCCAGTCTGTTCAAGTATTTATTCAAGCTCCAGTGACCATTTTACCTTGTACTAAGTCTGACCGGGTGCAGCCTGTACAGGCACCACCAGTGCTGCCCCCCAAGAGCCTTCGGCATCACAGTCCTTTGCCCATTCTCTGGTAACAGATGCCTGTCTAGAGTCATTGTTGCTTTTAGAGCCGTTTCCCCTACCAGACTTCAAGGTCATACATTAGGTCTTCTCTGTTGCTTGGTCCCAACATACCCATCTCTGCAAATGGTGGGATCTGAAGAGATCCCGGTGATTGATTCATCTCGGGGTTCCTGGAGGTGACATCATGAGGCCTTATAATGATATGACTAACATCCTCCCTACTTGTTCCCAACTCTCTAGTTAGTCCCCACGCTCCTCTGACAGCTGCCCTAACAGCTCCTCTTTCCTCCTCACATGGGAACTCTGGAAGCTAAACTGAAATCAGCCTTAAATTGAGTCAAGGGGACCCCAGGTGACATCTTCTTCACATCCAAGAAGGCGTGGGTAGTCCTAGGCAGCAGGGGCAGTGATTGTGAAACAAGCCTGCTTTCTGGGGCTTCCTCCTCAGACAGTCCTTGGGATGGTGGTAGAGAAGACATTGCCCGTGATGCAGCGGGCTATATTTTCTACCTCACTTTTCCCTCTAACTCTGCCTCAAATTTACCTCATGGATCGATCCTCAGGAGGTCCAGGTAATACCAGGGCAGGACTACCTGCCCATTCATCTGATTTGAAGTAAGGGAAAAGAGGTTTGAAGTTAAGACAGCCCTGGTTTCGAATCCTAGCCCACTTTCATTAGCTTTATGCTCTTGAACAAATTACTCTACCTCTCTGACTCTGCGTTGTTGTAATATCGCCCTGAAAGAGTTTTTGCAAGGATCACATGCGATGTCACGGAAAGCCCTCGTAGAATAGCCTGGTCCGTAGCAGTAACGCATTTGATGGCCTGGGGGTAACGATGACTGCCACGTGCTGAGTGCTCATCGACACGCACGGTGCATGTTGTGATCTGTAATCCTCTGAGTGGAAGAAGGACAGCTCGAGTTCTCCTTGGATTTGAGGATGGCAGGACTTGGTCTCACGTACTTTGTTCATATTACGAAGAGCGACCGGGCCTTGGGAAACGACCCCCATGTTTGGTAAAGTCAAAGGTCAGTGAAAAACAGGAAGACCTTCAACAAGTTGATAGGCGCAATGACTGCAACCAGGGCAGGCCTGGGCAGTGAGTGCTTCCTTCTGTCCACAGGGTCACTGTGAGCTGCACCTCACGGACCTCTGGAGCCCGGGCCTTGGTAGAGCTCACCTGTCTGTTTTTGTTGTGCCCACGCATGGCGTGAAGCGCTTTTACGTCGATTCCCATTCGGGGCCGCCGTGTGACAGGGTAGAGGCGCCCTGAGGGGTTCCTGGCTGGACTCGCCTCAGGAGGATATCACCAAGCCTTTCCCCCCGCGGATCACCAGCCTTCAGACTAGCCGAGGCGTTTGGTGAGCACTTCAGCATCTAGTCACCAGGCACCTTAAGACAAAACCTACAACATTCAGAATATTCAAATAACAAGTTTTGAGTAATTTCCAACCCTCCCCTGATGTCTGAAGTAATTCTTGACTGCTCTGTGGCATGGAATCTTCTTTGCTGTGACCCTGAGAAATGGGTATTTCACTCAGTTTTTCGAAAAATACTCCTGAAACTGCCTGCTTGAAGTAACTAGGCTCGGGGCATCAGTGCCACCTCCAGCTCCCTGCACCAGTTCAAGGCGCCCCTCCTTCGAGCATCAGGCTCCACATCTGCCAGAAGATGGGAGCAGACTGAAAGCACACTCAGGAGCACCCAGCACAATTGCCTGTGATATTCCTGATGGAGAATGGGATCCCCGTTTCTGAACACCTGGACTGTGTCAGCTCCTGGGTTCTCTGCCTTCCCGCCTCTTTGTGAGATTGGGGATAGGGTCCTCCAGCTATGGAGCTCACGCCTGCATTTGGAGTAGCGTCTGCTTCTGACCTTCTCCGCTTGTCCCTCCCCCCCCCCTCCCTTCCTGCTGAGCTGATGACCGGGCCTCCTGTTGCACTAGAGCTCTGTTACATAAAAGGAGGAACTAAAAGCCAAGTGGGAATCCCCACAATTATCTGATCTATAGCTACATGTCTTGCATGTGCACCCATCTCTTCCTCCTACCTTCCGGTTAACAGTGGCATGAGCATCCTTTCTCCTGTCAAAGGCCAGTCCTACCTGCACTCTAGATCCATTATCTTCCTGCCTCGTCAGGGCATCGTGTGCTATTGATTAGTCCCTTTCTCATTGTGGCTCCTTTTTATGGGTTCTTCCACTAGCCTTTGAAGCTATCTTCTAAATGCAACAACAACAACAATCCTTTGCTTGACACTTTCCTCTCAAGCCCCGACCTGTTTCCTAAACTGTTGTTGTTGGCAGGAGCCGTCAAGTTGGTTCCGACTCACAGCGACCCTGTGCGCAACAGAACGAAACACTGCCTGGGCTGGGCCCGGGCCCGCGGCCCGCCTCACCACCGTCCTTAGGTTTGAGCCCGTGGCAGTCACTGTGGCAGGCCATCTTGTCAAGGGCCTTCTTCCTCTCCTTCTCTGTCCCTCCCATTTACCAAGCAAGGTGCCCTTTGCCAAGGACTAGTGTCTCCTGACAACATGTCCAAAATACCACCCTTGCCTCAAGGAGCATTCAGGCTGTACTTTTTCCAAGGTAGACTTGTTTGTTCTTTTGACAGTCCATGGGACTTTCAGTATTCAGTGCCAACAAGCTAAACTTTTGATCACCTCTCATTGACTCCGTAGCCTATTCTAATCTGGCCTCTGTTCACCTACCCCTTTCTATTAGGTTGCCGTAACGAACATAAATAACCACTCCGAATGGCTGAAGTGTAAGATTGAGCTGTCAGCAGGGCCGGGTGCTCAGAAAGCTGTGAGAGTAGATATGTACTATGTCTTGTCACCTGGTGTTGCCTCCAATTCATGGCGTTTCTTGACTTGACTCACCACTCTGTCTCTGCCCCCATTGCCCTGTGACATTCTCCCTGTTGGATGAACACCAGTCATATTGGACTAGGGCCCACCCTGATGATTTTACACTTTCAAAGACCTTATTCCCAATAAGGTCAAATTCACAGTTCCAAAGCATAGAGCTTCAACAAATATTTTGCGGGGACAGATGACTTTTTCTCCGGCCACTAGTCATGGATTTTGGTGGACTTCTCTGCAATTGCTGACAGCTAACAGCCGCTCCCTGGTGATGCTGCTGTGGTGGAAATGCCAGACTGCTAACCACAGGTTGGTGAGTCAAACTCACCAGCTACTCTGCAGATGAAACACAAAGCTGCCTGTTCCCAGCAGGATCGACAGTCTCAATCCCTGCATGGGTCTGCTTTGAGTGGGAATTGACTCTCCAGCTGTGGCTTGGGCTGGCTTTCCTCCTTTGCCCCCACTGGACTGCTTTTGTGTCCTTTCTCTGTCTTGGTTTTCTTTCTGTCTCTGATCTTTCTGTTTCCTTTGCTGGCTCTTCTTCTGTCTTATTTTTCTGAGCTCAGACCTAAGCCATCTGCTCTACTCTTTGCCTAGGCATTGCCTGTTTGTATTTCAGTGGCCTCTAGAATGCCTCTCTGAGCTCCAGACCCCTGTTATTCAGCCTTCTTTTTGGCTTCTGTCCACTTTGCTCCATTTTCATGACCACCAAAAGGCCTAGTTGTTATTTAGCACAGACTACTGTCAACTATTGCTTTTTCAAAGACGGTGATCTTCCGACTGGGCCCTCTGAATCCATGCTGCCAGTCCATCCTTACAGCCTCACAAAATTGAGTCTCCTCACCTGCTTCCCTCCCACCTGCCTTCAAGTGACTTCCCATTTCAAGGCCTGTGTCTTTGCTGGAGCTACAGGTTTCTGTGTTTCCCTCTGCCTCAACTCTGCAGCCACTTCAGGCCAGTCCAGTTTCTCAAGTTCCTTCCTGCCTCGGGGCCTCTCCTCTCCACTCTGCCCCTTGTCATCTGACTCTCCCACCCATCCTGTAAGGCTCCCCCTTAAAGGCCTTCAAAGAAGCCCCTTTGCAGGGCTCTTAGCCCAGCTAATGGTTTTAGTTCTTGCTTCAAGTACTTCTTAATGTCCGTCTCCCTTGCTGAATGGAGAACCCAAGAGAACAGATGTGGATCTGTGTTTTGTCAGCATTTATCCCAAGTACTGAGTCCAGTGATTGGCACGTAGTAGGTAACCCAGGCTCGTTCTATTCATAGAACTTGGAAACAAGAGTCTGGGGAGGTTAAAGTGAACTATGTTGCCCAGGGCATTGTCCTGCGCACACGTGCCTCCCCTGCGCTTCTTGTGACTGTCAGCTTGCTGGGGTCATCCTGATTGGACGGCCTTGGCTGGCGATGGATTGAAGCCGCCAGTGAGATTTGACCCTGCCTACCTGCTGCTGCGTTTGCCTCAGCAGGAGAACTCTTGAAACCCAGGGCTTGACGTCATTTTCCTGGGCTTTCCTCCTCCCAGTCCCCTCTGATCCTGTGCCCTTGGTGCCAGGGTCCTGAAGCTCTCCTGAATCAGGGGGATTATTGTTTGGGGTCCGTGGGGGGGTTAAGGGGTGTGGGGTGTGTGTGTCCTGACTTATTTTTCTGTTCTTCCCTTGGTAGCTGCTCGTGGGAATTCCCATTTCCTTGGTTATTCTCTAACTATAAGTAACGCTTAAATGAGGATTGGTGTACATGAAGCTTTTTTTTTTTACATTTCCACTGGTGTTTTAAACTCCTAATGTCTAATGAATTGGTCATGGGTGGCTGTTTGAGACCTTGTGCCCAGTGTTGTCTGAAGATGTAAACCGCTGCTGCTTCAGTGTCTGCTGCACATGCGCCCTCTGCACTGAACAGCCTCACACTGGATGGCTTGTGGCTCTAAATCTTGAGGACTAGATGTGGTCCATCTCTGATAGACATTCTGGCTGCAGTCCTTGCCCTGTCCCCGATGCAACATCAGCACAGTGTTCGGGTTCGATTAGATGTTACTTCCTGACACCTCTTTGCTCTGCCTCTCTCCAGCACCCCTGCTCAGCAGAATCACGCGCTGGAGTTGGCGTGTGAGAGACGCCCCCAGGCTCCGAGACCTTCTCTTACCCTTTTGCTTCGTGTGCAGAGACGTCAGATCCCCGTGTGCCTTCTCGGTAGCTGGTTTTCACAGAGCTCACCCATTCTCTTGCCCTTCTCCAGTTCTACAGCCAGTCAGGTATGCCGACCAAGCACCTCTCAGACAGCGTGTGTGCCGTGTGCGGGCAGCAGATCTTTGTGGATGTCAGTGAAGAGGGTATCATCGAGAACACGTATAGGCTGTCCTGCAATCACGTGTATCCTGCCTTGAGCTCCCACCACCTTTCTCCTGCCCCCTATGTGCTCCAGCTGGGAGGGGGAGCGGGGGCGCTGGTCTAGGCCTCTGAAGGAGTGTCCGAGGAGGGCACAAGGAGGGTCATGTTTCCTGCGGGAGAAGGGGCCCTGGGATGCACCCTGTTACCACACTCAGCTGCGAACCCAGAGGCACTTGGGAAGAAGGCCCTTCCAGTCTACTTTGCCCCTGTGGGTGCAGTCCTGCTCTGACGGGAAACCCACTTGATGGTGGCTGGCTCTTCCTCTCTGGAGAAGCTGGCATCAGGGGTGGCAATGCCGGCCTTCCTCTCCCTTCCCATGGAGTGGACCTACTGTCTGTAAAGATGGGTTTCAGCCTGGCTAGATCACCCAAGATTCCATTCATCCCAAGTGAGCGGCACCTCTAGCTGAACCCCTGAATAGCACCGGTATTTTCCTCAGTTCCCAGCCAGGGCCTCTGTTGGGAGTCCGTGCGTTACCTCTGTTTCGCCTCCTATCCAGTACTAGAGGACAGGGTCATTAGCCTCGCTTCACACATGGGGAAAGGCTCAGAGAGAAAGGCTTGGCCCAGGACAACACAGCTCAGGGGACGTGCAGTCAGAGTGGGACCATGTCATCAGACGGAAGGAACACATGCGTTCCTGAGGACTGCCACGGCTACCGCGTCGTCCCAGCTGTTCACCATTTCCCTTAACCACTGGTGCTTAGATTCCACGAGTTCTGCATCCGTGGCTGGTGCATTGTGGGAAAGAAGCAAACGTGTCCCTACTGCAAAGAGAAGGTGGACCTCAAGAGGATGTTCAGTAACCCGTATCCTTTGTTTGTGCCCTTCCTGGAAGTGGGCAGTGGAAAGACAGTACTGGCTAATATTTTCCTAAAAGCCTTTAGTTTTGATAGAAGAACCTGGCACTCTGCCTTTTGCCCCAAACCTGCTCCTTGTCACCTTGTTCTCGTTATGACGTGTGTGGGGGTGAGAGGTCGGGGGAGGGTCTAGCAGCAGCTCTGCAGTGGTGTTGCATTCTGGCCCATTGTGCCTTACTTAGGCACGCAGTCCGAGGGACCAGTGTGGTGCCTGCGGAGGGGCCCCTGCCGCCGTCCACTGTTGGCAGTCTGTGCCACTGCTTCCTACCCAGCCAGCCCTCCCGACTGGGGTCTCGCCGTGCACTTCCACCTCACCCTGGAAAGTTCCCAGCTCCCTTCCCTTGTCCTGTGATCCAGCCGCTCCTAGTCCCTCTATAGGCTGTGCAGGGGATACTGCCCCCACCTGTTCCCACGAACCCTGAAGAGAAGTCTCTGGCTGGCCTCCTTTACAGTTCTGCCAGGCCCTGCTTCAGGAAAGTGAAGTAACTCCGTGGCCACGTTGACTTAGTGCTTCCCCAGTTCCCCCTCAAGTGCACCCACCCACACCCCGGCGCTGGGATTCCCCACATCTCCCATCTGGACCTCTGGGCCAGCAGAGGGCTGCAGGCCAGACAGAATGGCACTTACCTCCCTGGTCCCCAGTGCTGAGGATGGGGACTCTGCCCTCCCTCCCTCCTGTTCTCTGTAAATTCAACCCCTTCCTTAGAAATGCTTCCATTTCGAACATTAGAAGAAACGTAAACATTATCTTATCCCACTCCTGTATGAAAGGGCTTCAAAAATTGAATTCAATGAGTGGGAATTTTTCTACAAACATTTTTAAGTCCCTTTTATTGTTTCCACTTTGCCTCATAACCACCTCACAGTCGCCAGCCACTGCCCGACGTATACCCACCCACAGAGGCCTCGGCCGCATCCTCTGGCTCGGACCGCCTTGCATGTTGGTGTGGACAGCTGGTTTCACCACTCCTGTCCCCTCCACACACCTGTCCACTGTGGGCCCAGCCCTCTAGCATGAGCTGCAGAGTCACTGGGCAGACAGCTGTGAAAGGAGCCGCCATTCCTTGTGGGATCCTCTCCGTCCCTGTAGGAGTTCGTACACACAGCCTCTTCCTTAGCACACTGACAGCTGGGAGCGGCCTCACGTCATGTATGGGCAGCTGTTGGATTGGCTCCGATACCTGGTAGCCTGGCAGCCTGTCATCATTGGCCTGGTACAAGGCATCAACTACATCCTGGGCCTGGAATAGTCACCAAGCAGCACAGCAGCGGAAAACTCACCCACCCACCATGGACCTCAGGGCCCTCTCCTCCCTACCCACAGAGACCTCCTGGGCAGGACAAACTCAAAGGGGCACTCGGGCCACTCAGGACCCCCTCCAGCTGTGTCCGGGCTCGGCAGGGGTGTGATGAAGAGCCAGCCAGTGGGCTGCCAGCAGTGGGGGGGCTTTTTAAAAGAAAACTATTTTGATGAATATATTTAAAAAAAAACATCTTTTTTAAATTGTGGAACATAGAAATTGCCCTGCCTCCTCCAGACCACACCTTCCCTGCTTGGCAGGGTATAGCAGACGCACATTTTTTATTTAAAGGGGCCTCGTTTCTGGTGGGAGGCATTGGTGAGCTCTTGCTGGTTCTGGAAGGAACTCCAGCTGATGGGTGGAGCTCCGAGGGCTGAAGTGTCCCCTGCATCCCCTGTTGGACACCTGGAATGGTTTGTGTGACCTTGCCCCTGCTGTTCTACGGTAGGGGAGCAAGCCCTGTGACTTCTAAACAAGGGGAACCTCGGGGATTTTTAATTCGCTGATGAATTTGGGGGCAGCTGAGAGCAGCAGCAGCCTGGGTCCATCTGCCTCTATACAGGGCTGGACACAGCAGACACCGGCTGCTGTTGGCAGCAGTGGTCAAGGGCCCCTTGTGCAAGCAAGCATGATTCAACCTGGAAGTGGTGACATGTGCCAACCACTACTGTGATAGGCTGCCACATCATTTCCTTCTCTGAAAACGGTGTGTGCATGTGTGCGTGCATGCAGAGACCTTGACAGATGGCAGCTTCTCCGTCATCATTCCTGCTCTTGCAGCTGCAGGGGGATTTCTGTCCAGCGAGTACCCTGTTGTGAGCCTTGTCAGCCAATGGATCTTGCCAAATACGATGGGCAGTGGGTGATGGGGGAGAGAGGGCCTGGTGATCATGGGTTCTGAAAGGGGGCTTCCAGGCAGCCCCCAGCCCTAGTTCAAGAATCTGAACAAGTGGGAGGGCAAGTGGGTTCTTTCATACTGGGCTCCTAAGGACCATGGCCCAACAGGGCCTGTCCTTCCAGGAACACACGAGCCAGGCGGGATTTTGTCTCTGGTCTGAATAAAGCTCTGTGAGCTGGGTTGGAAAGTCGAGCTTCCCTCTTGCCTTTCTTCTCCCACCTCATCGGGTGCCTTGCCCTGGCTTCCTGTGCTGTGCCCACCGGAGAGTGGAACCTGGAGTGTGCTTAGCCCTGGCCTGCATCTGAGAGTGGACAAGTGCTCAGTACCTGGGGAGCATCATTGGGCCTGGCACCTCTCCCACTCCACAGGCCACCTTCATCCGTGGCTTCTTACCCAGCTCGGCCTGGATGCTCTCACTGCCCCTGCCATGTGTGGACCCAACCTTGGAGAGCAGATGGGGGCAGGCTGGTCAGCAGACATGGAGGTCACCCTCTCACTTTCGTCCTCCCTATCCTGTCAGGCTTAGGCAAGAAGCTGCCCATGGGCTGTTTCCATACTTCATAGTCCCGAGACCTCCCTGGGACCTGATCCTGCCTTTGCTTACACTGTAAAGTGTAGTCATGTTGGCTCTCTGCCCTCCCTCGCCCCTTCAAGATGGGACTTTGAGTCTGCCATCTCAAGCAGCTGATCTAGTAAGAGGCCTGGGGCAATTCATCCTTACAACTGGGTCAGTCTGAACGTTGCTGGATTTTATTTCTGGCAAAGACTAAATTACAAACTGCATTCTGGCTTTTCCATTAAACAAAAACCCTATGTCAACAACAGAAAATTTAGGGTTAGTGTATTTTCTGAGATTCACTCCTCTGACCTATTGGAGGCCTGCCATGAATCAGAGCAGACAGCAGCTGGTGCCTGGGCGTTTCTGTTCCTGGTACACCTTCTAGCCTCTCCTGCCCTCAAATGCCCCCCCCCCCCAAAGGCCCTCCCTGCCCTTCTCCCTCCCATATTCACATGCATTGAATCACTGTCCTGGGGCTACCCAGCTGTTTGCTTCAGCCCAGTCCTGGCTCTGCCCCCGCAGCGCCGATGGTCTCCTCAGTGACCAGCATGACAGGACCACATATCCTGTTTCTAGAGCTCGGAAATCCTCCCCCAGCCCACGCCCCCTTTGACTCTGGAGTGTCACACACTTCTCAGCACAGCTATGAGACTTCCCTGCACATGAGCCAGGAAACAGCACCCGTGAGCCACACAGCTGAACCAACCGACTTTGCAGCCCCTGGAAGGGGATTCTGAGAAAGGACTTCTTGGGAATCAGGTAGGAAGAATTTCAGACTTAGGGACCAGCCGCTCCAACCAAGATAGCTTGGGTAAGAGAAGTGAGCATGGTTTACAGGTGGGGTCAATGTGGGGGGACCTTAGAGCTAATGGGTGTTAAGGTGGGGAGTGTGAGAAAGGCGGGGCTGTGTGTGCGCGTGCAGGTGCCAGAATGTTGCAGTCTCCTGGCCCAAAATCTGTTGTCCTTTGAATGCTGCTGTGCTTTGGAGGAAGCAGATGGTGGCTCTGAAGGTGGCACCAGGGTCCTTGGCCAGGATGGAAAGGTTAGCTGTGAAGGACTCAAATCTAGTTTCCATGTGGTGGTCTGGGCAGGTGGAGGGCTGTGGTGGGTTGAACAGTCTCAATCTGACACCACCAGGAAAGTAGTGGGGTCTGCAAGTTAAGATGCCAGGCTGCTGTGAGCACAGGGTGGTGCATTCCCTGAAAGTGAAAGTGAGAGTGAAAGGCTAGCCTTTTCCCAGCATCTCAGCGGGTGCACTGCCCTTCCCAGAACTGACCTTGGTCAGTGAGCAGCGCTTGTCTGCCACAGAGCTGTGGAGAGCAGTTGTCACTAGTGCAGCCCTTGGCCCCACTGGACCTGTTTCTCCATTCTTAGAAGGAAGTAGGAATTTGATAGGCCGGGGCCAGCAAACTGGGGCTCAAGAGCTGTATGCAGATTTCTACGTATGCTTGGCCCTGAAGTAAAATGGAGAATTTGTGAAGGGTATTATTATTCAGGTAAGAGTGATTTGTTTATAAAAAATGTGTGGCTCTTGAGTAATTTTTAAATTGTTGTGAAGGACAGGATTGGCTTTATTGTCTCAAAAGCCTGCGGACCCCCTGCTCTATAGACAGTCGTGCCCAGGAGAGGAAGAGCCTGGCTGGGGCAGCGGGGCACTAGAGGATAAGCCATCCTGATTGGCAACTGCTGGAAAAGTACCAGAAGCCTGGCCTTGCGGAGATCAGTGGGCAGCAGGGCCTGGTCGTGCACCAACTCAAGAGTTCAGACCCAGGGAGGGGCCCCACGGATGCACCCTTGGAAGACAGGGGACTATTTTATTCTTCATTCTCCACGGCGTCCAGAGAAAGGGAGAAGTTGTCAGAGAGCCAGGCGCAGCTATACCTGATACACAAACCATGTCCCGGAGATGTCACTGGACACCAGGTGGGGTCTAATGATGGGGGTGGGGGGGGTCTCGCCTTGGTCTCCCAGGGAGTTTCACCTGTGGGGCTTCTATTGCTCAAGTCTGTTTGGGCACTGCAGTTGGGCTCTGACTCATTCACAAAAGACTACAGGTGGGCAGGGGAGCCCTTCTGTCAGAGCTGACCCCGGGGCGCTCTGAGCTGTAGCTCCATGCTTGCTTACCCAGCTGCTGACCTGTGGCTCCCCTTTCCCAGACCCCAGTCCAGTGTGGGTCCTGCTCCTGTGTGCCCACATCATCCGTCTCCCGGACAGAGTCACACTGAGCCCTACGAGCGCCACGGCTGCAACCACAGAGGCCGCCTGGCCCCCAGCAGTCAAGCGGTGCCCAGCACTGGAGGTGACCTGGCCAGAGGTAGAAGTCCCACTGAGTAAGGAGCCATTAGTGCCAGCAGTCCCGAGGGCACAGTGGGCAAAGGGTACCAGGTGGGATTGCTCTCCCAGCCCCGCATTCACCACTGCGGGCCCAAGGGCGCACTCCCTGTTCTCCGTGGCAGCGTGGGTGGCAGCTCAGAAAGCAGTCGAGCAGTTGTGGTTGCAGGGCCTGGCTCACAGAGGTTGGGCACCAGAAGAGGGCAGCCTGAGGAAATGCTGAGCAGAGTCCAGGCTGTCTCTTTTCCTCAGGCCCTTTAGCAGATGTTCCTGGCTCTGGGGAGGAGGTGGGGCTGGGCAGAGGGGAGGGCATGCTCTGCAGAAAAGCTAGCAGCTGCCATGTGCCGTAGATGGAAGGCTGAACTTATCCTGTACCGGCTGCAGCCAATTCTCCCACTTCAACCTCCTCTACTGGCTGGGCAATGGCTCCTTCATCGAGCACGTTCCAGGCCGGCTGTGGGAAGGCAACACCAGGTGAGGGGTGCAGCAGCGAGGCCAGCAGGAGGGGAGGGAGGATGGTCCTCGGAGTCTCACCACCCTTCCCTCCCTGCCCTAGCCGGGTGAGCAGCGGCACCAGCACGTGGCTGCAGAGGGCATTGGTGCTGGACCAGCTGACACCCGCTCTGCGCAGCACCAACTTCTCCTGTGTTCTCCTGGACCCTGCCCAGCTTGCCCAGCGGCATCTCCTCCTGGCTCAGCTCTGGGTGAGGGAGGTTTGCTGGGCCAGAGCAGCTCAGCTTCTGTGGAGACTGCATGGCTACAATTTGCCTTGGCCCCAAACCTGAGGTGGACCCTAAAAGTAACCTTTAGGAGTGTGGGGGCGGGGGGAAAGACCCCTGGGGGGTGGCAGATCCCTCCACCCCTGGTCCCTGACCCTTGCCTTGTCTGCCCCTCACTTCTCCAGGTGGGGCTGAAAACCACCCAGTCGCCCATCTTACCGGGCCAGGAGTCCACACAGCCCCAGCACCGGGAAAGCAACATCGTGTCATAGATAATTTCCCCCGGCCACATCCCTGCTCTGCACTTGGCTCAGGAGCCCCACTTTCTCCTCCCTGGCTTCACCAAGTTCAAAAGTATCTACCATTCTCTTTCTGCCCATGCGATAAGCTCCTGATGTTTCTGGTCACACTGCTCTGCTACTCAGAGACCTTGCAGGGCCTTCGTCTGGTATCCAAGGAGCCTGTCCCCATTCCCAGACAGCTCCCACTGCTCTTCTCTTGCTCCTGTATGCCCTCTTGTCCCGCCAACAGTGAGCAATGAAGTTTACCCCATCCCAGCTCTGGCGACTCTTGTGTCTATATTTCCACTAAGGGGAGAGAGGGAGGATTCTGAACCAGAGTGTCTGTCGCCACACAGAGTTATTCTCACTCCTCATCAGAGCCATCTGCTCACGTAGGCTACTTTGGTCGGGATTCAAAAGGGGACAAAAAGCTTACAGCCAGTTTGGGGAACATAACCTGTAGTTGATTCTGGCTCAGGCCCTGAAGGATAGATACAACTGCCTCGCAGGGTTTCAGAGGTTCTACATCTTTCATGGGAGCTGCTAACCTCTTGGTTACCAGCAGAGAAAGACCTGTAGAATTCCCAAAACAGTCCAGGGTGGTAGGCTGGTTTTCTCGAGTTCAGGTACTTACGGGCGAAAAATAGACTTTATTTACAAGTAATAACAGTTAGAAAAGATCCATCCCTGGCCCTTAAAAACCTTCCCATCACTCCACATCCCACCCTCGCCCAGTCGGGGGACGTTGGAAGGTGAGCGGTCCTTGCAGGCAGCCACCCACCCCATCCGAGGCACAGGGCCACAGAAGCGTCACTGTCTTTTCGGCCACCTGGCCTGGGAGCTGAGAGAAGGCACTGAGAGGGACAGTGGGAGAAGGACCAGACGAGGGCATGATCAGGGACACAGGTGGGACTGCTCACTGGTACTGGCCCTTCAGTGCTTGGCCTGAAAGAGACAGAGTCACAGGGCTAGATGAGCACGTGCTGCCCTCCAGCACCAGCCTGGTCTGTCTCCGCATGCTCACTACTGACAAGAACACAGTCCTTGCTTGGGGAGGCCCTGGCCACATCTCTTTTTAGTTCACGACTTGCTGGATGGGTGTTCTCAGTGGGACACCTTGTAATCCCCCCCCCCCCTACTAGCTTGAACCTACTGCGGCAGACTGGAGGCGGCACCCATCCCACCCCCAGCCTTCACCTTGCTCCTGGATCGAGGACCGGTGGTAGTGGCGGCACTGGCCGTGGTAGCGATGCGAGGAGAACGGCGGGTCCCACCACGGGTGTTGGGGGAGGCCTTAGACGGGGCTTTCTTTGAAGCCCCCCGCCGCAGAAGGCTGTTCCCAAGTTTCTTAGGTGTGTTGAGGATGGCGAAGGCCATGGACTGGCGCCGATCAGCCTGTGGGCGAAAGGTTATTAGATGTGGATACCTGGCGCTGCCTTTTCAGGTCAGCCAGCAGATGGACCAGCAAGGTCCTTGAGGGCCTGCCACCATCCTCCCCCGCTCCCACACTGACCTGTTTGACGGTGGCTGCTTTCTCCGGGGCCTTGGTAGTGCTCGGTTTGCGCCCCTCGTGGCGGTCCCGGGGAGTTATGGGGCGTGGGAAACAGCTGGTGGCCTTCTTAGACTATAGGGAAGAAGAGAATTAGGCAAACCGCCCAAACCTGGTCTCACGGCCAGAGCTCGTTGGCCGCCAATGTGTCCCTGGCCCAGAGATGTTCCTTCCAAGAGTACCCATCCCTGCCATCGGGCAATTGCTCCTTAGAACAAAACAGGAAGAGCCCGAATCACCCACCTCAGGGGTTCCAGGGCCCTGGTGGGATTCTGAAGAGACCCGTTTGCGCTGCTGCCGGGTGGTGATGCCAGAGGCCTCGGCAATTTGGGTTGGCTGCATGCTGGCCCGGCGCAGGGTCTCCTGGGGGTCGCCAGTTTTCAGCTCCTCGTCTGTGATTGTGGCCAGGCCCAAGGAAGGCTGTGTGAAGCAGAGCAGCAGCTTAGTGGGCCCCAGCTGTGCAGATGGACCCAGCACGCGCTCATCTGGCCGGACAGCTAGGTTTGCCGTCACACTGCCAGAAGTGCAGTCCGCAGCAGACTCCTCTCGGTCCATCTGCCTCTGCGCGCCTCCCCGCGTACCCCGGCCCAGAGGGACACTCATACTCAGCGAGGTCCTCGGCCAGCACCGGAGCGGGGAGGAAGGCAGGTCCTGCTCAGGGGACCGAGGGCTCACCCTAGACTCTGTGGGGTAGCAGGTCTTCAGGTGGGGAGGGCACACCCTGTTGCGCCGCTGCAGCTCTGCGATCCGGTTCCAGTCGTCCAGCTGCTCGGGCTCATCCTGGCAGGTGCTCACATAGAAACTACTTCTTCCTGAAGGAGCAGGCAGGGAAGTTGATCAGGTGGGGGCTGGAGTCGGCAGGTCTCTCGCCAGCCTCTACCGCCACCTCCCCACAAATGGGTGTCACTCCTAGCCCACCAACGTGGACACCACCACCTGGGGCAGCTGAGAAAGACCCTAGGGAAAGGCTGTGACTCCACCTCATTCACAGCCCAGAAACTAACTGGGGGCCCGGATCTGAGACTTGAGAGCCCAAGCCTCCGAGTGGGCACTGAGGTGAGGTGGCACAAAGGCTAGCTCTGCCCTTTCAGCAGTCTATCTTCACCTCAGAAAGGACACGGAATGCTCCAAAACACCTAGAACTGTCACAATTGTGCTGTCACCGAGATGACCTGGTGAGCACGTCTGGATCTGGGCTGAACACTTCAGCCCCAAGAAGACAGGGACGCCTAAGACCACAGGGAGGAAGAGAGTGCTAGAAGCAGCAAGGTAGCAGGCCCTGGGTTATTACAAGCATCTCGTCTCTCCCCTGTGCAAGATCTACCTGCTGGGTAACTCCTGGGTGTCCCAGGTTTCTCACCTGAAGGTGCCCCACTGGACACCCTGGCCTGGGAGTGTCGAGCTGAGCTGCGCGTGGTTGGCCGGTAGCCAGGCAGGCTGAGCAGTGCCGAGTTGCCCTCACTGGCAGAGCTTAGGCAGGGCAGAGACTGGGTGGCAGAGGTGGTCCGCAGGCTGGCCTGGGGTGCAGGGGCTGACTGTGTGCTATGGAATGATGAGTTGGCGCTGTCAGGCTCCTCCACATCCAGCTTCTGGAAGAAAAGGTGGTGCTACTGCAGTGGGCGGGGCAGGGGCCCCAGAAGCCCCTCTGATCCCATGCGCCGTGCACCTGTCCCCATGCTAAGCAAGGAGCCTTAATGTATCACAAGGGGCTGATTGTCAGGACTCTTTCCCTATGTCTAGTGAAACAGCGGCCGCAGCAAAATGAAATGGGCTGGCTCAGAGCAGGTTGCGGCAGTGCTGGAGCCATGTCTCCTAAGCAACAGTCAGCCAGGCTTGCCCAGTCTCCACCCACCTGCCCCTCAGAGCAAGGGCACTGAACACCTCTCAGAGCTTCTCCAGCTTCCTGCTCACAGCAAGCACTCACAGGTCTTCCCTGCTGACCCCAAGTCCCTCTCCTCTCTGGCTTCTTGGGGTAAGGCAACAAGGGCATGGAGGGTCCAGCCAGAGACCCAGATCAGTATGACCCAGAGACAGGACACACCAGTCTTCATGGAGACAGGGCCCCGGTCCACCGTGCCTCTACCCTAGCTACACAAGAGGCCTGAGACACATGCTTGCTTCTCTGAGGCTCTCCCTTCTCTAGAGGCTGAGAATCCCTGACTGCCGGCCTCTTGGGCTGTTGAGAACTCTCTGGTGTCAGTGATGTTACTGTCCTCAGGCGGTCACCAGGAAGCCCCGCAGCCCTGCTCCTGCTCTGGGCAGCCTCACCTTGGTCATGGTGATGTTGATGATCTGGGTGGTGCGTCGACGGGCAGAGCGTGTCTTGCGGCCCGAGTCCAGGAAGACATCCCCCAGGGAGTCCAAGCTGCTTTCCAAGGGCGCCTGGCTCCGAGTAGAGATGGGGGTGAAGTAGAGGCTCTCCAGGGACTCTACCTTTGGGGGCAGGCGCTGTGAGATGGGCGAGGCTGGCTCTCCAGGAGCACTGGTGCCATCAGGCTGGGTCCGAGGCAGCTTGCTGTGGGAAGGAGACCTGCTGAGGTGTAGGGATGGGCAGTCTCTCGGCTCCAAAGCAGTCCTTCCTACATCCTTACAAGCAGACCAGGCCACACACCACACTCCACCTCTGGTCTTTAAAGGGCAACCAGGAGTCTGCTTCACCTGGCCCTCCCTTTACTGTACACTCTCCCCGACCAAGTCATTCTCCCTCAGACCTGCTCCAGTGCCTCAATACTGCCAACTCCTACAGCGTGGCCTGGGCTAATCTCAGAGGGTCAGCTCCAGACCAAACAGCCAAGTGGCCCGAGACATACTGAACTGAGCACATTTGTCTCTTCTGCCGCCAACATTCCCTATTTCAGTGGGTGTCGTGCTCTTAACCCAGGCCCCCACGCCATGAGCATGGGCACAATGCCCACCACTGCCCTCTCTCCCCTAACTGAGCCATCAAGTCTCCTGACCATACCCCGAGACTCCAGTCTCTGTCCTGCCTGGTCACCTAGACTGCTGGAGAGGGTACTCCTAGACAAGAGATCGCCCCTCTAAGCCCTGGCCAGACTCCGCTGTTGAGCTAAGAACCGACTCTGGATGGTTGTCGGGAGCCCAGTCAGTTACTAGGCTCTATAAAAGCAAGTGTGGTTTTAGTCTTATCCTCGACATTGTCATCCAAATTCTTTAAGATGCAAATCTGATCACATACGTCTCCCCATCTGAGTCTCTTGCCTGCCTCCTTCCACTGAGGGTATACTGTCCCCTGGGATCAGGACCTGCTAAGCCCACAACCTTGTCCACAGCCTCCGTCTCCCAGGCACCTAGCGTACCCATTTATGCACTCTTCCAAGCTGCACACAGGCAGGACTGACTCCTCCCCTCCGCCTCCACCAGCTCGCTGTGCCCTGTATAGACCTTTTTCTTCGTCCCTACCTAGTGAACAGACTTCTCTCACCAATCCAGTGCCAGGGATACAGGATTGTCAAACTGACAGATGCCACTGACCTGGAGATAGCAAGTGGAGTCCCCTCCTCACAGCTCAGGTCCAGGCTGTCGATGCTCAAGTCCAGCTGGGGCTTAACTTGGGGCTCCCGGTTCTTTAAAGCATCAGCTGCCACTTGGAACTTTCCCAGGTCTCGAAGCTGCTGGTCAGCATGGGCCACCTGGGAAGGGCCAGGAGAGTGAATGAAAGCAGGAAGCAAAGCGTGGAGGGAGATCCAGGTCTCTCCAGCCAGGCACTCACCTGTGCCTCCAGGTTGTGCACCTGGGCAGTCAGGTGGCGGCAGGTCTGCTCGGCCTCCGTGCTCTTCAGGCTGGCCTGCTGCAGCTCCCGGCCCAGCCGCTCCGCTTCCGCCCGCAGCTCCTTGTTTTCCTTCTGCAGCTGCTCCCGGCCCTGCAACTGTTCCTGCAGCTCTTGGTTCTGCTGCTTCTTGGCATCATAATGGGTCTTGGCCTTCTCCATCTTTGGGAAGAGAAAGGACAGGATGGCTGGGCCAGGGATGGGGCAGAGGCAGAGGGTGGGCAGGGCGCACTTGGGTGGGTTCCTCACCTGCAGTCTATAGTGCTCGGCTGCCTGCTCCTTCTGGCTCAGCTGGGCCTGCAGTTCCTTGAGCTGAGTCTGGAGGCGCTGGGCCTCCTGCTGCTTCTCGCCTCCCTGAGCCTGGGATCACGGAAAGGCTCATCAGTGGACTGGGATCAATCTGGATGCTCCACTCAAACCCATCGACTTAGTCTGGCCCCTTGGGCTCCCTGTTTCCATCCGACACATGCACTTCCCGGCAGTGCCCACTCAAACACCACTCACCCTTCTGCGGTAGCCTTCCCTGGCCAGCCCTTGCGACCTGCTCTGCCTCAGGCACAGTTCGAACAGTCCTATCTTGGGCTTCCTTGAGACCAGGCATATGGCATCCAGGACACAACCAGTCTCCCAAGGATGAAAGGGACTCACACGGACACCCGGGGGCAGAGCATGGAGCTCTGATGACACCACTCGTTCATCCTCAAAACCGCTCTGGGAAGTGACTTCATCACCATTTGAGGACGGAGCTCAGGGTGAGCATCATGGCCAGGGTCACATTGACTAAATGGCAGAGTAAGCTTTGCCTCTGGCATCCCCAGCGCCAGGGCCTTCATGGACCCCACCCAGCCCAGAACAGGCCTTGCCCAGTGCTCGGCCTGCAGAACTGCTGACAGAACCACCCTGCCCTTGCCTTGGGGGTCCCTGCACCCAGAGCAGCCCCCACCAGGAGCAAAAGACTTCTGCCTGTCACTTGGGGATGAATGGGGTGATGCAGGGAGAAGGTGAGCTCTGCGCACCCATCCCTCCTCTGACCCACTGCCTAGGCTTAGTGTGCTCATCCAGACTGCTGTGGCCCCTGCCTTTACCCTTGACTAGCACCAGGAAGTCCTGGTCTGCACAGAGCAAATGCTGCACGAGGGCAGGGTGGAAGCCATTCGAGGGCTAGTTGTGCTGTGATATCAAATAACATCAACACATTCACCGCCCGAGTCCTGGCTATCTAGACCAGGGCTAACCAGAGCATGGTCTGTCTCTGCTGTCCAATACAGCACCCGGTAGTCACCCACAACTACGGAGCATGGGGCTGATGTGAATGGAAGGACCGAATCTTACATTTATTTTGGTGAAGATAAATGTCAACTTCAATAGGGGCTCCTTACTGGACAGCAGGCATCCCAAGGGGTGGGTGGCAGTGGCTCCAGCCTCCCCTCGGGTGCCGAGCAGCACAAGCTGGGGTTCCCAAGCCACAGGCAGGTCCTCTGATAGCTGCCAGGCACCCAGGGCATCCCCTCCTCAGGCCCTTCACCCACCACACCCATAGAGCGAGCAGAGGTGGCCATCAGTCCCACCTTCAGTTTCTGCTGCTGCGCCTTGCTGGCTTGGTCATGGTCCGCTAACTTCTTACTCAGCTCGTCCATCTGGGGAGGGGAGGAGAAGACTCAGTTGGCATTGCCCCAGGCCAGTACTCCCCCAATGGTCCTAACCCAGGCCTTTTCTCTGCGCCTCTAATTAGAATGCAGGCTCACTGCTGCCCAGGTGGGCAAAACCTGAGTGAGGTGACCCAACAGATGTCCCTGCACTGCCTGCACGCTCACCTGCTGCAGAGGCCTGCCCTCCTGCTATTGCTGCTGCTGCTCTCCAGCCCAAACCTGGCCGAGGAGTCGGGACCTAGTTCCTAACTCTAGCAGACCTACGCCATCCACCCCTCTCGTGCCACCAACTGCCAGAGCCAGAGCCCACACACACCAGACCTCTTCCCAATAGTCACGACTGTTAGGGCTGGGGCCGCTGTCATTAGCACTGGGAAGACCGCTGGAAGACAAGAGCAGGCAGCGCACACGCTCCGCCCGCCCACTCCCAGAGGAACCAGGGGCACATGACGGCCACCACAGCCCCTCATCTCCAGGCATTCGGAGACCAAGGGCAAAGGCTCCATTGCGAACTGCCGTTCTGTTATCCTGCCCTCCCTGGGCCGGAGCTGAGGCAAGCCTAACTCCTCAGCAGGCCAGAGGAGGGGGGAAGGCAAAGGAAGGGCGTGCCCACTAAATAGCCACCCTGCAGCCCTGCTCCAGCTCTGCTGAAGACTCCTCCACGCCCTCCTCTCAGCCAGGGTCTTCCTGCCAGAGCTCCACACACCATGCTCTGGGGAAGCAGCTCTGCCCGAGGGTGACGGGCAGGTACTTGAACCCACACTAACACGGACAGCTGCCCAACCCGCCACCGTGATGGCTTAAGTCCATGCATACTCACGGGGAGAACGGGCTAATGGTAAACAAGGCCCATCCCCAATCCTCCCAGGTCAGAACATGACCCAGAGGATCTAGAAACACAGGGATCAAGCCTGTCTCTGGCAGCAATGTGGGATTGAGGCCCACCCCAACCCTCTTTTCTGACAGGCAGGTGAGAGCGCCTGCAGAAGGGTGAGGGGCCGACCTGGGACAAGTGGGATGAGGCCCGAGAGGATTCAGCACACTGCACTCCTGGGCCTGGATTCCAGATTGACCCTGCCCCTTTTGCAAATAGTTCACAACCACAGCTGGTGGAGGCAAGCTGAGCTGAAGCCATGCATCAAGATGGGTCCCCGCACTTAACAAGTACCCCAGGCGTTCCCTGCTTGGTCTGCTCTCAAATAGCTCTAGCTGCTCCACCTGTGCGTAGGGGAGGGACAACGAAGACAGTGAGGTGGGGGCCAAAGAGGACCACCGGCTGTCCAGCTGGCATCCCTGAACTTTGGTCCTTGCCCCCAACGCACTCGGCCTCGAGTCATGTAAAGAACCCAAATTGGACTCCAGGGACAGAGCCTCAGGGAAGGGGAGAGACTGATATCTAAAGGCAACAGGGCCAGCATACTTCAACACTCCTCTGCCTCTTGCCACCTGGTGAAGTACGGGAAGGCCTTTACTAGCTCAATCTGTAACGTGGGTGCTGGAGGCTCCAGTCTCCACTTCTCAGACCCAGCCTTTGGGGCTGGGCTTTGCACCTTACCTGGGCAGTGAGTTTCTGCCTCTCCTCTTGGAACCGCTGCCTCTCCTCCAAAACCTTGACCTTGGCACCCTCGTACTTGGCAGCCATCACCTCCAGCTCCCGGGCAGCATTCTGTGCTTCCTGCCGCACCTCTGCCAGATGGGTCTCTGCATCAGCGCGCACAGCAGCCAGCTCCTGCACATACTTCTCCCGAGCCTGATCTAGCTCCACTTCCAGAAACTGCCGTCCCAGGTTGGCCCGCTCCCCCAGGCCCCGGTTCTCCTCGGCCAGGAGGCCATGGGCCTTTTTCAGCATGCTGAGCTGCTCGGCGTAGCTCGCCTTCTCTGCCCGCAGCTGCTGGGCGACGCGCTCCTGTTCTGCCACCTTCTGCCGCAGGGGCACCAGCTCACCGAGCTCGCGCTGAGCCCGCATCAGCTCAGCCCGCAGTCCACTGGCCGCCTGCTTACCCTGCTCCAGCTCCTCCCGGTGGCGCTTCTCAGCGGCCACCTGCTCGGCCTGCAGCTGCTGGCACAGGTGCTTGGCAGGCAGCAGCTCGCTCACCAGGGCCTGCGTGCCGGTGTGCTCCAGCTGCAAGGTGGAGAGGGCCTGCTCCTTCTGGAAGAACTTCTCCTGCCATGCCTTCAGTTCTTGGCCCAACTCCTCTGCCCGCTCCGCCTGCGAGGCCAGCTCCTGCCTCAGGCTTTCTGAAGCCACACGCTGCTTCTCAGCCTCCTCCCGGAGGGTCTGCACCTCCTCCCGAAGCGCGGCGCTGCGCTCGGCAGCTCGGGCACTGCTGCTGGCTGTCTCGGCCTGGAGCAGGCGCAGCCTCTCGTCGAGCTTCCGGCTCTTCTCCGACTCGGCAGCCACCAGCTGCTTCAACTCCTTGCTCTCCCCTTCCTTCTCCAGGACCTGGCGGCTCAGGATGGACACCTCCTCCTCCAGGCTGCTCATGAGGCTGCTTTTCCTCTCGGCCTCCTGCTGGCCCCGAGCCACCTGAGCCTTCCACTCGTCCTCAGCCTTGCTGTGGTCTTTGGCCTTGGCACGGTGAGCGGCCAACTCCCTTTGGGTTGAGGCTAAGGCCTCCTGACAGCGTCCCAGCTCCTGGGCCTTCTCCTCTAACTGGCCCCTCAGGGTCTGCAGAGCGCTGTCCCACTGGGCGTGAGAGGCGCGCTCGGTGTCCAGGCTGCGCTCCAGGCTAGAGGCCTTCTCCTGGTGCCCGCGGCATTGCTGCTCTAGACGGTTCACCTCTGCTCGAAGGGCCTCCAGCTCCGCACCTGACGGCTCTGTCTTTGAAGTTGCTCCTGGCCTGGAGGCATCTTCTCTGCTGGCCGCTGCTGCAAGCTGCTGGCGCTCCTTCTCTGCAGCCAGCTGCTCCTTCAGTTGTCCTAAGGTTTGCTGCAGCTCAGCCAGCTCCGCTTGCTGGGCTGCCTCCTGACTCCGGAGCTTGGCCAGATCCTGGTCCTTCCCTTCTTTCTCCCGCAGGGCGTGGGCCAGCGCCTCCTGCAGGGCAGCAAACTCCACACGCTGCTCATTGAGGGCATTCTGCAGCCGCATCTCTAGCTCGGCCTTGGCTGCCTTCTCTTGGGCAAGATCAGCTTGGGCTCGGCCTCGCTCCTGCGTCAGCCGTGCCACCTCCCTCTCCTGCTGCCCGCGCTCCTCCTGCTGCTGGCCCTGGCTTTCCATCAGCGCAGCACGCAGCCTCTCCAGCTCACTTCCCATCCGTTCAGCCTCACGCTCCACAGCCTTCAGTGTGGCCTGGGTGCTGCAGAATGGGGGCCCCTGCTGCTGCTCCTCCTCTGGACACTCTGCCTCTTTATCTCCTGCCCTGGGGTGTTCTTTTAGGGGCTCACGGGAGCTCATGTCCTCCTGCTGCTCTCCTGCCTTTCGCACCAATGCCTCCAGGCGGGCCACCTCCTGGCTGGTGGCAGCCATCTTCTCCTGCAGAGCGGCAAGGTCATCAGTGAGCTTCTGGGCCCTGGCCTCCTTCTCCTGGACCTGCTGGTGGACTCTAGCCAGGCTGCCCCGGAGCTGAGTGAGCTCATCCTGCTGCTGGCTCATCTGGACCTCGCTCTGGGCCTCGATCCCCGACACCTTCTCCTTGGCCTCCTGTAGCTCCTGGCGGGCCTTCTCACATTCCTCCTTGAGGGCCTCCAGCTGCTCCTGGAACAGGGCACCATACTGAGCCTCCTCTTGCTGGCTCTCCTCGTACCGCTCACGCCATGTCGCCAGCTCCTTGATGAGCTCCTCGTACTCTCTCTCACCCCTCTGCTGGGCAGCGATGGCCTCTGCCAGCTCCCGCCGCAGGGCTTCCACCTCGGCCTGATGGGCCTCCCCACGCTGCTGCAGCTGCTGCTCCAGACCCTTGCGCCCAGCTTTCTCTTCTTCTAGCTCCTTCTGCTCCTGTTCCCGCTGTTCCGCCAGGTTGCGGGCCTCTGCTTGTAGCTCGGAGACACAGCGCTGCTGTTCCTCGCGTGCATCTGCGGCCCTGCGCTTCTCCTCCTCGAGGCTGCCCTTGGTGGCCTTCAAGGACTCCTCAAGGGCCTGGAGCTGCTCCTGCAGCTGCTCATTCTTTTGAGCCACCCCTTCTCTCTCGGTTGCTTTTTGCTGCTCAGACCTCAGCTGGGCCTCCAGTTCCGTCACCTGGGTCCGGGCTGCACGCTGCTCCTGTTGGGCCGCCTCAATGCGGGCGTGGAGTTCCTCAGTCTTCCGGCTCAGCTCCGCCTTTTCCTGCTGGGCTTGGCTCACGGAAGTCTGGGCACTGTCCCGGGCTTCACTTGCAGCCTGAAGTTGCTGCTGCAGAACCTCCAGCTGAGCAGCCTTCTCCTTCTCCTCTGCCTCCAGCCGCTGGAGGGCTGTATCCCTCTCTCTCAAAGAGGCTTCCCGCTCCCTGGTAGCAGTGGCTAGTTGTTGAGTCAGGTCCTGCCTGGATGCATTCTGCTCCTTCACTGCCTCCTCCAGCTGCTGCTCCTTCTGCTTCAGGCTGCTGCTCAACTGCTCCACCTGGTGGCGGAGGCCCTCGGAGGCCTGTTCTTGCTGCTGAATCATCTGGGCTAGCCGGGCCTGCTCCTTTTCCGCTTCTTGCTTCAGGCCAGTCAGTTCTTGATCCTGCCGCTGGAGAGTGGCATTGAGCGTGGTGAGCTCAGACGTCAGAGTGGCCACCTGGGCGGTCAACTGTGCATTCTGCACCTGTGAGGTCTTCTCCAGGTCTTCCTTAGCCTGGCTGAGGGTGGAGATGGAACTCTGCAGGCCAGCAATCAGGCCAGCCAGCTGCTGCTTTTCCTCTTCAAACTGGGCCCGCTCCGCCAGCAGCTGGGCTTTCTGCTGGCTCCGCTCAGTCTCCAGTACCTCCACCTTGGCCTGTAGCTCTGTGCAGTTTGTAGCAAGAGTGGCTGCCTCCTGTGTCAGGGCTTCCAGCTGGTGAGAGAGACCACAAAAGGGGATGAGCAGAGCTCCGGAGCCCCCTTAGTCCCCCTGGGGCCCAACTGTGCATGAGCCCACCCAAGCCCAGCACAAGGGTCCTACAGGTTCCTCCTGGTAGTCTTACCTTTAAGGCATCACCCAGCACCTCCCCCTTCTCCTGAGGCTGGGAAGAACGCTCTTCCAGCTGTGAAAGTTTTCCCAGAAGGATTTCCTTCTTCTCCTCAAGGTATTTCTGGGAATAAACAGAGGAGGCATCATCAATGGATGGAGCACACAGGGCCTCATGACATCAGCAGGGGCCCTACCATCTTGTGATCAAAATCTTTCACATGGGTTAGGAAGAGACTCAAACAGTCAAGACCAGGGCACTGAAGGACCTGACTTTATAACCCAGGTTCCTGTGTTAAGTAACAATGGGAACGGCTTTCTTCTCCAAGACTAAGAGACTTTGCTTGAAATGGCCTGACTGCATAGCTCTCCTCAGACAAATCTTGGCTCCTGGATTATCGAAACCACCAAAATGATTCCGACTAAGCATCCTCCAAGCTGCCAGCGGTAGCGGCTGCAGTGTCACCCACCATCCCCATCCTGTTCCCTAAGCACCTCCTCCAGGTCAGACACTGTGCTGGGCGAGCCCGAATCTCTTCGAAGCTGTGTGGCCGGAGAAGTAGCCATTACTCTCCCCTTCCACAGCCCCAGGCATGCAAATTCAGGTGCAGCCTTGTCCAAGGCCCACGCTCATGTTCGTAAGCAGCAAAATTGGTCCGTAACAGCCGTCAGCTCACTGAGCACAACTCTGCCCACACCATGTTAGGTGCGACAAACATATTATGCATGGTGGCGCCCTAGTAATCTACTGCGTATGTGATGGGTTGCAGCTGCAAGATCCTAAATTCAAAACCACCACCGGCTGCCCTGAAGGAGAAAGTTGGGGCTTTCTACTCTGTATACAGTTACAGTCTCAGAAACTCACTGGGGCGGTTCTACCCTGTCCTGTAGGGTCGCTGGGAACTGGCATCGACTTGATGGCAATGAGTCTGATTTATTTTGGGGTTTTAGATATACTCTCACAATGATGGATGAAGTGGTCACCCGTCAAACCTGGAACTAACACGCTCCCAGAGATCACCTTTCAGCCAGAGAGGTCTAGAAAGCAACCACATTCCTCAGAACAAGAAGCCAACCGAGGCCAAAAAGCAAGGCCAGCATTTGCCCCCAACGCCCCTGGAAGGCAGGGACAGGGCGATGGGCACACACAAATGAGGGCAGGGCGGGTGTGCTCTGCAGCCATCACGCCTGGTGCCCCTAAACAAAAGATGTGGGGTTGCTGACTGGGAGTCTGTTTGCGCCACACCCCTTCACTCAAACCCCAATGAAATGACCCCAAGCTGGTGAAGCAGCTACTCTTACTATGCTGCCTCCAGTGCCTGGGTGACTGAGCAATTTGTTCAAGATCCACACTGGCAAACAGCACAAGGTTCTAACTGAGCTGTGCTGGACTAAAGCCCACAAGTTCCTGACAGCACACCGCAAAACCTCAACGACTCAAAAGAAGGGAGTGGTGGGTGAATGCAGCTTTGAACATCAGATCTGGCTCGTGGCTCGGTTACCTTGTCCTGCAGGGCTGTGCCGAGCTCCTTCTCCAGGTGGACCCGTTTCTCCTCCCACTCACGGGTGGCCTTGCCATGCTCCTCGGTCAGCTCATTGAGGGCACCCTGGAGTTGCTGCAGGTGACTGGCAAACTCCCGCAGCTGCGACAGACAGGTGGTAACCCATAGCCCCGAATACAAACCAACATGGAGAGCCAGCAGGCAGTGTCCTACCAAGGTGCTTCACAACCGATCATGGGGCAGACAAGGCAGGGTCTCTTGAGAGACTCTCAGCTCTCTGGAGTATTTCAGACCAGCCTCAGTTCTGACATGCCACACCCCTTTCCCCTCACCTTAAAAGAAAGGTCTCCATTCTCCTCAGAAAGCTGGTTGATCTTGCGATCCATCTGGCTCTTCTCTGTCTTCAGGTCCTGGCATTGCTTCAGTGTCTCGTGCAGCCGCACTGTGAGGCTGCGAGGGACCGGGCTGTGAGCAGAGGGCAACCCCGCTGGGTTTGGGGGTGGGGAGAGAGGGCAGCTCGTACCTCTCATTCTTGCCACGCAGCTCCTCAAGCTCCCTGGGCTCCAGCGGGCTGGTCGCTGGTTTCTCATTGAGCAGAGCCAGACGGTCAATGCGTTGCTGCATCAGGGCGATCTGGGCATCTGCCCCAGGTCGGGGTCAGGGGAGAGGAGAGTGAGCACAGAGAGGTGGGAAGGAAGGGAGCATAGGACAGACTTGGCCAGGGGCAGGGGAGATGATAGGAAGGTCAGAACTCGAGTTGGCTTCCAATCTGACCCGATGCACAAGGGCAGAGCTACAGGGCCAGTAGAGGGGACAACACAAGAGGCTCAAGGGACATCCCCCAGACAAGTCCAGTGCTCTCTGGATGATAGTCCCAAATGCTGCCCATTCACACACCCACCCAGGGTGCCAGGTGCCTACCCTTCTCGGTGAGGAACTTGCGGTTCTCGGCCAACTCCAGTTCTAGCTCATCCCTATTGTTCCTCTCGTCGGCAAGCTGCTTCTTCAGCCGCCTCACCTGGAATTGTGGAGTGTTCAGGATGTCGCCCATGGGGGAGGCTGGAGACCCTGCAAGGAAGCTGAGGAAGAAGATGGCCCGGAAGTCTCGGTTAGAACTTGTGGTCTGAGAGCTTTGTCACCAGTTTATCACTGGCCACAGACATGCCTCATGGCATGACCTTGGGGGAACTTAGCTTTACCCTTCTCCAAACTTTATGTGCTTGGAAAAGAAAAAGGGAAAAGGAGACAATTCTCCCGGTCTCTGCAGAGCTGCACTGAGGAGAGGTTGCTTCAGCAGCATCTGCAGGGAAGATGGGTGTTCCACAAAGAGTGGTGGCCAGTGCCGGCAGCCCCAAACATATGCTCACAATCAGTGTGGAGCGAGGTGAGGAGACACAAGATCTAAGGCTACACAGAAACGCTTCCAGCTGACATGAGACTAGTTGGCAGCTCGGGCTCAGAGTACAGGGCTGAAACCCGGACCCTGCGGTCCTGTCCCAGCAGAAGGGCCAGCACGTACTTGTTGCCACTGGACGAGGAGGCGACGTTCTGCAGCTCTAGGAAGCGAACCTCCTTCTTGGTCTGGTGGCTGGGCAGGGAGCACTCTTCTGAGACGGTGCTCGAGCAGGTGGAAGGGACAGGAGCTGGAGAGAAAGAAACGGACAAACCAGTCACAGAGCCCTTTCTAAGGGGTGAAGATCTGTGTCTTTGTCAGGTGTGAGAACACCCCACTTAATATGTCAACAGTGGGAGCTGCCCCTGGGAAGGACCTAAAGTTGAGGGTAAGGGTTACCCAGAGGTCAAGGTCCTGAAGCAAACTTCTGTAAGGCTTTTCTGTCTCACAGGTGATCCGAGGGAGTGCTTAAGGCAGCCTTTCCCTACTCGGAGCGCCTGCTTTTCCCTCGGGCCATCAGACAGCGGCACCTCGGGAGGGAGCCGGAGGCAGGGCCTCTCCTCTCCAACCAGCCTTGCATCAGTGTCAGGGACCTTCTCTAAACTCCACCCGAGATCTCACACCAAAAAGACGCCTTGCCTTGTCTCTGCTTCTCTGGCCATCAGTTCTTAGTCTCCCTCCTTGGCTCCTCCCTTCTCCACCCAGCCTTGCAATGTCCCTGCCCCGCCACCTGAGGGGGCCACTCTTCCCACAGCACATCTCTGCAACTCCGGACGCTGGCAGCCCCAGCTCAGAGACCAGGGGTCCGCAGGAGTGCACCCCTACTCACCTTTTTGCAAGAAGCTCTCCAGGTCTTCATTCAGGTTGAGCCCATCCTCATGGTCCAGCACAAATTTGAGAATGACAGCTAACTCCGCCTGGACCAGGAGAAAGAGAAAGCACCTTGGGTAGGGCTCTCGAGGCCCCGGAAGACAGAATAGCTCCGGCCAAGCATTTAATGAGCCTCAGGAGCCGGGGGGCAGGGGGGCCCCCTTCTTCCTCCCAGCTCCAGAAACGGTGGCCCAGCCAGCAGCATTCAACTAGACACACATCTCCTCTTCTGCACACAAGTCACACCAAGTTCCCGACTGACTGACTCCAAGGGAAGTGAACAGGCAAATATTGCGATCTGCTGTGGGGCTGTTGGCTCCTCCACATCCCCCTAAGCGAGGGCACCTCTAGGGCTCAATCAAAGCTTATGTACCAGCTCAGTTGTACAATCTTCTCTGTCTGAATTCAAAGCTACAGAGGTGAGCTCATCGCCTGGTCCACTCTGCTGCTGTTCTTTACTCCTTTAAAACTTATTCCTACCAAGTCTCATCAATTTGGAAGAGAGAAAAGGTTGAAGGATTAATAACACAGGATGGCTCAACAGAGGAAAGCCCACAATGCTGGGCACAGTCCTGATCAAAGACCCAGGCCCCAACTCTGGCCTGCACCTGCTTCTACTCCGGGAAACAGAGGACAGCTGTTGACGCAGGAAGCACACCCAGCAGGAGATTCCCGGGGCGCCAACTCCTCTCCGTTGGGGGGGGAGGGCACGCACGCGCACGCACACACACACGATGGTGGGAGGGAGCTACTCTGAGCTAATTCTAGTAGACAAAGACAAGCTCGCTCACTATTCCTTCCTACTAGAGAAGGATGAGCTCGATAGAATAACCCTGTGCATCAATACATGAAGGTGCTTCAAAGAGCTCAGGGACAAATCCTATTACCTTTTAACTCCATTTTTTTCTGCCACTTTTCATAAGCCCTCTGGTAAATAGACTGTTTCAGTGCACCGCCCAAACACACGAAGGTTAAAGATTTGCCACAGTCAAGGGACTTGGATACACAGCCATTAAAACATTAGCCAAAAACTCTTAGGGATGAGATGACTGGCCATCTTTCCGTCCTACTGTTCAATATTTTCTGAACCGTCTACAATGACTAGCTGTAATTACTGGACTCTTCAACATTAGATGCTCTTTGAAGAAAACCAGATGGGTGAGGCAGAGCATAGGCAAGTTCGGCCTGCGAGGTAGGTGGAGGCACAGGGGCTTACCTGAATCTTGTATTCAAACTGGTCCCAGTCACGGAGGCTCTTGGAGCTCATAGTGAAGTGGTACAAGAGCAGCATGGTGACCTGGAAGCCAAGCAGGAGGCAGGCTTAGTGCCTGCTTAGTGCCTGAGGGAGTTAGTTTATTGTGCCAACCTGGCCAATAAACACACATGGGGTTAATGGAAGGGCAGAGAGATAAATGGCTCAGTGAGCCTCGCCTTTCTAGATTCAGATCTCTTGCTTTGTGATGGTCGGACGAGGGTACAGCTGCTTTAGCCAGTTCCCTGCTTCATCTGGCAAGGCTGACTTCCTGCAAGACATCCCCGAGAAGCCGCATGCACCTACCCCAATGCAGCCCTGGGTGCTGGAGCAGCCGTTTGGAGACCCCTGCCATCGCTGTTACACGCTCACTGATTCGGCTTTCCTCCTGTAGTCGGCGTCATTGCGTGTATTTTGTGAGATGGAGGAGGACTTTGTGGATTGGTGTCGGACATATGGGCTAATGTTGGACTTGTGGGCTTAGGCTGCATTGGGTTGGGATGTTTCCTTGATGTGCACTTAACCTTTATGTAAACTCTCTCTTATGAGTTTCTGGTTATATTTGTTTCTCTAAAGTACCCAGACTAACACAGTGCCCCACCCGGAGTGGTCCTGGGGACTCTGAGGTATGATGGAGACCTGGCAACACTTCTAAGGAGCCAAGGGAGTGCAGTGGGTTGCAGTTAAAAACCACGAGCTGCTCCCCCCAGAGGGGAAAGATGAGGTTTCCTTTCTACCTAGAGGTGGTTCTACTCTGCATGAGAGTCGCCATGAGTTGGAATCAACGGGAAGGCAATGAGTTGGTTTGTTCCAGTTTCCAGAAAGAAAGCAGCCCCAGAGCACTGCCCATAATGGCATCAGAAACACACCCACTCTGCACAACACCAGATGCTAGGATTCCTGCCTGCCTTGGGTCCTGCCATCATGCATAAAGGTCCAGGCATCCTCTCTCTAGGCCAACACCTGGAAGCTGCATCGGGACAAGGGCAAGGCTACGAGAATTCTAGAATTGAATTAGCCTCTGCCTCAGACAGGTAGCTGGCTGGTACTACCTCCAAGAATCCCAGGAACAAAACACCTAATCTCCCATTGGGCTAAAAGATGGCTCTGCCCACTCCACCAGCCTAGTGTTCCACGGGTACCTTGGCCAATTCCAGCTCTGATCCCTCCATCATTTTCTGCACAGACACCAGGCATTCTGGGGACGATGGGTGTTTGCGATTTTCTGCAATGACAAAGTATAGAATGAGGGTGAGGCTCCCCAGGAAAAGTCGAGTCCGAGGACCAGAAATGCTACCTCTTGTAGAGCGATGAAATGTATGTCTCCTTATTTCTAAGTCCCATGTTCCCTAACATATACACTTTTCCACGTACAGTCTAACTTCGACCAATCCAGGGGTCAGGAGGAGGCAGGCTGTGGATTCACAGCCACTCATTGGTGACAATGCCCCATACTCCGCAGCACCGAGACGGAGCCTGCAGATCCCGTCACCTGACAGACCTGGGTCCAGCTATGTCTGCAGCTTAGTCACCTTAGGACAGCTGACACTTATGCTGGGACAAGGTCTAGGCCCAATGACTAACACATTCTTTTTATCTACATGTATTTTTATCTTCCTGAAAAATCTCTCAAGGTAGCACTGACCGCATACAAGTTAAAAAATGAAATTCTGGTCGAAGGCGACATGATGAGAGGGGAACTTAACTCTCAGCACTGTGTTCCAAGTTGTGTGACCTTATCCAATCTACCCAGTAAAGGAAGAAGGCGCCCTGCTGCTGTACCGGGTTGGGCTGCTCACCCCAAGACCAGCAGTGTGAACTACCAGCTGTTCCTCCCAACAAAGATAAGGCTCTCTACTCCCTTCCAACAGCTACATCTGGAAACCACAGGAGGTTCTACCCTGCCCTAGAGGGTCACCCAAAACTGGCAACTACTTGATGGCAGTGAGTAGACAGACACCGGAGCAATGATCATCCCTTATCTCTAGGCGGGGAAGCTATATGCCTAAAAAGGTCACGTAGCAATAACGAACAGGGGCAAGACTGGAACCTCAACCTGCCTCTGTCCCAACACCAGTGGCCTAAATAATTAACTTGATGCTTTCTTGAAAACAGTTTTTCCTTTGAGGGGAAAGAGTAACATGAGGTGGGAATGGAAATCTAAGGCAAAATGTCTCAGAACAGACGCCAAGACTCTAGCTGGATCTCAAGACGCTCTGCTCCTCTTCGGCCTGGCTGCTGCAAGCACCATCCAACCCCAGAAAGAACCCAGGGACATCCCCCTCAGGGCTAAACAACAGGGTATCTTGCACCCTCTCCTCCGCCCCTGTGAGCTGGCACCTCGGGACTCCAAGCGCCAGGAGCTGAGGAAGCAGCTCCTTCCCGTCGAACTGAGGGAGGTACTTACTTTGCAGAAAACTGCGCACAAAGTCCAATCTCTCTGGCAAGGGCTGTGTCATGATTGGCCGCCCCTCTTCAGTGCTGTGGCTAGAACACAGAGCAAGCGTTAACACAGGGTTCTTGGCAATCCTCTGCTCTTGCTACTGCACTACGATCAGCCCCCATGTTCTGTGCATGCGCGCGCGCGCGCACACACACACACACACACACACACACACACACACATACATACCCCTCCCCACCCCCACTGTCCTGCAGAGCTTGGTCTGCCCTGGGTCAGGGGAAAGATCACATTAGAGTCTGGAGCAGGAAAGAAGGTGCCAAGATACCATTCAGTCAGCAGAACTGTGTGGTGGGTGAGAAGCGGGGTCCTGAGGTACTTTGCCATCCTCCTTGCGGATGGCCGGAGTGGAGCTGGAGAAAGCAGATGAATGGGAAGCCTGGACACACTCAGCGACAGTACAAGTGAGAAAGGACTATGGGAATGGAAAACAGGCCCAAGAACTCAGAGAACAGGCTCTGAAATAACAGGGCAAAGTTCCATACACTCGGTGGACGGAAGGCAGCGGTGGGCCGAGCACAGGGAGCATCAGCAGGGGGCGCTCTCCCCCAACAGTGCAGCACAGGGCCCAGACAATCAAACGGACACTTTCTATTTCGGAGAATGCTCCTCTGGGTTTCGGCCAATTCTAGGGGACAAGGTAGGTCCTACAATGTTCTAGGACCCGAGACCATCAGCACAGCATAAGTGGCCCTACGATTAACAAGAGTGAGTACACAGGAAGATGAAGGCCTCTTCAACGACTCTCCACAAGAGGCAGTGTGGGGATAAGCTAAAGAAAAGGGTCCTCTCTTCACGGGACTCCCAAACAGCCATTTTCCTTCTTTCTTTCCTCCCTAGATAGCACTGCTTACCTAAGAGTGCCCATTAAATAGACACAAAGATGGTTTTCGGGGAAGCGCAGGACTTAACCAAATCGAGCATTTTCTGAAGAGGATAGAATTGTTTCCTAAACCTATGTGACCCTCAAACCCCTTTCCCCACGGAGCCTCTGGTACAAGGGAAGTTCTGTGGAGCCATAGGGTTTATCTTGCATGACTCACTGCACATCTGTCAGAAGGTATCCAGAATGACAGGCAGAGGTCCCGCCACCCTCCCCAGGAATCTCTACAGCCGCACAGGTTACTAACCACCATGTTGCGCGAGGCAGAAAGCTTGGGCTCCATCCAGGAGGTGCTCAGTGCACATGGGTAGATGGGCAGGTGCAAGCAGCCTTTTACTGGGAACAGTGCAGGTCAATGTCCACAAGGCTAATGCCTAAACTAGTTAGCTTGCTGGCTAACTGTCACCACGGGACTTTGCAACTCAAGCCTCACAGATAGAAAAGAAATAGACGGGCCTTCTGCGGCAGTTTATTGACACAAGGAAGAGAAACTTGTCTGAAGGGTAAAAGCCAATGAATTTTCTCACAGAGGAGGCCAATCAATGGCCAAGGAATAAGATGTCTTCAACTCCCACACCTTCAGTCTCCCCCTCTACCTTGATATCCTCATGCCTCCAGTTCTCCAGCTGAGAACTACCAGAAACTATATCAGAAATGGATGGCCAAAACATATCATCCAAAAACCTGTGTTTTCCATCCATTCCCAAAGAAGCTGGCCTGCGCTGTACTGGACCTGAGATCAAGGTTAGAGTTAGCCTATTTCCAAACACATTCATACTCCCAGTCTATGGCTCAGGCACCAAACTCAAAGGCAATGTGCAAAATGCGCATCTTGAATTTTTCGCTCCTCTCTAATCAAATTGTCCCATCAGATCATTAGCCGTAGCGGGTAAGCTAAAGAACGCATCTGTTGCTCTTGCTATTGGGCAAAGGAAACAGATTTTGTCAAAAGCAAAAGCTCCTTGAGCTGCTCCCGGGCTGACCCGGTTAGCGGCCTGATGGATGGCTCACACCTGTTGCCAAACTACTAGTAATTGGATCTAAGTTAAATGAGCAACTTTTTTTTGAAGCCAGGGGCAAGGACACTTCATAGGTGGAGTTTTGTACTGCGGATAAATCAACACTTGGCCAATTCATTTTTCAGACACTAAAGAAATGATTGGTTTAGGACAGGGGTGGGGAAATGTTTTTCTGCCAAGGACCATTTTGGATATTTGTAACATCATTTGTGGGCCACACGGGTCAAGAATTTCACTCACGCATTCCTAATGTGATGCTGGAGCTGTTTGTCTTTGGTGAGGTGTGTGCTGCTCTCTGGTATTTTTTTCTCAGGCCTTTTATGTCCTGAGGGAGGGTCTGATGCTCCCCCACCTCAACTAGGACCTAGAGTCTAGGGCAACCAATACCCATGGTGTGCAAGTGTTTGTAGGAGATGTCGAGGGGGGAGAAGGTGGAGCACTGGAATAGGATGTGATTCACAACTCATTTTAAAGGTGATTTAATCACGAGAGATGTTCTGAAATTGATTGTGGTAATGATTGGACACAACTCTTCTTGACATGATTGAACGATGGATAGTATGAGATGTGCCAATATTACTGGGGGGGGCGGTTAGTCTAAGAAACCCTAGAGGGTCTCCACCAGTCAGAACCGACTCCACCGCAGGGGGGTTTGTGGGTGTATGAGGCAATAAAGAGCAAAAAGAACAAGTCAAGCAGCACCATGATGATGCAATTAATAAAGTCAAAATTTTAGGATTAAAACGGGCAAAAGGAGGGTAACTTGTTTACTTCAGAGGCATCAACAAGCTGCAATGTGTAGATTTTGCTTGGACGCTGACTTATTTTAAAGTTATTATTAGGGGAATGAACATGGACTTGTATTAGATGACCTTAAGGAGCTGTTGGCGCTAATTCCTGATTTGGTTTAAAAGTATCCTTCCTTATATGATGTGTAGGGTTTGCTTTACAATAATCCAGAAAGCAGAAAAGGGTGGGATGCGACCGATGAGTGGTTGTTAGGTGTCACCGAGGCACTTCTGGTCTACAGCGACCCATGTTCAGCGCCCGAAGCCTGGCCTGGTGCTGGGCCAGTCTCACAATGGTTGCTGGGCTGGAGTCCACGTCTACAGTTCTCGGCCCACCCATCTCACAGAGTCCTTCCTTCCTCTGTTCACTGACCTTCAATTAACTATGATGTCCTCCAGGGACTGGTCCCTCCTGATGACATGTCCAAAGTACATGAGACAAAAATGCTGATAATTATTAAATTTGAGTAGTGGGTAAATCGAGTTTCAATATACTGCCTCCTCTGTTCGACTTTTGTGTGTACTGGAACGTTTCCACAGGAAATCGTTTTTTGATATTTACAAAACTAATATATTTAACCTGAGTCAGTTTTGTTAAAAAACAAATAAATGCTTACATATTCCATATACCTGACAAGCAAAGGAAAATTGTTAGTAAAAACATTTATTTAAAAAAAAGAAAAAAGGATCGCAAAACTGAGAAGGCTTGGAAGTGGACTTGAGCACAGGAGGCTACCCACACTGGGCAGGGAGGGCATGTCAAGTGACAGAAGGAAATAACCTGGTGGAGGAGACACTGAGGAAAGAGCTTGCACACTAGCCAGCACATTTCAACCTACTGGAGAGGAAGTCACCTGAGGTTCACCAGCTGAGAATGTCACCAGGAAACAGGCTTTGAGAAAGATTCTTGAGCGCACATATCAAGTATTAGTCTGGAACGCGGAGAGATTACAGGAGAACAAGGATATCCAGAATGACCTCGGTGGCAATATGGTTGGATGTTCAAAACCACCCAAAGGCACCTCGGAAGAAAGGCCTGGCAAGCTGCTGTCATGCCCTTTAACCCCCAGGAGCACGGACCTGGCTCTGCACCACACATGGGTTTGCCCTGAGTCAGAATCAACTCAACAGCAACTGGTTTGGGCACCACACTCTGAGTAAGGATTGCTTTCAGAAGCAGTCAGGCTGCTTTTTTAAAATTTCTGTAAGATACGCTCACTAGTGATATATTTCAAAAGATAATGCAAAAATACCTCTAGCAAACCCACCTGACCTGGACTACCCATTACCACCAGACGTCACGTTCTTAAACTTGGCAATGTTTGGAATTATGATTCATTAGGTTGCAAGTAGAGCCCAGGGATCTGTATTTTTAGCAGATCCCCAAGTGAGTCCAATGATCAGCCAGGCTTGGGAACCTAAGCACTGGGCTATTGATGAATACCAGCTCCACCTTTGTTCCTAGTTAACAAGCATTAACTAAGCCTAACTGCCCATTTTGGCCGGAACCTTGGGTAATCCAACAAGATGGAAAACACAAAGGGAAAAAGGAGAGGCAGGATGCTGCAGGTCCCTTAGCAAGCATGGCAATGTTCCTTGGCTACATGCCTGTGATTCTACAAGACAGGAGATATTGTGAACATCCAGGGCATGGGCACTATTCAAAATGGTGTGCCCACAAACGTGACCATGGAGAAACCAGGAGAGTCTACAACAGAACTCAGTGTGCTGTTGGCATTGCTGTAAACGAAGAAAGGACAAAATGCTTGTCAGGAGAATGGTAGACACTAGAACAGACGAGAAATATGTGCAGGAAGGGAAGTGATCAGAAAGAAGAAGCCAAAGAGAAAGGAACCTGATTCCATGGAAGCGCCAGCCTGTTCCCGCCAGAGCGGCAGACTTTCGGAGACCAGATGGAAAGAGCTAGCAGCTTATGAATTCATAGCATAACAGGGGGAAAGGCAAAAGCAAAGAGACTTCTGGGGGCTAGTGAAAATAACCTCATCATGTAACGTCCTAAGGGAGGTGTGGAGACCCTCAAGATGAACCAGACGCAACCCTTTGATATGCCCAGTTCTGTTTTCATCCAGGAGCTGTTTATGGCCTCCAAATGGGCGGTCGTTTCGCTTCTCAGATGCTGGGCCTCCGACCTCCCGTTCCTAGTTACCGTGTAGAGAACATAAAGCCCCTCAGCAGCTCAGTCTGTCCTGGGATTCACCGTCTATTCTAGATTATTATTTTTAAGGGGGTCTTCTCCATCACCATTCCATTTTCTATCACCATGGGTCAAAATTTGTGGGAAAATGGAATTAGAAGACAATAAAATCTTCTTTGTTTCTCTGCCATCCTGAATGTGGCCGCCTTCCATCTTCACAATGTCTTCTCATGAGACTTTCAGGATCAAGCGATTCCTGGCCAAGAAACAAAGGTAGAATCGCCCCATTCTCAATGGATTTGAATGAAAAGAGGTAACAGATCAGGCACAACTCTGAGAGAAAACACGGGAGAGTCGTCCAGGTGGGTCTGTGAGGGGTCACACGTGTAAGGACAACACATCATGTACCTAGGCTCACTAGCACTGTCACACTGTGTGGAAGACTTTGCCACGGTCTGATCCACTGAACGTGGACTGGCAAACATCTGCTTGCTTTCTTGGTTTTTATGCTTCTGCATTGAGGTTAACATATAAACAGGTGAGGCTTTTGGTTTGGTTGGGGCAGGGAAGAATCTGTCCACCAATTTTTTGAAGCCCCCTTGATCTAATTCTGCCTATAAGACAGAGAAATAAGTGGTCAGCTCGTCCTCTACAATTCCTGAAAGTTGATAGGTATGAGAAAAAAGGATAAACTACATGGGCTTAATACAAAATTGTAGGTCATAGCTTGAAAGATCTTTGATTGTTCTAGAGAGGTGTGATGTGAAGAGGAGGCTCCACTCCACTGGTTTTCTACTAACTGAAGTTCAGAGACGTGTGCATAAAGACCTGGGCATAAAGCAAAAAGGGCTGAAACAGAAGTCTGGCTATAAGACAAGAGCAAGCTTATCACGTGCTAATCAACTTCACCAAAGCAACTCAACTCAGGCAGACTGCTCCAGAAACAGCGTCATGACTTAGAGGAAAGCACCATCATCTGTGCTTGTGCTAACGCGCTAGAAAGGAGACATCTAAGTGCTGCTTCAAGGAGCTGTGGTGACTCAATGGTTAAGTGCTTGGCTGTAAACTGAGAAGTTGGAGGTTCGAGCCCCCTCAATGGTACATCAGGACAAAGAGCTGGCAGTCTCCTCCGCAAAAGATTACAGCCCGAGGACCTGATGCAAGGGGCTTAAGTGGAGAGCAAATGCCTTGAGAATGATTGGGGCAGGGAATGTATGGATGTGCTTTATACAATTGATGTATGTATATGTATGGATGGTGATAAGAGTTGTATGAGTCCCTAATAAAATGTAAAAAAAGAAAAGAGGAGAAAAAATGATTAGGGCAAAGACTGTACAGATGTGCTTTATACAATTGATGTATGTATTAGTATGAACTGTGATAAGAATTGTATGAGCCCCAATAAATTGTAAAAAAAAAAAAAAGAATATTAGTTCCTTTTGTACATTGAACATAATATAATGAAATAACTAAAAAAAAAAGATTACAGCCCAGGCAATACTAGGAAGCAGTTCTCTTCTGTCACGTGTGGTCACTGTGATCTGAAGTTGCCGCTACAGCCCCTCACAATAACAATATGTGCTTCTTACTTCAAGTTCTGGTTCTCTTTCCTTCTCCTGATCCGAGAGATTGCAAAGAGGAGGACTGTCAAACAGCAAAGGGCTACAGAAGACACCCTGCAGACAGAACAGCAGGGGCCCTGTCCCGGCCGGCTCTGGGGTTGGGTGAGAACACTGCAGGCTGCAGGCTCCCCCGAGCAAGAGGAAGCCTTAGAATGAGTGACAGCCGCGTGAAAGCTCACCTGCAGCTAGAGGCACAGTTATGGGAGGACGAGGTCAGTGTGTTCTTCTCGTTGCTGAGCCCCACACACTGGCTTCTCATTTCCCAATCCTGCCCACGCTTTCTAGTCAGCTGTCACCAAGCAAAGGGAAAACACATGCAGCCTACCCAGTGTGGGGCGTTGAGGCTGGAGAGGGTATGGGCGCATACTCACATGCTGTCAATGATCTTGAGGAAGATGCTGCAGTCCTGGAGCTGCAGCACCGTCTCCACAGGGTCTGCCATGCGCAGACTGTTCACCTGGGAGACAAAAGGAGGAGCCTGGTGAAACAATGGCTGCCTTTGAAACGTGAAGAGCAGTCGTGCACTTTGCTCAGTTTCCAGATGTTGACAATTCCCTACTCACTGTGAATGCCTGCAGCTGTAGACTAGATTACAGGAAGAAAAAACAGATGGTTCCAGGACTTCTCAGTTTCATCAAAGGAATGCTCCTGCACCCCATTTATCCAGTTAATGCTCTCCAACGACAGTCATTCACCCCCCCCCATAACCGCCCCCACTGAAATACTACAGCAGAGGTAAGAGCTTAAATTCTTCTAGGATGTTCCAACATGATGGGTATACTTTAAACAGAACTAGGTTCTGTCAGGATATATAAATGAGTCCTTGTGGTGCAGTGGCTAAGTGCTTTTGAAGCAAACCAAAAAGCTGGTGGTTCAAATCCACTCACAGCTCCATAAGAAAAAGCTGTGGCAGGTGGCTTTGTTCAGCTACCGCCTTACAAAGTTTGTGGGGCAGTTCTTCTCTGGCCTATAGGGTAGGACTTGCCAATGGATACAATCAGTTTCCCCCTAGAGATAAACTTTAGGACTAAGAGTGAGGGGTGAAAAAGAACAGCTTTTTAATGTGGGGTGGAAAGGGGGAACTGACTACAAGAATCTATGTATAGCCTCCTCCCTGGGGGACGGACAGCAGGGAAGAGGGTTGGGGAGACGTCGAACAGTGTAACATAGGACAAAATAATAATAATTTATGAACTATGAAGGGTTCATGAGGTAGGGGGAGTGAGGGAGAAAATGAGCAGCCAATATTAAGGGCTCAAGTAGAAGGCAAATGTCTTGAGAATGATGATGGCAACAAATGTACAAATGTGCTTGACACAATGGATGTATGTATGGATTGAGAGAGGAATTGTACGAGCCCCCAATAAAATGATTTTTAAAAAGCTTTTTATACGTTGTGAATTTTTATAGTATAATCCTTTGTATAGTTTGAAGGCTTACTTAAAACCCTCCATATTAAAAATAAATTAATTAATTAAAAAAAAACCAACCCTCCATATCTCTTGAACCATTATAATCTGTTTTGGTGTTTGTTTTTTTAAACTTGAAATACCTATCCTAAATCTAAATTAATATGTATTGTATATATATATACACACATATAAAATCTTACTGATGCAGTTCTGATTCTTTCCAGATATAAACCTTTAGCTGAAGGGAGAATCCTAGAGGAACCATAAAATTCTAAAACATAAAAGGCAAGAGGGAAAAGAGCTGGCAACTCCAAAGACAAAAACTTCACCATTTGATTCAACAGCCGGCTGGCTCCCTTTCTTGGGCTGCAGGCAGGCAGCCATCTAGTCAGGCTTCACCACAAGAAATCCCGGGGGGGTGGGGGGGAGTAGGGGGGGGGCGCTTGCAAATGAGTCAGGTACACAGGCTCTGCAACAGTCACATATGGTCAACGTCGTCGACAGGAAAACCTCATAAATTCCAGAGGGACTAAGTTTAAAAGCGCCCCACTGAAGTTTACCTTTGTATTACCCAAGCAAGGCAGGGTTTGCTAAGCTAATGAATCACATATGTAAGACTGAGGGGGTGGGGGAGACAGCCTCCTTCAGAAACCAGGTATTCAGGGAAACTTCAGCACAGTGGTTATAGATACAAACACGTTCCAGGTTGTTTATCAATGGCCTCCTTACAAAGCATGAGGCTGGGAGTCCACAAATGTGGATTTTTGGCTGAGATGCTATACTAACTTGCTGGGCCTTTGTTATCAACTTCATCTCACTAGTCAAATGATTGGAAGGGCATTTCCACTGTCTACCAGGGGAACAGTGGGCTCCAACGGGACCATGGGTATAAGAACAGATCAAAAACAGACCAGCACCAAAAATACAGTGGCACAAATGGCTGAGTGCTGACTACCAGCTGAAAGGCTGGTGGTTCGACCCACCCAAAGGCACCGCTTCCAAAAGATCACATCCTTGAACATCCTATGGGATAGTTCTACTGTCACACACGGGGTGGGCCACCATGACGCAGAAGCCACTCCAAGACCACTAACAACAACAAAAGCCAGATCCTTTACCAGAGTCGGCGATTCGAACACACTAAGCTTCTTCTCCAAGGAAGACATGCTGGCACACTACGCTTGTCAAGGTTTTTGCAGTTGTACATGTGAGCTCACCAGAAACCAGGATTAACTTGCTAACACACAACAATTACGGTCAACAGCATTAAAAGAATAAAGTATGGGTGGATGATACCTTCAGGACCAAGAGTGTGAGGGGCGATGCTGGGAGAGTGGAGGGTGAAGTGGGTTGGAAAGGGAGAACTGATTACAAGGATCCACATGTGACCTCTTCCCTGGGAGAGGGACAGCAGAGAAGGGGGGAAGGGAGACTCCGGATAGGGCAAGATATGACAAAATAACGATGTATAAATTACCAAGGGCACATGAGGGAGGGGAGAAAGGGGAGGGAGGGGAAAAAAATAAAAGAGGACCTGACGCGGGGGGCTTGAGTGGAAAGAAAATGCTTTGAGAATGAATGGGGCAGGGAATGTATGGATGTGCTTTATACAATTGATGTATGTATATGTATGGATTGGGATAAGAGTTGTATGAGTCCCTAATAAAATGTAAAAAAAGAAAAGAGAAAAAAATGATTAGGGCAAAGACTGTACAGATGTGCTTTATACAATTGATGTATGTATATGTATGAACTGTGATAAGAATTGTATGAGCCCCAATAAATTGTTTAAAGAAAAAAAGAATTGTACAAGCCCCTAATAAAATGAGTAAAAATAAAATTCTTAAAGTTATTGATAACCTCAAAACAAAAAAAAAAAGAATAAAGTATATGCAGCACGGCTGCTAATTAGCCGTTCAAATAGCCGTTCAAATTATTGAAACCCAGTGGAAAAATCTGAATTTTCATTTTTTTTTAAATCACAATATCAATCACTGATATAACAAGTGTTTATTTCTGTTAAGCATGAAAAATCACTTCTTGATGCATTTAAAGTATAAAAAATCAAATGTGGCATGTAAAGTATGACCTCTTACTGAAATCCTAATTACAATATATTTATACCATCTTTTGAAAAATGCTCAGTCTAATTGGCAAGGCTAGGCCAGTGTAAATTTCCTAGGAAGATTCTGAATTCCTCTGGCCAAGATCCATTCTTTGGACCTGCCGAAAATGAAAAGACTGCCAAGGCTTAACCCCACTCCCCCAAAATCTCTATTGCCTACAATCTAGGCATAGCAGGAGGCAGTGTCTAATACACGTAAAAAAACATTGAAATATAAAGAATATAAGATATACCTTTAAATACCCATTTCATAAGCAAATGTGGTGAAGGGGCATGGATGTAGTGAAGACCCCAAACCCATCTGTTAGACAATTGGGACAGTCTCTCTCAGAAGAGCCACATGGAAGGAATGATAAGTCCAGGGGATAGTATAGCACTGCTATTTCCTCCCCTTTACTATGATTTATTTTACCTCATTAATGTTAGATTTGCATATGCTCATTTGTATATTTAAGATCATTCGGTATAGAAAAGCCAAGATGGATAACGCTTCAGAAACAGTAACAATGGTTTCTGAGAACACGAAAAGAAAAGGGGTGGGAAGAGGGGAATAAGGAATAGCATTAATGACCGTATACTTCCACTCAATGGGATCGAACAACAAAATTGTATGTGAACGGATATATTGGATTGTATAAGATATGGCAAAAAAAAAACATTATAGGGGGAAAAAAGGGTTCATGGGGGGTAGGGTGGGAGAGAGAGGGAATAAAGGAAGGCTGATATTAAGGAGTTCAAAAAGAAAGAAAATATTTTCAAACTGTGGTAGCAATCGTATAGTACTGCTTGATGTGACTGAACTATGGAATTTATGAGTATCTGTAAGAGCTCCCAATAAAATGATTTTTTAAAAAGGAAAAATTAATATTAAAATCCATTTCAAACTATACAAATAAAATTTGGATCCATTTCAGAAACCGAAGACTAAGAATGCACATATTGTACATTAAACCACATTTCCTCACTAGGTTTGATTGTGATTAAAGACTGCTTTATGCCAGACCAAATACAGGGATACACATGGTAGATAACTCAAAAGGAGGTGGGGAAAGGAAAAAAAATAATGAAGAAATGGGTAGCAGGGGCACAGGGCACTAACCCACCCACAGGGAGGATATTTTTTTATATCTCCACAGGGAAAAAGGGACTAGACTTCAACCCAGTGCTCCAAGATGTGAATGCAACATGCCGGCATGGAGTAGGGAACCAGAGGTCTGAGGGGCCAGTCCCAATCCCAACTACTACGTGGACACCTGCCACCACCAACCCAAAGAATTTATTTCAAAGGATGGCACTGAATCTGCAGCTCCGGTAGAGGGAGGTATCTGATCCAAGCACACAGGAGCAGATGAAGGGGGAGGAGGAGAGAGTGGAGCACAGCCTGGTGCACCAGGCCTTGAGGACGATGTTCCTGATTAGAACAGTCAATCCAGAGAGGACCACATGGCCGGCCCCACTATGAAACAAGATGTCCCTCACTGACCCATAGCCCTACAGGGGACAACACCAAAAAGTGTGGGAATTGCACCCGATCTGATCCCGCCACACTGAGGCAAAACACTAAGTGGGTACAGCAAGGGAACGGAGAGGCGAGGTCCCCAGGAAATGCTGAATGTGGACTTTGGGGCCAGGGCATGGTGCCCCGACAGACTGGACTGGAAAACACTCCTAAGGGCCAAAAAAACAGTCCTTGAACTAACACAAGCTTTTCTTTCTTGTTGTGTTTTGGTTTTTCTCATTAGTTTATTGTTGTTTTGTTGTATATTGTTGCTTGGTTTTGCTCTGTCTTGGTTTTGTGCATGTTATTATCTCCGCAGGTCTGTCTAAATAAGATAGGCTGGATGAACAATCTGGAGGAGAAAACAATGGTAGTGGTAAAGGTAGTAAAAGTGGTGGTAAAGGTGGTAAAGGTAATGGTGTTAACAAACCCAGGGACAAGGGAACAAGTGATACAAATCGAAATCGGTGGTGAGGAGAGTGTAGGAGGCCTGGTAGGGCGTGATCAAGGGTAATGTAACCAAGAGGAATTACTGAAACCCAAATGAAAGCTGAGCATGATAGCGGGACAAGAGAAAAGAGCTAGGAGGCAACGGACATTTATAGAGGTCTAAATAAAGGCATGTCCATATGCAAATATATTTATATACGAGGATGGGAAATAGATCTATGTGCATATATTTATCGGTTTAGTATTAAGGTACAAGATGGACATTGACCCTCCACTCAAGCACTCCCTCAGTGCAGGAATACTTTGTTCTATTAAACTGGCATTCCATGATGCTCACCTTCCCGACACAACCGCCGAAGACAAAGAGGGTGAATAATCAAATGTGGTGAAGAAAGCTGATGGTGCCCGGCTATCAAAAGATATTGTGTCTGGGATCTTAAAGGCTTGAAGGTAAACAAGCAGCCATCTAGCTCAGAAGTAACAAAACCCACATGGAAGAAGCACACCAGCCTGTATGATCATGAGTTGTCAAAGGGAGCAGGTATCAAGCATCATCACAACAAAAAAATTGTATCACAGTGAATGAGGGGGGAAGTACAGAGTGGAGACCCAGAGCCCATTTGTAGGCCACTGGACATCCCCTTACAAAAGGGTCTTGGGGAGGAGATGAGCCAGGCAGGGTGTGATATAGCAACGACAAACATACAACTTTCCTCTAGTTCCTAAACCCCCACTATCATGATCCCAATTCTACCTTACAAATCTCGCTAGACCAGAGGATGTACACCGGTACAGATAGGAACTGGAAATGCAATGGATCCAGGACAGATGATCCCTTCAGGACCAGTGGTGTGAATGGTGATACTGGGAGGGTGGAGGAAGGGTGGGTTGGAAAGGGGGAACCAATTACAAGGATCTGCATGTGACCTCCTCCCTGAGGGACGGACAGAAAAGTGGGTGAAGGGAGATATCGGACAGGGCAAGATATGACAAAATAATAAATTATCAAGGGTTCATGAGGGTGGGAGGAGTAGGGAGGGGGAAGAAAAAATGAGGAGCTGATGCCAGGGGCTTAGGTGGAGAGCGAATGTTTTGAGAATGATGGGACAATGAATACTAATGCGCTTTACACAACTGATGTATATGTGGATTGTGATAAGAATTGTATGAGCCCCTAATAAAATTATTTTTAAAAATACTGCTTTACATAAAATATATTCCAATTGAAAACAAACATCATCATTTTTTTCAATGGGTTTTTAATTGTGAATGAGGTGTCTTGGGGGGATAATATTTCAGATCAATTCTATATTTAATAGTTCAAACCACTCACCAATACCCTTCACTGTTGGCATCACCAACACCCACCACTGCCCCCATATTCTATGCCACCTCCTCTCAGATTTCTCTTCTTCTCCTGGATCTCCCATTTCACCCAACCCAATACCTATCACTCTTGCTTCATCTTCCCTCCTTCCCTTGGGAAATTCCAAAGCCTGTTCCCTCTGGTATACAAGTCTTTATCTTGGTTTTTATCCTTATAGATAGTTGTGGCCTCATCCAATATTGGTCCTTTTAATGTGGACTAACTTTACTCAGCAAAATGTTCTCTAGGTCCTAAAAAAATTTCCTTTAAAGTATTTTCTAATTAAAAAAAAATTGGGGGGGGGGTCAGGAGCCACACGATGACTACTAAGATATCCTGTGCCAAGTAGCATGCCCTGTCGGTATCTGAAGGATGAAGAGTCTAATGTTTATTGAGATACCATGCTAAGCTATTTTCTACATAGCTGTGCTAAATGTTTTCTATATATATTAGCCTATTATGGTCTTAATGAGCCCATTAGGTAGTACTAGCTTTAACCTGTTTTTAAAAGGAGGCATTGAGAGGTTGCCTAACTTGTCTGGACACAATGGAGGCCAGAGCTGTGCCTCTAAAACCTGGGCTGGCTCATCACTCCATGCTCCATCACTCCATGCTATGGCCTCTGCTGTTTCCCTGTAGCTTCAAATAACAATGTTCTGGACTACTGTGTCATTTGCATGATCTCTGGCAGAAAAGCCTATCAGAACAAAGGAAGTCAACCCAAACATAATAAAGAGCCTGCTAAGAACCTTGCCCTGGGAGAAAAAGCCTCTGAAGACCAAAGGCCCTGTCAGTTGATAGGTCAGTCCGCGCTTTCTGTCAGAAAAACTGTCCCAGGAGCAGAGGGAGACAAGCCTCCTCTCTGTCCTTGGCCACTGTTCCATGGCCAGAGGGGAGACAGACACCTCAGAGAAGTAGGGTTAAGGGTTACTGTCAGCAGCAACACCCTTAGAAGTAGCCAAAGTTTAAAGGAAAAGCAACAGAAGAAAACACACAAAACTTGTACATACTTAGACTAAATGCAAACAAAGAATCCAAATACTGTATTTACTTAGTTAAAGGAGAAGATTTTTATTAGTTTATTATTTTTTAAATATTTAATATTTTAGATAAAGTATTTTAAAAATAAGCAAAGACATACATATTAAAAAGTCAACAAAAAGTAGGGAAACTATGCTGGTATAATAAAATCTATGCTATCTAGATGGATCAACTGCTTTCTTATTAAAAGCTATCATTTTTTTTTCATTTTATTAGGAGCTCATACAACTCATCACAATCCATATGTAAATCAATTGTGTAAAGCACATTTGTACATTCATTGCCCTCATCATTCTCAAAACATTTGCTCTCCATCTAAGCCCCTGAAATCAGCTTTTTTTCCCCTCCCTCCCCGCTGCCCCCTCAACTCATGAACCCTTGATAATTTATAAATTATTTTGTCATACATATTATTTTGTCTGACATCTCCCTTCACCCACTTTTCTGTTGTCCGTCCCCCAGGGAGGAGGTTATTGGTTCTAATTGATTCCCCCTTTCCAATCCACCCTCCCGGTATGGCCACTCACACCATTGGTCCTGAAGGGATCATCCGCCCTGGATTCCCTGTGTTTCTAGTTCCTATCTGTACCAGTGTACATCCTCTGGTCTAGCAAGACTTCCAAGGTAGAAGTGATATCATGATAGTGGGTGGGGAGGAAGCATTTAGGAACTAGAGGAAAGTTGCATGTTTCATCACTGCTACACCGCACCCTGACTGGCTCATCTCCTCCCTGAGACCCTTCTGTAACGGGAGTCCAATGGCCAACAAATGGGCTTTGGGTCTCCACACTCCCACCCCCACCCCCCTCATTCACAATGATATGATTTTTTGTTCTTTGCTGCCTGATACCTGCTCCCTTCAACACCTCATGACCACACAGGCTGGTGTGCTTCTTCCATGTGGGCTTGCTTGCTTCTGAGCTAGATGGCTACTTGTTTACCTTCAAGCCTTTAAGACCCCAGATGATCTTTTGATAGCCAAGCACCATCAGCTTTCTTTGCCACATTTGCTTATGCACTTGCTTTGTCTTCAGCAATCATATACAGGGAGGTGAGCACACAATATTATTTTTTGTTCTTTGATGCCTGATAACTGATCCCTTAAGCACCTCGTGATTACATAGGCTGGTGTGCTTCTTCCATGTGGGTTTTGTTACTTCTGAGCTAGATGGCTGCTTGTTTACCTTCAAGCCTTTAAGACCCCAGACACAGTATCTTTTGATAGCCGGGCACCATCAGCTTTCTTCACCACATTTGATTATTCACCCACTTTGTCTTCAGCGGTTGTGTCGGGAAGGTGAGCATCATAGAATGCCAGTTTAATAGAACAAAGTATTCCTGCACTGAGGGAGTGCTTGAGTGGAGGGTCAATGTCCATCTTGTACCTTAATACTAAACAGATAAATATATGCACATAGATCTATTTCCCCATCCTCGTATATAAATATATGGACATGCCTTTATTTAGACCTCTATAAATGCCCTTTGTCTCCCAGTTCTTTCCTCTATTTCCCTTGAGTTTCTTAGAAGATTTTTACATAGCCCTGGCTCCTAGAAAACTCCTTCCACCCCTCCCACTCTTCCTGGAAAAGCTTAGCCAACAAAGGAGAGGAAGACCACTCACCCATGAGAGAAGTGCAGCCGCCCGGGTGGCATGGAGCGTCATCTTGGTGATGCCAGACAGTCACCCCAATGCACCTGGAATCCAAGAGAGGCAGACGCGCAATTAATAATATCAGATAACCATGATAGAAGAGAGGAAACAGTTCCATGTACCAGCTCTTAACACTTAAACAAATCACTCTTTCCTTATCACCAAGGCACCAGGCAACTATATCATTTAAAATATCAGAGCTGACAGTAATGCCCACAAACTCTACTCAATTTTTCTTTCCATTCCATAGAAAAGACAACGTTCAAAGCGGACTTCAACCTTGCTCTGTTGAGATGTGGTGCCCATAAATACAGAACAAACATAATTTTTCAGACAGATGTAGATATAAGTGCCAATTCCAAGTGACCATGGTTGTATGACCCCAGACAAGTATAATCTGTTTCTTCTTCCATAAAATGAGATCTGCAAACATCTCTCCGGTGACTGTGAAGTTTAATGACAAAGCAAACAGCACAGTGCCCGATACAATATATGGCCACAGATCTTAAGTAGACGTTCTACAGGTACTCAAATTCCACCAAACTAGACAGGCAAATGCTCTTGAAGAAGAGAACTTTGGATTTTTATTCCCCCAACGCACCCCACTCCCACAGAAATGCCAAAGATGCAGAGTTTATAAACAGGAGATTGGTTTAAACATCTAACCACAGCCTCTATATGAGTCCAAGCTCAATTTCAGAGGAGATCCCGTGAGGTACGTAATGAAAGACTAGGTACTTTCTAGTATTCTTACCTCCAATTCCTTTTCCCATTGGGAATATGCCATCTGCCTGCCAACCTACCCAGGAAACCACAAAACTAGTAACTTAATATTCCCAGCACCTTCTAGCAGCCCCCATACTTGCCACAAATCCACATGGGAATACTTAGTCTCATCCCAACCTGCAGACTTAAGAGTTCAGTCTGTCATTAGTGTAAGCAAGATGAACAAGAGTAGGGTAGCTATATCATCTATAACTACCCCTTGCATGTTAGCATCTCTAGGGTATGGGCTTTCTGGAACTGAAATTTGCTAAACACCTACTCTATGCAAGGTTTTAGGAATAAGAAAGATATAGTTCTTACCCACAGGATGCTCACTACCTAGCTGGAAAGGAAGATACAACATCTGAGCTTACACTTCCCCATCATCTCTTGGTAGCTCCTAGCTAGGTGTACTCTCATTATCATCAACCAATTAGAATGGTATTTCCTGAGTCCCTACACATTTTCATCTGGTGCTGGAAACTACATGAGTCATACAAGAAAACCAACCACATGATCCCTGCCTCTGAGGGACAGCTAGGTAAAGGAGTTGAATTAAACGAACAATGCACTCAAGGACAGACTGAATGCCAAATATAATGAAGTGCTAATTATATTAAATACCTTCTGACCCTGCAGAACACAGCAAGATTCCATCAGTCACACCAACCCCACAATTTTGGACATGAGCCAGTTCACCTGGGCTTTGGCACGATGGTGTGAAGCAGCTAAGGGACCAGCTGGGCACAAAAGCAGAGGGGGTTTATGTTTATGTGCTCCTTGGTCTCGGATGATATGATTTTTACCCTTGGGACCAGGCAAAGATGAAGGCAAAGGCTACTCCGACTCCTGAACTGCAAGAAGGCACTTCTGGCAGCTGCTTTTAGGCTGGAGGGTGAGGAGGTGGGTGCTCAGTTCGGTGTGAGGGGGCAACAGCCAAATGCCCAACTCAACGGGGGCTTCTTTTTAAAATTAAAAAAGTCTGTGAGCTATTTAGTAAGATGGGAAACAAGTCCCAGATCACTTCCCCCTCATCTGGAGGGAGCTGCCTGTATACCTGACTCTTGATGAGGCTCAAATGCCAAGCAGACATTTCATTTACAACCTGCCCCTTCTGAGAAGGTCGGCAGCTGTGCTGCTAAAAATGACCTGAGGTCTAACCAACCTTTCCCTTGTCTGGGGGACAAAACATACCATCTCTTTCCCAAGAGAGCCTAATGAAAACTAGTTCAACCCCTGCTCAAATAAGAGCCAGGGGGCAGGCCAGAATGTTTTGAAACAGAGGTATCCATCAACTCAGGACTCGAACCAAAGGTCTCTGTCAACTCAAAACCCATAGGAAACACTTACTCTGAGACAGGACACACGGTGAAAGGCTTTTCGAGGAGCCTGGCCAGCCACTCATCTCTAGGTAATGAATGGTTGAAGCCAGGCCACAGCTAGTCCTCGGCACTGAAACTATAGCTTTAAGCAGGCCTTGGCTTGGAACCCGAAAGCTCTCAGCAAGAGCACCATCCTCCCACCCTCCCCTGAAATCTGAGGCAGGCCCCACCCAGAAGACTGCATGATGGTGATGGAAAAACAGCTCCCCGTGATTGTAAGCCTGAAACCACTGCGGAGATCCATCCCCACTCAACCATGAGATGAAGATGCCGAACCTGGCCCACAATCAACACCCAAAACACTGGAATGCAATGTGGGAGGGTAGGCCCTCCAGACACTTTCAGGATTGCCCTCAGAATCCCTACCAGAAGCTTCAAGGGCCCAGTAAGGTACCCTCCATTTCCCACCAGGCTAAAGATGGACCCAAGACTCGGAACAAACTGCCTTATAAAGAAAGGCCATCATCCTCTTTATCATTCCAAAACTAACATAATGTAAAACCAATCCCTGCCCCCCACCCCAACATCAGGCCCAATTCCCACTCTTACAGTAACCCACAGAAGATGGGGCAGGGAAAACCAATCGGGAGACACTCGGCTACTTGGCCTGAGCCCTCTCCAGGTCATAAAGAGTTAAAACCTAGATGAGCAGCTCTACTCAGCCTGAAGCTAATGCAAACCACCTGCTCAGATAGCGGGACCAGCACTCCAGGGTCAGGTTGCTAAGCTCTGGGGTCTGGTCTGAAAAAACTTCACTTTGGGACTAGACCAAATGAGAGGCCGAAGGACCGGGGGTCTGAGTTGTAACAGTGCCACTCTGCTCACCCCCTCCCACCCTGGTGCCAGCGCCTTTTGAGCCACCTCTTTCACCACTTGCTGCTAGCCTAAACACCAGCCCGACCTCAAGATAACTACAAGTGACCTTTGGTCCCAGAGAGCTCCCAAATTGCACTGCCCTCTCAGCTCATGGGTCCTTGACTCCCCTGAACTCTCATTCCCGCAGTGCCAACTCCTACTGGCAATCTTCAGGGCCCAATGCCCACATATGCTCCCATCTCAAGGGGTCCTCCCCCAAGAGCTCCACTCTACAGCTCATAAAGATATGACCGCGCCATTTCTCATGGCTACTTGTGCCCATACTCAATGGCAGGATTTGCCACCACTGAGCCCAAGAGCCTACCTACTCCATGCCTTAGGAATCCCCCAATCTGCATCCTCTTCTACAAGAGCTATTCCTCTATCCAAAAGACATCCTGGTCCTTGGCTCCTCCTCCTGTACCTCTGCCAGGTGGCCCCTGGCAGCAGCCAGCACCCAGGCCTCACCTGGCAGGTTACTCCTGAGAGGCCCAGCTAAAGGCCACAGGCTAGAGGCACAGCAGCGAACTAGGAAGTCTCTAGCTGGTGCCTCCCCAGCTCATAAAAGGTCAAAGGCCGGACCAGCAGTTCCTAGAGAAGCTGAAGAAAGCAAGCCACAAACCTTTTCAACTCTTGAGTCCAGAGACTGTTTGGTCCAAGTCTACAGAGTTCCTCTGGACACCTGAGGTCAGGAGCAAATGAGTCAGCTAGCTGGGTGTACTCCCAGGTCCCCCTCCAAGAACTCATTGTGGGCTCAGGCCTGTCCCTCCTCTTCACTCAGACCACCCCCTCTTTCAGTCCAGTCCCAAAGAGGGAAAGGCTGCAGGGGAGGGCCGATGCCCCTGGTTTCTTCAAAAGTGGCTGACCGCGCTCTCCTCTGACTCCATCCCTCCCCGGGGTTCTGAGCGGAAGAACGTGGGCAAAAGGTAGCAATCCTGAAGGAGGGCCCCGGCGTGCGGCCACTTTACGCCCGCCCCAGCCGTTCTGCAGCACCTGCCCGCACTGCCCTGGGCCCCGCCAGCGGCAACAATCGGCCCTGAGTTCACTGCCCACCTCCCAGTACCCACCCCGGGCCTCGCGCGGGAAGGCTACGCTCTCCCTACGGCCCGGCGCGGGCGCGCTCCCCCTCGGAACAAAAGCCCCCTGACATCTCTCGGCCAGGGGGCAAGGCAGCCACCCTGCTCGGGAAGGCGCCAACTCCCGGATGTTGGCAAGCTCAGGGCCAGCGCCAGCTTCCGAGTGTGTTTACGTGCTCTCCTCGCACCCCCCCATCCCCGATGGCGCAGCACCGTGAGGCGCGGGGAGACTGCACCCCACCCCCTCGTCCCTGCGCGAACAAAAACCCGGAGAGGGAGGGAGGCCTTACCAGACTCCTAAAAGCCAAACGTATCTACAGGTTTTAATCCGCCATTAGCATCTAAATCTCGAAAGGAGAGGAGAAGGGGGTGGGGGCCAGTGAAAAGTAACCCCACACACAAAAGAAAAGTTGTTGGTTTTCTTCGCAGTCAGCCTGGCAGGAGCGACCTTCCTGGCTGACAGCCAGCAGCGCGTCACGGCCCGGAGTCTGCTTTCTTTAAAGGCACAGCAAGCTTCCGCGCGCGGGGGGCGGGGGGCGGGGGCGCGGGAAGCCCGGGCGGGGCGGGGCCGGGCGAGGGGCGGGGCGGCGGGGGCCTGGCCAAGAACAAGAGAATAAGTGCTCCGAGGAGGAGCGGGGGAGGGGGAGGAAGAGCGGGCCGAGCCAGCAGACACATTTACCCACGGCAACGCGGCCGGTCGGAGCCGAGCCACACTGGCCTACACACAACGCCACCCCGTCGTGATCGCGCGGACACTCCCCCTCGGCTCTCTCCCACCCAGGCCTTCAGACAGCAGTGACAGCCGGCCGGCGACGCGGGCGCCCTGCGCAGCACCCCGGCCCCGGGCTGCAGGGGGACAGCCTGGGGCAGGGGCGCGCGCTGCGCCCACACAAAGCGCCTCCCCTCCTTCCCCTGGCCACGGGCACCCTGCGCCCAGTCCCCGAGGGAGTGTCTCCGGCCGTACCTTCTGCGTGGCAGGGCCAGGACGCAGTGCCGGCCTGCTCCTCCCCCTCGGCCACCCGAACAAGAGGCCCAGGAGATTCGGGCCCTCGAGCGCGGGCCTGCGCCGTCCTGTCCGGTGGCTGCGTGCTATTGTAGACTGGAGAATGGCCGCCAAAATCCCAGCTGCGCTGCCAGAACCTAATCCCCTGTTCCGCTGAGCATCGGTGGGGAGGGGCGGAGGGGCCAAGGCAGCAACCTGGTGTGCGTGCAGCAGGCACTGGCCAGAGCCCCTTCACAGAGACAGGCGCAGGGCCATCAGCCAAAATTCGGGCCTGCCTCGCCTACACAACAGCAAAGGAAAGATGTCTGCCTCTTAGCAGGCAAAACCACGGCATTTCCACCAGTGAGCAGGGACCCTCGCGGGGCAGTTAACCCCCCTCATCTGACCTTCACTCACCTCTGGGGCATTTATTGCGCACCTGCTATAGGACCCTAAAAGGAGCAGACCAGGATGAATTAGATACTGCGTTTACACTGAGGTAGCTTATAGTAATGAAATGTAACAAACATTCGATTTTAAGAGTATGTACCAAACGCACAAAGGAACAAAGAAAAAGTCTAACGGAAGGGGAGAGAAATACTTTTAAAAAGGTATTTAATATAGAACTTGACATACGTAATATAGAATTCTCCCAGGTGTGGACTCGGAGAGATGAATGGGCAAGAAGGGAATTACAAACAGGCTAGAGACTCTTGAACATCAGACCAAGGCATCAACTACAGGTTTGAAAGGTTATTGGGTTGGTTTTACAACAGAGATGCGGTGTGATGAGAACTGTCCTTAGAGATGATTAATCTGGTATATCAATGAATGAGACTAGACAGCAGGGAGGTGAGTGGGGAGGCTGCCCCAGCAGGAGACAGGGAATCAGGATGATATGGCCTGTGGGACAAGAAAGAGTGGGGTGGAAGAGGAATGCAGAGTCATTGTGCAGGCAGAATGAAGAGACTGTGATAACGGATTAGAAGCAGAGAGGAATGTGCTAAGTGACGGAAAGGCCATATACAGAGTTCAGTTAAGTGAGGACTCACATGCGGGGCAAGCAGAATCCATCAGCAGCTAACGCTTATTCCCTCGCTGCATACAGTGTGCCAGGCACCATTCTACTGACCTATTGTATATTAACTCATTTGTCTTAGAAACGCTTTGTTAATGAGATAAGTACTCTATCACCTCCCTTCACAAGAAAATTGAGCCACAGAGGCTAAACATTTTGATCCAGATTACACAGCAAGAATGTTGCAGAATTCTGTACTGTTCATTGCTAACTTTGTGATCCCTGCATATGACCTCTGAGCCACAGGATTCATGTTAATAAAAATGGATAAAGATACTTTATAAGACTATAATAAGGATTAACCCTAGCATCGATTGTGACGATGACTGCCCAACTCTAATAATATTTAAACCATTGAATTGCATGGTATGTGAATTTTGTCAATAAAATACAAAGATTAATCAATAACATCTTAAGTTACTGTAGCGGATTCTTGGTGCCATCCCATCGCTTCCTTTGGGCATGTTGGTTGGAGGCCTATCACAGTTATCCAAGCGGAAGCTGGATCACCATTTGTTAGGGACACCAGTGAAGGGCAGTTTCCCTGGATGCTCCAGAGGCCTGCCTTCCTCCCCAAGTGGTCGGGATTGTTTTTCCAGCTCAAAGCTCAGTTCCTCAAATATTTCTAGACAGTGGTTATCTTAAATGGGAATCAAATCAGTGGCAGTGAATTTTTCACCTTCCACACTAGATACTAATGTATTACATCGATGATCAGAAAACTGTATTTTCATGCAGCACTTGGCACTTGTACTGTCTAATATATACATGCAGGAAAGTCATGTTTCCACATCTAGAACGTGAATTGATCAAGGGCATAGGCAGCTCTAACTGTCTACGATTCTCTGGAGCAGGGAGCACATTAGGGTTCTTTCATCTGTCCCACTCAACTCTATCTGGGTGGCAGTTCCCAAAGCCATCCTGCTGCTCACTTGGGTATGCCTATGGTGATGGTGGTGGTGGCGGGAGTATTAGGAGTGGCACAGCCAGACTCAAACTCACTGCTGCATAGACCCCGAACACCCTGCAGCTTCTCGTAGGATCCACAGGACTGTTGCTAAGCTGTGGTCAGCAATGGCTACGAGTAGAAGGGGAAATTCATGTTCAAATGGTGGCGGCCTGGAGTGCCCTAACATAATGGGGCTGAAACCTGCCTCAAAAGAGGGCAGAAGTTTCCCCACCCACTGCCTTGCCCCAAACTCAAGGCCACAGCCTCAGAAAGGCTTGCTGTTCCTCAGGAAGTGCTCTTGTAAGCTGCCAAGTCGCCATATTGGCTGTTTGCTGTTGTGGACAGCCTAGGGAGGCAGCCAGTTTCTCCAGCATCCCTCTCCCCCACCACAGGGCTACCCCTCCCTTTGGGTGGCAGGACTTCCCCACCTCTCCAGGTAGCCTAACCAGCCAGGCGGGCCACATAGCTCCTGCCAGATTCCACACATCTTTGCTGACTCACTGTCCCCAAAGGACTAAGATATAACACCAAACTCACTGCCAATGAGTCTGTGCCAACTCAGAGAGACCCTATAAGTAAGACAGCGTAGGCTTGCCCCTGTGAGTTGTTGAGACTGACTCTTTATGGGAGTAGAAAGCCTGTCTTTCTCCCTTGGTGGTTTCCAACTGCTGACCTTGCAACTGGCAGCCCAACATATAAAAACTATGCTACTGGGAGATTATGCAGCATTGGAAAATAATTATTCATTCCTTTAGATTTCCTTTCAAATACATAGTCCCTCCGCTGTACAGTACATCACTTCAGTCAAAATAAAGGATTTGGCAAAAGGGAAAAAAAACAAAACTATGCTACCAGAAGACTAGGGTAAGAGTAGTAAAATCTTTTTTTTTTTTTTTAAGGAAAATGACTAACACAAAATTCAGGATATAAGATGAATAAGCACCTGGTGGGTGCAGGGGTCTCAGCTGGGTGGCAGGTCCATAAGTATTCATTTTCTGTTTTCATTGTTGTTTAAAATGGAGTCCATTCACACTGTTACGGAAACAAGAGCCCAGATGGTTATTAAAAGTTACAGTCTCGGATTGAGGGATGCCCAGAGCAGCCAGTATTTGCAAAACTCCTGAGAAAACTGCCTTGCTTGTAGGGAATTCTCAATAAACAGCTATTGATTTAAAGAAAGAAAAAAAAAGAGAGAGAGTTACAGTCTCTTTTGGGAGAGACCATAAATTTAATTCATAACTGTTTTCAAATGGAAATGATTGAAATTTGTTTAAAAAAAGAGAGTCACAGTCTCAAACTTGCACAGGCAGTTCTACCCTATCCTATAGTTACTGAGAATTGGCTGCTGCTCAGGAGAACAGGTTTTTCTATTTCCGTCAAGACTTATACAGTCTCAGAAACCCACAGGGGCAGTTGCACCCTATTCTATAAGGTCACTATGAGTTGGCATCAATGCAATAGCAGTGTGTTATAGTTTTTAATGTATTTTGCCTTGTTTTATTATTTTTTTAAATTTTAAACAAAAAAAAAATAGTGAAAGCAATTCCCCTGGGATTGTGCCTAGGAGTGAGATGATTCTAATGCTAACTGCCCCGCAATCAAGGTCTTTCATAACCCAGTCCCAGTCTTAATCTTCTCATTTATACCTTTTCCCAAGCCTTCCTCCCATCGCACTGTCCTCGGATTTCCTTCTGAACGTCCTGCTCAGCTTATTAGCCTGGAAGGGAAACCTGCTGTAGCCAGGGCTCAGTGAAGGCCCTCCCCACCCCTACAGTCCTCACATGCCTGCTCACCAGAGAAGTTGGCAAGAAATATTCTCTTATGGGCCCCTGTCCTATTACAATACTTTTTAGTCTTTTCTCTTGCCACACGATATCCTGGCTTAATATGTAAAAACCATTGTTGTGGTTGTTACCACTGTAATAACTAACATTTACTGTGCACTTATTATATGCCTGGCACTATGGCACATTACAATAACCAAATGAGGTAAATACTATGATTATCCCTGTATCACATTAAGGGAAACCAAAGGTAGAAAGATTAAATCACTTGCCTATGGCCCTATTGCTAGTAAATGCTGAAGATAAAATTTGTACCCAGTTGGATCAATCTCCAGAGCCCATCCCCACAGTAGGTCTATAATCCAAAGGAAACTCTATAGAGTGGATTTTATTTCTCTTTTAAAGATGAGGAATCTAAGACTTAAGAATTAAATGATTCAGTCACATTAGTAATGAATGAGTTGTCTATCTGGTCTCTAAATTATTCTCTATAGCTCTTAAATTAACATTGAATGAACACATAAAAGAGTACATAAATGGTAGCCTCATATTTCTACCTACTCAAAAATAAAAAATTTTAATTGTAACAGAATCAAATCAATCTAATTTTAAAAGTCATCCCTAAAGAATTTTCTGCATGTAACAAAACCTTTACAAATGTTAAAAGAACAAACACTCCGCTGAAGCAGCCAGCTTCAGAGAACAGAAAAATCTTCTACTGGGTGGGACTTGGAGTGAGAGATCCCAGGGTACCAAGCCATGGAGAGAAAGCTGGGGAGGAAGCCACACGGGTAGGAGGGTAGTAGGACTGACTGCTGTTTCAGAGGGCGGGCATGGACCTTCTTTACCTCTCCTCATTCTCCCTCTCCAGAGGGCAGTGGCAAGTTAATGAGGCAGGGTTGGTGAGTGGAGGCTTCCTGGGGAGAAGTACAGAGGCCAAATCAAAGCCCAGAGAGGGCTCATTATAGCATCCAAGCAGGCCTGCTGCGTTCTCCCTCAAGAAGACTTTTCTACCAAACACCTAAGAACCTGTTCACCCTGTTTCCAGGGCACAGAGGAGTGCAGGGCTCCATCCCTATAGGCAACACATCCAGCACAATGTTTGTTCACAAACACAGACCTGATGATGAGAAAGAAAGCAAAAGAAATGGAAGCAAGAAGGAACCGTTTTACTGATTTGAGACACCTTATTAGTGGTAGAAAAAACACACTAGACTGGGTGTTGGTAGCCCTGGATAACTATGGGTTTGAGGCAAGTCACTTCCCCTAGTTTGGGTCCCACCAAAAAGAGAATTGGATCAGTCACATTTAAGGGTACCTTTGGCATCGGGCAGGAGCCCTGGTGGTGGTGTAGTGGCAATGTGTTGAGCTGCTAACCAAGCAACGTCAGCAGTTCGAAACCACCAGCTACTCCCAGGAAGAAAGAAGAGACTGTCCATTCTATTCCTGTAAGAGTGATGGTCTCAGAAAGCCACAGGGGTTGCACTGCCCTATCCTGTAAGGCTGTGACAATTTGGAATCAACTGGATAGTGGTGAGCTTGGCTTAGGTTTGTTTTTTTTAACCACCTCCAAAAAATTTCCTGATTCTTTTCCCAGGACTTCCTTTCCAAATAAATAGTAAATTCCCGACAAGCAGGTGTTTTGTTTGTATACCTGAATTCCATCCTCAAAGTGAGGCACATGGGCTTCCTTACTGCTGATGTAGAAGACGGCTCACAGGAACAGGCAGTACCAACTTGGCATGAGGTACGACTTTACAGAGGTGACTGGAGCTATACTAGAGTGCTAACAAGGCAATTTTTTGTAAATAAAGGCCACAGAGAAATTGTAATTTTATAACATATGTCTATGCAATTTAAAAAAAATGAAGCTTTCTCGACCTGGTCAAAAGGAGCCCTGGGATGTGGAGATTGCATTTGGCTGTCAATCAAACGTCAGCCGTTTGACCCTCAGCCACTCCCCAAAGGAGAAAACTCCTGGCACTCTGCTCCTGTAAAGATGATCACCCGGAGAGCCCCATGGGACTGTGTCCTCTGTCAAAGGCCACTATCAATCAGAATCGAGTCGATCTGTTCAGAAAAGCAGGTGGAACAATGGCCGGCCAGTGCCATTGCTCGGGGCTATGGGGCTGGCTCTACCTCATAAGCACCGTGTGCAGCACAGGGAGATACTGTCCACCCCCGCACCGGCCTCCCGTGGGCGTGAGCCATCTGAGCAGCCGTTCTCAACCTGTGGGTCGCGACCCCTTTGGGGATCAAACAACCCTTTCACAGGGGTTGTGTGATTCATAACAGTAGCAAAATGACAGTGATGAAGTCGCAACCACATGAAGAACTGTATTCAAGGGTGGCGGCATTAGGAAGGTTGAGAACCACTGCGTTACAGCTACAAAATCTGATGGGGCAGTTCGACTCCATCATGAAAGCTCTGCCGTCACATCAATTCCCATTCACAGCAGCTGCCCCCGAGGATTTTCAAGGCTGTAATCTACCACCTAGTCATCCTTCATACCTGGGAGTTGGAACCTTTCGGTTAAGACCAATGCGTTTTCACCTCTCTAGTTAGCAGAACCCGGATGGTGTAGAGGTTATGTATCAGGCTGCTAAGCACAGTCAGCAGTTTTGAAACCACTAACTGCTCCGAGGTTGGAAAATAAGGCTTTCCATTCCTGTAAAGGATTTACAGTCCCAATTTCACAACTCTTCTTGATGTGACTGAACTATTGAATTGTCTGATATGTGAATTATATGCCAATAAAAATGCTGGGGGGGGGGAAGAAAAGCAGCAAACTTTTTGGTTATAAACCACTGAAGGGGGAGAGAGACGAGGACGGGGGGTGGGGGGGTTCCAGTCTCAGAAACCCACGAAAGCAGTTCTACCCTGTCCTATAGGGTCGCTGAGCCAGTGCTGACTGGAAGGCAGTGAGTTTGGTTAAAAGCCAAATGATTAACTAAACCACTGTCAGATGAGTCCATGAGTCGAGTGATTCATGAGTGACTCCATGAGTCGAGTGATTCAACAGCACACAGCAACATACTTGGTCAACATATCACAGAACCTCAATGTGGAAAGCAATCTTAATAGCCATCTAATTCAACCATGTGACAGCCCATGGCATACATTTTACAACTTATTTGTATGCCTTCAGCAAGATATGCTGAAATGAGATATTAAACTTGCGTTTTCAGGAGAACGTAAGCTTAGAGAAGAGGAACCCAGAGGGCTGTCCATACCTCCCCCTCTCAGCATGACCTTAGCTTCCATGTCTGCCCCTCATTCCCAGCACTGAGGCCCTCTGTCTTTTGGTTCCACTCCTCCTACACCACCAGATGCCTTCCAAACCCTGACAGCCACGGACACACAGTGATAAGGGTTGGACTTCTACCCAACATGTTCATTGACACAACTCTGTAAACATTGCTGCTTCATTTTACCAAAGAAGAATTCTATTCTGAAAGGTTCAATACCTTGCCTAAGGTCACACGGCTGAAGAGCAACAGGCCCAGAACAAAACTAATCTTCTGGTTCCAAATCCAGAGTTCTTTCTAGCAAACTTTTAACCAAGATCCCCATGACATGGAAGGAGGGATATCATTACTGACATTACATGGAGGTTGGCTGAAAGGTTCTTACTTGAATTTTACTGACTATGCAAGGCATAGTCATAACAAACTATGAATAACTGCAAAAAATGAGAATCCCATAACACTTAATCATGCTTGTGGTAGTTACATAATCTGTTGTCAATTTGAGAGGATTAAGAGTGAAGGAGTGGAGTTTAGCCTGTCAATCTTTAAGTCGAAGCTTGATGCCCTGATTTGGAGGCGCTAAGGAGATAAATAGCTCGCTTGTAGGCGGGACACTCACTCACTCCCTGGGAGACACTGCAGCTGACAAGACACATGGAGTTATGCTAATGCCCTGACCTGGAGGAGCCAGGGTGGAGACCCCTTGCTAGCGCTGAGATGCTTATACCACCGCTGGATCCACAAGACTTTCCACCCACTGGCCTGTGAGCGTCCTACATTCGGCGTCATTGCATGTGTTTTGAGTCTAAAGAGGAATTCATAGATTGGTATCAGACATATGGGTTAATATCGGATTTATGGACTTGATCTGGACTGGGCTGGGCTGTTTTCTCCATAGTCAATTGCTCTTGTCTCTAAAGCTCGTTCTTATACACGAGTGTCTGTGAATTTGTTTCTCTGATGCTCATGAGCAATGTGTACATACAAAAAGTAGCAGCGATTCAAACAGAACCAGAGGACACTTGAGTGGTATGAAATTAGGAAAGGTGGGTGTCAGGTTGCATCCTTTCACCATACTTATCAATCTGTATGTTGAGGCAAAGAATCCAAGAAACTGCACTATCTGAAGAAAAAATGAAGCATCAGAATTAGAGGAAGGCTTATTAATAACCTGATGAAGAGTCAAAGATTACAGTCTTCAGTATAGATTTGAATATATGAAAACCAAAATCCTTCCCAACTAACCAGTACATAACATCATGATCAATGGAGAAAAGATGGAAGTTGTCCAGTTTCATTTAACTTGGCTCTACAATCAATGCTCATGAAAGCAGCAGTCAAAAGGAAGTGGTGTTAACAAACCCAGGGACAAGGGACCAACAAGTGATCCAAAATCGGTGGCGAGGAGGGTGTAGGAAACCTGGTCGGGGGTGATCACGGGCAACATAGCCAAGAGGAATTACTGAAACCCAAATGAAGGTTGAGCATGATAGTGGGACAAGAGGAAAGTCAGGAAACAGAGTAAAGAACAAGGAGGCAAAGGGCATTTATAGAGGTCTAAATTCAGGCATGTACATTATGTAAAAATATTTGAGGTTGGGGAAATAGATCTGTATACATAAATTTATAGGTTTAGTACTGAGGTAGCAGATGGACAGTGGGCCTCCACTCAAGTACTCCCTCAGTGCAAGAACACTTTGTTTTATTAAACTGGCATTCCATGATGTTCACCTTCCCCACACGATCAATCGCTGAAGACAAATGGGTACTTAGCAAATGTGGTGAAGAAAGCTGATGGCAGTTGCCTGGCTATCAAAAGATACAGCATCTGGGTTCTTAAAGGCTTGAAGGTAAACAAGCGGCCATCCAGCTCAGAAGCAACAAAGCCCACATAGAAGAAGCACACCAGCCTGTGAAATCATGAAGTATCGAAGGGATCAGGTACCAGGCATCAAAGAACAAAAAAATCTTATCATTGTGAATGAGGAGGAGTGCAGATTAGGGACCCAAAGCTCATCTGGAGGCAAATGAACATCCCCTTACTGAGGGTCAGAGGGAGGAGCCAGTCAGGGTACAGTGTAGCAACAATGAAACATACAACTTTCTTCTAGTTCTTAAATGCTTCCTCCCTCCCCCACCCACTACCATGATTGCAATTCTACCTTACAAATCTGGCTAGAGGAGAGGATGTACACTGGTACTGATAGGAACTGGAAACACAGGGAATCCAGGGCAGATGATCCCACCTGGAGGGTAGAGGGAAGGTGGAATAGAAAGGGTGAACCAATTACAAGGATTTACATATAACCTCCTCCCAGGGCAATGGACAACAGAAAAGTGCGTGAAGGGAGACATCGGACAGTGTAAGATATGGCAAAATAATAATTTATACATTATCCAGGGTTCCTGAGGGAGGGGACATGGGGAGGGAGGGGGAAATGAGGAGCTGATAAGAAGGGCTCAAGTAGAAAGTAAATGTTTTGAGAATGAGGGCAGCAAATGTATAAAGGTGCTTGACACATGTATGTATGTATGGACTATGAGAAGAGTTGGATGAGCCCCCAATAAAATGATTTAAAAAAAAAGAAAGCAGCAGTCAAGAGTTCAAAGACAAATCTGCTGCACAAAACCTTTTCAACATGCTAAAAAGTAAAGAAGTCACTGAGGTTCAATGTTTGCCTGACCCAAGCCACAGTATTTTCAATTGCCTCAATATGCATGTGAAAGTTGAACAATGAATAAGTAAGACTGAAGAATGAGTACGTTCGACTTATGAAGAACAAAGACATCTGTATTGAAAGACGTACGGCCAGAATGCTCCTTAGAAAGAAGGATGGCAAGACTTTGTCTTATGTACTTTTGGACATGTTGTCAGGGGTCACCAGTCCCTGGAAAAGGACACCATGCTTGGTAAAGTAGTGGGCTGGCAAAAAAGAGGAAGAAGATGGACTGACTGTGGTAGTAACTGCAACACTGAGCTCAAACATTTTAACAACAGTTGTGTGGACGGGGCAGGACAGACAATGTTTCCTCTGTGTATACAGAGTTGGAGCCAATGTGCTCACCACTACCCACTTACAAACCAATAAGGTCCTCATTCCTAAGAACACGTTCACTACATTCAAAAAGAAAACAGCAGAAGGACAATGACTGGAAAGGGAACTAATAGGATGCTAGTGATACTGTTTCTTGATGTAGGCAGGCGCAAGCTACACAGGTGTCTTGACTCTGGATTGTCATCAAGCTGTATACTTACAATCGTGCACTTCTATGTATGTATGTATGTTACTCTACTAAGAAGGAAAAGAAAAAATCAAATCAATAACCACCAGGCAAAATTAGGAAAACAATCAAAATTCAGGGCTACACAGATATTCCCCTTACTTTTAAAATAGAAACTAAACGCAAGAGGGCTTCAAAGATTTGTGGAAAAATTCCATGATCCTTTAATTCCATTTTTCCATAAATTGTGTAAGCTCCCTCAAATAGGGCATATGAGTTAAATAACGATGCACAAAACCCTTGCATGCTCAACTAATATATATGGTTAGAATAAGCCTGATGGGGCTGAGAAAAAGAAAGCCTTAGAGGGCCAATGAATAGGGGGAAAGAGGGAACAGCTGAAAAGTAGAACTATATCACTAGTGACATCTCGATTTCAGATATTAAAAGAAAAAATGGCCAATGATGATGGAAAGATGACATTAACTATAAAATAATCTACAATTTCAGAATGTGGAGAAAAAATGAAATACAGTTATCTAATCTCAAGAGTACTCCAATTAGGGGATTGTGGCTGCTTGCATAAATTCTTCCTCTTAAAGATGAGAAGCCTGGGGCCCACAGACATTAAATGGCCTTATTAAATTTAAGCCCAAAACAAATTCACTGCCATTGAGTCAATACTGACTCACAGCAAACCTACTGGTCGGAGTAGATCTGCTCCTGTGGGTTTCTGACATTGTAACTCTTTTGTGTGAGTCTCGGTCTCATTTTTCTCCAGTGGAGCAGCTGATGACTTCCTTAGAATGGCTGCTTGTGCAGTCAGCAGCCCAATGTGTAACTACTACTCCACCAGGTCTCCTTAACGTTGAGCTCCGGCATCAGAAAATTGAGAACTACAACTAAAATGTTGGTTTTCTGACTCTTGGTTTTTTTTGACTACCCAGATGCCTCTCTTAAACCCAGGGGAAGATTTACACACCAACTACTTTCATTTTCACTTTCATAATTCTTCACTTCAATAACTCATTTTAAAAATTAACAAACAGAAGCACGTTTTAAAAAGCAATTAAGATGGACACAATGTTTAGGGGGGGAAAGTACCTCTTAAAAAGCAATTAAGGTGAGCACAGTGTTTAGGAAACTTCACTTGTTATACATGTTTACTTTCCTTTTCTCAAAAACCAATGAGACAAAATAAAGCTAGATCAGAGACATATTAATGATCTTCCATTCTCCTAAAAGGCATTAACAGATTTCTCCCATGCTCCAAAAAACATAAGAGCACATAGTAAAGATGATTTTTTTTTTTTTTTGCTTTCTCTTAGCGGAACACTCCGATTACAGTACACACAATTTAGTAGCTGCAATTTGATTTTTTTTTCACTTAACAATTTTTCATGAACAGTCCCTGCAGGATCAAGGAACATCATTCTAATTCACACTTTCTAAAAGCTGCAGACTAATAATCCAATGGTTTTATTCTAGCATATTTTTATATTTTCTTACTGATGGACTATAGACTACTATTACTCTGTTACCATTTTGGACAAATGGTATATCTCTGTGCTCTGAATATCTTTGTGCATTTCTTTGTAAATGAAAGAAAAGCTCGTTTTGCACACACTTTCTTTCTTTCCTGACTCTGTGTCTGGATAGCTCACAAAATGATCCTCAGGGCCCAGTGTAGTCACAGAAAGCAAAGCAATTTGGAGAATGTCGAGACCTGACGTGATAGTTACTGTTGGTAAATTAGAATTGCTCTGATTTGGCTGCCTTAGTCAGCCACCTGCACGTGCCACACCCCCAATACATGTTCTCTGCTCTGGTCTCCGCTGCTGCTCCCAACTCAGTTGATGTGGCCAGTGAGAATTTGGGGAGTTAATGCTACCTGTCATGCTGCTCACCCAGCCAAGTGCAGACAGGCCCATCAGCTACCAAACAATTAGGGAAGAAAACGAATGCATTATTGCTAACAATGAATTCAGTGTGAGTGTGTTTGTGTGTGTCAACACCTGGTGTACATCTCTTTTACACCCAAGAAAGTACTTAGGATATATACCAATCATTGGAAGTGATTATTAAAAAAGCTTTTGCATGTAAAATATTACAAGGGGACTTCAAAATGTATTGGGGGAGGGAGAAATGAGATGAAAAGATATTGGAATTTAACACTTTTTCAAAAAATAAGAAAAACTAACAGTGAGTGCAAAAAAGAAGAAAATGTTCTCAAATTGATTGTGGTAGAGATAGATTATACAACTCTTCATGATATGACTGAGCTGCTGAAGTGTACGTTTTATATATATATATATATAATATATGGATTATGTGCCAATAAAACTGTTAAAAATAAGAAAAAACTCATCTAATTAAAAACTAGTCATACAACAAAACCCACATGGAAGAAGCACACCTGCCTGTCCTGACTTGATCGCTGAGGACAAAGTGGGTGCATAAGCAAAAGTTGCGAACAAAGCTGATGGTGCCTGGCTATCAAAAGATATAGCATCAGAGGTCTTAAAGGCTTGACGACAATCAGGTGGTCATCTAGTTAAGAAACAACAAAGCCAAGTCCACAAGGAAGAAGTATACCAGCCTACCCCGTAACGAACACTGAAGACAAAGCGGGTACATGGGCACGTGCGGTGAAGAAAGCTGATGGTGCCCAGTTGTCAAAATATATAGAATCTGGGGTCCCATAGGCTGGAAGATAAACAAGGGGCCATCTAACTGTAAAACAACAAAGCCCACATGGAAAATGCACACCAGCCTATGAAATGACAAGGCATCGAAGGGATCAGGTATCAGGTATCAAAGACAAAGAAAAAATCATAGCATTGTGAATGAGGGGGAGTGTAAAGTGGGGACCACCCTGGGCCCATCTGGGAGAAATTGGACAACCCCTTGCAGAAGGGCTGTGGGGAGGTGACAAACCAGTCAGAGTGCAGTGTAGCAATGATGAAACATACAATTTTCCTCTAGTTGTTTTTTTCCCCTCTAGTTCTTGAATGCTTCCTCCCCACCCCACTATCATGATTCCAATTCTACCTTACATAACCGGGCCGTCACCCAGTCTGACTGCAAGTCTTACAAGGCACCTCTGAATGGGTTTGAACCACCAACCTTAGGTTACTAGTCCAGCACTCACTGCTGGCACTCCTAAGGGATTCCTTCACTGGCACATAACACCCTGCATGTCAATTCATGGTGATCTCAGGCCCTACAGAGTAGAATTGCTCCATTTGGTGGTGGTGGTGAGGGGACCGGTTGGCTACAATCTTTGCCACCAGGCCTTTCTTCTGCAGTGCTACTTGATAGTTGGTTCTAAAACCCACCTCTAGGTTAGGAGTCGAGTATAAAACAACCACATTACCCAAGGTCCTTTCTTAACCCCACCGCTGCTGAGTCAGTTCTGATTTCTAGCCCACAGAAGGACATTGAACAACTGCCTCCCAGCCTTGCCAAGGCTATAAATCTCTAGGGGAGCAGACTGTCCCACCTTTCTCTTGTAAAGTGGCTGGTGGGTTTAAACTGCGAACTTTTATTAAGACATCTGATTGCTTTAACCATGACACCACTAAGTCTCCTTGCTAGGCACCTTACCCCACCCCTCTAAAACAAAACAAAACACTGCCAATGAGTGGCTCCCAACTCATATGACAGAGAACGGTTACGGTTTCTTAGACTACCTCATGGGAGCAGACAGCCTCATCTTTCCGTGGCTGTAGCTAGTCGCTTTAAAGCTTTCATTATCAGGCCAACACTGAAACATTACCAGGGTCCTGAAAACAAAACACACACTCTCTCTCTCTCCCCACCCCACCCCACCCCATTGTCCCTGAGTTGACTGTGGCTTGTACTGACCCTATAAAGAATTTCTGGGGTTATAAATCTTTATGGGAGCAGATAGTCTCATCTTTCTTCCTCAGAGCAGCTGGTAGATTTGAACTACCAATCTTGTAGTCAGCAATCATAAGCTAAATAATCTTGTTTACCTGTAGGACAACTGGCAAATTCTTTCAATGAGGGAGCAGGTAAAGCCAATGTGTTAACAAGACAAAGTCCTCTAAAGTCACACATCTAGCATGAGTAGGCAGCAGAAAATGTCATGTGGTTGCCCATTTTAGGGGACTGGCAAGCTGTGTTTACACAATCCTAAATAAAATTAGGGCACTGAGGGAAAGAGGAGAGAAGGGGTTAGGTTAGGAGGTATGGAGTCTAGTTTTCCTCCTCCATTCAGAACTCAAATCTCCCTGCCTGGCACCTAGAAGCAAATTCCCTACCACTGAGTCAATTATGAGTCATAGTGGCCCTGTAGGACAGAGTAGAAGCCTTCCCTGTGGGTTTATAAAACTGCCAATCTTTACAGGAACAAAAAGCCTGGTCTTTCTCCCCCAGAGTTTCGAACTCCGGTGATTTCAAATTGCTCAGCTTGTGGTTAGCAGCCACATTAAACCACCCAGGCTCCTGTCCCAGAGCCTGGCAAGCTCACTAAAATGACCTACCTAAGCTTTTCTTAGGGTTATCTGTAGAATCTAAGTATTGAAAAGCAACTGGCTTTGTCTCCATCAACTGGCTCTGCTCTTGGACATTTATTTAACTTCTAATTGTGGTTGCCGGTTTCTCTAAACGAATCCTACTGCACCAGTCATTAATAAGAGAATCCCTTTAACTGAAGGCTTAAAATCAACAGCAGCAGGGAACAAAGTCTTCAAAAATCCTCTACATCACAATATCCAATACTGTCTGTCCATTTGGATGAAATTCACCCCACCCCACCCCAACCTCGCCCAACCAAAGGACCAACCCCGGAAGGGCTTCTCTCAGGACCAGTATGTCCTGTGATTGTTTTTTAGGAGAAAGCTCCCAAACCCTGGGAATTGTAATCAACGAAACAGCTACTTCAGAGATGGCCATCCATCTGTGACTGGAAGTAAAGCATAGTTTACCTCGCGCGCGCACCTCACTGCTCTCCTGTCCATTCTGACTCAGTGACCCAAGAGGACAGTGCAGAACTGTTCCTATGGGTTTCTGCGACTATAAACCTTTTTTTAAAAAAATTTTTTCTGTGACTGTAAATCTTTACCGGAGTAGATGGTCTCATCTTTCTCCCACAGAAGTAGAGTGTGGTCTCTATAATCTATGAGGTCAAAAGAAAATTCCACTCTTACCCTCAATCCCAGAGTCAAGCATTTTAGAATAGACAAATCCCTATTCGAACCTCCTTAGGTCTATCTGATTTCAGATCTAAAACAACTCTTATCTCTTACAATACAAAAATGAGGAAAATAAGACCTAGAACAATAAAGAGAATTGGCAGCATTACTGTGACTTAGCAACAAGTCTTTCAATCAGATTGCCTAACATCTCACTTAGGAGTTAGTCACCATTTCTAGAAACTGTCCCTGAGTGGTCACTTACTTGCATGCCTTCAAGACAAGCCCTCTTTCTTACCTTGCATTCCAATCTTCCACACACCCTTTACCCCACTTAACTCACATAACTGCTAAAAAAATTTTTTTAAAAAGATCAACGAAGTGATTTGAAATGGTAAAACTTGGGAAAGCCAGAATATCTGTGAGGCAGAAATCTGCCCAAGAAAAGAAAAGTCAAAAAAATAAAAAATTAAAAAAAAAGAAAAGTCAAATATTTTCCACTAAACAAACGAAGGAAAATGCTGAGGCTGTGCCCTGTTAAAAGCAGGCACCTTGCGAGGCCGGGACAAACGAGGCGGTGCTGGCAAGGTGAGCTCCACTGCTTTCATGGGACATGATTTCCCCCACAAAAAATGGGGCTCCCAAACACCTGCTTCAGCAGCCCCAGGGGGAACGTAACCACACCGGGGAGCAAGAACAAATGACAGCCACGGTACAAATCCTTCTTGAACCTTAACATTTCCTCCTCTATCCAGTTACCTAAGGTGGAGACTCAAGTCCACCTTGTAGGAAGGGCCAAGAAAGACAGGCTTGTCATTCTCCTCCTGAGAAGTCAGCCACTGAAACCCCTCAGAGCACAGTTCTACTCTCGACCCTTGGGAGTCACCTATTTATACGCAAAGCTATGCAGAGTAAATAAGAAGGAAAATGACTCCTTTATTAGCAAACATTTCCAATCTTACTATTCCAAATGACAGTTGTAATCAAGAGCCTCCTTAGGAAGTTATTCACAATTTTATCAAAATCTTCATAAAAACAGTCCTTTGACAACTGGTTTGAAAGCCTACTCCAAAGAAGATGCACACAAAAATTAGGTCTTGTTTTATAGTCACACCTCGTTCATCACCAAAAAAGGTATTGCCTTGCTTAATTCTTTGGCTCACCATATCTTCAGGCTATTTCCAGAGTTTGAATCCACCAGGCAACGGGAAGCTTTGCTACCACTGAGAATACTCGGAGAATTGGCTCAGTGTTTTGAGCACTATCAGAATCACCAGAACAAATGCAAAAGCTGAGAAGACAATCACTCGGAAGGGGGCAAATTTCATATGGATGCAAAATACCTATTTACAGGTATTTAAGGCAAATGATCACATTACTTTACAACCACAGATTATATACATTTTGACACTGGAGGAAATCTTTAGGAGCACCGAATGCAAACTGCTTATTTTTATGTTTGAGAAAACTCCTGCCCATTGAGACTCAGCAGCTTGTCCCTGGTCGCACAGCTGGTTACCTAGAACTCCCAGCACAATAAACAAACACGTACTTCGGCAGAGACCACCCTGCTTCCCTGCTCCTCACCTCTCTCTATCATCATCACCCTATCGAGGATGACCGGTGCAGCAGGCAACCCAGAACACACCAGAAGGACGGTGCTGAAACCCAGCAGCTTCAAACCAGGACCTCTCTCTCTCAGCTGCCACCCTCTGCGTAGGAGCCATTGTTTAGCTCTGCTGCGCAAGAGGTCTGGGTAATCTACCTCAAAGCAGCCGCCAGCAACACCCTCTGAAAACTCACTCCACAATAAAAAAAAATGTTTCTCAAACCTCCTGGCAGTAATCCAGCCAGCTCAAACCCTATTTACTTCAGATGGCTGAAAGATGGCTTTGAAGACTCTGGATCAGGGAAAAGAGCAAACTGAGAGCCTGCTCAGGGGGAAAAAAAAACTGACCTATGAAAAAGGTCAGGAACCATGAGCAAGCACAGGAACCATCTTGGCTTACCTCCTGGCAGACCGCCTCCTCGAGCCTGGACAAATTGATCCCTAGCAGATAGTCTGCCGTGGAATGCGTGTCTACTCCGGGCAGAGGCGAGGGAACAAAAATGCTTGGTCAATCCCCCATCTCACCCACTGGTGGTCAGCTCTGTTTCATCCTGGGCAGCCCGGGCGTTCTGAAGATCAGACAGCGACCAGAAGGGAAGCCACGCAGCCCAGGTCAATGAAGTGAGTCAGAGGCTAAGCAGGAAGAGTCAGTGGGGCAGAAATGCTGGCCTCCTCTAGAAAGGCTGCCAAACCACACCCCCATTTGGTCAGCACTGGGAAGCCCTGCCCTATTAGGACTGTGGTCTCCAAGCCAGGAAAGGTCCTTCCCTCAGGAGACTCCCTAACTCTCATTTCCGAGTGCCTCTCTCCTGCGCAAACCCCTTCAAGGTTAACTTCTGCCTAAAAACATTACATCTAAATTCTTTGGCTTTAACTTGCCAAGACCTCTCTCTCCAGCTTTATCTCCCTCTTCCCAACAGTGACACTCAGGACTAACGAACCAAGCCAGTCTTCCCACTTCTTGTTGCAAGAGCCAAGTCATCCTCATTGCCATGCCATCAGTTATCCAGAGTGACGAATTAAGACATCTTCAGGGTCAGGAGGGTAAAATACGGGAATGTCTCAGTGGGGTTTATGGGAGAACTAGGGAGTGTCGCCCCACCTGGAGGCATTCCAATATGTCCATTCAAATACATAAGCCATATGACATTGTGGGAATCATAATAATCTTTAGAAGGTTGTTCACACTATCTTTTGCAAGTGAAGACACTTCCCTACAGTTAAGCAGCTGTTAAATGGCTAGATAGTATTTCTAGCCCTGTCTGAAGCCAGAGCAAATGCCATGGAAGACAGAGTTCTAAACTCTCAACTGTGATCAGCTGCTACACTTAAAGGCCGGTGGTTCAATCCCAAGAAAGTCCTGGTGACCTGCTTTCATTGCGCTGACAGGCAAGCAAACCCTATGAAACAGCTCAACTTTGTAACAGAGGGGATCACCATGACTTGGAACAGACAACAAAAGATTTGGGACTTTTTTGTAAATTCTGAGGTGGAAATTCATTTTTCACAGTATGAAATCTTAATAATGGCATGGAAACTGAATTCTGGATTATCTACTAACCATACCCCAAACTCAATGACTGCTATCAAGTCAATCCCGATTCATACCTCAAGAATGACTTCTCGGAGAGATAAACAAGAGGTTTTCTGTTCCCATAAAGAGCTACAGTCTCAGAAACCCTCCAGGGCAGTTCTACCTGACCTATAGGGTCACTATGAGTAACCATACCCATACTCCAAACTGCTTCAAATGCTGTCTGTCCTCTAACCTTGACCTGCCCACCAGTCTTTCCTACTTATTTCCATCTCCTCTCAGTTCCTACAGCACTCCCAGATTAGACAATGCAATCACTGGCTGAGTTATATGCTGTTCCCCCATGTGTATTAGTGTTAGCTTCACAAACCAAATTCCTGTGTCAACCTAGAACTTTCCTGCCAAAAATGTCTAACCAGTACCAAAATCAAGAGAAATACTCATACAAATCAAAAGAAAGAGACAGTTTGCAAAACTAACCTGAACTCTTATAAAATGTTCATATTATAAAGACAAGAAAGCACTCAATTAACTGTTCCAGATTAAAGGGGAGAAAAAAATATAACGACAAATCTGGATGACAAAATGTACACAACTATAAAGACAGTGCTAAAAAATTTTACTACTACTGTGTAGTGGCTTATATAAGGAGCTCTGGAGACACGGTGGGAAAAGAGTTGGGCTGCTAACTACAAAGTCAGCAGTTCAAACCCATCAGTAGCTCCTTGGGAGACCCATGAAGCTGTTTGTGCCAGTAAAGATCTGCAGTCTAGGAAACTCTATTGGGTTGTTAAGTCTGATTCAACTTGATGGCAGTGGGTTTGATTTTGTAGTGAATGATCAAATCTGTTAAATGCCCTATGGGTGTTAATTATATTGTGCTTATATACAAAGACAATCTTAATTTAAAACAGCCCTAGTGGCTAAGTGTTTAAGCACTTGGCTGCTAACTGAAAGCTCAGCAGTTCAAACCCACCAGCCGCTCTGTGGGAGAGAGGTGTGGCCATCAGCTTCCATCAAGAAACCTTGGGCGGGGGGACAGGGGGAAGAAAACTTTAAAAAAGAAACCTTCCGGGTCGGTTCTCTTCTGTCCTGTAGGGTTGTATGGAGCCGGAATGCCTTGATGGCAAAGGGTCTGGGACCCAGACTGGCGGGGGTGGGGGGGGCGCGTCCCACATTTTATTGTGTTTCACAGATGGCTGCATTTTTTAAAGTTTGTAACAACCCAGAGCCAAGCAGGTGGATCAGTACCATGTTCCCAATAGCATGTGCTCACTTGGTATCTGAGTTATTTGTAGGTTTGGGCAGTCTGGGCGGCACATGTGGTTTGAACACAACGAACAGAAGGGCCAGTGGTCTGAACCCGCCTACAGCTGGAGGGAAGAAAACTGGCAGTCTGCTTCCGGAAGAAGACAAAGTCCAGGAAACCTGTGGAGTCCCTCGCTCTACTCCATCCAGAGTCAAATGGACTTCACAGCAACAGCTTTGGAATTGGGGGTTTTGTTCGTTTTAATCTTCAGGTTTTAATTTTTCTCAAAAGATAAAGTTGTTACCTAGGAAAAGACTCTCGTGTGTTCTGCTTTCGACGTACTCTGCGCTGAGACAGAACAAGCATTCATTACTCATTTGCTGACTGTTTAAGGAACCAGGGCTTGAGGTCAGCAGAGCCACACTGCTGTAGTTCATGCAGGGTACGCAGACAGTCACAGCAAGGCGGTTCCCTGCAAAACTCACACCAGAAGTACTAAAATGTAGGAAAATCAGAAGGAATAGTCAAAACTCTATCAGTTATTTACAGTGGGATCCCGCTTGATTCTCAAAATTGAGTATTTCTCCCAACCACTCAGAATGAAGACACCTACGGCCTGCTGTGGTAGGTACATTACTTCATGCCAACCTGATGAAGGGGTGGAGGGTGTAGTCTAGCCTGTCAACAGGTCACAGGCTGAGGATGCCTCCTTGTGGGTGTGGCCTTCAAGAGGATTTGGGGAACTTCCTCTCTTGCCTCTCTCTCAGCTTTCACCCTCCTGCTGACAAGCCACATGGAGCCATGTTGAGGAACCACATTCAGAAATGGAGTCATATGGAGACCAGTGCCAGTACTGAGATGCTTCTCCTACACTGGAACCACACGACTTTGCACCCAACTGGCCTGTGATCTTCCTCCATTCAGCATCATTGTATGTGCTGTATACGTCTGAAGAGAAATTTATGGACTAGTATTGGACATACAGGCTAATATCAGACTTATGGACCTGATCTGGACTGGTCTGGGATGTTTTCTTGATGTACAATTACTCTTTATATAAAGCTCTTCACACATACACATACGTGTCTGTGTATTTGTTTTTCTAGTCAACATGGACTAATACACTTGCTAACCAAGCTTTATTGTTATACACCCTGAAGGCCGAAAATACAATGTTTTAACCCCTTTGTATAGAGCCCTATGATTAGGTGTAGGTGTTTGGCTGCTAACTGCAAGAACAGTGTCAATTAAACCCAACAGCCACTCTGCAGAACCATGAGGCTGGCTGTTCCCATATAGATTTACAGCCTCCAAAGCCTACACACATGGTCTCTAAGTCTGAACGACCTCAATAGCAGTAGGGTTTTCTCCTTTGCTTTGCTTTTGAACCCCTTTGTGACTCATGGATACATATTGCCCTCCAAAATGTTCAATTTCTCCAGTTTACTGGGAATCTGCTAGTCCAATGATGGCATGGAATGCCATCTGGAAGGGACCAGTAAAACTGGGTGAATCTGCAGAAATGGGCCTCATTCCACCAATCCTACCTACACGTCTACTTGGGACATATGCATCTCACAAAACTGTATGACCATCCGTTAAAAAAGCTATCACCTAAAAAAAAAAAAAAAAACTTCTCCTGGTTTTCAGAAAACACATGCTATCAACAAGACATTCCAAGTAGAAAATAATTTGGTTGTAAGAGTTAAAGTTCTGGGTTTTCAAATATCATAATAGGCTTGATGCTATAAAAAAACATAAATAAGATAGAAATTTTACAAGAAAAAAATTAATGTTCCGTATTTAGCATAAAAGAATCAACCACACAAATCCAGGATGTAAAAGACCTTAATACAGCAATTTATGGTTAAGAGGCTGCCTTTAAAAAGAAAAGTTGCCTGTGAGGAGAGGTGGAGAGACTTTTATTATATAAAAGGAACCATCAGTCTGACATAGTTATTCAACGTGCAACATCAGTTTGCATTAGTAGAAAACCCTGTGCTCCACTTTTGAAGAGCCAAGTCAGAGTCTATGCAGAAAACAACTGCACAGAAAGTCCTGGAAACTATGTTGTCTCCAAGGTGAGGTAAGCAGCACCGATAATTAATCAGGGGAGAACAAGAAACTTTTTTTCAAATATTTGCAAGCCTGACAGGCATATAAGAGGGGAAATATTTGCATCCCTAAGAAACAAAACTAGAAGTAGGGAAGAAATTACACAAAGGTAAATACCAACAAAAAAGGCGCCTGTCCTCACCACTTCTTTTCAATATTCAATATGTAGATGTCCTAACTAGAGCATTAAGGGGGGGGGGGGGAGAAATCACAAGGATCCAGAATGGAAAAAAGTAAAATAATCTCTATTAGCTGATGATATTCTATAGAAAGCCTCAGAGTCTGAAAGAAAACTCCTAGGGGTAATACAGGAATTTGGCAAAGTTGCAAGATACAAGTAAACAAACAAAAATTAGATGGTATTATTGTCTGCTTTTAGCCAAGATCCACCTGACTTCAATAGCCCTTGTTCCACATCCTCTTCTGAATGCGGCCTGACCCTCTGGTAGCTCCCTGTCAATGTACTGCTGCAATTATGTTAGTTGGCCTTCAGCAAAATTTTACTAGCATGTAATATGAATATTGTTCTATAATTTGCACCTTCTGTTGGGTCACCTTTCTTTGGAATGGCTACAAATATGGATCTCTTCTAGTCAGGTGGCCAATAGTTGCCTTCCGAATTTCTTGGCATAGGTCAGTGAGTGCTTCCAGAGTTTCATCAGCTTATTGAAATATCTCAATTGGTATGCCATCAATTACGAAAGCCTTATCTATAGGCACACCGCCCTGAACACACTCAATCTCGTCCAATTCCTGGAGTTGTTTTTACTAATGCTTTCAGTGAAGCCTGGACTTCTTCCTGCAGTACAATTGGTCCTTGTTCATATGCTACCTCTTGAAATGGCAGAATGTCAACTAGTTCTTTCTGGGACAGTGATTGTGTATTCTTTCCACTTTTTTTTTTGTCATTTGATTTCTTTAAAAAGATTTTAAAAATCATTTTATTGGGAGCTCGAACAACTCTTATCACAATCCATACATCAATCCATTGTGTGAAGTACATTTTCACATTTGCTGCTGTCATCATTCTCAAAACATTTTCTTTTTTCTTGAGCCCTTGGTATCAGTTCCTCCTTTCCATCTTCTCTTCATGCTTCTGGGATCACTCAATATTTTCCCCATAGAATCTTCTAATATTGCAAGTCAAGACGAGTTTTTCTTTAGTTCTTTCAGTTTTAGATATGCTGAACGTGTTCTTCCTTTCTTGGTTTTGTAATTCTAGGCCTCTGCACATTTCATTCTACTATGTACTTTGTCTTCTCAAGGTGCCCTTTGAAATTCAGCTCTCTGACTTCATCTCTTCCCTGTGCCTTAGCTAGTCTATGATTAAGAGCAAGTTTCAGAGTCTCTTCTGACACCCACTTAGATCTTTTCTTTCTTTCTGCTCTTTTAAATGGCTTTTTGCTTTCTTCATGTGTGATGTTCTTTTTTTTGTTTTGTTTTGTTTCTTTTTTGTGTGTGTTTTGTTTTTAAAAAGTTTTATTGGTTCCCTGGGAGAGGGACAGCAGAGAAGGGGGGGAAGGGAGACTCCGGATAGGGCAAGATATGACAAAATAACGATGTATAAATTACCAAGGGCACATGAGGGAGGGGGAGCGGGGAGGGAGGGGAAAAAAAAGAGGACCTGATGCGAGGGGCTTAAGTGGAGAGCAAATGCCTTGAGAATGATTGGGGCAGGGAATGTATGGATGTGCTTTATACAACTGATGTATGTATATGTATGGATGGTGATAAGAGTTGTATGAGTCCCTAATAAAATGTAAAAAAAGAAAAGAGGAGAAAAAATGATTAGGGCAAAGACTGTACAGATGTGCTTTATACAATTGATGTATGTATATGTATGAACTGTGATAAGAATTGTATGAGCCCCAATAAATTGTTAAAAAAAAAAAAAAGAAAGATGCTTCAGTAAAATCTGTCAAGTTTTCAAAACAAAGTGAAAGTTATTTATGATACATAGGTAGTATCATAAAGAGAAAATTTGTCATTAAAAAAAAAGTTTTATTGGGTCATAATCCAAGTATCAATAGTTAAGTTCAATAGTTCAATCTTATCAAGAAGTGCTGTACAACTATCACCACAATCCGTTTTAGAATATTTCCTTTTAGTTATTAGCTCCCCTTTGCCCACAACCTTCCCAGCCATCCCCACAAGGCTTAATCCAGTTACTGTCCTTACGGAGTCACTCATCCTGCATTTCATAGACTGATACACATACAAAACAGAGTCGGAAAGCTAACAACAATTACAAAATAAAACAGGAAAACCTCAGTTGGAAAGCAAGCAGAAAATATTAAGAACTAGACCAACTTTAAAATGGGCTAAAAGGGAAATCGAATGATAAGGTGTTCTATTTTAACCGTTACATGTGTGATGTTCTTAATGTCATCCCACAGCTCACGCATCAGGTCTTCAGGATCCACTGAGGCTGTCTGTGTAACCAAACACCTCATGCAATTTGATTCCTAGGTTTGGAGCTTTAGAGTCATGGTTTCATGGGCCATTCCGGTTAGTTTGTCTAGTAATGTTTTCAGTACTTCTAGTCTACCTCCTAGCTCACTGTGGAGGGCCTGGAGTCTTACAAGTTTACAAGTGACCATCCAAAGCACAATAATCATCTCTAGTCACCTGAACTGCAGGGAAGAAAAGAGTGGGTGGTGGTGGATGTGGACTATGTGGCTAATTGCCTCCATGAACAAGCTACCAGTACTGAACTGTTGAAAGATTCTGTAAAAACAAAAAAAAAAATCTTTGATCAAAAGGGGGAAATGTAGAATAGCATTTCAAAAATCTCATGATCTCATGGAATCTAGACTTTCTGGAGCCATGGAGGCTGGATGAGTCCCTGAAACTATTCCCCTGAGATAATCTTTAAACCTCATACCAAAAATATGCCATGAAGTCTACTTAAAATAGAATAGTTTAGCTTAACTAGTCAAAGAGATCTGCTATGAGCACTGTGACTTTTGAAAAACCATGTTTATGGGATCAAATTGACCACAGCAATTCAAATAATAGCACAGGCACCTGTGATGATAAACTCAGGGGGGGTGAGTTTATGTTAATGATGGAAGTGCGGCTCAGAAAAGAGAATGTTTGCACAACTCAAAGAGTATAATCAGTGTCACTAAATTGTACATGCAGAAGGGTTGAACTGATGTGTTCTGCTGTGTATATTTTCAACAAGATTTTAAGGGAAAAAAGGGTGAACTTTGGCTCAATCCAGGGAACTTTCGGTAGAATCTAGTCATTAATAATGTGAGATATGGTGCCTAGACTGCTTGGATTAGGGCATATTCTACTCAGTGGCTAATTTTTCAGAATTGACCACCTCTCTTCCTTATTCCTAATCTGTCTTCCTCTGGAAGTTCTGCTGAAACCTGTCCTCCGTGGGTGGTCCTGCTGGTGTTTGAAATACTAGTGGCATAGCTTCCTGCATCACAGCCACATGCAAGCCCCACAGGATGCAACAAGCTGGCAGACTAATGGTGGTAACAGGTGTACAATATAATGGACCAGAAAAACTGAAAACCTTCCTGCTTAGTATACCTAGAAATATTTTGTAAAATACAATCCTAAACATTCTTTCCGATTGTGCCAGTGATTAAGTTGTCTCTCAACGTTAAGTTACTGTTGCTTCCCGCCTACACAGGTTGCGATGCTCATGGTTTGGACTTAACATGACTTAACCAGCTCCATTTCACTTGTGCCAGCTGGTTCCCTGTTAGATTATGTCAATAGCGGGCGCTGAAGAAAAAATGGAAGGGGGGAATCTACAAGAGACTTCCTTCCTCCTATAGCTTGCTCTTGCTTAACAGTAGTTGGTTCCTCCCAGCTTCATTCTAACCAGCCTCATTATGCCCCTTCAGCAGCACTAGCTGGGCAGAGTTCACGTGAACTTGGCTCCTCCAGGCCCCTCCTTTGAACGCTGAGAAACCGCAAGTTAGCTCAGGGAATTTGGGGGCATAGCTCCTCCAGACTACTCTGGACTTCTAGGTTCAGATAACCCCAACGTAGAGGAAGTAGCTGGCTAAGGTAATTTTTATATCAAAGTTAATTTGTCTTAGTCCTAGAAGGAAGTCGCTGGTTAAGGTAGTTTTAATATCAAAGTTAATTTAAGATTCGCTTTTTTGCCTTTTCAGCCTTCCAACAAGTGTTTTAACAAATTCCCGTTATTGAATGACCTCACTATTAAAAATAACTAGTGTGTGGTCCCTGATTGGATCCTAACAGACACCCAGATAAACTGAGATCACAGAGAAAGTAGGGCATAGCTGTCCTAACAAGATGAGGAATTTATGACACCAAAAAACCAAACTCACTAACATCTAGTTGATTCTGGCCCCCAGGGCAGAGCACAACTGCAACTTAGGGTCTGCAAGGCCATAAAGCTTTATGAGCCCAGGTAGTCTCCTTTCTCCCTTAGAGCAGCTGATAGGTTCAAACCAGACTTTTCAATGAGCAGTTCCATGCTTAACCCACCGCACCATTAGGGCTCCCCACCAGTCCAGAAGCCAGATTTGGGGCCCACAAGAGGCAACTGAAAATCCTGTAATAGAGATCGAGAATCTTATGGTTGTACTCAGTGAAAAAGCAGGCTAGAGAAAAAATGTGTCCACAGTACATCAGGAAAACCGGCCTTGCTCACCTGTTGATGTGGGAGGACACAATCTTTTAAAAATTCAAAACCATGAGTGTGTAAAGCAGGGGTCCTCAAACTTTTTAAACAGGGGGCCGGTTTACTGTCACTCAGACCGTTGGAGGGCCAGACGATAGTTTAAAAAAAAAACCCTATGAACAAACTCCTATGCACACTGGACGAGTCGGCTGCTAAGCAGGACAGGCAGTGGGGGCAAAAACACCCGGTGGGCCCGATAAGTGTCCTCGGCAGGCCGTATGTGGACTGCAGGCCATAGTTTGAGGACCCCTGGTGTAAAGTAAGTGAACTTGGAGTTCAAGTTTATACCAAGTCCACAAGTAGAGAAAATTGACATAAATTTTGGTCTGAGATTGGGAATAGACGTGTCAGGTACAAAGCAAACAATGCTGCTGTAGAAGCTATATAATAGCCAATAAACACAAAAAGATATTTCACATAATCAGTCTTCAAGAAAATGCCAACTAAAAAAAGAAAATGCAAATTAAATCTACAGTGAGATACTTCTCCAGAAGAAAAAATATTAAAAAGACTGACAATATCAAGTGTTGGAGAGATTATGGAGCAACTAGAGCTCTCACACACTGCGGTGACCCACTGCCACTGAAATAATTCCATAGTTTCCAAGGCTAGAACTCAAGATAAATATGTCCCACTCAAATATCTGTATGTCAATGCTCACAGTAGCTTTAGGTACAATAGTAAAAAACAAGAAATAGCCCCAGTGTCCATACCAGTGAGTGGATACACATATGTGATCAATAAGGGAGATATGGACTATACAGAGGCAGGGCTAACAGAAATGCTCTCTAGCTTAATGGTGGCAGCTTTACACTGGTACAGACATTTGTCAGAACTCTTTATATTTTAATTTAGAATGATATATGTATTAAATCCCAACTTATTAAAAAACTTTAGATTTTAAATAGCTTACTATATACAAATTACAGTAGTTATAGAATTCATTTAAAAATAATTTTATTGGGTGTTCATACAGCTCTTATCATAATACATACATACATTGTGTCAACCACATTTGTACATTTGTTGCCATCATCATTCTCAAAACATTTTCTTTCTATTTGCGCCCTTGGTATCAGCTCCTCAGAAATAACTAATGCACATAAATTTTAAAAGTTTTTTTTAATAAATAAATATTCTAGGGATAAATTACCTCAACCCAGGCCACATAGGATTACCAAGGATGATGTTCCTCTGAATATAAGCTCACATTCCAAAATTATAAAATACTTTTGGAAATAATCCATAATGAGCAAAAAGAGTCAGTTACAATAAATAGGATTATACTATACCTCTAAAAACTTCAGATCACTGTACTATGTGATAGACTATAAACTTAGGTAAAAATATAGGCATTTTAAGAAATTGAAAATTAGACAAAAACAGACCCCATAGAAAAAGACATTTTAAAATGAATGGAAGTGCTTCAAGGTGGGGGAGGGGTGGAGAACCAATGCAAATAAATACTCAAAAATCAAATTAGTACTAAAGAGTAAATTAATGTACTTAGAGGTATACCGTACTTAATTACCCAGAAGGTAATACAGATGAAAATAATTGAATAAAGATCAGGAGCTGTGGAGGTCAAAATGAAAAGGTTCAAGGTTAGCTAACTATGAGTACTGAGAAAGGCCCTATTTAAAGAGGCACTGTTGTTGATACAACTCTAAGTGACCCTATGCACAACAGCACAAAACAATGAGGGGTTCAGCACTATGCACACAATTGTTGTGTCTGAGCCCTTTGCTGCAGTCGCTGTGTCAATTCATCTCCTTGCCGGTCTTCCTCTTTTTCCAGTGACCATTAAGAAGGTAAAGACTGAGCATTTTAACCAAGAAAGAGATGACATCTGTGAATTAGAGTCACTGTATGCCTCCCAGTAGCACAGATAACATTAAATCCCAAACTGCAGAACACAAATGACTGGAAAAAATGGATCTACCAGAAAGGCAGATACTTACAATGGAATCATAATTACATTCCAAGCATAGTCTCAATAGCATACGTAATGAAGTCAGAATTTCAGTAAAATATTTCAAAGTGCAGAGCGAAAATAACTGAGAACCTATTATTTACCCAGCAAAACTATCCATCAGTACTGGAGCAGATGCAGACCAAGGCAGTGTTTTCCTGTACCAGATTCCCACTGAAAAGGCACCTAAAGGAAATATTCATCTGTTTGACATCAAAGGAATAAAGTGCAAGAAGGAATGTTAAAAACAAAAACAAGCAGGGAGAAGATGAGTCAGTCAGAGTGCGATGTAGCAATGATGAAACATACAGCTCTCCTCTAGTTCCTAAAAGCTTCCTTGCCTTCCCCCACCCCCACTATCATGATCCTAATTCTACCTTACAAATCTGGCTAGACCAGAGGATGTACACTGGTACAGATAGGAAGTGGAAGCACAGGGAGTCCAGGACTGATGGTTCCTTCAGGACCAATGGTGAGAGTGGTGATACCGGGAGGGTGGAGGGAGGGGAGGGTAGAAAGAGGGAACCAGTTACAGGAATCTACATATAACCTCCTGCCTGGGGGACAGACAACAGAAGAGTGGGTGAAGGGAGACTTAGGAGAATGTAAGATATAACAAAAAAATAATTTCTAAATTATCAAGGGTTCATGAGGGAGGGGGCAGCAGGGAGGGAGGGAAAAATAAGGAGCTGATGCCAGGGGCTTAAGTGGAGAGCAAATGTTTTGAGAATGATGAGGGCAACAAATGTACAAATGTGCTTTACACAATTGAGGTATGTATGGATTGTGCTAAGAGTTGTTTATGAGCACCCAATAAAATGATTTTTTTTTAAAAAAACCAAGAAACATATAATGATAAAACAAAACAATCACTGACAACGCAAAAATAGTCATTACTCATTAGAATTGTTCAACACTGTGAGAGGTTGCATTTTGGAGAGGTCTTCTTATTCTACGGAGTGGTCAAGGGCACTATCTTTTGGTATATTTAGTGTATACTGGATAAGAGGCTCAATTATGTGAACATGTTTATTTTCTTACCATAGGTTTTATCAGTGAGATGGTCTCAAAACATGTCACGATTGGTTATGTTCAGCCAAGTGCAGCACAGCTTTGCCCACATCCCAACGGTTCTAGAACTCAATCTTGGTTCAAGGGATTCTTCCCCCTCCCATTCCATAAATAAAAATGAACATTCTAAATAGAAATGTTTCTTACAGGAGTTTTCAGATGAGATTTTCCCGCTTTGAAGGAATACAGCTTTTAGCTTTGGGTTAAGATTTTGGCCAAGAAAATGTGAGCAGCAATTCACTACTACTGTTATTAGTCATCATTTGCTTGAACTTGGGCCAAAGACTTCAGAGACTTAATAAGAATTATGTGCTCTCCTTCCTCTCAAAGGAGAAAATAACACACAGGAACAGAGAGGGGGAGAGCACGTACTGATAAAAGTTGCCACATTTGATCTGACTGTTCTCCACATAGTCTCAGCAGCGAAAAGAGCTCCACAATGAAGGGAGCCCCAACTCCCTTCCCATGAAAGGGTTCTGCTCTACCAGGGAGTAAGTAAAGGGATGGCCCCAAACTTCAGAAACCCAAGCAGGAGAAACAGGAGCGAAGCAAGTAAACACCACCATGTTTTCAGAAAGAAGTGTCTCCCTAAGCAATGGGAAAACCTTAATACTATGGCTCGAAAACCATTAAAGCAAAAGCCTATCCCCTGCTTCAGCCCAAGAAAACGCACTTATTCCAAATAATACATATTCATAACACAAAACTCCTATACCCTTCCACTTAGGCCACAACAAGTAGTCCTGGTGGCGTCGGGGATCCTCGTTGGAGTGCAAACCGCAAGGTCGGTGCGAAACCAGGAGCCGCTCCGCGAGAGAACGGGGCTTTCCATGCCCGAGAGAATTAACAGTCTCGGAAACTCGCGGGGTCGCAAGGCGTCGACGGCCACTGGACGGCAATGAGCGTTTCCGCCGCGCCCCCGCCCCCTGAGGCCATAACATAACTCGGGTTTTCTTAATAAACATTCGGATACAGGAGCAATAGATACTGTGGCTCATTGCTTACGCGGGCCGAGACCCATACAAAGAAACTCTTAGAGTCTCTCCATTCCCTAGCTTGTGAAACAGCTGTAACGAAGGTCCGTAACCAAAAAACCACACCAAACTCACTGCCGTCGACGCGATTCCGACTCGGCGACGCAATAGGTCGTTAAAAAGATTAAGGAAAATAAAAATCCATAACGCCTGAAACGTACCCGGTGCTCACAAATCTGGGGCCGCCGCTATTACTATGGTTAAACAAAAGTGGAAACTTTCCGTTATGGGACCCTTCGGTTACAAGCCTAGGAACCAGCTCGGCCGCTCCGTCTGACATTAGTTCACCTGCAGACACACCTCCACGTATACCCTCCCTCACAGAAACCCCGGCTTCGGTCGGACCGGCTCCACTCCTCACGAACCTTACCACCACCGATCGATTCTCCCCTCTCCGACCGGGTTACGAAGGAGGCCTCTCGCTCGCACTGGCCTCTCCAGCACCCCCTTTAGGCCCGGGCATCCCTGCGAAGACCCCAGCCGAACGCCAGCCGCGGGCCCGCGCCGGTTACCTGGCCGCGCGCTCCCGTTCTGCCTCGCGCTTTCGCGGATCGCACTTCGCCGCGGGCTCGCGCCAGCACTGTGAACGCACAATTAGTTTAAACGATGGCCCCGCCCCCCTCGCGCCGCCCTCTGATTGGCTCCTTCTCGGCTTCTTGTCGGACGCTAGGCCCTGGAAAAGGAAGTGATCCTGAGGGCCTCTGGGAAGGGGGCGGGGCACCAGTGCTTCCGGATTCCGGCCTGGATCTGAGGGCAAAGGCAACTACATTTCCCGACAGCTTCCGGGGTCTTGAACCACGCCCGCCACGGGTCCCAGGGAGAACTACTAGTCCCGGTAGCCATCGCGGCAGCGCTTACGTCCCCTGGCCGGGACTTAGGGGCCAGGTAGTTAGTTACCATAGAGTTGCGCTAAGTCGCCCTGGCGTAGTGGGACGCCGTGGCTGGAGGGGCAGCGACTGCGGGTGAGTCGGGCGGGAAGTATAGCGCTCCACACTCTAGACCTCCATGAGGAGCGGTGGGGCCACCATATACATAAATCAGGAACCTTCTACTGGGCACCTGAGCCTCCTACCCCCAGCTCTTTCCCCCTCCTTTTCACCGTGACGGGGACACATCACACTTTCAGCACGCACGGAGCTAGAGAAGGGCGCTGCGTTATACACCCACAGAGCTTCAGCCACGGCTACGACCTTCTCAAGCTGGGGACCCCTTAATTAACAGGTCTCAAATTCATACCACACCTCGAGAGATCTACAATGCCCTCAAACCTGGGGCTGGTTTTTGTGTGAGGAACTAAGCCCCTTTTCAAAGATGGGTAACAGTAAACCATGATCATTCATTCTGGAATGTGACTTTATGGGGTTTGACTGTCCACCTCCCTTCCTCTTCCTGGCAGGCCGAATCCATTGTGGAGCCTCTTCAGAGAGTCAGCCTTAATCTTCCACACAGTTTCCATTAAGGGCTCTGCCCCCCAGTGACCCAGCCCCCGCCCTCTTCCCTGCTCAGCTTGCTGTTCTAACGTTAGAGCTGCATACGTTTCCAAGACTTCAGCGGATGCGCTCCCCATGTCTTTTACATCCTGTGTCTTTTGATATGCATATCAACTTTGTAAGCCAGGGAGATTTCTCCCATTTCAGAAATTGAAAAACAAAAGCTAGGGAGGGGCAACAATTTGCCCGAGGCCCCATACTACGTCTGACAGAGGTGCATGAGGCCTAAAGTTCTCCAATTTCCAACTGTCTTTAGTCCAAGTATCCTGCCTCTGTAGCTTAAGAACTTGTTCCAAGGAAGAGATTAAATTGTCCCTTGGAGAAAGAACCTGAATGACCTGCATTGGCCTATTTATACTTAAAGCCTAAAGGAGTTTCACCTCATTCTCTAGAAGTTTCAATGGGGAAAAGGTACCAGAGAAAGCTGAAACAAGCACTGGGAATCAACCCCACTGAACTGAACTGGAAGCAAAACAGCTTGGCTAACACAGAACCCATGATTAGCTAGCTAGCTTCTGGCTGGCTGTGATGAGACCTCTCACTTTCTTAAAAGTTCCTTCAAGCTGGCTTCTTGGCTCGCTTCCTGTTTCACTCTATATTCCTTTATTGAGTGCTTTCATCCAAACCCACAACTCCATTTATCACTTGTTTGTAGATATACAAAAGTATCTTTCTCCAGCCCAGCCCTCATCTGTATAGCAAATTGCCTCTCCAACAGCTCCTTCAGAATGTCTCAGACAATCCAAACTCAACTTCATAGAAAGTAAACTCAAAATCTCTCTCTCTCTACACACACACACACACACACACACACACACACACACACAGTCTCTACACACTTCAAGCCTGAATCTCTTCTAATGTTCTAACCTCTCTGAACCACATAAGCAAACCAAAAACCCAGGAGTTAGTCTTAATGCCTTTTCCATTCCTCATTCATCATAAAATCCTGTAATTTTTTTCTCTTGTCCTACCTTTATCTGTTTACCCACACCCTTACTGCCTCCCTCCTAGAAATACATGCATATTGCAACCAGAATAATCTTTGAAAAATACAAATCTGATACTTTGCTTTCCCTCCCAAATCCTCCCCTAGCCCCATTTTAAAATAAACTCTGTAACTTCTTACCTCTTATAGCATAAACATCTCAGCCTGGTTCCTGCCTACCTCATCTGCCTGCTATCAAACCACATGCCCCTGCCCCCTCCAGTTACTCCCAAGTAACCATGAGGCCTTGCACTTGTGTGAATCAGCCTAGTATGCTCACTTCCTCCCCCCAATGGAGTAAGTGTATACTTACCCTGCAGCTTTCGTACATCATTACTACAGGCAAGTCTTCCCTCACTGCTCAGACTGGGTCAGATCCCTCAATCAGAGCAATACTGTGTTCGGCTCCTTGATAAGGCTTCTCACTGTTGCCATCTTGTATTTGTTTGTTAAATGTCTACTTGTTAGTGCTGTAGAGACACAGCTGTGAAAGAGCCTGGTCGCTTGTGGATCTATTGTGACAGTAAGTAAACAAGGAACCCTGGTGATGCAATGGGTACATGCTGGGCTGCTATCTAAAAGGTTGCCTGTTCAAACCCACCCTGCAGTTCCAAGGGAGAAAAAAACAAAAGCTCTCGTAAGGATTAGAGCCTAGAACATTCTATGGGGCAGTTCTAGGATATGGGGTCACTATGGGTCAAAAATTAACTTGGCAGCACCAAACAACAACACTAGGTAATTATAGTGTTACTGAGTGCTACCATGGCATTAAGCAAAGGGTGCTACAGGAGACTTCACTTCCAGATTACGAGATAGGGCTGACTCCTCAGAAAAGATGCCACCTGAGTCCTCGTGTAAGAATTATCAAAGCAGACGGAAGAAACCCTATTCCTAGCAGAAGCCCAGAAGCAGGATCAGGAAACTTAACCGAGAGTAGCTGCTGTATTTGGTTGGAATGTAGGAGCCAGAGTGACTCCATAGGCCACCTTTCGATACCTGAGAATAAACCCACCTCAAATACATTAGATAAATGCGGCAGCGTTTTCCTGGCGGCTTTCCTCTCCCTGGAGCCCTTCGACAGGAGTCCTCTCTAGGCCAGCATGCTGAATCTCCTATCAGAGCTCAGGCTGGGGGTTATTTTTAAAGGATCTTGTCCAGTCATGTTGCTGCTTTGTCTAATAAGAGAGGGCAGGAATGGGCCATCAACACATCACATTTTAATTGCTTGTAACTTCTAAAAACAAAGCACATGTCCATCAATTCGAGACTGGTTAACTAAAACTAGTAAAATTAAAATATGACACTATGGGATACTCTGCAGCTAAAAGGGTAAATGTGTCTAACAATTTGAAGAGAAAAAAATGGTTTGCAAAGGAACGGACCATATGAGGGGGCTTCCAAAAATTCCATTAGCTTCATTCCATTTTCATGAACTTTTTGAAGCTGCTTTTTATGTACATCTTTCTATAAAAGTACACACAAACTATAATGCCTCTAGGAGGTTATATTCCCAAACTGTTAGTCTTGATTTTTCTTAGAGTAAGGTAGAGATTCTGACTCTATTTCTACTTGATAAATTTTTTCTGTTGTTCAACTTTATTCAGCAGTCATATTTATCCTGAAGTTAATTTTGTTTTCAAGTTGACAGGTATTTCCAAATTGCAAAAGGGAAAATTCCTATGCTAGAGCAAGGCAGGCAGGTTTGGATCACTTTTTTTATTATGCATCAAGCTGGTGTGAACAGAGGAGCTTGGTACTGAGATGGCTGTGGAGAACCCAGTCCAGAAACACTACCATGAGTGAGCAAGAGCTAGGATTTGTTGATTCTCCTTAAAGCTGGGCCCACCCACCGTGTGTCACTTTAAAGGGGCCATTGCTTTCCTCGTTTTTCTGCTTGCTGAGTTTTACCCTTTCTTTGCTGGGTTCACTGCTGGGTAATTGTGGGGACAGAGAAACAGATCCAACCTTTAGTCTCTGGTCTCATGCTCACAGGGAGCGACTGAGAGGTAAGTTATAAAGAAATAAGTAGAGAAATAATCTGCTTCTACTTAGTGAGCACTTGCGACAGCACATACAACAGCTCTCAAGGTGCAACTTGTTGCCCTCTGACAGATGAGGAAATTGTGGTAAAATTTTGGGTCGAGCCCAGTGGAGGCATGTATGAGGTTAGCTACTGCTGTAGCACAAACCATCCTAAAACTTAGTTGCTTAAAACAATAATCATTTATTATCGCTTCCAAGTCTCTGAGTAGGCAAGCTCCTCTTTTTCTGGTCTTGGCAGGGCTCACTCGTGTGTGCAGTCAGCTGTAGGCTGTGTGAGTCTTCTCCTCTTCACTGGGGAGGTAGGCTGGCTGTCAGCTAGTCCAGGACGGCCTCAGCTGGGCTCACTGGCTCTCGTCCCTGTCTCGCAGGCACATGCCCCTCCTTCTCCTCCAGCAGGCACTGCGCTCCTCCCTCCTCTTGAGCTTCTGTGTTTTCATGCTGCGCATGCCATTGGCCAACGCAGGTCACACGGTGACTGAGCCTAACCTCAGAGTGGCATGGAACTACAAAGTTATAGGGCATAGCGGGAGACCAGGAGTAGGGATCTGGAATGCACGCACTCTAACACAGAACACAATGATCGTTTTTATCCAGAAGAGAGGAGGGTACACTAGAGCTGAGTATTCATTAAATGGGCAGCTGCATTTTTGGAACTGGATGCAGACCAGCTTGCTACAATCAGTAGAAACCCAACAGATCTTTGTGTGCTTACGACAGACAAGGTGTTATGATCTGGATCTTGACTTCGTTCTTTCTGGGAGAGCACAGGGCAGCAGCCATGCAATAAATGTTGGTAGACTTGAACTGAGTATCGTACTGTGAATGAAGTGTGGACTGAAACAGTGGATCCTTGGAGCCTATTGTTATAAAGAACAACTTAACATCATCGCTCCTAAAACAAATCCGTGTACTTGGTAGAATTTCTCTTTCATTTATTCCACAACTATTTTCTGAGAGCCTCGTGTAAACCAGGCTCTATGTTGAATGACAAAGAGGACATGCTGGATGTTCAGAGCAGCGGTTCTCAACCTGTGGGTGGCGACCCCTTTGGGGGTCAAACGACCCTTTCACAGGGGTCGCCCGATTCATAACAGTAGCAAAATTACAGTGATGAAGTAGCAACAAAAATAATTTTATGGTGGGGGGGAGTGACCACAACACGAGGAATTGTATGAAAGGGCCACGGCATTAGAGAGATTGAGAATCTCTGGTTTACAGACTGTAACCACTTTCTCAGAGAGGAGCTCTCTCAACTTAGTTTTGGAAAGTGCCAGTTTGATTCACTTTGCAGCTGAATCTGTGAAGTGATGGGACTGGCCTGGTTGTCTTGGATCGTCAAACCTGAATATTTTAGATGTCAAATCTCCGGGTGGGCAGACCACAAAGACCACCTAGTTCTTTCATACAATGGAGGAACCTGGCTTGTGTTCTCACCCAAACAGAAACCCACCTCACTTACTCAAAGGCGTCAATCCTGTTGAACTTGTTAGAACTTTCCTTGCATAAGCTAAAGCAGCACAAATTGCTAGATGAACTGTACTAATGTACAAATGAATTACAAGTTAACAAGGTCCTGGATTTTGTTTTGCAGAGAGGCCATTGCAAGTGATGAGAACCACACTTCTCACGGTTTCCCTTTTGCTTTGGCTGCCAGGGGCTTCACAGCTAAAGACAGGCTTAGCTTCCTAAATCCCCAGGTACAGCTCTCTCTCCTTTGAATCTGGCTTCTAATCTTTCTTCCGTGTAACATTTTCCACGTCCACACTGTCCACCATGTATAGCTGCTGAGCACTTACACTGTAAGCCACTGCTACGGAGTCAAATCCGCCTTGGAAGAAGGACTGTGTCTCACGTTCTTGGGACATGTTCCTGAGAGACCAGTCCCTGGAGAAGGACATGCTCAATAAAGGAGAGGGGCAGAGAAAAAGAGGAAGACGCCCCACAAGATGATTGACACCGTGGCCTCAACAATAGGCTCAAACATAATCACAATTTTGAGGATGGTGCAGGCTGGGCAGTATCATTCTGCTGGGCAGAGGGTCACAATGAGTTGGAACTGACTCTATGACACCTAACAACATGGAGCCAATTCCAACTGAGTAGAACCGCTCCTTGGAATTTTCGAGACCATTGCCATTTACAGGAGTAGACAGTGTCCTCTCCTCCTGCGGACCAGCTGGTGGGTTTAAAGAGGGCTTTGTGTTTAGCAGCCCTCTAGATCACAGAATGCCACGTGCTCTGTAGCCAGTCCAAACTGAGATGTGCTGTCAGTTGTCATGTAAATAATAGCATTCACTGTTGAGTACATGTTTGGATCTTTTGGGTTAAGTGTAATTCACTGCTAACATCTTCCAGGTCACACACAAAACCCCTTGGTACAGTTTGCTTTCAGTCGTCTCTTCTTTGCAGTTGAGTGTCGTGTTCTTCTGACTCTCACTAGTCTCCTGCCAAATCTGTCCTAGGGTTTGCATATGCTAATGAGTTGGAAATGGCTGATAACCTGTTCACCCTTTTTCTTGAGGTATTTCAACAGGAGCAATCCCTGCCCAGGAAGGAATGAATCCCTGATGGTGAAACTTCAGGCCTCAGTGACAGTGAGTGGGAAGTAGATTGGTTTTAAGTATCTCTCTCTCACACACACACAAACACGTATAATTGACTACATTCAGGATGAGGCGAAAAGTAGGGCCTTTGTATGAAAGGTGATGGGGTTAGACAGCACATCCCCAGCTGGGTTTTGACCACAAAGGGCTGTCATCTATTGCAGGCCCTTAGGGGGTTTGTTAAGTAATAAAAGAGCCTAGTTTGATGTCACCAGAAGTTAGGTACCTAGACAGCCTCTGTAGTAACTGCAATGGATTAGAAGAGTGAGCCTCAGTTTAGACATCAGAAGGCCATGCTTGCCATTCACAACTGACTCACTGGCTTACCTCTGGGCAAGTGCCTTTACTCCTTGGGTTTGAGTTTCTTCCTCTGGAAGTTTGGAGTGTTTTATCAAAGGAGGGCTGAGCGATGGGAAGGGGCTCTGAGAACCAGGACATGCTCTGCACATTACAAGTGGAAGGGACCAGGATAGGTGTCTTCAAATGGAAATGCAGGCGAGCAGGCATGGAGTAGTGGAGGGTAGAGAGCTGTGGGTGGGCCTCGGGCCGGCTGCCCTTCCATCTAGAATAGCAGTCCTCCTTTGTCTTCGCAGGCTCCACCTGGACTCCTAAGGCCCATGCTTGCACAAGACAAATGAGAGCATGAGACATGAACAAGCGGGACAACATGAAGACTGTGGCGCAGGAGCCCCCCCTGGACTACTCCTTCAAAAGCATCCATGTCATTTCAGGTCAGCCCACAACACCCCACTCCACTCCCTCACGGCAGCAGCAGGCCTGGGCTAGTCTCCAGGGAGAAGCCCAGTCCCACATTTCAAAGCTTCAAGGGAGCCTCCCCTGTGCTTGTAGACTGGGTTGCGGGCAGGGGAGTTCTAGGGGAAGGGCTCTAACTTTTTCTGAAATTAGAAAGGAGTCCCCTGGAACTCTTCTTCGGGGGCATTCTGGATGATCTTTAATGGGAGCCAGGTTACCACAAGAAAGTCAGGAGGCTCTTAGTCTGTTTTCACCTTGAGAGAAGAAAATATCTGGGGCTGTGGAGCCCCAGCCAGCAGACAGAATCCTGTCTGCTTGGAGAACACTAGGCAAGTTCTAAACCATGGTTATAGTTTAAATATTTATTGAAATGTTTCTTTTAAAAAAAAATCATTTTATTAGGGACTCATACTCTTTTCACAATCCATACATACCTCAATTGTGTAAACCACATGTGTACATTCATTGCCCTCATCATTCCAAAACATTTGCTCTCCACTTAAGCCCCTGGCATCAGCTCATTTTTACCCCTCCCTCTCTGCTCCCCCCCCACATGAACCCTTGATAATTTATAAATTATTTTGTCATATCTTGCCCTGTCCGATATGTCTCCCTTCACCCACTTTTCTGTTGTCTGTCTCCCAGGGAGCAGGTCACATGTAGATCCTTGTCATTGGTTCCCCCTTTCCAACCCGCCCTCCCTCCACCGTCCCAGTATCACCACTCACACCACTGGTCCTGAAGGGATCATCCATCCTGGATTCCGTGTTTCTAGTTCCTGTCTGTACCAGTGTACATCCTCTGGTCTAGCCAGATTTATAAGGTAGAATTGGGATCATGCTAGTGGGGGAGGAGGAAGCATTTAGGAACTAGAGGAAAGTTGCATGTTTCATCGTTGCTACATCGTTCTCGTCTCCTCCCCGAGAAATTTTTCTTATAGTTATTCTAATATTCAGATTTATTTCAGCATCACCCATTTATTACAGGCTCCCACACTACCATAACTCATTCTTATTTTACCCTTCAGTGGCTTTGGAAATGGGCAGCTGGTCGGCTTGAGGTGCTAACAGGAGGCTGTCAGCAAAATCTCTCTCAAGGAGTCACCAGTTCTTCCCAGGGAGCTTGTATGGTACCTGGATCTGCTTACCTGGTCTCTCAGAAAAACACCAGCGTACCTGTCTTCACACAAGACTTGTACATCCACATATTCTGGACCCATTAATGGCTTTGGTCTAAAGAGTTTGTGTCCACCTTTTGCTTGAGAGGAAGATGAGGCTTTCTATTCCTACAGAATCAGTCTTAGAATCCCACAGGGCAGTTTTCTGACATAAAGGGTCACTATGAGTCAGTAGAGACTGGATGGCATAGTGGGCTATACTTTGGACTGCTAACCAGTCAGTTAAAACCCACTGGCCACTCTGCAGGGAAAAGATGAGGCTTTCTGTTCCTGTTAAAGACTTAGAGCCTAGGAACCCCACAGGGGTAGTGCTACTCTGCCCACAGGGTCACTGAGTCAGAATAACTCAATGGCAGTGAGTCATTCTGGTTTTTAGCACAAGAAGCTGTCATGTGACTAGCATGTATTAGCCTTTGCTTAGCTTTAGGGTATTCTTGGGTTGGCATCAGCACAGCAGTAACTCTTCGCTCACGAGTGCAATCCTGACTACCTTGATTTGTCTTGTGTGCAGCGTTGTTTCTGATTGATGCAGCTCGTGTGTCATACAGGCGTGGGCTCCAATAGTAGCTATGCCCAAGGTAGCTAAGGGGACAGAGGAAAGGCAGGGTATGTCGCGTCTACCTACCCTGGGAATTCCCAGCCCCAACGGGGGAGGTGTAGTTCTGTTCTCTGCACTCTTCAGAATAAGACAAGGTACCACTATGCAGCACAGATCACGAGCTACACAGGTGCTCTGCCCGTCATCCCATAGTTGAGCACCTACTACTTAATAATGCACATATATTACGTAAAGGTAATACTCATTATAAAACCTATATCCACGTTCATTGTATATGTAGAACGCGTGCAATGTGCACAGCTTGCTTCATGAAGACAGTGAGTGAAGTAAACAAGTCTGTTGGGTACTAGAGTGAGAGTACATCCGGGCCCACATAGAGCGCACTCAAGTCCTCTGTGCTTTGAGAGCATTCGTTTCAAGCTGCTGTTAGGAGATTGGACAGAGTGGGGGTATTTGGCACACTCGGAACTATCTGCTGATCCATTCAATAGGTGGATCAGAAAAGGGCAGTAACTTTAGAGAGCATGTAATCCACACTCCCCAATACAGTCCCAGGTTTGTCTTCAGATGAGTCAAAAAGTATTGCTCCTAAGGCTCTAGTTCATACTTGTATGGGTTTATTCCAGACAAAACCTATCTAAACATGCCTCTGCAATCAGTGGATGGCTGCAGACAAGTTCAGTGACACACTTGTCTCATTAAGGTGCCTTGGGGGGAAAAAGCCCAATTACAATCGTGGCTTTTGAGGAGATCTGCTAAGCCAATTCAATTCCAGGCGGAGAGCTCAGCTTCAAAGGCGGTGGTGACTGGGTTTCGGCTTCTAGAGGTGTCATTTTGGTAGATTTTCTCAGAAAGCACAGAAAAATCATGGGGTTTATTCTGAAGTTCCCAGAAAACAGAATTGGTAAGAAAAAGACTATGGGGGGGGGAGAAAAAGACTATGAAAAGTGCTGCAAGTCCTCCCCCACAGTGCACTTGTCCACTCTTCCAGGCTGTTCCAGGAGGGAGTTGCATTGGGAAGCCAAGTAGCCGACAGCCCTCTCTTGCCCCTTCAGACTTTGCTGTGCCCCCGAACTCAAAGAACATTGAACAGGAATGTGATGAGGAACCCTGGGGTGCCCAAGCTGCGTCTGCACGTGGTGCAAAACAAAGCACACAGTGGTTCGGAGGCGGCTCAGACATGGGAACACTACATGCTGAAGTGAATGTATTGAGAAACAGTAGCTTCACATTTTGATGTTTTCATTTAATAACGGTTTCTGGTTTGGCAGAAATGCCTTTTGACTTAGCGTAGTAGTACGGTGTGAAGGGAGTTCACTCACATACTAGCCCCATGCCTAGGGCTAGCGGTGATCCAAGGAAGTTCTTCTCCCTCAGACTGACGTCTGCCCTTTGGAAGAGTGGCACAGCAGACAGGAGCACATTCCTTGGGGCTTTGCTGCTCAGGGCTGTTTCCAGAGTCCTTAGTGCCCTGGGAGCCTTGGCAGGGAGTAGGAAGGTGTGGCCATCTGGCTACCCGACCCTAACAGCAGCTCCAGGTGGCCTCAAGTTCTAGGTACACTCCATTCCATCAGGGGCGCCTGAGCTTAGGGTCAACTCAGGCTTGGTGGCATTCTCCAGGCTGTTGCCTCATCAAATTGGGTCCTCATCTATAATATGCACTTGTTTCCTGTATGCCTATTTTGATCATAACGTCTACTCATCTCGGGTTTCTCAGGAGTGTGGAAACCATGGGCAAGATGAGTAATTTATTCATTAACTGGGGTGCTGTGCTCCAGGGAACAATAGCTGCCTTCGACCACCACCTCGAACTTTGGGCCCTACAGCGAGTCGGCTCGCTCCAGCTTTCAAGCAGAGCCCTCTGGTGGCTGCTGCCTGACCTACTGCCAAGGAGAAGATGTTAACCTTAGAGGGGCCCAGGGAGAGCTTGGGGGCAGGTGAAGACAAGCTGGCAAGGTTTGGCAACTACAGGCTAGAAATCAAAGGCTTGGGAGCAGCGGTAATTGTGGGGGAGGAGGCAGGGAGGGGAAGAGTCACGTTTCTAACTGCCATGGACTGAGCTTGGACAATGTTCATCCTCTCAGAGCCTCATTTTAAAACTCACTGGCATCGAGTCGATTTCGACTTGTAGGACCTCACTTGCTAGGGGGAAGAGGCTGTGTCACAAAGATGGGTTTTAGCATCCATCCCCCCACCACTTGCCTACTCCTTGGGCACGTTCTGCCTTGTGTTCTGGTGCTCTGGCCACCCCATTGACAGAGTGTGCATGATCACCAGATTCTTTTGTTACCCAGTTATTTCCAGCCCTTGTCTTTCTACAACATACTCTCCTATACCATCTACCCCTCGAGCATTTTCAAATCTCCTCTCCTGGTTGTTCCTGTCCCTTCTTGGACTGCTCTTTCTCTTTCAGGGATTCCTCTTCCTCCCTGACTCTTCTTGCTTCCCAGAGAATCTCATCTTTGCTAAGTTGCATACTTTGTGCTAATAATTCTGTCTCCCAAGTTTCAGACAAACAACTGGCCCTTTGGCCTCTCCATCTGCGTGTTACTATGGGACCCTCAGGTGCCCTAAAGCTAAGGCCAAACCCTTCTCCATCGTGTTCTCCTTTTGTAACTCAGCAGTCCCCACCCAAAAAAAAACCACTTGGCACCACCCTGAATACTTACTACCTGACATCCAGCCACCCAAGTCCTGCAGATGACTTTTAATCAGCTCCCGGGGCCCGTCACTCATCTTGTCGGGTCCCTTTCACCTCTTTCCTGGATGAAACACCCCACACGGTCCTCAGTCTCACCCACCCGAGTTGCCACAGTGGAAGTGCACTATAGCTAGAGGGCCTCAGGGCAAAACTGATTTTTCTGAAAGGAAATCTCGAATCCTCCCATTCCCCAGGGTTGCCTTGTGCACTGTAGGTACACGGACATCGTGCTCTCAAAGTTCTCTAGGCCTTTGCTTATATTGCTCTCAACCTTTTACCCTTCTTTGCCTAGTACTCTGAGCTCCAGCTGCATGAGAAGCCCCCATGTCAGTCCCGTAGCACGTGTCCCATGACCTCTCCCCCCTTGCCCAAGAGAGCTCATCCAGGGCTCAAACTCTGTATATGGGGCCTGGCACAGTATCACCTTGTGCACCACCATGTATCCAGAATCTGGCCTGGCGCAGGGGCTCAACACGAACGAAAAGCGGGATCGTGCCAGTGTTTTACTTTGCAGTGAATGTTACAGGCTCTCAGAAAAAACCACACTCACTGCCACAGAGCCGACTTGGACTCCTAGCAAGTCCAGAAGGCAGGGCAGAACTGCCTGGCAGTTCCTGAGGCTGCAACCCTTAATGGGAGTGGAAAGCCCCACCTTTCTCCCTTGGAGCAACTGGTTTCAAACTGCTGGCCTCAGAGTTAGCAGCCCTGTGTGTAGGCACCACACCACCAGGGCTCTTTCTCAGAAGCTCTAGCAGTAGATAAGTCTAGATTAAAAAAATTTTTTTTAATCATTTTATTTGGAGCTCTTAGAGATTCCATACTCTTATCACCTCAAGCAGTACTATACAATCGCTACGAGTACCAGGAGTTTGGGATGGGAAACCTTAGGTCCTCAATCCAAACTTACTATGACTAGCTAAGGAACACAATCTTTAGCTAACGCAGCTAGTCACACAAAGCTCCAGCCTTCGCGATGGGCTACCAGCCCTTCTAGTTACAGCTCTGCGCCTCCCCACAATCCCATCCCCACGAAGATGTGCCCACGTCTCACTCTGTGCCCGCAGATCTGGTGAGTGAGGAGCCAAGGCCAGGGCTCCGACCCCTGAGGCAATCTAAGTCGGGGAAGTCACTGACTCAGTCCCTGTGGCTGAACAACAATGTCCTCAATGACCTGAAAGACTTCAGCCAGGTGACCTCACAGCTGCTGGAGCACCCAGAGAACCTGGCCTGGATTGACCTGTCCTTCAATGACCTGACTTCCATCGATCCTGTGAGTTCACAGCCCTCAAGTCCAGTCAGGGTGCAACTACTATGACCTTGGTCAATGAGTGTCCCCAAGGAAAGGCACCAGGTATAGTGATACAGTGCCAAGCTCATGGATGTGGGGTCTGACAGATGTAGGACCAATTCAAGGGTTTGCCTCTTGCTGGGTGACACCTCCCAAAGCCTTAGGCAGTAGGTAATAAACCAGGATCACTGGGGTTTTTGTTTTCATCACAAAGGTTTTTGAGAATTCACTGAGACCTAAAACTTCAGTTGACAGATAGGAGGTTGAAGTAAATTGGTAGTTCTCATCTTCAGCACCTACTGTTTTAGGGAGACAGGTGGTAAATGTGCAGTACTTTTTATGGAATCACATTCAGGTTTTAGGAAATGACAGAAATTGCCCCTTCTTATCCAGCATCCCTGTAGGGTACAAAGGGAGTTGGAGCATGATTTGGGAGCTGTTTCAAGCACGTGCCTCTCACGGTGCTCTGTATTTCTGTCCCTCAGCTGTGAGTCTTAGATCAAAGCTGGAAAGGTTTTCCGTGAAGGGACCACGGGGCAGAGGAAGCCCAAGGAAAGGCACAGACTAGCCCTGTCCCCTGGCGAGTCTGTGCCAGGCCTGCATTTCAGCTGTTTTCAGCTGATGTCCCTGTAGCCATTACATTTGGCTAAAAGGTAATTGGCAGTTAAGAGCCACCAGTATGGCTATGAGACAGTGATGGGTGAGTTGTTCTCCAAACCCTCCCTCCCTTTTGAGTTCTGATTCAGGGCCCTTTCCACTATGTCTTTCCGTTTCCTTCCCTGACAGATTCTGACAACTTTCTTCAACCTGAGTGTCCTCTATCTCCATGGCAACAGCATCCATCGCCTTGGGGAGGTAGATAAGTTGGCTCTCCTCCCTAGGCTCAGAAGCCTGACACTCCACGGGAATCCCATGGAGGAAGAGAAGGGGTATAGGTAAGTGCTCTGGCCCAAGAGTTGGACTCCTCAATGGAAAAGAGGAAGGGAGACAAGAACCCCCAAGATCATTCTGCCACATTGGGGGGACCAGAGGGAATGAGAGACCGTTAAGCATTTCTTGCTCTCAGTCAAGGTAAGCTCTACCTCCACCAACCTATACTCACATTCCTCCCTCCCTCCCTTATATTTAGGAGAAACAGCAGCAGCTGGTGGGCAGGGAAGGGAGTGTTGGGGAGTGGGGGGTTGGCCCCCAGCCTGAGTCTTCCCCACAGGTACTACGTGCTGTGCACCTTGCCCCGTATCACCACGTTTGACTTCAGTGGGGTGACCAAAGCAGACCGCACCACAGCCGAAGTCTGGAAACGCATGAACATCAAGCCCAAGAAGGTCCGCAACAAGCACAATGCACTCTGAGTTCCCAGGATCCCGGCAGTCCTGCAGCTTTAAGCTGGCCCGCTTGGTTTGATAATAAACAATTTGACCTGTTCAGCAGATGAAAAGCCACTTGTACCTTGTTGAGGTAGCTCCCTACGCCAGCTGCTGCAGCAGCCCTGGGCTTACTTCAGAGACAAGGATGCAGAAGACTTGGATTTGCTATAAGGCCTTAGGAAACTTAACTACCCTCTCTTTGCCGCTTTGAACTCCTCGGCTCAGCTATTCTGGGGTCAGAGCGACCAGTAGTTCCCCAACTAGTGAGAGAGTAGTATGGTTCCAGGGCGATGTGGAGGCCTCTAGGGCAGGTGGCTGGAAGCTGGGCTGTGTGCGCTTTTCAGATCAGATGAGGTCCACTGCTGTATTTTCTATTCTGGGACTCCACTTTGATTAAAACAAACAAACAAACAAACAAGCGAGCAAACATACCAGAAACAGGTTTCTTCTGCTTACAGCATGTTTGCTGCCTCCAGATCAGGAGCTCCAAAGGGAACTAACTGGTGCAGCCCCTTGCCTGCCCCTGCTCTCACTGAGCCAGAGCAGCTCCAGATCCAGTCTGCTCAACTTTGACAGGGTCCCCATCACTGGAGGAACACGTACTCCATCTCTTTTATCACCCAATTTGAAGTTGGCTAAGGCCAGGTCTCACCTGGGAACCTTGAGCCCTTAGCTCCTGGATTCATCTTTAATGCCCTGAGAGGCTACCCCACCCGCGGCCTCACTGACCTCAGCCTGGAGTAGCCAGAATTGAATAGTGGGGTGGTTGGGTAGGACAGAGGGGCTGGAACCAGCACACCGTTGAACACACTTTTTTTTTTTTATCGAGGGTGACAAATCAAAACAAAAAGAAAAATGACCGAACATGTAAAAACCCAGGGTGCCAGAAATACAAACCCAATTCATTCAAATCCAAGCTTGTCCAGACCCTGGTCACAAACCCTCTCTGTGCGTCAGGGAAAGGGGACAGGATTGAATCTGAGGTCCAAAGGGATGGGAGAGGTCCCCAGGGCCCCCTGGTGACCACCCCCCGAGGTACCTCCACCTCTTCAGCAAGGGTGAAGACCTGCTAGGCCCCTTCCTTTTAGGCACCCACCCCACCCATGGCTAGGGCTTTCAAGGCCAGGTTCAAGCAGGTCTCCCCTCCCTTGCTCTAGCCTCATGTGTTCAGGCCTCTTGCCTCTCCCCTCTCCTCCACGCTCTTCTCCGTGATTAGTAGCAGGTTAGGGTTCTGTAGGCGCTGCAGTGAGGTGGGGGGCCAGGGGAGGAGGGGTGGAGACGAGGTGAAGAGAGAAGACAAAGAGCTGTCCAAGGACCCCCTCTCTTCATGGGATCCCAAACTGTACAACCAGCTCCTCTTTTGCATCCACACGGATCTGAGAAAGTGCACTGTAGGCATAAGCAGCTATCCTGGAGACCTGAGAGAGAGAGTCCAGGAGAGGGGGAGGCCAGGGGCAAGAGCGGCAGGGAAGGGGAAACGGAGGAACAGAAGAAGGGTCAGAGGGAGCACAGAGAGAAAGAGTGAGTTGACAGTGACCAGGCACCCACAAGCCCCCAGGCTCCCTAACCCCACTCCCACCACCCAGAAGGGGCAGGAGGGAAGGAGCTGGGCTGAGGGGTGGCTCACCTGCTGCAAGTCGGAGAAGGGGATGGGCTCGCTGGCCAGCACTTGGTGGGGCTGGCTGGTGAGAGATGGTAGCGGTGGCAGCTTCTTCCAATGGGTCAGGCTGCTACTGAGCACAGCCAGGCGGGTGCTGGCCAATAGGACAATGGATGGGAGGGGAAGAGTCAGGTCAGGCTGTCCAGCCCAGGACAGCCTGCCTCCCCACATCCAGCTGGAGAAGCAAGATCACACCAGCTCATCTCAAATCCACTGACCCACTTCCCTGAACTTCAGCAGCCTAAGAGTGTGACAGGGCCAACTGACATATGTATCTATGGAGGCTCCAAGTGAGTGTGGGCAGTCTCCCGGCTGCACCCAAATGAACGCCGGGCAAGTCCAAACTCCAGAGCAAGAAGAGGGTTAGGGAGGGGAGGAACGCTAAGAGCCCGAGGGGCTCCCACGGGCCAGGTGCTCACCTGTACTGCCTTGCCCGGTCCATGTACTCATGCTGCTCCATGCCCTGGGAGTCTGCAGCAGACACGTCGATGATGGTGCTTCGGGGAGAGGAGGCAGAGAAAACATGACAGGTGCTCCCAGGAGAGACAAACAGGACTCGGTGCCAGGCGCCAGCTCCACAGCTATCTGATACCAATGTCCGTCCCCACATGCCCACTGGAGCCAGGCTGAGTTCCGGGACACAGCTCTCCACTGACCTTGTCCCAGCTCCCATGCTCCAAGCCTGGCTCCCGTGACCCCTGCCTTGAAGATGGAGGCGCTCGGCCCACCTGGGCCTGTGTAGCTCACCTGGCTGTCTTGGCGAGGATAGAAGAGAGCAGGGCCTGCTCATCTGTGCGTGCGGAAGGCAGGCTGTGGTAGTTGGGTTCGGCTCCATTGAGGGCTTTGGTGGGAGGACTGCTAGGGTCTAGCAGCAGCTTCCGTTCCTCTCGGTCCTAGGAGAGAGGTCATGCGGGAGAGGTTTGACCCCTGGACTCTCAATCCAACCTGAGGCTCCCTTCTCAGCTCAGCTCCAATGAGATTTTTACTAGGAATACCCCAGATGTACGACTTTGTAGAATATAAATAAGACTTAGTTCCTGCCTATCCTTGAGAACCATACTGAGCTGGCCCTCTAGGATGAACTACAGTAGGACCAGGAGGGCTCTAAGATGGACTGGGTGGGAGCGGGGGGGCCGTGTGGCCTGCATGAAGCGGCCTGGGAGGGTTCTGGTGACCACTGAGAGATCCAAGTAGAACAGGATTTGACAACAGCCCGGGAGCTTCCAAAAACAGCCCAGCACCCAGGAGTGAGGGGGCCCTAAAGTGGGGCAGGAGAGGTGGGAGATACCAAGATAATAGCAACAGGGTCTAGAGGGGAAAGGGACAAGGCTACCCTGGTCCCCCAGTGCCAGGTCTTCCTAGCGAGGCTAGGATGGGGAGGCCCCGGTATGGCCAAACAAGGCCCTAGGCCAGCCCAGCCTCTCCAAGGCCTTCCCTAATATCACAGGACAGGAACCTGAACCTCAGCCCCGAGCCTCATGATTCTTGAGGACAAGCCCCTTCTACTCTCAGGTACTCGCTAAGTGCCTCTCTGTGACTCTTGGGACCAAGCTGTGTGCGCCTGGTCTATCCTGGACCAGAACTCAACAATGGAACGGTTCCCTTCCTTGCCAAGCTCCACCTCTTTAAATGTGGCCTGAGAGGCCGCCTTCCCTCATTACTGCCAACCCACTCTGACAAGCCAATGCCCCGGGACCTGACCTGGGACCAAACCAAGCCCTGTGCCCTGTATACTTCTGTATTTTGTCCTTGTCTTAGTTCAGTTTTCTATGAAACCCAGCACGCTTCTTAGACTCACATGACCATGCGTTCAGGCCGTGAACTGCAAATCCCTGCTGGCTTTGTGTCAGCCACAAACGGGATAAGCAGGCCTGCTGGTCATTAACAGTAAGGGTGTCCACAACAAAGAGGGGCTGGGCACGCGTGCATCTTGGCTAATGCTGACTCACCAACCCTTGGTGCCAGACCATAGACTCCTCAGTGCTCTGCCTCAGGACTAACTCAGTTCCTACCAGACTCCCAGCCCAGCCCAGCCCCACCCTCAGCTCTCTTCACTGAGGGCTACTTCCTCCTGCCCAGGTCCTCAGGCAGTTTGATCCAGTTCCCAATGGCACAAGATGGAAGCTGTGGACTTTTCCCTTCACCTCCCAACTCCAAGATAGCCTTCCTCTTGCCAAAAATGAAGGCTGACGATTAAAGGGCTAGAAAGACAATGTGCTTGCCAAAGATTAAACCGTAAGGAAAGCTGGCTGGCTCTCATGAGGCCTGAGTCTGCTGCCTGCCTGCCTGTACTTCCTCCAACCTCACCTCCGGCTAGTGCTCCCGCAGAACAGTGCCCTCCACAGGCAGGCACTCTTCCTGAGTCGGACTTCTGGAAGAAGCCTTCCTGTCCCCATCAGGGCCGGCCCCTTCTACTCTCAGGTACTCTCTAAGTGCCTCTCTGTGACTCTTGGGACCAAGCTGAGTGCTCCTGGTCTATGCTGGACCAGAACTTAACAATGGAACGGTTCCCTCCCTTGCCAAGCTCCACCTCTATAAATGTGGCCAGAGAGGCTGCCTTCCCTCATTACTGCCAACACACTCTGATAACCCTACTCTGGGGGTGGACAAGTAACAACCTTCCACCCCCAAAGGGCAAGTGGAGTGTGAGGGAGGCAAGGAAATGTCATAGGCTGCGTGGAGTCCGCTGTCTATCCTACCAGAGACTGGTTGGGGGGCCTGGCTAGAACCAACAGCTTGGCCTGGTGATGGATGACTCAATCACCAAGGTAAGGTAAGCAGAGTCGTATTTGTTTACTTACTCATCTGGAGTGAACAATCTCATTTTTTTCATCCCATCAAAGATCCTGCTAGCATCTGTTTCTCTCCCATGTGCAGGGCACTTCCTAGATAATCAAAGCCGCCTCTCCATTTACCATCCCTGCCAAGGGCAGCGTGGCCAGTGAGCACAGTAAGCATAGGCATGAGTGTGCTTACTAATCTGTCGTGAACAGGTTCACTAACTAGTAAAAAAGCGCAAGTCAACCTGTGCTTACCTGGCTTTAAATCAGTCCCTGGCTTGGTTCAATGCCTAAAGCACATGGCTTTGCCACCTCTCAGCTTTGAAACTTTGGCTCCATCACTTGTCGTCTCTGAACCTCTCCGTAAATGGCAAACGTATGACGGAGTCACTGTGAAAGTCCTCTGGAAGAGGAAGGTGCTGTGCATTTCCTCTTATTATTATAATAAAGAGACAAAGATAAAGTAGGAGAAGGACTTTGGGGTCACAGCCCTGAGATGCCCATGCCAACAGGATGGTAAATGGCCATGACCTCAGGTCAGGGAAGCAGGCCTTTGCCACATGGAGCCTCAAGCACCTGCTCTGAGGGTTAGAAACATGTGGGCGCCCACCAAAGGGCAGAAGAAAGCCTGGACTCCCTTTCCTTTGGGAGCTGGGAGCCTGCCTCGGAAGGCACGAACTCTTCTTGACTCATTCCTTGCCAGTCTACGTTTGCCGTCGGAGGTCTTTTTCCACTAGGCCCGGCTCTCTCCGCGGAAAGGGGTGGTGCCGCCTCCTGCTCTCACAGGCCCAGCGAAAAGTACTGGGCACGATGTGGCGCTAGCAAAAAAGCACTACCATCCTGCGACTCCTCCGCATGGGGATCCTATGGGTAGAACGGCCCTTTGGGTTCCTGAGACTTCACATCTTTACCGAAGTAGACCGCCTCACCCTGCTCCTGCAGAGCCGCGTCACTGGTGGGTTTGTGCCCCTGGTCTTGCAGTTGGCAGCTCAAAAATGCATAGCCCACACCACTACCTGGGCTCTTTTGAGTCTAACTCACAGCACCCCTAGTTCTGTGACAGCCCACGCCCCCTGCACTAGACGGAGCGACCTGACACCGCCCGTCGTGTGGTCTCGTGCCCAGGGTGTGAGCACTGGAGGATTCCATAAAACAACCGAACCCAAGGCGGTCAGGCCAGCGAGAAGTAAGACCCCACTAAAGAGAAGATGATTTAGACGGCCCGTGTCTCCCGGTGGGTCACACCTACAGCTGAACTGTCAGCGACAGGAACCCTCACCCACGCAGGCCAAACGCCACCCCCGCTTCTCTCACCCCACTCCTGGAGTCCTCTCGGCACTACTACAGCCTTCCCTGGCCTACTCCGATGCCACCAATCCCGAGTCCTTCTCCGACTCCCGCTGGACGTGACCTTCCTCCTGCAACCTCGGAGCCCAGGCGGGCACAGCGAACCGCGGCTCCTCTCGGGCCAGGCTAGCTCGCAGCCTTGGCTCACCGAGTCCCGAGCCCCGCCACGGCACGGGAAGCGGGCGCGAAGCGCTCTCCGGGGGGCGGTAAGTGGTGAGGTGGGCGAGACGGAGGGAGTGGGCGCGAGAGCGGCGGGGGCCGCCAGCACGCCCCCGCGCAGGGGACTTAGGGGCACCTGGGGCTTTAATAGGCGCAAGGACTCGGCCCAGCGGACCTGAGTGGTCTGTCCCCTTTGGGCCTCCGTACTCCGCGAGCCCGACATCCCGCTCGCCAGCAGCAAGATTTGTTTGTCTGTCTTTTCCCTTTTGCCCCAAACCCTCAGGAGTCAGCCCCCGTCCCCGAACCCCGCCCGCCGCGGCCGCACCTGGTCCGAGTCCTCGTTCTCGCTGCTGTAGCAGCACCCCATGGCCGGGGTCGGGCCTGGCGCTCCCGCGGCGCCGAGGAGGGACGGCGTCCGTCAAACCCTTCCGGTCACATGACCCGCGGCCGCTTCCCGCAGGCGAGCACCCCTCCCCCCGCCAACTCCTTCCCAGGCTCCTGCCCCGCGCGCGCCAGCCCGCAGCCCGGCTTCCGGGGCCGCCTCCCGGGCGTGGTCTCCGCCAGCCAATGGGCGGCGCGCGGCGCGCGGCCCGCAGCCGGGCTCGTGATGCCCGGGCGCGGAGGGGCGGGGAGGGGCGGTCAGATGACTGGCCTCCCGTCCTGCTAGGCCTCCGCCTGGCTCGGGAAGAGGCCCCAGCGCGACCCGTACCACTTCAGCGCGTGGCCGCAAGGCCACCGTTCTGGCACACAGAACCAAGTCTTATCCCCAAAGCGCACCTGATCCCTTCCAAATGCCATGCGCGGGGCGCGCGCACAGTCGGGGTGCACACACGGACCCTAGAGGACCCGTGCCCAGACGCAGGACCTGTTGGCAAATGGAGTTGTCAACCTGAGCTGGGACGCTGATTTACTACAAAGAAGCAACCTGTAACCTTCACCACTACCACCTAAAACCCTTGGGAGAAATCCTGGTAGAAGAGACGGCAGTCAATTCCCTGTTCCCCTCAATTCAGCCTTTTTAGTCACTAACTTAGTATCAGTGCTCACTGGTTACCACCCTCCTGTTTTCCTTGGACCCCGAAACACAAAGTCCCAATCTCTCAAGAGCTTGCTGCGCCAGACATCTGCTACCCACTCAGGGCAATACGGATAAGGGCAGGGTGTCCCTTGCCAGCCATTGGGAAATACTTGCACTTGACCAGAATGACGTCCAGCACTTTGTCCTTTTGCCCTAGCACATTATCTCCCCACCAGGTCTACCTTCCGACTTCAAGACTCAATACATTTATGATGTCCCTGACTGCCTTCTCTGGGTATCTTCAGCTTCCGGTGCTTAAGCCCCATGCAGTGTTATTCATTCGGTTATTGACTCAAGAAGGACTGTTACTAGTGAATGCCAGGCACTCTTTTGAAAAATAATTGCCTAAGTGGCAGGCAAATTGTGGGTGTGGGATAGGCAAGAGTTAACAAAAGAGCCCCAAATCCCTTTTCTCCCGTGGCATCCAATCTAGTGACCACATTTTTGTATTCTATTTCTGAATCAGTCTCTTCTACCTAACTTAGAGTTCCTGGAAGACAGGGATAGATGGGTCTCCTCCCTGTGATGACCCAAGCCCTGGACTTATTTAAAGAAAACTTGAGTTTTTAATTAATGAGTAAATCACATCCCCTTGGTTCACATCATCCACTGTGTCCTGAACCAAGGGGTTTGAAGAGAGGTCACCAGAGTCGGCTTGTATGACTCCTCACATCGAGATTCTGATGTTTTGTATGTTCTTTGAAGGCTCCTGAAGGGTAGGACGTAGTTCTAGTCTGTTCCTGGAGCTAGTAACTTGAACTACAGGTCTCAGGTGACAGTAGCAGCCTCAGCATCAATAATTAAGAACAGGCCCAGCCTCTTGCCTCACGATTCTTCCCCACTCCAAGAACTCCCCCTTCTGTCCTGCACGCTGGTCTTCCCCAAGCAGGAGCCTCCAACGCAGGTAAGCAGGGCCCTTGAGCGTGGGCTCCCTGTCACACCGTCTCAGCTCAGCATCACTCACCCACTCAGGCATTCTCTCACCTTCACTTTCAGCTTCCACCACAGGCGGGGTTCTTGCACATGTCTGATCTGGAGGAGGGCGAAGCTGGGCTGGGGCATAGGAAAAGGAGAAGGTACCCATCCCTCTTAAAAGCCAAATCCACTGCCACAGAATGGATTCTGATCCACAGCGACCCTATGTACGGCTTCCAAGGCGGTGTATCTTTACAGAAAGATGGCCTCATCTTTTTCCCACGGAGCACCTGGTAGAGCTGAACAGCCAACCTTGCCATTAGCAATCCAATTCTTACCCAACAGCACTACTGACGCATCTTCCCACCCCTTATAGGGGGACTGTAAAGAGGAGGGCTGGTGGAGTAAAACATGTGTGATGTGTGTGTACATGTTTGTGAGGAAGTCTTGATTAGCTGGACAGAGAGAGGTGCAGGGAATGTAGGAAAATTGTGGGTTTCCCTCCTCCCTTCCATCTCACCTCAGGGCCCCAGTGGGGACCATGTCCCCTGCCATTGCGCTGGCCTTCCTGCCGCTGCTGGTGACATTGCTGGTGCGCTATCGGCACCACTTCCGGCTGCTGGTACACACAGTCTTGCTAAGAAACCTCCGAGACTGCCTGTCAGGGCTGCAGATCGAAGAACGAGCCTTCAGCTATGTGCTTACCCATGCTCTGCCTGGGGACCCTGGTCACATCGTCACCACCCTGGACCACTGGAGCAGATGCTGTGAATACCTAGGCCACATAGGGCCTGTCAAAGGTCAGTGTTCCCTAGCCTCCTGCTCCAGGAAGCCTCCCCAAGATGAAAGAGAGGCAATCGAGGACCTGCCCCTGCCTTACTGTGTAACTGTGTAAAATCATACAGGTTTTTCTTGTTTGTTTTTTTTTCTCATTTGAAATGAGAGGGTTGGGCTGTCATCATTCATTTGGCAAATCTACTGCCACCTCTTTTGTACTAGGCATGTGCGTGGTAGCCCAAGAGATGAATGAGCCCTAGATGCGAGTCTCAACAAGGGCACAGTTCCAGGGAATAGCCATCACAATCCATATCACACTGGTTGGCAACTGTATGGGTCTGATCTTTCTCTCCCACCACACAGGGCAGCCGTCTGCCTAGATTTAGCCGAGATACAGCTTCCAACATGAGGGCTGTTTTTTTGTTTTGTTTTTATGAGTGCTGTTTAAGAGTGCTAAGAAATCCTTCCAAGTTCAAGATCAGAAAGATAGTCACTGAAAAATACAAGGAGTGAAATGAGTAGGTCTAGCAAAAGCATCTTGGGAGCCTGGAAGATGGAGGGGCCACTTTTGCCTGGACCCAGCAATGATGGAACTGAACCTGGAAGGACTGTATTTTTGAGTTGGCTAGGCAGGCACAGATGGGGTGGGGAGAACACAGCCAACAACATAGATAAATGTGGTGCGAAAGGTGGCCAGCACAGCTGATTCTAGATGAAATTAGTCGTTTGCGGTGGCTGTGGTATAGGCTAGTTGCAAGCCTGGAGACTTGAGGCTGGAAAGATAGGACCAGCTTTTGGGGACACTCTAAGTGGTACGCTGAGGATCCCGACTTCAGTTTCCAGGGCTGTTAGAGTCATGGGAGGCAAAGTACAATGCAGTAAGATTGGTTAGAAAAATTCCCGGTGGCTGGTGTGAGACCAGACTGGAGAAAGCAGGGGACCATGGGTCAGCTGGGGCTAGGGTTCAGGAGAAAGGTGATGCTCAGTTGATTTCAGGCTGTGGAGGCAGGTAGGCATTTGAGATCTCTTTCTCTCAAGGGTCCAGGAGCCCCTCCCAGGTCTTCTGCAATAGCTCTCCCCCCACAGGTCAGATCCTGACACGGCTGATGGAGGAGAAGGCTCCCGTCTGTGTGCTGGAACTGGGCACCCACTGTGGCTATTCCACGCTCCTTATTGCCCGCGCCTTACCTCCCGGTGGCCGCATTTTGACTGTGGAGCGGGACCCACGCACAGCAGCCGTGGCTGAAAAACTCATCCGCCTGGCTGGCTTTGACGAGCACATGGTTAGTCCCACCTCCCCAAACCTGTTTACTTCTCAGTCACCGCAGGCTTTGCCTTTTGAGGGGATCCTGTCTAAAGAGTAGGAAGCAACTCCATTTGGGGGCCTTGATCCTGGAGGGAGGATCTCTTCTTGTCCCAAATCATTTGCACATACTTCCTACTGGGTGACAGGGCAGCAGTTAAGAGTAGTACCGGGTGTGTGGCAAGGGAATGTCCAAGCCTTAGCTCTGCCTCGTTAGCAGTGTGGCTGAGGGCAGAGCACTGTCCCTTGCATCTCGGTATCCTCACATCACCAATGGGAACCGCAGGGCTGGTCCTGGTTGGGTCATGGGATGACAGATCACCTGTGAACCTTCTGTAAAAGCTAGATCCTGGTGAGCCTGGCGGGGGGGCGGTGTTGGGGGGTGAGCAGTCCTCCTTCCTCACCTCCAGCTCTCCCCACACCCATAGGTGGAGCTCATCGTGGGGAGTTCAGAGGAGGTGATCCCGCGCCTGCAAAGCCAGCATGGGCTGAGCCGGGGGGAGCTGGTGCTTCTGGCCCACCGGCCCCGCTATTACCTGCGGGATCTGCAGCTCCTGGAGGCCCATGCCCTGATGTCAGCCGGTGCTACTGTGTTAGCTGACCACGTGCTCTTCCCTGGTGCACCCCGCTTCCTACAGTACGCTAAGAGCTGTGGCCGCTACCGTTGCCGCCTCCATCACACCAGCCTCCCAGACTTCCCTACCATCAAGGATGGCATTGCCCAGCTGACCTACACTGGACCTGGCTGAGGTCCAGGACCAGGGGTTCTAACTGCTGTTCCTCTAATGCTGGGCCCAACAAGGACCTTCTTCACACATCCCTCCCCTCCCAGTTTGTGGTCTGACACTTATTGGGCTTCATGTCCCAGGGGCTAAGGTCCCTCAGGCTGCTGGGTCCCACTGGTCTCCTTCCTTCCAGAGTACATGCCATGGACTGAGAAGCAAGAGAACTGTGCCCCCAGCCCAGCTATTTGCTGGTGACTCTTGGTGAGCCCCTGCCCACCTCACCTCTGGGATTTAGTCCCCTCTCCTGACAGTAAAGGAGGTGACCAAAGGGCCTCCCAGCCTTCCCTCAGAAAGCTATCATGGGTAGGATCACAGGAGAGAGCAGACGGTGGGTTAGATGCCCTGTAGGAGGGGCTGGATACAAGCTGGCCAGAGGAGCCCCTAGCCCACCTGGTCAATTAGGTCTTACCTGGCGTCCCTTCAGTACCCTCTCCCAAAACTCTAAGAAAAGACACAAAGGTCCTCTGGGCCTCACCCACAAACAGAATAGAGACGGGGAAAATGTCAACCAGACCTGTGTCTTTATTAAAGAGAATCAGAAATAAACTAGACCTGGCAGCCAAGGAGAGACGTACTGGCCAGGAAGATGGGGTGGGTGCAGGCCCTAGGGATTCAAGAAAGGCGATTGACCTGGGAGAGGCCCAGGAGACCAGGCGTTGGCAGCGTTCGTGGAAGTGTCCAAGGTTCAGCTTTTAGGTACTGGGACCCCCAGCTGGTTCTGCAGGGGGTGCACGGTGGGTTGGGCTGGCCAGGATGTCACTAGGGCACTCCTGTGTGCCTAGATCATCCACTGGTCTTGATCCTGCTCATTGCCTTCCATGTCCACCTGAGGAGGAGCCGGTGTGGGTGAGCAGGGGCCTATTCCATTCTGCCTCCAGCTGAGCCAAGATGTCTGTATCCCCTGGGCACCAGGAACAATGAAAGGTCAGGGGAGGGGGCCTGGAAGTCCTATGTGCACACCCCTACCTACCTCATTGACCTCTCCATCGTCAGGTGACTCATTGTAATCATTCATCTCGTCCATGTCCTGCATATCCTCATCATCCTCTGAGTCTTCCTCGCTATCTTCATCATCTTCATCATCTTCTTCCTCCTCATCATCATAGTGCTGGTGGGGCAGGGGAGAGCCTATGGACCTTACAGGCCTACTTACAAGCCTCTCTCTGGGACCAATTACTGATGCCAAAACTGGGACCAATTACTGATGCCAAAACTCCAAACCCTACCCACCTCAGGCCTAGCAGGCTGGTACATGTTCTGCAGGACTTTAGTGCATGGATAAGAGACCAACCCCTCCACTGTCCCCAATGTCCACCTCCTCTAATGCCTATTTCACCCAAATTTTTCTGAGGCCAGAGGCAGGACCTTTGAAATGAGAGCAGAGTCCTGGTGTCTTCTAGGCCTGTCAACCCCGCCGGCTGGTGCCACTCACCTCTGAGGCTGGCTTGCCAATAGGTACCAGGTTGTTGTCCTTTTCTGCAATGCTCTGGAGCTATGGCCGAAGAGAGAGAGGAACAAGGCCAGGGCCCGATCAGAGCAGATCAAGAGCATGGCCCTCAAGAAGATCCCATAGTGCTGATACCTCCAGTTCTCAGGAAGACCCAATCCCTGTCTTTCCTGTCATCTACCATTTACTTATGAACTTGGGTCAGCCACTGAAACTTTCTGGGCTTTGGTTTCTTCACAAGATTATGGTGAGGGTGAGGTAGGAAAATACCGGTCTAGAACATATCATCTGTTAGGTCCTCAATAAGTAATCCAAATGATTCTTTCCTGTGTTTTAGGATCACAGGCCTGAGCTGTGTCATAAGCCTGGGGTTTCCGTCTGCCCGAAGATCCCATCATCCCCAACAACCTGTCAGGGCAGAGCAAAGATGAAATCCTAGGATCCTGGGCCCCCAGCTTGCTTCTCCTCAGCTCAGGGCTCAGAGTTTCTCCAAGTCAGGTCTAGCAAGACTGGGCCAAGTTCAGTGGAGGGGCGTCTCTGACTGAGACACGCACTACAGTGTCTCTACAAGGCTAATCCTCACTCACCCAGGCCTGATGCTGCTGTTCCTGCTGTTGCAGTTCAGTCTCCTCCACACAGGGCCGATCCAGATTAAACCAGAGCGTCTCAGTCACACGGGGGAAGAGTGAGGGAAACAAAGTAGACATGGTTCCTAGACTGAGGGAAAGGCTCAAGTAAATCCAGCTCTTTTGGGTGGGAGGCTTGGTGGCTTTTACTTGACATGGGGAGGGGGTAGCGGAGAAGGCAGCAGGGGAGCAGCTCAACCCTGGGGGAGTCAGGCAGGTTCCAGTTCTGGCTCTATCACTTACTGGCTATTTAACCTTGGTCAAGTCACGTCACCAACCGCTTGGAGCCTCAGCTACCTCATCTGTAGAATAGGGACAATAATTAGTATCCTACCCTTTGTGTTACTCTGATAATTCCATAACAGATTTTTAAAATACTCTGTAATCTATGCAAGGAGGAAAGCGAATGAGAGGCAGGTGTAGAGACAGGAATTCATAAAGGAATTAAGAAATTATCCGTAGAGTAGGGGTCTCTACTGCCTCCTCTCTAAGCTGTCCCATCTTGGGACATTAAACCACCTGTCTCATGACAGTATCATGCGTGGGCTGGGCTTCTGTTAGACATTTTGGAATAGGTAATTGAATTGACAGGTAGGTAAATGAACATGTTTTCTTTAAAACAAACAAACATAAGTAAATTCAGCTCTGAGCGGCTGAGGGAGCCCATCAGAAAGATCAGAGTCAGAATTAAAACCCTTTGACCGACAAAAGTGAAAGCTCAGGGTAGTGACTGGCTGTAGGCCACACAGTGAGCAGGAGCTCCGAACTCCCGCTGAAAAGGGATCCAGTCCGGGCACTAGGGGGGCCGAGCAGGAAAGAATCTACGTCTAGCCCTGCCTTTGCCCTGATTCATTTGACCGATGCGGGAAAAGCCGCTTCTCTGGGCAACTTTCCAGCCATCGCCACGGGAACCAGAGGGCCCACCCTCACCTCCCAGAAGTGAGAGATTGCGGCCCTCGCTCTCCTAACCCAACCCACCGCCGAGGAGCCACCGCCCATCCTTGCTAGGGAGTTTTGTTTGCTTATTATGATAATGACCGCAGGGCTGACCAACCGGAAGAGAGCAGGGGCGGGACTCTGGCAGGAATTTGCCCTTATAGGGTTGCTAATCGCGCGGGGAGCGGGGTCTGGAAAGAGCCAATAGATTGTTAGAATCGCCAGGTAACAGGAAGTGACGCCAACGAATGACGGGTCTTGTATGGCGGGGTGGGGCTTGGCCTCGAGGAAGCGGCCGGTTAGGTGTAGCTCTGTAAGGGTGGAGCCGTGGAGTTCCTGAGGAGATGGGCCATGCAAACTGCGCTTCTGGGGGAAGGAACGGGGGAAGGGGCAAAGAAATAACCGTCACAGCCGGCTTCGGTACTTACCGCGCCCGTCGGCGACGGCCGACGGCGACCCGGAGGCACTTCTATCTGCCTGGGCGGAAGAGCACGCCCAAATCCCGGGTCAAACCTAGGCAGCCTTTGGGTTTCCGCTTCCTCCCCGCCTGACCGGATGTGGCGTTAGGAGAATTTGTCACGCCCACTCCATGTGTCCCGCCCCCTCCTTTAATCTCAGCCAATCCGCCTTTCCGTCTGGCCCCGCCCCAACCAACGGCTTCGCTTAACCCTGCCCCCTCGTCCCCCGGCCTGTAGTTGCTTGCCAGCTCCAGCCGAGAAAGCCATGCTTACGTAGTGAGAAAATGTTTTGAGAATGAGGATGGCCACAAATATACAAATGTGCTTGACACGATGGATGGATGGATGCATTGTGATAAGAGTTGTACGAGCCCCAGTAAAATGATTATAAAAAAAATAGGTGCCACTACGGCTTGCGAGAAAACTAGCGAGCTTCCGCCTCTGAGAATCTGGGTTATTTTAAGGCCCTCCTTTCTCCTGGAGAAAGATTCAGCACTCTGCTCCCCGCGAGATTTACGTTCGGGGACCCAAAGGAGTGACTTTGTCTTGTATGATTGACTCTGGGGCAATGGACTTTTTTTTTTTTTTCCCTCTGCCTCAGTTTCCCCTTTGAGCACATGAATTCATTTATGCCTTCCAACAAAAATATTTGCCTCCCTATCATATTCCAGAAGCTGGGAATACATTTAGAAATGTGATCCCTGACCCCAAGTTTTGGTCCTCTGCCACGCGACAGCATGTACATATGAGATGAAATGCCATGGTGTTATACCTGTTAGTGGTTTAACTGTTTTTAAAGGAAAGGAAATAAACTAGAAAATTAGTTGTCACCATAAACTCAAAGCAAAATTACTTAAAAAAAAGCGAAAACAACTTACAGTCCAGTGAGAAGCCAGAGCAGACCCACACATGGTCTGCCACTGTCCACGCTTGTGTGACTAGTCAACGTCAGCCACAGCGCTCTGATTCTGACACCTCAGCTGCCCTTCATGGTCAACCTTGTCATCTCTTCCACTCCTAGGCAGAAGCCTCTGTCCTAGTAACTTCTGACTCAGCGTCTGTTTGGAGATCCTCAAACCAACTCCCATCCCCCAAGAGCCCCCATCACGGGTAGCAATCATAGCAGTTCCAGTCCTGTCCTAACCAGATAAGTTACCTTTGGCAAGTCAGCCCTGGGTCCTTGTCTTGATTCAGTTTCAAGCTCTTTAACCCGCATCATAATCTCTGCCCAAAATCTTTCTTATCCTGAGCTCACGTTTGAGGGGTAATAGGTGTATAAATCATGTGTCCTGGGTACATCACCTGTGTTTATGTTTTAGTAACCGGCAGTTCTGGTTCTTATAAAGTTCTTCATTAAAGAGTAAAATTTTCCTTATCCACCCTTTTCATTTATTCATTCACTCATTCGTTGAACAAATAACTCCCGAGTGCCTTACTATATGCTAACTATTGTGAGTGAGTATACTATAATATCAAAAGACAAAAAAGCTCTATCCCATTTGAATGAGAAAGAAAATTAATATATAAAAGATAGTTTCAGGTTGTGATAAATACTGAGAAAAAAAGTGGGAGTAACAAGTAACATGTAGGTAGGAGGAGGATGTTTTCTTTTAGCTGGGGGAGCCAAGCAACACCTCTTCAGGAAGGTGACTTTTGAGGAAAGAGCTAAAGCAAGAGCCGGAAAGGAGAAAGAGAGGGAGAGGGAGGGACTTCTGCTGACATTTGGAGTCAGGAGTCTTTGTGGAGAGAGAATAGCATGTGCAAAGGTCCTTGATGATTGGAGCAGTGTCCTGTGGGGAGAGCAATGCCGCAGGTGTCAGACAGACACAGCAGGTCCTAAGAAGGACGATGCCTTTTACTCTGCATTGGGCAGCTGGTGAAGGTTCCTTTGCAGAGGAGCCATAGAATCTGATTTAAAGGTTTGTTGTGCAAAGGTTTACAGAGCAGTGTGGGTTTCCGCTCAACCATCTCTACACACTACACACACCTTGGTGACATTCTTCATAGTGCGGGAGCGTTCTCGTGATTTCTGTTCTGGTTGTTTGAGCTCCATTCATCTAGTTCTGACTTGAATTTTAATAGAGGCACTCTGGCTGTTCTGTGAACGGTAAATCTCAGGGGGACCAGAGCAAAAGAATTGGGGAAACAAGTTGGGACACTACTATAATAATCTAGAGGAGGCAGAAGTGGCGGAATTCAGACTATTTTCCCCCCGAATAAAAACTACGGTATATTTTCGTACAGATAATTCTTCTATTGATTCTATACTTTTGCAAATTAAAAAGATAAACCACAGGCTCAGAACTGGATCACTTGGACTTTTCTTCTTGCCTCCCAGTTCAAAATGCTTGCATCTTGTAATGACCAGAATCCTCTCGGACCTGCAGTTAGGCTCAACACATTCAAGCCTCAGCACAAGCACCTTTGTGGCTTTAGCCTTCTTCTGGAAAATTAGCCCGTCTGCCCACCATAGCCACTCTGCTTCCCACTGTAGCACCTCTTTCCATGTGCCCCTTTCTACTGGGTCCCTTTGTGATGTCGATGCTTGCCACACTTCTTACAGAAAGCCCTTCGCGTTTTAGTACACTGACCATCTTCACAGAGATGTGGTCTATGCAGTGTAAAAGGGAACTGGAGTGTCTGCATCCTTGTCTTGCTTTGCGCATGCCTAACCAGAAAGGCAAATCCCTAATGTATTTCGAAGGTCGAGAAGCAGAAGTTGTTGGCAGATTGAATGTACACTATCAGAGAGGAGCCAAACATTTCGGCCTGAACACTTTGGAAGAAAGAGTTTACCACTTTTTCCCTCCTTTTCTTGTACTCATTTTAGCTCCCCGCTCCCCATCACAACCCCACTCCCCATCACAACCCCACTCCCCATCACAACCCCACTCCCCATTACAACCCCACTCCCCATCACAACCCCACTCCCCATCACAACCCCACTCCCCATCACAACTCCACTCCCCATCACAACCTCCATGCTTCTAGGTAGTTATTAATTCAATTACAGTCTCTATAAATTTACCTGTTCTGGATTTTATATACAGAAATTCACACAAAACCAAACCAAGAAACACACAAGCTAAAAACCCAACAACAATGACAAAACAGGAAAACCTCCATAGAAAAGAAAGCAGAACATATTAAAAACGGAAACAACTTTAAAGTGGTCAAAAGGGGAGATCAAATGATAAGGTATTATTTTTTAAAAATGCTTTCCCAACAATTTTATTGCATATATAATTCACATATCATGCAATTCAATAGTTCAATCACATATAAGACGAGCTGTACAATCATCACCATAATCAGTTTTAGAGCATTTTCTTCAGTCTTGTACTCAATGTTAATAACTCCCCCTTTTCCTTTCAGCTTCCCCTGTGTACCCCAAAGGGACCATGAATCCAGCCAGTGTCTCTATAGATTTAATATTTTCTGCTTTTTTTTCTTTGTATTCATTTTATTGGGGGAGGTGTTACATTTTAACCTAACTATATATGTCTGCCATAATCAACTTTACAACGCTCTCTGACAGCCAGGCTGTTTACCTCCCTGGACAATGGTCAGAGGGAATCCATGAGAGACTTAATCCAGGTGGGGGATCCTGAAAATGTATTTTGGGCTTCCACTGTCATCCGTAGCCTTCTGCAAACCAGGTATTTTGAATGTAAGCTTTGATGCTCTTCCCTCTTCTGGATTTGGAGTTTGTTATTTACAATCCTTGGATCCCACTGGGTTGCCACTTTGTGAGATGAGAAAGACTGAGGGATCCTGGTGTGAGCAGAAATAGCTGGAAGTTTAGACTCGAGTCTGAGATGTTGAGTTTAACATGCCTATTTAAAAAGAGAAGTCAGGGGAGCATGGTTTTGCACATCAGGGGAGAGTTCTGGGCTGGAATATGTTCAATTTGGGGAGTCATCGGCATATAAATGGGATTTGAAGTCATGAGACTAGATGAGATCACCAAGGAAGTGAGTGTAGAAGAAAAAGAATTTCCTCCAGCATTCAGATTCGGAAGAAACCTGAAGTAATCACAGCAAACAACTCTGAGGAGGAAGGTACATAGAAAGTCTCGGAAATTGGGTGGTGTCTTGGAAGTCAAGTAAACAGAGTGTCATGAAGAAGGTAGTGATCCACTACAACCTAATTCTGAACAAAATTGGATTTCTGTTTTTGTTTTCCCCCCAGTGGACCATGAGGTCCTCAGGGGCAGGAGTTTAATGGTCTCTAGATGCTCAGAGAAAGCCTGAAGTATTTCTTTTCTTGGGTACCTCATCTGCTACGCCCCAACGGTCATCCCTGCTTTCCTCCCTTACAGATCCCTACCTCTGGCATTTTTTTTTTTTTGCCTCCCATCCTTCCTGGAAGCCTTAGCCAGATGGAAATTCCCCAATGACAGATAGTCTTTCCAAGGTCTTCAGCCAGGTTCTCTAAGTCACGATGACTGGCTAGCTGAGAGGAGGAGGAGGAGAGGTGAAGCGAGAAGCAGATCTTTGGGGCACCTCCTATTTTTTTTTTTTTTGGCTCTAGCAATTGAGTCACTGTTGATGCTCTTTGTTTGATATGCTTCATCCATCAGCTACCCTTGCTCAGGGCTAGCCAGCACTCCCTTTCATTTCAAGAATATGAAAACTAAGACTGAACAATAAAGAGATGTGCCTCATTTATGCATGAGTAAATAAACTGTACTCATTCATTTAGCCCACTGTTAGGCTGACTTTTACGGAGTGCCAACTGAATGTCAGGCCCTGAGGATAGAGAGATGAGTCAGAAGCAGTTCCAGCCCTAGAGAAAAATACAGTCCAGGGAAGACCAAGACAATTATAGAAGAGAGTGGATGTCAAAGTTCTTCTATCTCTCTTGCTACGAGAGAACACAGACGGGAGGAACGAACAAACTGAGTTGAGGTTTTTTGTTTAAGAAAAGGAAACATTTAAGTGGGCTTTGAGGGATAATTAGAAATTCTCCTGGTAGAGAAGGGAGCAAATGGGATTATTTTAGTATCCTAGTGCTGCTGTTATATAAATAACACAAATGAGTGTCTTTAAAGGGCAAACATTTATTTCTTCATCGTGCAAGAGACTAGAAGGCTATAAATTCAGGGTGTGGTTCTATGGTGAGACTTTTCTTTGCCTACTTCAGTGTCTAAAAGCTAGCCATTCTTGGGGAACTGGGGCTTTTAGGCTTATCTGTCATTGCCACACTGCACCTGTTGTCCTGTCTGCTTGCCTCTGTGTCTACTGTTTTAATAACTCAGAAGTGATTAGATTTAGAATCCACTCTACTGAGATATGATGAGTTAACATATGAAGGAAAAACTTTATTTCTGAACAGGATCGCATTCCTAGACATAGGGGTTTAGATTCCAACCCATAGTTTGAGGGGACGCAATTCCATCCATCACAAAGATGCACAAAAAGATGATTCATGTGCAAGAGCATGAAGCTGAAAGCAGAGTATGTGTTTGAAGAATAATGAGAATTCCTCTGAGCAGAACTGAATGTCTGGACATGGGGAGAAAGGGGAGGAGGAAAACTAGGGGCCCTGTGGGAGGAGGCCTTGGTGGCACTGGGACAGAGGGGACAGGATGGGAGCTGGGCATGCTTGGTCTCATGTTGGCCCTGTTGCTGACTTTCTGGGGACCCCAGACTGATCTCTCCTCTTCCCCCAGCTTCCATTTTCTCTAGCAAAAGCTCCCAACCATGCTTCAGGCTCTGATTCAAATCTTTGCCCTAGTCTCCCCAGGCCTGCGTTTCCTCACAAGTCTCGGCAAGCATGGCTAGACCTCAGTGGGGGTCGGACAAGAATGTGGAAATCATCATCCTTGGTATATCCTGCGGCATTCTTGGTCTCCAAAGTCTCTCATTCGAAAACCCCTTTTATCTCCCAGCCCTGGTAACCCAGTCCCTGCTTAGCAGATAAGAAACCTGGCACTGGGATAGTGAAAAGGCTTGTCAGAGTTGAAGCTACAACTCAAGAACGTCAATCTTACGGGTAACTTCACCAGCTTCCCGTGTGGGCTGTCTGTGCTTGCGGTGGGGGACTCACAGATGACTGCGACCCAAGTCCTAACCCTTAGGGAGTCCGCAGCCTGGTGGAGGAGGCATAAAGAGCATCACGATGCCTTTGGACCCATTTTAATTTTACTCGTTTCTGTTACACTTTTCTTGGACTGAGGTTTCCTGTGTTCTATTTTGTTGTCATCGTTGGGCTTGCTTTTTCTGTGTATATGATTTTCTTTATGTGAAATCCAGGATAGGTAAATCGATACTGACAGCAGCTTGATTAATAGTTCCTTAGGAGTATGGCAGGGGAGGCAGTGGGGGGTAATGGTGATCCTGGGGACAAGAATGAAGAAAATACTCTAAAATGGACTGTGGTGATGGTTGCACAACTATTTTAAATATATTTAAATCGTTGAGTTGTAAGGTATCGAATTGCACGGTGAAGTAGATGTCAAGAAAACCGAAAAAAGAAAGAAAGAAAAATACGGAGGCCCTTAAAACGAGGTCTTTATCTGGTTCATCTTTAATTCTCCCCTCTCCAGCACAGTGCCTGCTAGTTGCCACTCAAGAATGAATGTCTACACCAACGATGAAACATACAACTTTCCTCTAGTTCTTAAATGCCTCCCCCCCACTATCATGATCACAATTCCACCTTACAAATGTGGCTAGACCAGAGGATGTACACTGGTACAGATAAGAGCAGGGAATCCAGGACAAATAAACCCCTCAGCAGCAATAACGAGAGTAGCTATACCAGGAGCGTAAGGGAAAGGTGGGGGGGAGAAAGGGGGAACCAATCACAACCCCCTCCCTGCGGGGCAGACAACAGAAAAGTGGGGGTAGGGAGAGGGAGACATCAGACAGTGTAAGACATGAAAGAATAATAATAACAATTGATAAGTTATCAAGGGCTCATGAGGGAGGGAGAGTGGGGGAGGGAGGGGGGAAATGAGGAGCTCATACCAAGGGCTCAAGTTAGGAAGCAAATGTTTTGAGAATGATGATGGCAACAGATGTACAAATGTGCTTGACACAATGGATGCATGCATAGATTGTGATAAGAGTTGTGTGAGCCCCAATAAAATGATTTTAAAAAAATGAATGACTGTCTACACACAAAGGGTGGGTGTTGTTTGGCCCAGCCTAAAGGAATTAAACGAGCCTTTGACACCATGGAGGTCGGTGCTGAGAGGAGTGGAAGCATTGAGAAGGACAATGTGTGGGAGGGGAGTGGGGACACTTCCATGCAGGGGATGAAGCTCGCAGGAGGAGAAGTCAGGAAGGAATATTCTAGAGAGTATGGAACAGCGTGCGCCAAAGCACGGAAGCCTTGAAGGGGTCTGCAGGCTCAGGGCGTGGCGCTGACGGAGGGCCTGCTGCTGGCCAGCCTTCGGGCTGAAGACGCACATCCCGGGCGGATGAGGAGACATCAGGAAAGGCTCCCTTGAGCGGCATTCTGGAAGAGCGCTCCCTGGGCCCGAGCCCTCAGCAGAAAGGAAACTGGACGTCGCAGTGAGAAGGAGCTCCCCAGCAGACACTGCGTGTGGAGGGAAGAGGAGCACCCCCAGGCAGGGCGGGCGTGTGGAGGGGGCGCTGGAGAGCTGCTCGCACTTAGCCTGGGTGGCAGGTTTGCGCCCGTGGCAGATGTGCCAAGTCCTGAGGGCCTCTCAACTCTGACTTTAGGAGGGAAAAAAGGACAAAGCGCTCTCTGTGGTTTCGGTTCCGCTTCCCCGGAGGGCCCCGCCCCGAGGGCCTCCCACCAGGCCTTATTTGCATGGCAGGTTTGCATTTGTTTGCTTGCTGCCGGAAGGCTTTCTCACTCTGGCCAAGCAAAAATAGGAAGGCAAAAAAGAAAAAATAGTGGGAAGAGAGGGCCTCTGTGTTGGAGGCAAGGACTGAGGTGTCACGGACCTACACACAAATACACATACACATAGATGTGGTTCACAAAACAGTGGCCCTCCAAAGGCACATGCCTATCCTAGAACCTGTGACTATGTCATCTTGTGTGCACAAGGGAATGTGGTGGCCGTGACTGAAGAGGTTAAGTAGAGACAGCAGCCTTCACTATTGAGTGGGCTTCCTGTAATTACATGAGGTTCTCAAATCAGTTAGAAAAGTACGTATGATGATGAAGAAGGGCGCTGGAGATGCTGTGTGGCTGGCCTTAAACCTGAGGGAAGGAGACTGCAGTCAATCACTTGATCTGGCCCTTAGAGCCAGTGTTTGTCTCTCTCACTGCCATTGAGATGAGGAGCCTTGTTCCGACTCACAGCACCCTATAGGACAGAGTAGAACTGCTCCTCTGCCTTCCAGAGACTGTATCTCTTTATGGGAGTAGAAAGCCTCACCAGTCTCTTGTGGAGTGGCTGATGGTTTTGAACTGCTGACCTTGTGGTTCATTAGGCAAGGTGTGAGCTCCCATCCATGACTATGTACAATCCAAACCCACTGTCATTGAATTCATCTCGATTTATAACAACCCTATAGAGGGTTTCCAAGACTATAACTCTTTATATCTTGCTCCCATGGAGTGGCTGGTGTGTCTGAACCACCGGCCTTTCTGTTAGCAGCCCAACGCCTAATCCACAGCACCACCAAGACTCCTTGATGACTGGGTGAAATGAGGCAAACGTGTGAAGTGCCTATGGTGGACCCCAAATCCCAAACCAAACCCCCTGCTATCCAGTTGATTCCAACCCATAATGACCCTATAGGACAGAATGGAACTACTCCTTTGGGTTTCAGGGACTGTGAATCTTTATGGAAACAGAGAGACTCAATTTTCTCCCAGGTCCAACCGGTGAGCTGGAATGCCAACCTTGTGGTAGCAGCCCCACACCTATCCCCCAACACCACCATGGCTCCTAGGGGGCTGGATCACCTACTCCTCATGTCCATAAAGGGACTCCTCATGTCAATAAAGGAACTCCTCATCAGGTGGGACCATGCAAATAAGGTACCTGGAACTGAAAGGTGGGGACTGATTCAGTCTACCACTCAGCTAGATTCAAAGCGAGGCACCCTAGGGGCAGAACACGGGCCCTTATTACCATCAAGAATAGTCCAGGGTAAAGTATGTCTCTTATTTTTCTAACTTAATTTTCGTTCTTTAATATTCATTTGCTTATTTTTACAGTTTCACAGACACACAACTCACATACCATACATTTCAGCAGTTCAGTCACATTCGTAAGAGCTGGGCAACCATGCCCACGATCAATTCCAGGACCTGTCACCTTCCTCGTGCGTGCGGCTGTCAGCTCCCCATTTCCCAGCAGCCTCCCCTGCCATGTCCCTTAGAATCTATTAACCCAGTAATTGTCTCTATAGGTTTACCTAATCCGGGTGTTGTTGACAGAAAAGCATAGAAAATACAGACAGAACACAAACAAGTGGCCCTACAACAGTGACCCCGCGAGAAACCACCGATATAAAAGCAGAAAGCTGGAGCAATTAAACATTGGGTCGAGAGGGAGATCCATGACAAGGTGTGGCCTGTATTTTGACCCACCTACAATGGCGGCCACCCAGCCTGCAGAGTGCTCTGTTGAGCTACAAGATCTTTCTCAGCTCTGGCCGACAGCCGGAGGGGATGCCACAGAAGCGTCATGTGCTAAGGAGACCCGCAAATGGGTTTGTGATGCGCATCTTCCGTGTGGAAAGTGTGCCCTTTAGATCTGAGATCCCTGTGCTGAGTCTCCTTGATCTGGGAGACAGAGCTGTGTGATACCAGAGGTGGCAGAAGGTGGACGAGAGAGACGGTGAGGGTGAGAAAGCCAAAGAACAGAATCAGTGGAGTGGTGGGCTTCTTAGTGCCCAGAGGGGAAAAGCTGAGTGCCCTTGGGCAAGACTTTTGCTGGCAGAGTGGGGTCCCTTTGATATTTATTGACAGAGCTAAAAGGCAAGGGAGCCCAGAGCTGAGAGGCAGAGCGCCTGGGGCGCTTGTGAGCAAGGCTTGCACAGAGGAAGTCCTGATGGAAGAACTGTATGCGGAGCGTTCCGAGACTTTAATTATAACCAGTTCCTTCCCTAATAGACCCGACAGTTATGAAGATTGTCTGTGAGTTTTCTGTGGCCCTTGCAATGAAGTACTGAACCCAACCGAGTAGTAGAGTACTGTGGGAGGGCCGGTTGGAACCAGAATTGGTCAAAAGTTTGGAGGGTAGAGACCTGTCTGGTCTCTGCCGCCCAGGAGGTGCCCTCACGCTAGTGTTAATAGTGACTCTTCTTGCTGGTGACGTTCAAGGCCAGGCATGACTCCCAAGCCATTAGACCGTGAGTGGGTGGTCCGATGTGGGCGGTCTCCAAAAGCTGGAAAAGCCAAGGAAAGGAATTCTCCCCTGGGGCCTCTAGAAAGGAATGCTGCCCTGCCAACACCTTGGCGTTTGTTCAGCCTGCCCTCTTTTGCACTGTGGTCCCCAAACTGAATGGTAAGACATTTGTATTATTGTAAGCCATTAACCCAAACTCTGCGGTCATTACAGAAATGTACACCTACCGCACCTCATGCCCAGAGAGACACAGAATCACATCCACACCCACTCTCTGATACCCACAGGCAGGGAGACCCAGAGATACCCAAAGGCTCTAAGCAGGAGGCTGTGGGTGGAGTGAGCTTCAGGTGTGTAGTTAGGGGCTGGAGGTGCAAGCAGGAGGCCTTCATCAGCAAAGGCCCCACCCTTTGACCATCCTTCCCAGCTTACCTTCCCTTGGCTCCCTCGCTGTACATCATCAAGGCAACAATTTCACTGCAGTAGTTTGGTTCGTAGGCACCCTCTGGGAGAGCGGGCTCTGTGGGAGCAGCTTTATAATTGCAGCCACAAACTCAAAGGCATGTTATTGCATTGAGCAAATCTGCTGCAAAAGACCGTTTTAAAATCTTTTTAAAAAATCATTTTATCGGGTGGTTCTTACAACAATCCAACCATCCACGTGTCAAGCACATTTGTACATGTGTTGCCATCATCATTCTCGAAACATTTTCTTTGTACTTGAGCCCTTGGTATCAGCTCCTCATTTTTCCCTCTCCCTCCCTCCCCCACCCTTCCTCCCTCATGAATCCTTGGTAACTTATATATTATTATTATTTCATGTCTTACACTGTCTGATGTCTCCCTCTTGCTTCACCCACTTTTGTTGTCTGTCCCCCAGGGAGGGGGTTATATGTAGATCATTGTGATTGGTTCCCCCTTTCTCCCCCTACCTTTCCCTTACCCTCCTGATATTGCTACTCTCATTATTGGTCCTGTGGGGTTTATCTGTCCTGGATTCCCTGTGTTTCCAGCTCTTATCTGTATTGGTGTACATGCTCTGGTCTAGCCGGATTTGTAAGGTAGAATTGGGATCATGATAGTTGGGGGGAGGAAGCATTAAAGAACTAGAGGAAAGTTGTATGTTTCATCATTGCTATACTGTACCCTGACTGGCTCGTCTCCTCCCCCAACCCTTCTGTAAGGGGATGTCCAGTTGCCTGCGGATGGGCTTTAGGCCTCCACTCCACACTCCCCCCTCATTCACAATGATTTGAGTTTTTGTTTTGTGATGCCTGATACCTGATCCCTTCAACACCTTGTGATCACACAGGCTGGTGTGCTTCTTCCATGTGGGCTTTGTTGCTTCTGAGCTAGATGACTGCTTGTTTATCTTCAAGCCTTTAAGATCCCAGACTCAAAAAAAAAAATTAAAAAAAAGATCCCAGACTCTATGTCTTTTGATAGCTGGGCAACATCAGCTTTCTTCACCAGATTTGGTTATGCACACATTTGTCTTTAGTGATTGTGTCTGGAAGGTGAGCATCATGGAATGCCAGGTTAATAGAACGAAGTGTTCTTGTATTGAGGGAGTACTTGAGTGGAGGCAACCTTAATACTAAACCTATAAATATATGCACATAGATCTATTTCCCCATCCTCATATACAGATTTACCTATGTACATGCCTGTATTTAGACCTCTATAAATACCCTTTGCCTCCTAGTTCTTTCCTCTATTTTCTTTTACTTTCTTCTTGTCCCACTATCATGCTCAGCCTTCATTTCGGTTTCAGTAATTCCTCTCGGTTACATTGCCCTTGATCAACCCCTATCAGACCTCCTACACCCTCCTCGCCATAGATTTTGTATCACTTGTTTTTCCCTTGTCCCTGGGTATGTTAACACCACTTCCTTTCCCCTGCCTCTCCCTCTCCCTGTCCCATTGTTTTCTCCTCCAGATTGCTTATCCCTCCTTGTTTTCTTATGACATCTATTAATCTGGTAGGCATGGTTCTGCCTTTGTGAACGAGCATAATTGGAAGTTTTGCCCCATTACGTAAACTCATTGTGTAAGTAATGCCAATTAAATCCACATGGAAGAAGCATACCAGCCTGTGTGATCCAAGGATTATTAATAATAAAATCCAAATCCAAAGGAAGGAATTCTGTCAGAGCTCAAAACGTGAACACCTGGTTTGCAGAAGGCTATATATGACAGTGAACCCCAGACGCATTTGAAGGGTCCACACATGGACGGAGCCTCCGGCGAGTCCCCTCTGACCACAGTCCAGAAATGTGAATGACCTTGCTGGCAGACAGAGAGCATCGCAAAGTCAGTTATTACAGACACAGGCAAACATGTAATCCCTTATTATTTGATTTGATTTTTGACCCATTTTGAAGTCGTTTCCATTTTAAATATTTCCCGCTTTCTCTTTGATGGACATTTTCCTAGTCATTGTTGAGTGTTTTCATTTGTTTGCTTTCTGTCTGAATTTTGTAGGGTTTTCTGAGATCCAGGATAGGTGCATCTATAGAGACAGTAACTGAATTGATAACTGTCTAGGGGCACTGCAGGAGAGGTTGGGGGCAATGGAGAACTAACGACATGGGGTCCAGAAGAAAAGACAAGTCTTCTAAGTATGACTGGACAATTAAATAGTTTGAGATGTGAAGTATAGGTCAATAAAATGATTTAAGGAGTACAATAAACAGGTAAATAAAAGGAGGCAGGAGAGAGATGTGAGGAGGAGGAGGACATGGATCTGTGAGGCCACAAGCCAGACGTTGGAGGGCAGGGGAGAAGCAGCAGGACCACGAGTCGTGGAGGAAGCCTCTGGAAGCAGAAAAAGGCAAAGAAACAAATTTCTCTCCTGAAGCCTCCGGCGAGACACTTTAATTTTATATTTCTGACATCCAGAACTTCAAGAATATAAATTGGTGGTGTTTCAAGCCATTAGGCTGTGATAAATGCTATAGCAACAATAGGGAAATAAATAGAAGAGAGATCACTAACTAATCTTGACTCTGTTTATTAAGTGACTCCCTACTGTCACCCTCTTGGTCCAAGGCACTACCATGTTGTTTTTGTTAAGTGTCATGGAGTCGGTTCCACCCCCGAGTGACCCTCTGTACAACAGAATGAAACACCCCCTGGGCCCGGGCTGTCCTCACAGTCATTCTCACCATCGTTTGAGCCCATGGCTGCCGCTACGGTGTGAGTCCATCTTGGTGAGGGCCTTCCTCTTTTCGCTGGCCTCTAATTAACCGAGCGTGGTGGCCTCTTCTGGGGACTTGTCTTTCCTGACAATCTGCCAAAGCACATGAGATGAAGTCGATCATCTTCTCTTCTAATAAGCCTTCTGCCTGTACTTCTTCCAAGACAGATCTGTTTGATCTCTTGGCAGTCCATCTTCTTCACTATGCTTCGCCAGCACTGTAGGTCAAATGCGTGGATTCTTCTTTGGTCTTCCTCATTCAGTGTCCAGCTGTCACTTGCAGGAGAGGCTATTGAAAATCCCATGGCCTGCAAGGCTCAGGCACACCTTAGTCCTCAAGGTAATAGCTGCTTTTCAATACTTTCAATGGGTCTGTGCAGAAGATTTACCCAAAGCATTGTGTCATTTGTTTCTCCGGACTTCGCTCCCATGCACATTGGTTGTGGATCCAAATAAGATAAATTCCTTGACAACTTCAATCTTTTCTCTGTTTATCATCATGCTACCTATTGGTCTTGTGAGGATTTTTATTTTCTTCACATTGAGCTATAATCCAGACTGTAATATTTCCTTGTTCTGTTCACACAACTGCCTCTTGAGCCATGGACAGGTTCCCCATGAGCAGGATTTCATGAGGCCCAGTGAAAGGGATTCCCATTCTTCTCAAATCTTTGTCTCCGATGAGCCACACAACCGAATGCCTTTACATCGTCAAAAAATAAACACAAGTAAACATCTTTCTGGTGTTGTCTGCTTTCTGCCAAGATCCATCTGACGTCAACAATGATTTCTCTTATTTCATGTCCTCTTCTGAATCCAGAACTACTATACCAGGCCTGAAATAGCTTCCTAAATAGTCTACCTTGTCCAACTCTTTCTATACCAATCCTTTCTGCACACAATAGCCAAGGCAAACTATCAAAATTGCTAATTGAATCACGCTATTCTCTATCTCATTGGTTCTCAACCTTCCTAGTGCCACGACTCTTTAATATAGTTCCTCATGTTGTGGTGACCCCCAAATCATAAAATTATTTTCATTGCTACTTCAAAGCTATAATTTTGCTACTGTTTTGAATCAGGGGACCCCTGTGAAAGGGTCGTTCGACCCCAAAGGGGTTGTGATCCACAGGTTGGAACCTAGCTTAAGTGCTTCAATATTAAAATAATTCAATAATCCTTGCATTGATATTCGGTGGAAATATTAATTCTTATTGCTATGAATGCACATTGGAGAGCAATTTGATAACATCTCCCCAAATTAATAGTGTACATAACTTTTGACCCAGTAATTCTACTTCTCAGAATTTAATCCCTGGATGGATTTTTTTTTATCCCCTGGGTAGATTCTTATATACAAAAATGAACAAAGATATGAGGACCTTCACCACAGAGCTGTCTGTCATGATGAAAGAGTAGAAGCCTCTTAAAGTCAATGAAGTTGTTTCATTAAACAGCCTCTCACTGATCTGCATCCACTGACCAGGAACCACGTCTAGCACATCTTACTAAGTGAAGAAAGCAAAGTGCAAGGGAATTAAAGGGACAACCTGATTCCTAGGAGTTCCCTGGAGAAGGTTGCTTTGGCTGCTAATCAAAAGGTTGGATATTCGAGTCTACCTAGAGGCACCATAGAAGAAAGGCCTGAAGACCTATTTATGACAAATCAGAAATGGACAACCCTATGGAGCACACCTGGGGTCACCATGAGGCAGGTATACTGAATATCATTGGCACCTGGCAGCAATGGGTATAGCAGTATGAATTTCCTCCTGGCTCCGACACTATGGTGCCCTGCTGCCACATTGACCCATTCATCTCCAACAGCAACCTGGTCTTCCTGGGGACTGAGTGCACCAACTCACTGGCCTCAGGACTCACCACGTGTCTGTAGTGATAATGGATAGGTATCGTGCGCAGGCATCCGCTGTGGCCACTTGGACTAGAAAGCCTTGGAAAGAAGCAATGCACACGGTGGTCTCCAAGTCAAAACAGCAAGTTAAAAACCAACCAAAGAAACAAGCAAAAGCCATCAGCGACTATAGTTGTGGGTTTGGAAAACCTATGCATTTTCCACAAGGAGGCCATGAAGAACCAAGGTCATTGATTAAAGATAGACAGGAGGATTGGTCAAAGGTTGGTCTTGGCATTCAACAAGGAACTACTATATTTAACACCACGCACAAGTCAATTAGTCCCTTCCTTGGTCATGACAGAGGGACCTGGGCATGAAGTTCATAGGTGACATGATGCCAGCGTTCAGTGGTGGGGACATGCCTCCTCCCGCATTGGATCCTGCAGGTATGGTGGTGAGGTCTTCACACTAGTCGTCAATGCGCAGAGGTGGCTGTGCGGTGAGTGTGGTTGCTAGCATCATCGCGGGGAGTGGTAACTCGAGATCTGTGGTCATCCTCTACCAAAGCTGCCCCAGAAGCTGCTCAGAGACCGTCCATGACTGAAGAGACCTCGAGGAACCAGGACCACTGTCTGCGAAAGCTCCTGTTTGCCGACCACAAGAGCGATGACCAGAGAATCAGAACATGATTGGGGCGGTTCTGATTCCATAGCCATTTTCAGTCCATTGTCTTTTATTTTTTAATTTATTAATTTTTTCCCCTTTGTCTCACACTAATTGTGCAAAGTGCTCTAAGAGGAGAGGAAGACGTGTTGAGCATATAGCTACTCTGGTTTTCACTGATGGGATTTAAAGATTGGTGTGAGATGCTTCTGTCCTCCCTCGGAGCTGTGTTTTTAGAAAAGTAACCCCATATGACTTTGCTATGCTTAAAAAAAACACACTATTTCCCAGAAAAGGTAATATTAACTACCAAGGTTTGGCCAGTTATATATCACTTGATAACATACTATCCGACCACGTTCTGGCTTATTATAGACCAGGATGGATGCTAAAATAAGCAGATGAAAATATGATGAGAAGCAGATGTTTGCATATTCTCAAAGTATCTTCTCCATAAGATACAGATCAACCACAAAAGGAAAATGAATAGTGTAGGGTGGAGAAACCACCCTAATTAAGCAATCAAGGTTAACATCATAGTAATATGACAAAGCAACATAACCCCCCTTTTTCCCCCACATACCCCTTGAGATGTAGAGTTTCTCTAGGTTTCTAGCCAAGAATGCAGTCCAATCTAATTATGAGAAAACTACAAGCAAACCCAAATCGAGGCACATGCTACCAAATAATTGACCATTATTCCTAAAAAGATATAAGGTTCATGAGAGATAAAGACACATGGACAGACTGTCAGAGGACACACGACAATTAAATGCAATCTGGAATTGTGGGTTGGAACCTGGGTCAGTAGAAGGGCATTGCTCCAGACACCAGGAAAACTGGAATAAGATTTGAACATAGAACAGAGGACTCCATCAATGTTGATTGCTTGATTTCCAGGCCGGGGCTTCAGCTGTGTGCGAAGTCAAGATTTGGAAAGCTGAACAAAAAGGACACCCGAGCCCCACTCCTTTTGCATTTTCCTTTCAAAACACAAAGTTAAAAAGCAAACAAAAGGAGTGGCTTAAAGCAGCTATTTTATTCGATTTCAAGTTTTGTGGGACAGGAATTTTGGTAGGACTCTGTCAGGAAAATTCCTTTGTACCATGTGGCAGTGACCAGGGTCACTTGGCGGTATTCAGCTGCTGCCTGAGCTGGGAGCATTCAAGAGTGTTTTGGTGTTTGGCAGGGATACTTGGGAGAGAGACTCAACTAGACCTCCCCTCATCCCTCCACCTGGCTGTAGTAGTCTCTGGGCCTTCCAGTGGGCTTTCTCCAGCAGTCTACTCCCAAAGTCAGGCTTCTTCCAGGGTGGCTGAGGGTTGTAGGAATGACAAAAGACGGGAAGCAGAGGTGCTCGTCCATTCTGGCGGGCACCTGGAAACGGTGTGAGTGTCACTTGCATTCTATTCTGTGGTCAGAGTGGCCACAGCACGGTTCACAGTCAAGGGGAGGCCGATGCAGTCCGCACTCTCAAAGACCAAGGAATGTGTGGCCTTCCTTAATCCACCACCCAAAGGGAAGGGCTTTCTTGCTCCCTTTCCCAGCACAGGAGCCAACTGCAAAGTCAGCAGGCTGCTCTATAGGACAAAGACGGGCCTTTCTGCTCGCATACGGAGTCATGATCTAGGGCAGTGGTTCTCAGCCTTCCTCATGCTGCGACCCTTTCATACAGTTCCTCATGTGGTGGTGACCCCCCAACCATAACATTATTTTCATTGCTACTTCATCACTGTAATTTTGCTACTATTATGAATCGGGCCACCCGTGTGAAAGGGTGGTTGGAACCGACCCACCTCCCCAAGGGGGTTGCGACCCACAGGTTGAGATCCACCGATCTAGGGAAACTTGCAGTGGCAGTTCTACCCTGTCCTATAGTGTCCCTGCGAGTCGGCATCCACTCAGTGGCGGTGAGTTTGATTTGGGTTTGAGCACAGGTTTAAGGAGCTCTGGTGGTTAAGGGCTTGGGTGCTAAGTGAAAGATTGGCAGTTTGCCCGCCACACTGAGGCAAAACATTAAGGCGATTCAACAGAACAGCAAGGGAACAGAGCACGAGGTCTCCAGGGAATGCCAAAGGTGGACTTTGAGGCCAGGGATTGGCGTCCCAACAGACTGCACTGGAAAACACTCCTAAAGGCCAAAAAACAGTCCTTGAAATAACACAAGCTTTTCTTTCTTGTTGTGTTTTTTTGTCATTGGTTTGTTGTTGTTATTTTGTTGTATACTGTAGCTTGGTTTTGCTCTGTCTTGTTTCTGTGCATGTTATTATCTCCGCAGGTCTGTCTAAATAAGATAGGCTGGAAGAACAATCTGGAGGAGAAAACAATGGACTGACAGTTCCAGGGGGACATGGGAGAGGGGGAGGAGAGGGGAAATGTAGTGGTGTTAACAAACCCAGGGACAAGGGAACAACACTGATCCAAATCGGTGGTGAGGAGGGTGTAGGAGGCCTGGTAGGGTGCGATCAAGGGTAATGTAACCAAGAGGAATTACTGAAACCCAAATGAAGACTGAGCATGATAGTGGGTCAAGAGGAAAGTCAAAGGAAATAGAGGAAAGAACTAGGAGGCAAAGGGCATTTATATAGGTCTAAATAAAGGCATGTACATATGTAAATATATTTATACACGAGGATGGGGAGATAGATCTATGTGCATATATGTATAGGTTTAGTATTAAGGTAGCAGAGGAACATTGGGACTCCACTCAAGTACTCCCTCAATGCAAGAATACTTTCTTCTATTAAACTGGCATGATGCTCACCTTCCCAACACAATCACTGAAGACAAAGCGGGTGCATAAGCAAATGTGGTGAAGAAAGCTGATGGTGCCTGGCTATCAAAAGATATAGTGTCTGGGGTCTTAAAGACTTGAAGGTAAACAGGCTGCCATCTAGCTCAGAAGCAACAAAGCCCACATGGAAGAAGCACACCAACCTGTGCAATCACAAGGTGTCAAAGGGATCAGGTATCAGGCATCATCAGAACAAAAAAAATCATATCTTTGTGAATGAGGTGGGGAGTGTGGAGTGGAGACCCAAAGCCCATTTGTAAGCCACTGGACATTCCCTTACAGAAGGGTCACGAGGAGGAGACGAGTCAGTCAGGGTGGGATGTAGCAATGATGAAACATACAACTTTCCTCTAGTTCCTAAATGCTTCCTCCCCTCCCCCCTTACTATCAAGATCCCAGTTCTACCTTGGAAGTCTGGCTAGACCAGAGGATGTACACTGGTACAGATAGAAACTGGAAACACAGGGAATCCATGGTGGATGATCCCTTCAGGACCAGTGGTGTGAGTGGTGATACTGGGAGGGCAGAGAGAGGGTGGGTTGGAAAGGGGGAACCAATTACAAGGATCTACATATAACCTCCTCCCTGGGGGGAGGGGCACCAGAAAATTGGGTGAAGGGAGATGTCGGACAGTGCAAGATATTACAAAATGATAATTTGTAAATTATCGAGGGTTCATGAAGGAGGGGGGAGTGAGGAGGGAGGAGAAAAATGAGGAGCTGATTCCAGGAGCTTGGGTGGAGAGCAAGTGTTTTGAGAAGGATGAGGGCAATGAATGTACAGATGTGCTTCACACAATTGATGTATGTATGGATTGTGATAAGAGTTGTATGAGCCCCTAATAAAATGTTTAAAAAGAAAAGGATGATGGCAACATATGTACAAATATACTTGATACAATTGATGTATGGATTGTCACAAGCGCTGTAAGAGCCCCAATAAAGTGATCTTTTAGTAAAATAAACACAAAATCAAAAACAACAAACAAACAGAAAGATTGGCAGTTTGAACCCACCTAGCTGTTCCTCAGGGAGCTGGCGACCCTCTCCTAGGGAAGATTATGGCCTAGGAGACCATGAATTGGATTAGGTGGCACCTAACAACAAGAGCAGGAAATGGAATTCATTCCAACTGTTGACCCTTGACCTGCTTTCACCATTGCTCCAGGAAGGACTGGTTTATTTACTTCTTTGGCTGTGTCCCAGCGAACCTCTTTTCAGAGAGCAAAGGGAGCCCTCTGGTTGTGTCTTCTGTGTCGTTTGTTATCTGTAGTAGGCCTAAGAAGAACGTCTGATGGAAACGGGGAACCAACTCACATGGACTCACAGTGACCCTACAGGTCAGGGCAGAGCTGCCTCTGGTTTCTGAGACTGTCCGCGTTTGCAGGAGGAGAACGTCCTCGTTGCTGAGGCTAAGTAGCTGGTGGTTTGGAAAGGCTCACCTTTGGGATTGCAGGCCAACGTATAGCCACTGTGCCTTCAGATACCTTCTCTGGTTGGGAGGGAATGAGGTGAGGCTCTTTCCTCGTCTTTTTTTTTTTTCATTCCGAAAATATCTTATTTCCTCTCCTTATATTATTCAGCAACTGTTAGTCGTGGAACCTCAAAGAAAAATTCCACAGTCTAAGGCAGCGGTTCTCAACCCATGGGTCTCCTCGACCCCTTTGGGGTTCAAACGACCCTTTCACAGGGGTCGTCGGATTCATCACAGTAGCAAAATGACAGTGATGAAGTAACAATGAAAATAATTTTATGGGTAAAAAAAGAAAATAATTTTATGGTTGGGGGTCACCCCCACATGAGGAACTGTGTGAAAGGGTCTTGGCATTAGGAAGGTTGCGAACCCCTGGTCTAAGGTTCCTGGTTGGAGGGACGGGTCTGGAGGTGGTTGTGAAAAGTGGACGTGGGCTGTGTTGGTTTTCTGAGCTCACCTGGTTGGAGGAGAATCTGTATCAGGAGACAGTGTTACAGTGTAACAAGCAGGGGGTTGCAGTTTAACTGACTAGAGTGTATTTTCCTACTGATTGGGGATTTACTTCTCTCTGAGTCTCAGTTTCCTCTTCCAAATTTTGGGAAGAAAACCATGCCCACCTTTCAGAGCTGTTATGAGGACCACAAACTATAACAATGTAAGAAACGCATCTAACGTTTATCTGGTAGAAAGTAGTTCTCAAGATGTGATCACTAGTGTGATTAGATACATTAAGCCCACCCCCAACGGTTTTATCGGCATATGTTCACATATCATACAATGCTTTAGTTACATCACATCTAGAGGAACTGTACAATCATCTCCACAGCCAGTTTTAGATACATGCTGTCATGGAGTTGATTCTAACTTAGGTGGGTCAGGACCGAAGTGTGCTCCATTGGGCTTTTATTGGCTGAGTTTTCAGAGGAAGGTGGCCAGGCCTTTCATCCGAGATACTACTGGGTGGATTTGAACCTCCAACCTCTTGTTTACCAGCTGAGGACATTGTTTGCACCACCAAGGGCTTCTGAGACAAAGGGGGAAACAGATCCATGCCCCTATTGAAGAAGCAAAGACTCTCAGACCCAGCCGCAAACTCAAAGCTACAGGAGAGTCTCATGGAAGAAGAGAGCCCTGTGAGTTGACATTTTAAAAAGAAAAGAAAAAATCCAGTCCCAAAGCAGAAAACTTCTACCCAGGGGATCCAAGAGCCCCGGTGGAGGGACAGTTAGTCACCATACTTACCTGTCATAGGACCAGGTACAGCTAGAACCCAGACCTTGCCTTGGGAGAGGCACGGTATTAGTTGTGTAAGTGATACCAGGATTTGGAGGCTTCCCGAGATTATGAGGAAACATCCATACACTAACGATACAGGCAGAACCAGAAGTAGCGCCGTGCATTTTCTTGGTAAAGTTCCCTTGCCTTTCGCTGGATGTGGATATTGCCTCTGGCTCCTCAGCTGACCTTTGGTTTGGGAGCTTGAGTCAGCGGCCTACTGACCCTGAGAGCGGACCGTGGTCTGCCTTCTTATCTGTTGATCTTCGGCTTATCAGCCCTGAAGCTGCCTGGGTGAGTCAGGAGAAACATCCAGCTTGACAGCTGACCCATCCACTCAGAAGTTGCCAGCTTCTCCAATTGTGCCAGCCATTTCCATGACAAACGTGCATGGGCACAACCTTCAGTGGTTTTGCTTCTGTAGAGAATCCAGCCTAAGATGGCAAGTTGAACTCCCCGACCACTTCAGAGAGCCACTTGGGACGTGCATGTGCGCCACTGAGCAGCAGCTACCAGAATTTGTTCCAGGCCTTTCTATCATTGCCGCGGGTGCGGGTGCGCTATCCCATCGGGCCACAAGGTGGGTGCGGGGGGTGGGGTGGGCACAGAAGTGAGTGACCCCAGAAAGACGGTCTCTAAAGTTATTTTGCAGTATTTCAACAGAAAAAAAAAAAACTCTCCCTGTGAATATTTAAAACAACAAAACATTTTATTTGTCAGCCCAGCTTACATGTCTCCATACTTAAAGGGCTAAAATGACATACTCATTTACTTTTGGATCTTCCAAGATTCTCCCATCCAATCGGTCCTTATACCTGATTTCAGAGACGCTTGGAATTGCGCGGTGTCAGCGGCCCTCCTACAAACGCACAACGTTGTCTTCCTTGCCACCCTGTGTTTAAACTAAACAGTTATTCGCTGCCATGGGCTCGATGCCCCTGCTTCTGAGCCCACCCATCTTGTGTGGAACCGCTGAGGGCAATGAGCCGCCCAGCTCACGGGCCTACCGCCCCACCGAGCACCTTCGTGTGTTCACCCGTGCGGCTTTTGTCAAGTTGTTTGGAGTTTCAGCTACACTATTGCATGAAGAAGAATTTGTAACCTGTATCAAGAACAAGTTTTAAAACCAAAGTAGTAATTAAAGGAAAAGCAAAAACATTTTTAAAGGCTTCTGCTCAGTTTTTAAATTTGTAGTCATCATTTTATTGGGGGGGCTCTTACAAATCTTACACTTGTACCTAGGTTGCCACCAACATTCCAAAACACTTCCACTCAGTTATTAATAATGTACAACAGGTTCACCTCGGAGATCTTTCAGGTGCTGCTCCAGAACAGCGTGCTTTGTGTCCTAGTGTGCATGGACGTGACAGTTACATAATAAAATATATGCACACAAATGCTTTGCTTCCTGGTGCATATGAACTTACGTGTATACTACATTACGTAAGCCATTATGGACACGTTTGCCATTATGCTATTATTGCCTATGCAATTATGCAAAGCATTTACTTATGAAGAACTTTAAAATATTATGAGCATTACCAAAATGGAACACCCCAACCACAAAGTGAGCGCACGCTGTTGGAAGCAGGGCGCCGGTAAACCCCACCGCGGGGTCGCCACTAAGCTTCAACTTGTGGAAAACACAATGAGCTGCAAAGGCATGTCTGTAATCATGTCGTAAGTCAACATAGAAAGATTTTATACAACAGTTTTGTTGTTAGTGCTCACAGAGTCAAAGAAAAATCCCATTTATACGATTTACAGATCTATCTCTCACTTGTTCTTTGATGATCAAAAGTGATCACCACCATGATGAAGGGTTCTGTAGGTCTGGTATGGGAGGAGATCCCTAAGTGGGAGGGGTGGCACCACGAGTTCCCACACGGTGACACGAAATCCAGGGACGGCACTCCCTCTGGCCTCATCTGTGGACTATGCCCAGAGGTTCCTTCCTGTGCAGATTCGGGAAGAATTGCAGAGCAGGAAGGGCACTCAGAGTGAGTACAAACGCTGGCAAAATCCAGACAGGCCGGGCCTCCTCACGATCACAGAACGAGCTGGAGGCAGAGCGGGGACTGAGTGGTGCAGCACCTGGGGGTCACGCAGGGCCTGTTCTCACCTTTACCTGCCGGTCATTCCTTGGCCCAGCTACCCTATGAGCTGTGCAAATGCAGGGGTGGGAGGGCAGAAGAAATGGAGGGCTTGGGAGGGCATCGGAGCCCTGGGGAGTGTCACATAAGCTGCCTTTGGCTGTGGCTCTTCCTCAGGACAGATGGCCGTGGCTCTGCAGATGACACCGCTGCTAATGCTTCTGGCCTTGGTGGCCTCCGCATGGGGTACTCACTCCAGGACTCGCCGGGACAGGACAGACCTCCTCAATGTCTGCATGGACGCCAAGCACCACAAGACAAGGCCCGGTCCTGAAGACAAGCTGCATGACCAGGTGAAGGTGGAGAGGGCCTGGCATGGGGTGGGGAACTGACCCTACTGGGGAAGGGGGTCAGGGGATAGAAGGGTCATCTGTGGGGGGAGATGGATGCAGGGGTGACTGAAGTGATCCTAGAGGGTCACCCCTTAGACAGTCACCAAATCCAGATAAGAGAGGCAGCGAAGAACTAGTAATCGCGGAGGCAAGTGGAAGCCCTGCGTGGAGAAACAGTGACGTGCTTGCTTTCAGCGTAACAACGGAAAGGTTGGTGGTTCGAATGACCCAGAGGCACCTTGGGAGGCAGTAGATCTGCTTCTAAATGGGCACAGCCTTTGAAAAAGCCCTGGAGTAATTCTGCTCTGCACACAGGGTCACCATGCACCAGAATCAACCAATACCTCTTAGACCATGTCAGTGAAGGGTCAGCCTGGTAAGAGGGATGTCCTCTACTGACACAACCGAGCACTTTGAGTGTGAGAGAGCACAGGCACCTGTGGGGGCTGAGAGGCCAGACAGTGGGAGAGGCCAACCCTTAACTGCAGCAATAAGGGCCTCTTCCTAACCTTTATCACGTTCCATCTCTGGAGCTGAGAGGCCAGGCAGAAGGGACAGCAGGTCCCTCGTGGCCACGCTACTGCAAGCATTGGCAACCAGGCCAGGTCCCAACCCCCAGTAAGACTGAAGAGACGTGACAAATCAGATATGCTGGGCAGACTTCTCTGTAAAGGGGCCTGGGCCTTGGCCTGAGGGTAGGAGTTTTCCAGGAAGACAAAGCAGGGATGGATAGTGAGCAGAGGACAGCATGTCCATAGATAGGGGAAGAGCACGTGGCAGGAAGTCTAGTGTGGCCAGAGCCAAGGATGCCGGTGCCACCGAAGAGGGGAGGGGAGAGGAAGGCAACGTCCCCACTTTAGAGACCTAGTCAAGTCCACTGAAGGAGAACCTGAGCCTGCATTTGAACTCCAGGTTCCTAGGAAGTGCAAGGATTTCATCCTCTGATCTCCGCTCCGCTCCCCACAAGGCACCACCTGCTGAGAATGCTGGTGGTGGTCCTACCGGGAGAGTGGGGCAAGGGCAGACACCAGGGACTTGGCATGAAGAGGGAAGCCCAAATAGCTCCATCACTTCTAAGTCATGTCCACTTTCTTTCTTTTTTTTAATTCGTATATTCTCGTCATTTCCACTTTCACATCATTTCTGGGTCATTTCCTTTTTACCGAGAGATTTTGCCTGGGAGTCCTGGGTGCTACCGACAGTTAACAGATCTGGCTGCTGACCCGGAGGTGCCTTGGAAGAAAGGGCAGGTTCTCTGCTTCTGAAAAGAGTCAGCCAGTGAGAACCGAATGGGGGGACCTTTTCAAAACGGATCGAGGACTTCGATGTGAAAGACGAGAGATGGCATAGTCTCATTCCTTTGAAGGAGGCAAATGATTATCGCTCTGTGTGACATGGGCTATGGTAGTGGCCATTTCCATTAAGGGGGTTAGTGCTTCGCGTGGCATGCCTTCACTCTTGGGGAGCTAAATGGAATGCCGGTTTGGCCTGCAGGTTACGGAGCAGGGAGATGGAATGTGCAGGGTGACGAGGATCTGAGGCATCTGAAGAAGCGTGTGCATGAAGTCTGGTTGGCCTGGGTGGTCTGTGTTTCTCAGCACTTGGTGCGGGTTAGGTTGCTGGGGAGAGCAAGATGTGAGCCTATCTCAGTGGGTTTTCCTTCCAGTCTCTCTAATGTGGCCCTCCTTGTCACACCGCCCCTCTTGCTGGACCTGGGACACGGAATTCATCGCAGGAAACATAAGCCTTAGCACGTGCTCACTCAGTGTCTCCCCGAGGCTGAGTCCTCGCCAAGAGTGATTGCTAAGCAGAAACTGGGCCACTTCCCCTTCTTCTCTGCCTTTTCTTCACGTCTGCTCAGGCCTTGTGCAGGCTGCTGCTCCACTGTTTTCCTGGGGTTCCCTAGTGTGGAGTTCTAGATCCCGGAAGCCTCGTACCAGCCCCTTGGCCTTGATTCTTCACCGCAACTTAGGTTCGGTTCCTCCCCTCCCAGTTCTGAGTGAAAACGGGCTCTACCGTTTGCCAGATGTGCCACTTACTTGAACTCTTGGAAAACAGGGATCATAATTATTTCTATTTCACTGTATTATGAAGACGGTAAAGTGCAAAAGCCCAGGACCTTGAGCCCAGTTGGAGCAGCGGGTTACCCATTGGGCTGCTAACTGCAAGGTCATCAGTTCGGAACCACCTGAGAAAAAGAGGTTTTTCTACTTCTGTGTAAAGAGTTACAGTCTCGGAAATGCACGGAGCAGCTCTCCCCTGTCCTGTCGGGTCGTTATGCGTCACATCAACTCAGTGCCAGTGAGTGTGGTTTGCTCTGGCTTCTCTGTGCCTAGAGTTCTCATGATCTCCTCTACCCATCCTTATATAAAACCACAAACCCCATGAAGGCGAACATTTTGTCTGGTTTGTTCGCTGCAGCATTGGAGCAGCGAGCCCCCAGCACTGAATTTTCCACCGGGGTGAAGGGAAATGGCAACAACTGCATGTAGAGCAAGAAGGAAAGCTCAGGGGAGATAGAAAGAAAAAGAATTGTGAATCCTGAAAGGCCACTCCAAAGTTTCCTTCCCCTTGACAGTAATATGAGCGCAATAGAATTTGTTCCAAATTCTGCATCCATTTCTTGCTGTAAACAATTAATAATAATCACAATGGTGCAAGAAGTACAACTATTTTAGACTCTGAAATGGTCTCATCTGCAGATCCTATAAATAACAGAAATGTAAATCCTGCTTTGTGGGGTAATTTCTATCATGATGATGTAAATTACTAGAAGTAAAGAAGGCCACGTATTTGCCAATATCACAGTGGACCACTTACACATTTGAGCTGAAGATGTCTGCAAGGTAAGCAAACAGTTTTGTAGCTGGAGGATGTTTCTAGGGTGCAAAGCTAACGGTCGACATTGGAAGAGGGTGTGGCTCCTGTGTGCTCCACTAGTTGGCTCTGAATATTGTTTTATTTGAAACTCTTTGGTCCTAAATGATTTCATTCTTCATTTGCTATGGATGGGTTCAGGGACTGATGCAGCTCACATATGATTGATAAGGAAGTAAACATGAGCACACTTCAATTCACAGAGGTGGTACATATTTAAACCTCAGACATGATTTCGGCTTAATTTATGAACCAGAAACACAGCATAGTGAAGATGAATGTCAGTATTGGTAAGCCTTTTTGCAGCTTTGTTACTGTCATTGTTATCATCATTATTAAACAGATCACTGAACATAGATGATCTTTTCAAGGAAGAAATGAAGTGTTTGTGTTCCCACCAAATAGATTTTGGAGGGAGGATTAACTTGAACATGCTGCTCCGTTGCTCAGTTTGATCCACTTTCAGCAGGTTACATCTCAAAATATAGTAACAGAGGAAAGGGCAACTCATTGTATATGTAGAAAACAACGCATAAAACATTAATTAAGGTGAGCAAGTGGTTTCAGTGAAATAAGCATAGCTCACCAGCTCAGTTTGGTTGTGGATTCCACTCCTGATCATTCTCCTACAGCTAAGTTCAGTATCATCTTAAAATACCTATTTCCAGTAGAGAGAAAACCTGTTGAGCAATTTACCACATTTACGACCTTAAAACGTCATACGGGGCGAAGAAATTGCACATCAAATACTTTACTATTTATCTGAAGTTTACAAAATGAGATTTTTTTGAAATGCAGAGATAAGTCCCGTGGCAATGCTACGAAGGCACGCAACTGAACATCTGAGAGTGCAATGATCATGCTTTTTGCTTAATCTTGGTCATGCACAGCCACTTGATCTTGCAGGATGTAGTACGGTAGATTGCTGTCTGGAAGCAGTTGAAGACTTTTCCTACTTTTTGGTTACTCAGCACGGTTTTTGCTTTCTCTACACCCCGATGGGTGGTTCTCCAACGTATTCAGGCAATGATGCAGTTTTCCAATGTCTTCCTAATGCACGTTGGGAAGCACCTGCTGTAGCGACCAGTGCAATCCGGGAGTTGGGCCTTTCTGATTCCAGATGCTTTAGAAAAAGTGCTGAAGACTGGACACAAGAAGAAAAGCTGAAATATGGACAGCAAAATCGTAGAGTATGTGTTTATGCTGGTTCTGTAGAATCAGAGATTGCCGTATTCTCGCATGATGAGTCACGCTCTCTACGATTCAGAAGTGAATTTGTTATTTTTATTTGTTCTTTCTTTTTTTATTTAAAGATCATTTTAATGGCGGCTCTTACAGCTCTTATAGCATTCTATACATCAATTGTTTCAAGCATATTTGTACATCTGTTGCCATCATCATTTTCTAAACATGTACTTTCTATTTGAGCCCTTGGTATCAGCTCCTTTTCTTACCCTCCCTTGTGACCCCTTGATAATTTCTAAGTATTGTCGTTTTCATGTCTTACATCAACCACTTTCTCCCTTCACCCATGTTTCAGAAGTAAATGGAAAGACATGCCCAGATCTTAGCCAGTCATCAGCAAGGTGTTTCCGTAATCTGAGACAAGCTTTTGTAAAACTGGAGGACATAGTGGAACAAATACTGCCAGTTATTGGTTAGAAAGTAAATCACCATTGCAGAAACATTAGAGAAGCACACCAGCCTGGGCGATCACGGGGTGTGGAAGGGATCAGGTATCAGGCATCAGCAGAACAAAAACATCTTACCATAGTCAATGAAGGGGGAAGTGCAGAGTGGAGAACCAAAGCCCATTTGTTGGCCACTGGAGCTCCCCTCACAGAGGGGTCTAGAGGAGGAGATGAGCCAGTCAGGGTGCGATGTAGCACTGATGAAGAATACAGCTTTCCTCTAGTTCCTAAATGCTTCCTCTGCCTCCCCCCCCCCCCACTATCATGATCCGAATTCTACCTTGCAAGTCTGGATAGAGCAGAGGAAGTACACTGGTGTGTGCAGATAGGAGCTGGAGGCACAGGGAATCCAGGGCGGATGATCCCTTTGGACCAAGGATGTGAGTGGCAATACTGGGAGGGTGGAGGGAGAATGGGTTGGAAAGAGGGAACCAATTACAAGGATCTACATGTGACCTCCTCCCTGGGGGACGGACAACAGAAAAGGGGGTGAAGGGAGACGTCAGACAGGGCAAGATATGACAAGATAATAATTTATAAATTATCAAGGGCTCATGAGGGAGGGGGGAGGGGGGAGCGAGGGGAAAAAAAAAGAGGACCTGATGCCAAGAATGCTTTGAAAATGATGAGGGCAATGAATGTATATATGTGCTTTACACAACTGATGTATGTATAGATTGTGATAAGTTGTATGAGCCCCTAATAAGACATTGTTTTTGGGTTTTTTTAAAAAAAAGAAACAGAAACAAGTAAAGGACAAAAGTGCTTCAGCAGTATCATTAAGTACCAGAGACCAATTTCATGTATCCACATACATCACTGACACACCTGAATAAAGCAAAAAGTCATTTAAAACACAGGAAAGAAAGAAAAGACCAAAAAGGGATGTTCGTAGATAGCCTGAAACTTGCTTTTTGGTGCAGGGACGCTAAAACGACTGGAGGAAATGACGAAGTAAAAGAGCTGAAAAGAAAGCGTCAAAGGGTGGCTTGCGAAGGCAAAGTAGAGCATCGTCATGAATGGTGGGAAGACCTGGCGTTAGAAAACCACAAGAGAAGAGCATGCTTGGCATTTCTCAAGTTGAAAGAATTGAAGAAAAAAATTCAAGTTGAAATATTGAAGGATCCTAGAAAAGAGGAGCTGATCCCAAGGGTTCAATAGAAAGGAAATGTCTAAAGAACGATGGCAACGTATGTACAAATATGTCTGATACAATTGATGTTTGGATTGTCACAAGCATTGTAAGAGCCCCCAACAAAATGATCTTAAAAAGAAAAGAAAGAGAACCAAATAGAAATAGATATAATAAGAACAGGCTAAGATCCCACACTATGGAGGGAAAAGACAGGAGTAAACACTGAACAACAATTAGCACAAGTGGAAAAAAAGGAATATTGAAGGATTCCATTGAATAATGGAGGAGGCATCAACAATAAAAATGAGGAAAGGGATACAGCCTTTGTATCAAAGAGAATTGGTCCTAGTCAACCATTTCAGGAGGTGTGATATGATGAAAAGTCTGTGTGTTGAAAGAAGTCCAAGCTGCACTGAAGGTGTTAGTTAAAAATAAGACTTTAGGAATTGACCACATACACACTTAGAAGCCATCACAAATGAACTCAGCGCTGGGCATACTCAGCTCTACCACAAAATCTGGCCCACAGCCTGGGCCAGACCCACATTTGTGCTCATTCTAAAGAGCAGTAACTCAAAAGAATATGGAAGCTATCGCACAATATCACATGCAAGTCAACTTTTACTGAAGATCATTTAAAAATCACTGCAACAACATTGACAGGGATTGCCAGAACTTCGAGGGGGATTCAGAAGAGTACATGAAACCAGGGATATCGCTGTTGATGTTAGATGGTTTAGGCTAACAGCAGAGACCACTGGAAGGATATTTGCCTCAGTTTCATTGACAATGCAAAGGCATTTGATTGTATGGACCATAATAAACTATGGATAGCATTTAAAAAAATTAAAATTCCAAACACTTCATTGTGCTCCCAAGGAATCTGTACATAGTCATCAAGCAGAACGAGGGCATATTGTCAGTTTAAAATCAGGAATAGTGTGTGTCAGTGTTGTATCTTTCACTATACCATTGATTCATACGCTGAACAAACTATCTGAGAGGGTGGATTGCATGAAGAACTCAGCATTCAGATGGGACTCAGTAACACCTTGCGATATGCAGGTGGAGACAACCTTGCTTGCTGCAAGAAAAAGGGCTTGAGCCGCATCCTAATGAAGATCGAAGACTACAGCCTTCAGAATGGATTAGACTTCAGCATAAAGGAAACAAACAAAAAATAAAACAACAACAAGGAAATTAATTAATTAAATAACTAGCACACACACACTCACGCACACATTTAAGAATATGAAGAAAGAACACCTTTCTTTCCAAGAAACACCTAAATCCAAGAAAGCGATTGTTATCGCATCCAGCTCATCTGAATGATTTCAAGGTCCAGTTGTGCGATAAATGTTCTGGTATGGAAAAAGAGGAGAGAAAAAAATCCTCACCAATAAGGAACATCATGATAATTGGAGAAGATATTGACGCTGTCAAGGGTTTCGTTTGACTTAGATGCACAATCGACGCCCAGGGAAGCTGCTGTCACTGAATAATGATAGTGTGCTGGGTAAATACGCTGCAGAAGTCATCCTTGAAGTGCTCATTAGCAAAGACGCCACTTTGCGGACTAAGGTACACCTACCCCGCGCTGTTCTTATTTACTTCCTAAGTACACCAAAGCTGGACAGTGGATCAGGAAGACTGAGGAAGAATCGAGGCCTTTGAATCTTGGTGTTGGCAAAGAATATCGAATGGAACTTGGACTACAAGAAGAGCAAATACATTCTTGGAAAAATGCAGTCAGAATATTTCTTAGAAGTAAGAATGTTAAGACGTTACCTTCTAGACTTTGGACCGGTTATCAGGTGGGGCCAGTTGCTGGAGCAGGTCCTCATGCTTGGGGAAGCCGAGGGGCAGTGAAAAGAGGAAGACCTCGGCTGGACTGAGGCGGTGGCTGCAACGTGAGCGCAAGCAGAGAAAGGACGGTGGGCGTGGCACAGGGCCGAGCAGTGCTTACTCTGCTGGCCACAGGGTCCCCTCGAGTCAGACTCTCCCAACAGCACCTCCTACAACCAAAGCAACAGGAACCAGAGGTCCCTCCTGAGCGGCAGTAGTGGGGAGAGTGGACAGAGATTTCTATTAAGGGAGAATTCAGATGATGCTAATTGTGGTGAAATAAATCAGAAATGGGTATGAAAATAGTCAGAACGTGAAGAACATAGTCACTATCACTGGATTATACATTTAGAAACTATTGAATTGCGAATGTTTTCTTTTGAAATAAACTTTTTATTGTGAATTGGGTGTAGGTTTACAGAGCAGATCGTCAGTTTTACATTCAATGATTCGTATACATTTTATTTCATCTCATTTATTGCAGGCCTCTCAAATGCAGCATCACGAATCCCACTTCCTCCCTGTGTTTCCGCTATTCCCCCTCCTTTCCTAACCCTTTTGAGCCTGGTCCTGGACCTTGGGTGAATCCTGCCTTTTTTATTTCAAATGGTTGATTATCCAAAGGGGTTCATACTTCCTTAGTGTCGTTGTTTCCTCTTATAGACCTGTGCATTTGGCTGAGAATTGGAGCCACGGACGTAAGTTCACTTCCAGACCTGCAGGGAGTCAGGGCTTGCACCAGTCTCTATCCAACCAATCATCTTTTGAGTTTTTCTTTTTTGTTGTTGGTCTACCTTTTCATCCACTCGATCTAGTGGGTGCTGGAGGCAGGCCACTATGTTGTTTTCCTGGTCTCAGGCTGTGGCGACTGATGCTCATCGGACTCATTAGACCATTGCATGGTTTCCATGCACCTTGGATAGTCATCGCTCTTCTTTCCTCCAGACAGGGACAGACCAGTAGTTATTCGTGAACTTTGGAGACCCAGTGGCTACCCACCAAAGTCGGTGTTGAATATTGTCTTCTGGGGCTGTATTCTGCCAACGTACTTTGGTGTCCTTTGATACCATGGTCCTGATCCCCCAGGCCCAGTGGCTCATTTCCTCTAGGTGTTTGGTTACGCCTAGGAAGTTTCTGACCCTCTATGCACCACCCGTTCATGGATATATTTACAGCAAAGGTAAACACATAGATACAAGTGTGTTTATGTATTTGTGAGTCTGTACCCACTCTCCCTCCCACGCCCCTTCAGCCAGCATGAATCTACTCATAGATAGATCACTTTTTGTAGGATTGTGTATATAACAGTTTTTACTTCTCTTGACTTTAACTCTTGTACTCCTCCCAATATCTGAGCTGGGTTCCATCAGTTTTGCTTATGTCTCATATATTGTCTGCCCCTTCCACCAAGTTAACACGTGCCCACCGTCCGGCCAGTGACTTCCCTCTCCCTCCTATCCTACAGCTGGTAAACCTCTACGAATGTTCCTCTTAGTGTGAAAACTTTTTCTTGACTTGTTTTCCATCGTGGTCTTTTTGTGATTGACTGACTTCCCGCAGCACGCTGTCTGCAGGTTCATGCATGTTCTGAGGAATCCGCTGATTTCCGTGTTGTTCTTTCACGCTGCATGGTATCCCTTTATGGGTCTGCACCAACACTTGGTTTGTTCATTCTTCCTTCAACGGGAATTCGACTAGTTCCACCTTTCTGAGATTGTGACTAGGGCTGTGATGAGCAAGAGTGTGCACACATGTGTTCCAGTGGAGGCTCTTATTTCTGGTCATGTGATATTCTAATTTCCAGCCTTTTGAGGACGCACTGTATCATTTCGACAGCAGCTGTACTAGTGTAGAGTCTCACCAGCAATGATTGAGAGTCCCACTTTCCCCACCTCTTGTCGGCCTCTTGTTGTTTTTCTAAATGTTGCTCTTGCTGCTTGGTGAGGTGATAGCTCACGGTGGTGTTGAAGGCATCCCTCTAATGGCTAATACTTCAGAGCATTTCTTCATATGCTCGTTGGCTGCCTGAACGCATCCTTTGGTCAGTACATCATGTCCACTCATCATTTTTATTTGTTTCAATTTTTTTTAACAAAACGTTTATCACCTTCAAAATACTCTCCATTACACTTACACATTCGTCAAATCTGCGATTCCATTTTCGGAAACATTTTTCAAACTCATCTGTTTGGATGGCTGACAGCACCTCCCTCGTTTTTTTCTTCACCTCTTCTATGTCATCAAATTGCTCTTCTTTCATGTCCCTCTTGTGGAAACGAAAAAGAAGTCACATGGAGGGATAACTATTAAGGTGGGAATGTGCACATTCTTGGACTGGGCAGTAAACATGACACCCCCACTTAGATCAGGCTAAGGAAGAAGCAGGAGATACCGTCTTGCATCAAGGTCGCAGTGGTTCTCAGCCTTGCTGATGCCGAGACCCTTTAATACAGTTATGTGGTGACGCCCCACCCATAACATTATTTTCATTGCTACTTCATAACACATTTTGCTACACTTATGAAATCAGGCGAACCCTGTGAAAGGGTCGTTGGACTCCCAAAAGGGAATGACCCTCAGGTTGAGAGCCACAGTGAAATCTTGCAACAACACAGATCCTGCGACACACAACGATGTCCATCAAGCGTGAGCGGAACATGAAAGGGACAGTTTCTTCTTTATAATCAATAACTAGGAACAGAGGAGCCAGACAGCTTCGGTTTGAATGCCAGCTTGGCATCTCAGTTTCTGTGGCCCCAACTTTGTTGCATGGACTCCAGAAGTAAAATGGGAATATTGACATAACCGTCCTTAGAGAGGCGTGAGGCCCAAGCTTGTTACGAACGGGCACAGTGCTGACACGTTGAATTTGCAATTAAAAAATGACGGACTGGTCCAACATGCTGGCCACGGAGCCACACGTGGTAGTAATTAAAACGAAAAGAAATTAAAATCTCACATGGTTCTTATCACCACAAGTTAGCAGAGTGTCCCGCAGAAAAATGGCGGTCGCCGGCGGTTCCGGTGGGAACACAGCCAGAACCAGCCACGCTGTCTCCAACTCCCACCTCATCATCTTTAATGGCACTGTTTGCACTTTCTTTTTTTGTGGGGTGGTGGTGGTGGTGGTGGTGGTGGTGGTGGTGGTGGTGGTGGTGGTGGTGGTGGTGGTGGTGGAGGTGGTGGTGGTGGTGGTGGTGGTGGAGGTGGTGGAGGTGGAGGTGGTGGAGTGGTGGTGGTGGGGGTGGAGGTGGTGGAGTGGTGGTGGTGGGGGTGGTGGTGGTGGTGGTGGAGGTGGTGATGGTGGTGGTGGTGGTGGAGGTGGTGGAGGTGGAGGTGGAGGTGGTGGAGTGGTGGTGGTGGGGGTGGAGGTGGTGGTGGAGGTGGTGGTGGTGGGGTGGTGGTGGTGGTGGTGGTGACGTATTGACGTTACTTCTAACTCTCAGAGAGAGAGATTAGTCCCTTGTCGGATAGGTCAAATGATGCTTCATAATTTCTTTTTACCCTTTCAGAGAAATTTTTTGATGTGCAGGAGTGTCTAATAGTTGGCAAACTCCAGTCAGCTATTTAGAAGCTTTGGTGGTACACTAGGCTGCTAACTGCAAGGTCAGCAGTTCAAAACACCCAACCACTCCCAGGGAGAAAGACAAGGCTTTCTAATCCTGTGAAGAGTTACGGTCTCAGTAAGCTACAGGGCAGTTCTACTCTGTAGGCCAGTAATTTAGTGATGTCTTTGTTTTGTTTGCTTGAATCACCTATTTTTATCTTCTGCTATTGGTGCATTCTCAGTTGTTTGATCATGTATTTATGCCATATGTTAGGGACCCGGATGCATATATTTTTACTACATTTTTAAAAAGCTAATACTTATCATTCCAACACCCACGAAAAGGGAGCCCCTAAAGGTGGTGGCCTAGAGGGGCTCTCTGGAAGAGTGACCCGGAACAGAGTAGTCTGATGTGCACGAGATGACCTTGACACTGAACTGCTTAAGCCCCTGTCTTCACCCCCAGTGCACCCCCTGGAAGAAGAATGCCTGCTGCTCGGCCAGCACCAGCCAGGAGCTGCACAAGGACACGTCCCTCCTGTACAACTTTAACTGGAACCACTGCGGCCAGATGGAGGCCAAGTGCAAGCGCCACTTCATCCAAGACAACTGCCTGTACGAGTGCTCCCCCAACCTGGGGCCCTGGATCCGGCAGGTAGGGGAGCATCCCCACAGATCCGCACCAGGGCACTTGCAGGGAGGGTAGTAGGCCCCCACTCCCAGCCCTCTTCAGTCTGTAGCTGCAGGGACTCTCCCCTCTCCCCACCCACCCAGGTGGACCAGAGCTGGCGCAGAGAGCGTTTCCTGGATGTGCCCTTGTGCAGAGAGGACTGTCAGAGCTGGTGGGAGGACTGTCGCACCTCTCACACCTGCAAGACCAACTGGCAGAAAGGCTGGAACTGGACCTCAGGTAAAGGCCTAGGTGGGGAGGAGATGGGAAAGGGAAGTAGTGCTTCTGCTGGGGATTGGCAAAGAAGAGGTCTGGCCCCAAAGCTAAGGACCTTTCCCACTTCAGGCATTAACGAGTGCCCGGTCAAGGCTGCCTGCCACACCTTTGAGTTCTACTTTCCCACACCTGCCGCCCTGTGTGAGGGCCTTTGGGACCACTCCTACAAGGTCAGCAACTACAGCCGAGGCAGTGGCCGCTGCATCCAGATGTGGTTTGACCCGGCTCATGGCAACCCCAATGAGGAGGTGGCGAGGTTCTATGCGGAGGCCAGGAGTCAGGCAGCGCCCCGTGGCCACGGGCCCCTTCTGTTCTGCCTGGTCCTGCTGCTGCGGTGGCTCCTTGGCTGAGGGCCTACGCTGCCGACACCTGGACAGCCCAGCCTGGACTTCATCCTTGCCCTGGACCCAACTGTGTCCCTGGGCTCGGCTCTCTCAGGTGATGGCCCGCACAGTCACTCTGCCTGTACCCTGATCATTGGTTTGCACCCCAACGTGGGGCTCCTGGGGTGCCTCTGACAGCTTGTTCCAGCATAGCCCTGGGCTGCATGTAGCATGTCCGTTTGGGCAATAGCCAACTGTACTATGTCCCTGGTCCCAACCCCTGCACAGCCTTCTATGTTAACCTTTCATAGCCTTTCAATAAATTTCTCCTTGGAATTTCTCATTGCTACTATGTGTTTTCATTACTGGAAGGCATGCTGAGTAAAGGAGCATTTCTGAAATTTTATCGTGAAATGTTTTTTATTAATCATTTTATTGGGGGGCTCTTACATATCTTATAACAATCCATTGTTTAATAGTATTAAGCACATGTCTTATAACAGTCCATTGTTCAATAGTATTAAGCACACTTGTACATACGCTGCCATCAACATTTCCAAAAACACTTTCTTTCTACTTGCGCCCTTGGAAATGTGGGTTTTGATACGTATTATGTGTGACATATATGTCCCTCTGGACTCTTGGGTAGGTATGTGACACTTACCCGCTCTGCACTGACCTATACACACAACCTTCATGTGGCTGTGTAAAGTATGCAGCCTAAAGCTGAGCTAAGTACAGGAACCTGCTTTTATTAGGAGAGATGCAACTTCCAATTAGCACAGTTACTAGGAAATACACTTAGAAGGCTTATTTGCCCAGCTTTCATGTGTCTATGAGGTGATTGAAAATACCATGACTTGGGTCAGCATAGTAACAAAAAACATTTACGAAGCGTTTACATGTGGCCATTTGCCTGGGCTGCAGAGCAAGGCACTAAACTTCTACCTGTGTGCAGGAGGAGGAGGCAAACAAGGAAGACAGCAGAAAGGATATGACAGGTCAAAGAAACTTTTTTTTTTCAATAAAGAAAAATGAACATTTTCATATACAATCCTATTTTCTATCAGTAAATTGAGATATCATTGACATGCCCCTCAAATACAAGCACATTTTGGCTCTACTTCAAGACATACGTATTTGTCTTTCTGCCAGTCCATGGTAACTTCAAAATTCTTTGCCAGCACCATGAGCAAAGGCATCAGTTTTTTTCTTCGGTTTTCCATATTCATTGGCCTGGCTTAGCCATCTAGGCTGTGGCGGTTAGATTTTATGTCAACTTGGCCCTGTGTGAATGTGTAGGGTTGGAGTCCAGCCTCTTAGTCAGGTCACAGCCTGGGGATCTTTCCTTCGGGTTGTGGCCTTTTAGAAGAGGGACACTGGGGATTTCTCTCTCTCTCCTCCTTTACCTTCCTGTTCCTGGGACTCTGAGCCCATCTCAGGGTGGCCCCGTGTGGGCTGCCCCATCCTGAGAGCTGTCAGAGCACCGCCATGTCTGCACTGACCTTGGATCCACAGGACGCTGCACCAGCCAGCCTGTGATCTCCTGCACTCCGTTCCACCTTTGGGTGTCATCGGGATACAGATACTCAAATCGGAAGAAGGTCCCAGCTGGGGTGGAAACTGTGGACTCAGGTGGGCAGGGCTGCGCTGCTTTCCTGATATAAAATTATTTGGGGGTATAAAGCTCTTTCTTATACATACGAGTCACCGATTTTGTTTTTCTAGACAGCCCAGACTACTACACTTACAATGAAAATTAAAGCTTACCGGAGTCCTCGGAGCGGCGTCTTTGTTGGTGAGCACTTTCAAGAGGTCTTCTGCCAATGATGTGATCAATGTAATATGTCATTTGAGGTTTTGACTGCTGCTTCCTTGAGTGGTGATCATAGATCCAACTAAAATGACAGCCTTGGCAAATTCAGCCTTTTCCCCTTTCATCGTCATTTTGTCTATTGGTCCAGGTGTAAGGGCTCAGGCCATCTTTGGCCGATCTCACGTGCCTCGGATTTTCCTGGCCCACAGGGAGCAAGGCTGTGTCCTCTGCATATTGCAGGGTGCTAGTGGGCCTTCCTCCAATGCTGATAATGTATTCTTCTTCATCTAGTTCAGCATCTCAGGCCATTTGCTCAGCATACAGATCAAATTAATATGGTGAATGAATGCAGCTCGGACGCCCCTCTCTCCTGATTTTAAAATATGCAGCATCCCATGTCCTGCTTAATTGCCGCCGCTTCAGCTGAGACAGACTAGCACTAGCCACCCTAAGCCCAGCTTGAAAAGATGAGGAGCTGATACCAAGCGCTCAAGTAGGAAGAAAATGTTTTGAGAATGATGAGGGTAATAAATATACAGATGTGCTTTAAAAAAAAGGTGTATTCTATGATGAGGGCAACAAATGCACAAATGTGCTCGACACAATGGATGCATGTGTGGATTGTGATAAGAGTTGTATGAGTCCCCAATAAAATGATTTTAAAAATTAAATATATATATATATATATATATATATATATATATATATATATATATAAATGCCATCTTGTTGACTACTGAACGATCTGCCTCCTCCTCCCTCCCATCTCAGAAAGTCCCCCTAGGGATTGATTTCAGAGTCAACTCTGGAGATCAGAACATTGTAATTAATAATATTGTTTCTTTTGAAGTTGTAACCAAAATATAACCAGGATGTTATAATCAGTGCTGTACCCTGTAACATTCACTAACTCTAAAGAATAATAACATGAATTTTGCTTTCTGCTTCTGTCCACGCTTGCTGAAGTCCTAGACAAATGATAGATGAGGTTTTGCCTTTAAAGATGGACTGCAATGTTCACTGAGGACTGCAATCAAGGAGCTGCTTTTAGGTTCTCACAGTCCATTTCTAACCAAACAAAAGACTTCTAAATCTCAAGACATGATGTGGGTTGTCATTGATTTGAACGCAACAACCGTGTACAGGTTCTGCATGTTCCCATGCTTCCCAATGTTATCCATAGCTCTTCATGACCCACACTGTCAAGTGCCTTGCATAGTCCATGAAACACAAGAAAGCTCTTGTGCTATTCCCACTTCCAGCCAAGGTCCAGCTCATGTCAGCAATACTCTCCCTCATTCCGCGTCTTCCTTCACATGTGGCTCGATTTCTGACAGCTTCTGGTTGATGTTCTGTTGCAACCGTTTTATAGTGATCTTCATCAAAACTTTACTTGCATTTGATATTAAGGATATTGTTCCATAATTTCCACTTTCTAGAAGGTCACTTTTTGGGGCTAGGGTCTCAAATGAGGATCTTTCCCAGTTGGTTTTGAGAGAAGGATGGTGTTCTGTGGAAGACCAAGGAGGCCAGGGAAGGCTTGCAGAGGACTCCTGGTACCCAGTGAGGACGGACAAGGGGGAAGGCACTTCCCCCAGAGAGGGGTGGCCAGTGCAGAAAACAAGGACCTACGATCAGTGGCAGGAGAATTGCTCAGTGGTGGAGAAAACAGCCCTCACAGGAACATTTGAAGGTGAGACTAAGAGGGTGGGGAGGACAGCTGGGTGGGAAGTAGAGCCAGGCTTACCTGAACCCTGTGATTCACCCACTGCTGGGCTGAACCGGGCACTGTCAACAGCACTTGCTGTTGTTAGGTGCCATCCAGTTAGTCCCGACCCCTCGTGACCTTGAGCTCCACAGAAGGAAACACTGCTTGATCTGAGTCAGCCTCACAATGGCTCCTTGAGACAACCCTGCTCCAGCCTGATTGATATTGAGGAGATCCAGGCAAGACTGAAGCCCCGAGGGGGTGGGGGCGCGCAGAGGCAGGGTGAAGCCTCACCAGGAGAGCGGGCGTGACCGGCACCAGAGCTTCAGCAGACCCTCGGGTGAGGGCATTAGAGAGAGACAGAGAGGAGCTCAGGTCAATTCCAAGGAGTCGAGGTGTTCTGAAGGCCAGCCAGGGTGTGGCCAGGGTGTGGAAGGGGCTCAGGAGCCTCCTAGGGCTCAGAGAGGCTGCCCCGTCCCCTGGAGCCTCTGTCCTCAGTGCCATCTCCCAGGCCACAGGTACTGCTGTGCGGTGCCACCCAGTGCCGTCCATTCCTGGGACGTGTGTGTGTGTGTGTGTGTGTGTGTAGAGCGGCTCCCTAAGTTTCCGACCTTCTGAAAGGTTGAGGAGCTGAGCCCACCCAGTGGCTGTGGGGGAGACAGATGGAGCCCTCTGCTCAGTAGGGATTAATGCTCTCACCCACAGCCCCCTACAGGATAGAGCAGAGCTGCCCCAGAGGGTTTCCAGGGCTGGAAGTCTTTATAGCAGCACTATCCTTCCCACAGTGATGCAGGGATTAAAATCACAGATCTTGGCTGTGAAGCTGAGGGTTTTCATCACTGCCTCAGGCCCTGGATCTGTCAAGGAGGTCACCTGGAGCCTGAATCAAGTCTGGTGGTACCAAACCACGGCGGGGTGGGGGTGTGGGGTGTGTGTGAGGGGGGCAGGACCTGCTGCTGCAGGAGAGACTGTCTAGGCTCCACCCACCTGGGCAGTTGCCCCACCCTGTGCCCCACCTCCTCACCTCCGCATTCTTTAAGGCCTCTGATCACAGCTCTTCCTTCAGAGACCAACATGGCAGGACAGGAGACAATGCAGCTGCTGTTCATCTTGCTGTTGGTGGCTGGCGGATGGGGTATCATGCGCCAGACTACCCCGGCCAGGACGGAACTCCTCAACGTCTGCATGGACGCCAAGCACCACAAGGAAAAGCCAGGCCCTGAGGACAAGCTGCATGACCAGGTGGGAAGAGTGGGGGGACCTTGGGGTGCGAGTCAGCTCAGATAGAGAAAGTCAGGAGGTGAAAGTGTCCTAAACCCCAAACAGGGTTGTTCCCGGAGGAGAAAGATGCAGGCAGGGAGGCCTGTCTGACAAGATCACCAAATCCCAGCTCCTCCCAACACCAACATCGCCAGCCAGTCCATTCTTTTCCAGAGCGACCCTACAGCGTAGGAACCAGAATAGAACTGCCTCATGGGTTTCTGAAACTATAACTCTTTATAGGCGCCCTGCTTCCTGTTATTTCAGCTCCCCTCCCTCACCCATCAAAATGTACCCCAATTCACGGCCATTCTTTAGCACAGGGTCGAACTGCCCTCGTTGAGACACTTTCGACGGGAGGAGAGGCACTTCTTTCTCTAGCGGAGGCCACCGTGGTCGTGAATTGCTGGCCGATGTGATTGGGAGCCAGATTCATAACCGGACGTGTGACCACCAGCGCTTCAATTCATAGAGGGTCTTCTAGTGTTCAGAAGCAAAGACGTCACTCTCAGGCCTGCAGTGCATCTGGTCGGAGCAGTGAGATTTTTCCACCACTCACTTGAATGAGAGGCTGGGCCCGGCCTGCAGGAGGAAAAGCTAGACCAACTCGGGGCTCCAGCGTAGCAGCCCCGGTGGTGAGGACGCGGCAGGGCCGGGCAGTGTTTCAGCATCTTGCACAGAGGGGCACGACTCGTTGTGATGTCAGAAATGTAAAGGAGCTCGGGTGGTTTAGTGGTTAGCGTTGGATTGCAGGAGCTGGTGGGGACAGAGGAAAGGCTTCCAGCCTGGGAGCCCCACAGGGCAGTTCTACCGAGCCCGAGAGAGTTGCTGTGTATTGAGATCCACTCAGCGGCAGAGACTTTTCGTTTGTTTGTTTTTCCTCTTGTTCCCGCACCCCCTTTTGTTTCATTTTGAGTCAACTGTTTTATCCTGTGATGTTTGTGTGTTTTCAGTTAAGTTTGACAGTGTGTTTGTGCCAAGTGTTAGGGACCCGGATGCATATATTTTTACTACATTTTTAAAAGGCTAATACTTATCATTACAACACCCACGAAAAGGGAGCCCCTAAAGGTGGTGGCCTAGAGGGGCTCTCTGGAAGAGTGACCCGGAACAGAGTAGTCTGATGTGCACGAGATGACCTTGACACTGAACTGCTTAAGCCCCTGTCTTCACCCCCAGTGCACTCCCTGGAAGAAGAATGCCTGCTGCTCGGCCAACACCAGCCAGGAGCTGCACAAGGACACGTCCCTCCTGTACAACTTTAACTGGAACCACTGCGGCCAGATGGAGGCCAAGTGCAAGCGCCACTTCATCCAAGACAACTGCCTGTACGAGTGCTCCCCCAACCTGGGGCCCTGGATCCGGCAGGTAGGGGAGCATCCCCACAGATCCGCACCAGGGCACTGGCAGGGAGGGTAGTAGGCCCCCACCCCAGCCCTCTTCAGTCTGTAGCTGCAGGGACTCTCCCCTCTCCCCACCCACCCAGGTGGACCAGAGCTGGCGCAGAGAGCGTTTCCTGGATGTGCCCTTGTGCAGAGAGGACTGTCAGAGCTGGTGGGAGGACTGTCGCACCTCTCACACCTGCAAGACCAACTGGCAGAAAGGCTGGAACTGGACCTCAGGTAAAGGCCTAGGTGGGGAGGAGATGGGAAAGGGAAGTAGTGCTTCTGCTGGGGGTTGGCAAAGAAGAGGTCTGGCCCCAAAGCTAAGGACCTTTCCCCCTTCAGGCATTAACGAGTGCCCGGTCAAGGCTGCCTGCCACACCTTTGAGTTCTACTTCCCCACACCTGCCGCCCTGTGTGAGGGCCTTTGGGACCACTCCTACAAGGTCAGCAACTACAGCCGAGGCAGTGGCCGCTGCATCCAGATGTGGTTTGACCCGGCTCATGGCAACCCCAATGAGGAGGTGGCGAGGTTCTATGCGGAGGCCAGGAGTCAGGCTGCGCCCCGTGGCCACGGGCCCCTCCTGTTCTGCCTGGTCCTGCTGTTGCGGTGGCTCCTTGGCTGAGGGCCTGCGCTGCCGACACCTGGACAGCCCAGCCTGGACTTCATCCTTGCCCTGGACCCAACTGTGTCCCTAGGCTCGGCTCTCTCAGGTGATGGCCCACACAATCACTCTGCCTGTACCCTGATCATTGGTTTGCACCCCAACGTGGGGCTCCTGGGGTGCCTCTGACAGCATAGCCCTGGGCTGCATGTAGCATGTCCGTTTGGGCAATAGCCAACTGTACTATGTCCCTGGTCCCAACCCCTGCACAGCCTTCTATGTTAACCTTTCATAGCCTTTCAATAAATTTCTCCTTGGAATTTCTCATTGCTACTATGTGTTTTCATTACTGGAAGGCATGCTGTGTTTCTGAAATTTTATTTTGAAATGTGGTTTCTGATACATATGTGTGTCATGTATATCCCTCTGGACTCTGGGATTTGTGAAATCGACCTGCTCTGCAATGCCTTCCAAACCCTTCACACGTGTGTCTAATATATGCAACCTGAGCACGAGGTGATCACAGGAGCCTGAAATTATTAGGGGCAATAAAACTTCCAATTAACACCAGTTACCCAGGAAGTACACTTACAAGGGCTGCTTTGTCCAGCTTTCACCTGCCTATGAGGCAATTGAGGATACCAGGGCTTGGGCAGGCCCGCAAACACTAGCGAACATTGATGTAGCAGATCCATGGGCCACACGTATGGCTGCAGAGGAAGAAGTTCAACCCTCCATATTTGTGCAGTAGGAGGGGAGGAAGGTGACCGGCAGAGAACACAAAGCACCTTACAGGAAAAGGACATTTTTAGCCAATAAAGAAGAATTAACATTCATTCACAATCACATTCTCTTTTTTTAAATTTTAAATCATTTTATTGGGAGCTCTGACATATATCATAACAATCCATAGTTCAATCACATCAAACAGTATTGTACAATTGCTACCACAATCAGTTTCTTTTAAAAAATCATTTTATTGGGGGCTCATACAACTCTCATCACAATCCATACATACATCAGTTGTGTAAAGCACATCTGTACATTCGTTGCCCTCATCATTCTCAACACACTTGCTCTCCACTTAAGCCCCTGGCATCAGCTCCTCCACAATCCTATTTTCTCTTCTTTTTTTTAAACAATTCTATTTTCTAATAGCTATTTAGTACTATCAGTAAATTGAGACATACCATTCAAATGCAAGTCCATTCTGGCTCTATTTCTTTTTCTTCTGGCTCTACTTATACGGCATTTATTTGTTCCTCTTAAAGTCCAAGTCTTTCCCAACACTCCCATCAAAGGTGTCCGGTTTTCTTCAGTCTTCAGCTTTGATTTGCCCAGCTTTTGCGTGTACACTGTGGCAGTTAGATTTTATTTCAAAATGACCCTGTGTAAACATGAAGGGGTGGAGTTAACCCATCAATCAGGTCACAGTCTTAGGGATGTGGTTTTTCAATAAGAGGAAAAACGGAGATTTCTCTGCCTTTTCACTGTCCTGCTCTGGGACTCTGCGCCTGTCTTCAAGGGTGGGTCTGGGTGGCCTGACCAACACTGAAAACTGTCCCGGTCCTGCCGTATTTCCACTGACCTTGGATCCACCCAAGTCTGCACCCACTGGCCTGTGGTTTCCTGCATTCCACGTCACCTTTCTGCACCAGCAGCCTACAATGGATGGGGACCTCTCTAGCAACAGACCCATGGACCTAAAGCGACTAGACTGGGATGTCGTCTTCATGTAAGATTACGTCTTAATATAAAGCTCTTATACATATAGGAGTGTCACTGTACAATGCAATTAAAGTTTACCTCAGTCCTTGCCGTCATGGAGTAGGGCACCAGTGAAGAGGTCTGAGGAGTCGGCCCCAAACCCAACTACGTGAACAGTTGCCCCTCCCCCCAGAATTTATTTCAGAGGACAGTACTGACGCTGCAGCTCCAGGAGAGGGACATGTCTGATCAGAGAACACGGGAGCAAATGAAGGGGGAGGAAGAGAGAGTGGAGCACATCCTGGCCCACCAAGCCTTAAGGACGATATTCCCCCTCAGAGAAGCCAATCCACAGAGAAGATTGTATGGCCAGCCCTACAGGGGACAATACTGGAGACACTGTGGGAATTCTGCCCGATCTGATCCCACTACACTGAGGCAAAACATTAAGGGCGTGCAACAGAACAGCAAGGGGAACAGAGCAATGAAGTCCCCAGGGAACACCCAAAATAGACTTTAGGCCCAGGGCTTGGCACCCCTTCAGACTCGACTGGAAAACACTCCTAAAGGCCAACAAATAATCCTTGAACTAACTACAAGCTTTCTTTCTTGTTGTTGTATTGTGTTTTTTGGGAGGGTTGTTTTTTGTCATTGGCTTTTTGTTGTTGTTGTTGTTGCTTGGTTTTGCTCTGTCTTATTCTTGTGCATGTTATTATTTCTGCAGGTCTGTCTAAATAAGATAGGCTGGATGAACAATCTGGAGGAGAAAACAATGGGACCAACCGTTCCTGGGGGATATGGGAGAGGGAGAGGTGGGGGGAAAGGAAATGGTGTTAACAAACCCAGAGACAAGGGAACAACAAGTGATCTGAATCCATGGTGAGAGGTTGTAGGAGGCCTGGTAGGGAGTGATCAAGGGTAATGGAACCGAGAGGAATTACTGAAACCCAAATGAAAGCTGAGCATGATAGTGGGACAAGAGGAAAATAAAAGGAAATAGAGGAAAGAGCTAGGAGGCAAAGGGCATTTATAGAGGTCTAAATAAAGGCATGTACATATGTAAATATATTTATATATGAGGATGGGGAAATAGATCTATGTGCATATATTTATAGGTTTAGTATTAAGGTAGCAGAAGGACATTGGGCCTCCACTTAAGTACTCCTTCAATGCAAGAAGACTTTGTTCTATTAAACTGGCATTCCATGATGCTCACCTTCCCAACACAATCGCTGAAGACAAAGCGGGTGCATAAGCAAATGTGGTGAAGAAAGCTGCTGGAGCCCGGCTATCAAAAGATATAGCATGTAGGGGGGTCTTAAAGACTTGAAGGTAAACAAGTGGCCATCTAGCTTGAAGGCAACAAAGCCCACATGGAAGAAGCACACCAACCTGTGTGACCATGAGGTGTCAAAGGGATGAGGTATCAGGCATCAAAAAAACAAAAAAATCATATCATTGTGAATGAGGGAGAGTACAGAATGGGGACCCAAAGCCCATGTGTAGGCAACTGGACATCCCATTATGGAAGGTTTGCGGGGAGGAGACAAGCCAGTCAGGGTTCAGTGTAGCAATGATGAAACATACAACCTTCCTCTAGTTCCTAAATGCTTCCACCATCCCATCCCCCACTATCATGATTCCAATTCTACTGTACAAATCTGGCTAGACCAGAGGATGTACACTGGTACAGATAGGAAGTGGAAACACAAGGAATCCAGGATGGATGATCCCTTCAGGACCAGTGGTGTGAATGGTGATTCCGGGAGGTTAGAGGGAGGGTGGGGTGGAAAGGGGGAACCAATTACAAGGATTTACATATAACCTCCTCCCTGGGGGACGGACAAAAGAAAAGTGGGTGAAGGGAGATGTCAGACAATGTAAGATATGATAAAATAATAATTTATAAGATATCAAGGGTTCATGAGGGAGGGAGTGGGAGGGGGAAAATGAGGAGCTGATGCCAAGGACTTAAGTGGAGAGCAAATGTTTTGAGAATGATGAGGGCAATGAATGTACAAAAGTGCTTTACACAATTGATGGATGTATGGATTGTGATAAGAGTTGTATGAGTTCCCAATAAAACGATTTTAAAAAATCACCTTAGTCCTGAAAGTGACATCTTTGCCTGTGAACACATTAAAGAGCTCTCATTTGAAAACTATTTGATCAATGCAACATGTCAACTGATTTTTCTTACTGCTGTTTCTCTGGGTGCTGATAATGGAGTCAAGTAAAATGAAATTCTTGGCAACTTCAATTTTTTTCTCCATTTGCCATAATTTTGTCTATTGGTCCAGTTGTGAAGATTTTTGCTTTCTTTACATTGAAGGGTAATTCGTAGAGCAGGCAATCTTTGATCTGCATGAACAATTGCCTTAAGGTTTCTGGCTGTCAGCAAAGTTGTGTAATCTGCATATTTCAGGGTGTTAATGAGCCTTCATTCAATCCTAATGCTGCACTCATCTCCACCTAGCTCACTTTCTCAGGTTATTTGCTCAGCAAACAAATGGAATAAGTGTAGTAGAAGAATCCAACTCTAATGCCCTTCTCTCCAGATTTTACAATGTGCAGGATCCCCTTGGCCCATGTGCAGATTCTGCACGAGTACAATGGAGTGTTTTAAAAGTATAATTCCTTCAATGCAATCCGTAGTTTTTTTTAAATGATCCACCCAGTTGAATGTATTTGCATAGTCAATATAACACAAGTAAGCTAGTACATTATTCTTTGCTTTCAGCCAAGATCTATCTCAGGTCAGCAATGTCATCCTTCATTTGCTGTCTTCCTTTGTATATGGGTTGGATTTTGATCGTTTGCTGTTGATGTTCTGCTGCAACCACTTTAAAATTATCTTCAGCAACATTCTATTTGCATGTGATATTAATGACATGAGCAGTGAGGGGATGGCATTCCAAGGGCCTCTAGTTCAAGAATGACGCTGGAATTGGGATCTGGATTGCATTATATCTGTAGAGCACTTTGGGTGGTATGTGTGTTTACACAGTGTTAATTCTTCCTATCCATGAGCATAGTATCTTCTTCCTTTTATGTAGGCCTCTCTTTGTGTTTCCCAGAAACTACTCCTGCAAACAGTTACAGTCTAAGAGACTCATAGAGGCAGTTAGTTCTACCCTCTCACTCTGAGGGTCACTGTGAGTCTGTATTGACTCAACAATAAGTTTGGGGTTTTAGGTTTCTTTCTTTCTTTTTAAGGTTTCTTATAGAGATGCTTTGTTATTTCCTTCGTACAAGCCATTTATTTCTCTGGTTTATTCTTACATATTTCATCTTTTGAGTGTCTACTTATGTGGTATGAGAAACTAATGAAAAAAATTATATGGAAACTAATGAAAAAAATTATATGGAAATGAAAGGGACCCCACATAAGCAAAGCACTACTAAAGAAGTACAAAGCAAGAGGCCTTTCTCTTTCTGGTCTCCAAACCTACATGGTAGTCAAAAGAGTCTGGTACTAGTACAACAAAGGATACATAGACCAATGGGACAGAATCGGAATCCTGGAGGTTAATCCATCCACCTAAAGACAGCTGATCTTTGACAAAGTGCCAAAGTACATGAACGGGGAGGAGACAGTCTATTTAACAAGTGGTAATGGCAAATCTGGATACCTATTTGCAGAAGACTAAAGCAGGAACCATGTCTCACTCCCTATGAAAAATGAACACAAAATGAATTAAATGCCTAAGTGTAAACCTAGAAAACGATGAAGATCGTCAATGAATACCCTAGGGATAAACATAGGGACTCTGATATATGGCATAATGAAGGGGATTGTAGCGGATGCAGGTAGGTTAAAATTTATCCCCCTATCATTTGATCTTCATTTAAATTTGTTCTCGTTTTTAAATTTTCTGTTTTCTTTTTGAGGGTTTTATCTGTTTTACTTTGTTACTATTGTTACTATTGTTAGTTGTTGTTGTTTTGTTTCTTTTAAAACTGTCTTTCTGTATATGAACTCCGGGTAGGTGACTATAGAGACAGTGACTGGATTAAGGCTCAGGAGGAGGGCGGGGGTAGGGGGAAGAGGGGAGAAGGTTGGGGCAAAATGATGAGCTAATAACAATGGGTATAAGATAGAAAAAAATGTTCTCAAGATGACTGTAGTAATGATTGTATAGTTTCTTTTTTTCTTATTTATATTTTAAAATCATTTTATTGGGGGCTCTTACATCCATACAGTGTGTCAAGCACATTTGTACATAAATTGCCATCATTTTCGAAATAGTTTCTTTCTACTTGAGCCTCCTCCCTCCCTCATGAACCCTTGATAATTTATTTAAAAATTTTTTCATGTCTTACACTGACCAATGTCTCCCTTTACCCACTTTTCTGTTATCCATCTCCCTGGGAGAGGGCTATTTGTGGATCACTGTGATCAGTTCTCCCTTTCTCCCCCCACCTTGCCCTGCCCCTTCCCCTCCTGGTATTGCTACTCTCATTATTGGTCCTGAGGGGTTTACCTGTCCTGGATTCCCTGTGTTTTAAGCTCTTATCTGTACCAGTGTGCATGCTCTGGTCTAGCCGGATTTGCAAGTTAGAATTGGGGTGCTCTTACAATCTTCCATACATCAATTGTATCAAACATATTTGTACATATGTTGCTATCATCATTTTCTAAACATTTACTTTCTATTTGAGCCCTTGGTATCAGTTCCTTCCCCCCACCCCCTTGTGACCCCTTGATAAATTACAAATTATTATTGTTTTTGTATCTTACACCCACCACTGTCTCTCTTCACCTATGTTTCTGTTGTTCATCTCTCTGGGGGGAAGGTTTTGTGTCGATCATTGTGATCAGTTCCTCCTTTCTCCTCTCCTCCCCCCATGTGTAGTTTCTAGATGTGACTGGAATTTTATGATATGTGAATTATATGCCAGTAAAACTGTTGGGGGGAAAATGAATGTTTAAACCTCTATCTAGAATTACAATGCTACCTGTGATAGAATCATATCTATATAACTACAAATAAATAAAAGTTATACAATTATTATTTTAAAAATCCATACCAACAGCAGAGGACAAAATCAATGGCTGATACCTCCTAAAAAGTAGACTCTTGAGTACATCAAAAGATTCCACTGATGAGTGGAAAGAGGAAGCACAGACTGGAAAAAATTTTGTAGTGATCTACAGTATTGGAGAAGGGAAGAAGCTCTGAAAGTTACGTAAAACTTGACACCTCTACAAGAAAAAGACAAATAATCCTATTAAAACTGGCCAGAACGGAAGGACCTTGGGCCTCTACTCAAACACTCCCTCAATGCATGAATACTTTCTTTTATTAAATTGGAACTCTATGATGCTCACTCTCCCGACACAACGGCTGGAGCCAAAGTGGGTGAACAAGTAAATGTGGTGAAGAAAGCTGATGGTGCCCGGCTATCAAAAGAGATAGTGACTGGGGTCTTAAAGGCTTGAAGATAAACAAGCGGCCATCTAGCTCAGAAGCAACAAAGTTCACATGGAAGAACACACCAGCCTGTGTGATCGAGTAGTCCCAAAGGGATCAGTTATCAGGCATCAAAGAACAAAAAATCAGCATATCATTGGCTGCACACCTCCATGATAGGATCACTGAAGACAAATGGGTGCATAAGCAAATGTGGTGAAGAAAGCTGATGGTGCCCGGCTATCAAAAGAGATAGTGTCTGGGGTCTTAAAGGCTTGAATATGAACAAGCGGCCATGTAGCTCAGAAGCAAAAAAGCCCACATGGAAGAAGCACACTGGCCAGTGCAATCACGAGGTGCCAAAGGGACCAGGTATAAGGCATCATGCAAAAAAAAAAGATATATGTGTGGATATGTATATGTATATGTGTGTGTATATATATATATACACACACCATATTGAATGAAGGGGGAAGTGCAGAGTGGAGACCCAAGGCCCAAGTGTCAGCCAATGGAGATCCCCTCACAGAGGGGTTCAGGAGAGGAGATGGGTCAATTAGGGTGCGAGTTAGTACCGATGAAGAACACAGCTTTCCCCCAGATCCTGGATGCTTCCTCCCCCCAACTACCATCATCCGAATTCTACCTTGCAGGGCTGGATAGGGCAGAGGTTGTACACTGGTACATATGAGGGCTGGAGGCACAGGGAATCTAGGGTGGATGATACCTTCAGGACCAAGGGTGTGAGGAGCGATGCTGGGAGAGTGGACGGCGAGTGGGTTGGAAAGGGGGAACTGATTACAAGGACCTACATGTGACCTCCTTCCTGGGAGAGGGACGGCAGGGAAGGGGGGGAAGGGAGACTCCGGATAGGGCAAGATATGACAAAATAACAATGTATAAATTACCAAGGGCACATGAGGGAGGGGTGACCGGGGAGGGAGGGAAAAAAAAAGAGGACCTGATGCAAAGGGCTTAAGTGGAGAGCAAATGCTTTGAGAACGATTGGGGCAGGGAATGTATGGATGTGCTTTATACAATTGATGTATGTATATGTATGGACTGTGATAAGAGTTGTATGAGCCCCTAATAAATTGTTTTAAAAAAAAACTGGCCAGAAGACATGAACAGACACTTCACCAAAGAAAACATTCAAGCAACCAAAAACACATGTGACCATAAGTCATTAGAGAGATGCAAATCAAAACAACAACCAAAAAAAAAACAACAACCACAAAATAGAAAACAGCAAATACAAGGTAGGGTGCAGAAAGACTGGGACCCTACTACAGTGCTGAGAGAATTGTACAACATTGCAGACACTGTAGAAAGCAGGATGTCACCTCCTGAAAAAATTGGAAATAGAAATACTGAGACCCAGCAATTCCTCTACTTGGAATATAGCTTAAAGACCCGAAGAGAGACGTGTACACCCACGTTCTTTGCAGCCATATTCACAATAGCAAACAGACAGACGCAAGCTAAGTGGCCGTCAGTGGAAAAGGAATAAGTAACCCTGGAGCGTACACACAAAAGGAGCCTGTGGAGCTGTTGCTGACAGCAAGGCCTGGATTGTTACCCAGTAGCCCCTCTGCGGCAGAAAGGCGAGGCTGCCTGCCCTTGTGAAAGTTCACTGTCTTGGAAACCATACAGAGGGTCACTCTGCGTCGACTCTGAGACAGAATCAAATGTTTGGCAGTGATTGTTCCCCCTTTACGTACATATAATGGAGTAACACGTGATACTGAAGACTAACACTGAATGTGTGAAACCCCTCATAACATTGCTGAGTAAAAGTAGCCAATCACTAGATGACAAATAGTGTAGGAAACCACTATGATAAAATGCCAAGAAACATCCTTTGATGGTCACCAGGTAGGAGAGGGGCCAGGAAGAGAAGCCATTGGCTAGAGAGTAGGTAAGTATTAGCTTAGGCAACATGTAATAAGAGGTCAGTTGGGGAAGAAAATGATGAAAGTAGCACATGATATTGGGAGATTTCCAGGAGTTAAAGGCAACAGAGGCAAATAGTAGATACACAATCCTGCAATAGTGGTGCTCTACAAGTAGATGACACAAGGTGTAGGAGGGAGAGAGATAGGAAGCCCATGAGTACATGCAGATTTGACAGGATATTTGCATATATCCATACATCCTTCTTTGCTAAAATTCTATCCACTACGTGAATGCAGTGGAGCGCACAGAGGACAAAGTTGTGAACACTTAGACATAACCAAGCGCCTTGAGGAATTGAGTCTCTGGGCCTGGGAGATCAGGGTCACAGTGCCAGGGGACTTAGAAAACAAACTCCTTGCCGTCCTGATGCATAGTGATCCAACAGGACAGAGTAGAACTTCCCCTGTGGGTTTCTGAGGCTGTAAACTTTGACAGGAGCAGAAAGCTTCATTGTTCTCCTGAGAAGCTGGTGGGTTTGAACTGAAGGCCTTTTGGTTAAAAGACCAACAAGTAACCCACTACACCAAGGCCCACCACAGCAATGTTCCGTCCGACTTTGGAGAGTAGTGGGTAGGTTCTTAAAAGGTCATGAGTGGCCATCTAAGGCTCAGCTTTGGACCTTCCCCTGTCCAGAGCAAGGGAGAGCGATGAAAACCAAAAGATTCATGGACACGATGAGTCCGCTGGACGGTAGACCAAGGAAACATCGGTCTCGCCACTACGATGGTGCCTGGCTACCAAGACCACCTGCTCTGAAAAGGATCCCCTCAGCAGACCTTGGATCAAGTGGAAGGAAAATGTGGAACTGAAGCCAAAATCATAAAAGAGCCTGGGCTTACTTGTTGGATGGAGACACGTGGAACTCCCAAGACTGCGGTCCTTTGTCTGAAACCTGAACTCACCCCTGTGTGAGAATCAGCGATTTAAGATCAAAAGGGCAACGCGTACCCAAGGACAAAGTTCAGAGGGATAGGAAAGGAGGAGGGAATGTCAACAAGGGGCATTGAAGGGGTCACAGTGGATGAACTGAAACAAATGTGGATGAATTGTTGAGTGTAAAACTGGCAATCTGCTCAATAGCCCTTCTCCTAAATCACAGTGAAATGAAGCACTGCATTGGATAAATCTGCGCACAAGACTTCTTTAAAGTGTTGAAGAGCAAGGATCCTACTTTGAGGACTAAGGTGCACTGGACCCAAGCCATGGTATTCTCCACTGCCTCATGGACCCAAGCCATGGTATTCTCCACTGCCTCATGGACCCAAGCCATGGTATTCTCCACTGCCTCATGGACCCAAGCCATGGTATTCTCCACTGCCTCATGGACCCAAGCCATGGTATTCTCCACTGCCTCATGGACCCAAGCCATGGTATTCTCCACTGCCTCATGGACCCAAGCCATGGTATTCTCCACTGCCTCATGGACCCAAGCCATGGCTTGGGTCCGGTGCACCTTAGTCCACAAAGTAGGATCCTTGCTCTTCAACACTTTAAAGAAGTCTTGTGCACAGATTTATCCAATGCAGTGCTTCATTTCATCTCTTGCTTGCTGCTTCCATGAAAACTGATTGAAGATCCACCCAAGATAAAATCTTGGTCAACTTCAATCTTTTCTCAGTGTGCCATGATGTCACCTACTGGCCCAGTGGTGAGGATTTTGGTTTTCTTTACATTGAGTTGTAATCCAGATTGAAGGCTGTAGTCTTTGATCATCAGCAAGGGCTTCAAGTCCTCCTCACTTTCAGCAAGCAAGGTTGCGTCATCCGCACGTCGCAGTTTGTTAATAAGCCTTCCTCCAATCCTGAGGTTGAATTTTTCTTCATATAATCCAGCTTTGATGATTTTCTCAGCACACAGGGCTGTCTTTTCCAAGCTAGCCTAACATTGGGCTGACTGAACAGTTTAGGTAAGCCTAGAATTTCTTCCCACCCAGCTGTGCTCTCCCACCCTCCTGGAATCCATTCTTGAAGTCCAAAGCCTCTACACCTATGGATCCAATACCTGTCTGTCACTTGGCCAGCTCACAGGGTAGTCTTCAGGTTGGCTTCAGACAGAATTCTGATGGCTAAGCTTCTCAATACAGTATGTGGTTTTCAATGTGGGCCAGATATACTCTGTAGGCCCTCAGGGTTGGGGCTGACTAGGATGGGGGACAAACGAGTAGCTGTAAAAATCCATAAATAATTAGCCTTCAGGGCAGGAGTGAAAGATGTTGGGGCAGGCATGGGGTCCAGCTGGGAGAACTCCCACCTTTCCGACATTTGTACCTGAAAGCTTGTCTGTCCCGCCCTTCTCCAGTCAGCAGGCCGATTATAAAGCAGGAAGGACCTGGTGAAGTGGGAGCCTAGGCCTCAGGAAAGGGACTGGGTTGCTGGAGTCTTCAAAATTCTTAGCATTTAGGTTGTCACAGAATCCAGCCAAGGTTCCCTGCGTGAGGGACAGAGAAAGCAGGGCTTGAGGGTGGAGAATGAGAGTTTTTCTGGGAGTAGGCATCTTTCAGGTTCTGTTTCTCCCCCCCCCATCATTTTATTGGGGACTCTTACAGTTTTTATAACATTCCATACATCATTTGTATCAAGCATATTTGTACACATGTTGCCATCATCATTTACAAGACATTTTCTGCATGAGCCCTTAATATAAGCTCCTTTTAACCCCTCCCTTCCCCATCTTCCCACCCTCTTGTAATCTTGATCAATTCTATATTGTAATTGATATTTCATATCTTACACTGTCCTTTGTGTCTGTTCAACCACATTTCTGTTATTCACCCCCTTCGTGGGGGCCAGGGGGGGACGCTATGTATCCAGTCTTGTGATGGGTTCCCTTTTTCCCACCCTTTCTCCTCCCTGACCAACTCCCGACCCTCATGATATTGCTACTCTCATTACTGTTCCTGAGGGGTTTATCTGTCCTGAATCCCCTATGTTGAAAGCTCTTATCTGTCCTAATGTGCGTTCTCCGGTCTAGCCAAATTTGTAAGTTAGAACTGGGTCATGGTAGTCTGGGGGGGAAGAAGTACTCAGGAACTAGAGGAATGGTGAGTGATTCATTGGCGCTATAGCTACATCTTGGTTGAATTATCCCTTCCTCATACCATTTCTTTGGCATCGATATAGTTGTTTGCTTTGGATCTTTTGAAACCTGTTGCCTGACCCTGTCAACACCTCATGATCACAAAGGCTGGTGCACTTCTTCCACGTGGACTTATTTGCATCCCTGCTCATTGGCCACTTGTTTGACTTCAAGCCTTTAAGTCCCCAGACGCTGTATCCGGGCACCATCTGCTCTTGTCACATTTGCTTATGCACCCATTTTGCCTTCGGTGATCGTGTCGGGAAGGAGAGTATCAAAGAGTGCCAGGTTATCAGAACAGAGTGTTCTTGTGGTAAGGAGACCTTGAGTAGAAGCCCAAAGTCCATCTGTTATCTTTTTTTTCTCCTTCAAACCAACAGCCTTATATTATTTGTTGTTAGACTCTCGATGTGGAAGGAAGAAACCAGATTATTTGCCAATACAAGTTCAATGGATCAGATGGTGGCGAAAGGCTTCATGCGACTCGACACAACAGACTGACAGCGAGCCTGGGCAAACTGCCATGCGCGCCCTCGCTCTGGGGCTCCGCACAGACCCGGCGTGGTTCTTCTCCAATATCTTCCCTGGGAGTTGTACCTGATCTTATTACCGGTTCTCATTGGAATCCAATGGCCAGGCATCTCTTGATCCTGAAAGTCTTATGAGATGGCATGCGGGAGTCAGGAAACACCACACTCAGGATGGTGGAGAAACTGAGAGAGGGAAAAGCCTGTCTGTTACCTTTGAAAAAAAAATCATTTTATTGGGGCTCGTACAACGCTTATCACAGTCCATCCATCCATCCATCCATCCATCCATAGTGTCAGGTACCGTTGTACATTTGTTGCCATCATCACTCTTAAAACATTTGCTTTCCACTTGAGTCCTTGGTATCCGCTCCTCATTTTTTCCTTCCTTCCCCGCTTCCCCCCGCCCCGTCTGTTATTTTAATACTTATCATATAAATATATACATTGGCCTCTATCCCTTTCATTATAAACTAATGTAGTTACATATATACATGCCTATAGCTATACCTCTATAAATAGCTTTTGCCTCCTATTTCTTTCCTCTATGTCCTTTCCCCGTCGTCCTATCCCACTGTCATGCTCGCGCTCCATCCGCCTCTCAGTATTTCCTCTCATATGCATTGCTCTTGCTAAAACCCCACCGGCTATTATATTCCCTCCTCACCACCAATTTTATATCTCTTGTTGTTCCCTTATCTCTGAGTTTGCTGGCTCACCCCTACCCCTTCCCACCGTGACCTCTCCCCTGTGTCCCAGAACCAGAACCGCTGGTCCCGTAGTTTTCTCTTTGGGGTTGTTCTTCCTGCCTATCTTATGTAAACAGACATGAGGTGAAAGAAAGAGAAAAACAAAAACAAAACCTAATGAAACAAACAAACCAAAGCAGAACAAGAGGGAAAAAACCCAACAGATAGTTCCAGGTCTGTCTGCTGACTCTTGTGTATGTTTTCCAGTCAAGTCTGACAAGAGAATTTGTGGAGACACATTTAATAAGTCTCAAACAGGACAAAGACAAGACAACCTATCAGATGACGGAAACCATCAACAAGAGGCCATAATGCTATCCAGTGATTCACCGTCATGTGGCTTAAACAGGACATAGAACACAAAGGAAAATGTCACAAAATCATGACGGGTGGCAGATCCATTCCTCACTGGTGCAGGCAAGAGTCCAGCATGGGAAGGGGTTGTGCTGAGGAGATACGCATTCTTGTAGATAAGAAACTCACTCAAAGCCTTCGAGTCAATTCTGACCCAGCCAGACCCTCGAGGACAGGGTAGAGCTGCCCTGTGGGTTATCGGGATTGCACTCTTGACAGGAGTAGAAATCCCGTCTTTCTCCTGAGAGCAGTGCTTGATGGCTTTGAACGCCAGCTTTGAACGTGTGGATCTTGGGTTGTGTAACCACTACCTCACCAGGGATCTCAAGATAAGAAAAGCTTACACCATTGATCAGGGTCCGCTGATCACCTTGGTTAAGGTTGTGACTCATGACCTTGGGGCCCAGCTCATTGCTATTGCGGTTGATTTCCGACTCATATCGACTCTACAAGACAGAGTAGGACTGCTTTTGTGGGTTTCCCACACTGTCACTCTACCCGAGTAGAAAGCGTTATCTTCTGTGAGTGGCTGGTGGTTTCAAACTACTGATCTTAAAGTTAACAGCCCATTATACAACCACCTAGCCACTAGGACACCACCAATCACATCCCTGAGGGCTAGACTGCGCCTCCCTGAGCTGGCTGGAGGAGTCAAGGAAGGAAGCTCCTGCCTGAGGGCAAAGTTTTTTACATTGCTGATCAAAGGTCAGAAAGAACTCCCTTGGCTGAATCTATGTAGACTCAGAATGGATTAGGCCTCTCACTATAAACTACTTTTCTGCAAACCTAATGCTCAGAACTCAAACCCTAAGCCTTAAACCTTCCAACCTAGCCTCTTCTAAAGCCCTAACTTCTGGAACCACCTATCTCGGTCATACAGGAACCCCGTGGTCTAGTTAGTGGATTAGGGTTGGGCCCCTTGACTGGCGGGGAGGCTAGGAGGTGGGAGAGGCAAGTGAGGTTAGGGCCTGGTCGAAAGTCACAGACTCAGACTGATCTTGTAGAAAGACTTTTGGTGGGAAAGGATGAAGGGAAGGTGTGTCTTAGAACAACAAGAACCTCTGCTCAAAAGATTCAGAGTGTCTCTGATTATACGGCAAGAGGGCTCCAGGGTGGGTATCTAAGGGCTGGAGGAGTTAGAGGCCCTATTCAGTGGGAGCTCCTCTTCTCTGGGATGCTGCAAGCCTGAGTTCCAATCCTGGCTCCGCCCATGGGTTTCACCCAGCTTCTTTGGGTCTCACGGACCTCGTCTGTATAATAGGAGAGGGTCCCAACAACTCTGGCTGCAAGATTTTACCAGACTGAGCTTTTGCGAGAACATAGGATAAGTGGGCTTGGCCACTGGCTTTCAGCCTATACTATCAATCCACTCCTCCTACCACCTATGAAGACCTGGCTGGTGCCCACATACAATAATTAACTGCTCAGTGGCCTTCGCCCGATCCCAGCTCCATTCCTGGGCTCCACTCCCACTGCCCGTCTCCTAGGCCACTAAGCTGCTGCTGCCCCTGCAATAAGACAAGGGTGAGTGAGCAGAGGCAAAGCCAGTGCTGGACCGACAACCATTTCTTCTCCCAGGTATGCGTCTCTCCCCACCCTGGTCAGAGGCGCCCCACCCTGGTCAGAGGCACCACACCCTATGATACTCTCAGTAGGTGTTAAGGGACTTGCTGAGCTGGGTCCCCAGCTAGCCCCAGAGACTGAGGTTCACCTCAAAGTAAACTACAAGGTAGCGTGCACCTTGGATGGAACCCAGTGTTCTTGTCTTTCAGCTCAGCACGGTTCTCAGCTCTTCTAGTCTGGGGCTCCGTGGTTGGGGACGGGGGTGCCTTAGATTGGAAAGTGGGGCTAAGAGGAAGGCGGGGGGGGGGAGCTTGTAAAGCAGTGTAGGTCACAAGGAGAGGAGGCAAACTCTGGCTTCAGAAACCAGTGACAGCAATAGAGATAGCTGGCCAATTGGGGTGAAATGAGCCCCTACATGTCCCCTGCACACACCCCTGCTTCTCTCTCTGCCCCCTTCAAGTGTCCCGTGAGTGCCAGCAGCGTGAAGGTAGAGGATGTCTGAACTTGAGGGTCATGCAAGGATGCTTTTGCTTTTTGACTTGGGGTAAGTCTCAAGCTCAGTAGAGCCCTGGTGGCGTAGGGGGCGGAAGACAAGGTGAGTGGTTTGAAACCAGCAGGCGCACCTCAGGAGAGAGGTGAGATTTTATACTGCCGTACGGATTTACAATCTCAGAATCGCACAGGGGCTGTTCTATTCTGTCCCAAGGCCAGCATGAATCAGGACAGGGCGCGAAGGCAGTGAGCTCTCTTGAAAGCCATCGATCAGTGCCCAGCCGATTGCACAGCACTCCAGGGGCTCCTGTCTCGTGTTCCTATAGTTAGTTCTCAGAGAGCACTCTAAACCTCACAATATTTTTCTTTTTCTTAATTAATCATTTTCTTGGGGACGGGGGGAATCCTTTCCCCCTAAGATCAAGGAAGAGGTAGGATGAGGATGAAAACCTGGTATCACTAATTCAGGGATTAGTGAATGCAATAAAGTCCATGAAGAGATTGAGTCAGGGAATGAATGAATTAGCAAACGAGAGAATTCGGGAATACTGGAATTAATACAGTTTGGGAAGAATGGATTCTAGAAGGGTGGGGGAGGACAGCTGGGTGGGAAGTAGAGCCAGGCTTACCTGAATCCTGTGATTCACCCACCCCTGGGCTGAACCAGGCACTGTCAACAGCACTTGTTGTTAGGTGCCATCCAGTTAGTCCCAACCCCTCGTGACCTTGAAGGAAACACTGCTCCACAGAAGGAAACACTGCTTGATCTGAGTCAGCCTCACAATGGCTCCTTGAGACAGCCCTGCTCCAGCCTGATTGATATTGAGGAGATCCAGGCAAGACTGAAGCCCCGAGGGGGTGGGGGCGCGCAGAGGCAGGGTGAAGCCTCACCAGGAGAGCGGGCGTGACCGGCACCAGAGCTTCAGCAGACTCTCGGGTGAGGGCATTAGAGAGAGACAGAGAGAAGCTCAGGTCAATTCCAAGGAGTTGAGGTGTTCTGAAGGCCAGCCAGGGTGTGGCCAGGGTGTGGAAGGGGCTCAGGAGCCTCCTAGGGCTCAGAGAGGCTGCCCCGTCCCCTGGAGCCTCTGTCCTCAGTGCCATCTCCCAGGCCACAGGTACTGCTGTGCGGTGCCACCCAGTGCCGTCCATTCCTGGGACGTGTGTGTGTGTGTGTGTGTGTGTGTGTGTAGAGCGGCTCCCTAAGTTTCCGACCTTCTGAAAGGTTGAGGAGCTGAGCCCACCCAGTGGCTGTGGGGGAGACAGATGGAGCCCTCTGCTCAGTAGGGATTAATGCTCTCACCCACAGCCCCCTACAGGATAGAGCAGAGCTGCCCCAGGGGGTTTCCAGGGCTGGAAGTCTTTATAGCAGCACTATCCCTCCCACAGTGATGCAGGAATTAAAATCACAGATCTTGGCTGTGAAGCTGAGGGTTTTCATCACTGCCTCAGGCCCTGGGTCTGTCAAGGAGGTCACCTGGAGCCTGAATCAAGTCTGGTGGTACCAAACCACCCGGGGGGCAGGATCTGCTGCTGCAGGAGAGACTGTCTAGGCTCCACCCACCTGGGCAGTTGCCCCACCCTGTGCCCCACCTCCTCACCTCCGCATTCTTTAAGGCCTCTGATCACAGCTCTTCCTTCAGAGACCAACATGGCAGGACAGGAGACAATGCAGCTGCTGTTGGTCTTGCTGTTGGTGGCTGGCGGATGGGGTATCATGCGCCAGACTACCCCATCCAGGACGGAACTCCTCAACGTCTGCATGGACGCCAAGCACCACAAGGAAAAGCCAGGCCCTGAGGACAAGCTGCATGACCAGGTGAGTTGAGTGGGGTTCTCTGAGCGGGGAGGCGCAGACTCGACTAGAAAGTCAGGAGACCAAAGTGCCCCAGTCCCCCCTCATGGTATTTATTCCTGGGGAAGAAAGATGGAGGCGGGAGGTCGTTCTGAGAAGAGCACTGAAAACGACTCTCAAGCTTGGTTAGCAGTCCAAGGCATAACCCATTAAGCCACCCTGGCTCCTCTGACTGGGTGCTCAAGAAAACTAACCAAGCTCACTGTCATCTAGGCAGTTCTGCTCCATGGTGACTCTGTAGAGCAGGATCGATGAGCCTGTGTGGAGACTCTTGAAGGGACTAGAAAGCCTCCTCTTTCTCATTGGGGCTGTCTAATGAGTTCGAACTGCCGACCTAGAGGTTAGAAGCCCAGTGCGTCACTATGTGACCTATGACCCCACCAGAGCTCCTTTGTCTGTGCTCAAACCGAAAAAGAGCAAAACAAACAAATCAAACTCACAGCTAGGAAGTCTATGCTGACTCAGTGATCCACATGCTCCTGTATGGTTTCAAGATGGTAACACTGCAGGAGTGGAAAGCCCGTCTTTCTCCCAGAGTAGAAGTTAATTTTGAAGTGCTGACCTTGAGATGCCTAGCCCTATGTGTAACCATGCCAACTGGGCTCCTCCCGTGGCAGGGGGCTGGAGACCTTGATTTATATTGAAGATTTATTTTGAAAAACTACTCGCATCCCACTACCATTGAATGAATTGTAGTTCAGAGTGAATTGGGGGCTCGTACAACTCTTATCACAATCCATCCATCCATCGTGTGTCAAGCACATTTGTACATTTGTTGCCATCATCATTTTCAAAATATTTGCTTTCGACTTGAGCCCTTGGTATCAGCTTCTCATTTTTTCCCTTCCCTCCCTGCTCCCTCATGAACCCTTGATAATTTAAAAATTATTTTTTGTCATATTTTGCCCTGTTTGGTGTCTCCCTTCACCCACTTTTCTGTTGTCCGTCCTCCAGGGAGGAGGTCACATGTAGATCCTTGTAATCTTGTAATCGGTTCCCCTTTTCTACCCCACCTTTCCTCCACCCTCCCGGTATCGCCACTCTCACCACTGGCCCTGAAGGGATCATCTGCCCTGGATTCCCTGTGTTTCCAGTTCCTATCTGTACCAGTGTATGTCCTCTGGTTTAGCCAGATTCCTAAGGTAGAATTGGGATCATGATAGTAGGCAGGGGGAGGAAGCATTTAGGAACTAGAGGAAAGTTGTATGTTTCATCATTGCTACACTGCACCCTGACTGGCTCGTCTCCTCATGACCCTTCCATAAGGGGATGTCCAATTGCCTACAGATGGGCTTGGGTCCCCACTCTGCATGCCCCCTTATTCACAATGATATGCTTTTTTGTTCTTTGATGCCTCATACCTGATCCTTTTGACATGAGGTAACAAATCTGTATAGGTACCCAACATTTTCAAAGCATTTTCTTCCCACTTGAGCCCCTGATATCAGCTCCCCATTTCTTCCCCCACCCACTCCCTCACAAACTCTTGATAAGTTATAGATTATTATCTCCATGTCTTACATAGTCCTCTGTCACCCCTCACCCACTTTTCCATTATTCTTCTCCCTGGGAGGGAGTTCTAGATTGATCCTTGTGATCAGTTCCCCCTTTCTCCCTCCACCCTCCCCTAATCCACCTGGTATCTCTGTTCCAGGCTCTTATCTGCAGCAGTGCGCATGCTCTGGTCTAATCTGATTTGTAAGGTAGATTTGAGGTCATGATAGTGGGGGGAAGGAAGCACCAAAGAGCTAGGGGAAATTTGTGTGTTTCATTGGTGCTATATTGCACCCTGGTCAGTCAGTTCTTAAAGGACCTCTGGTGGCTCAGTAGGTTACTCTTTGGGCTGCTCACCACCACAAGGCTGGTGGTTCAAAGCCATCAACCACTGGTAGAGAACGATGGTTTCTTTGCTTCCATAAAGATTTTACAGTCTCAGAAACCCACAGGGGCAGCTCTACTTTGTTAATAGGGTTGCTGAGAGTTAAAATCGAGTCTGTGGCAAAATGTGAGAATTAGTATTTTTTAATGCAAAATTCTAGGCCGAGGGTTTTCATTATAAGTATGCTTAGTTACTGGAATTGGGATGCTTTGAGCATCACCCCAATGGTCACCGTCAAGTGGACAGGAGCATGGATGACACAATGCTTGTTTGACTGCTAACTGTACAGTCGGTATGTCCATTCCAGCAGCTGCCCCAAATGAGCGAGAAAAATGCCGCAACCTGCCTCCGTAAGGTTTTCAACCTAGGACACTGGCAGTTCTCTTCTGTCCCAGAGGCCCTTATGCATCAGAACCCACTCCACAGCAATGGGTGTCCTTGTTGGTTGGTTGGTGAATTTGGTTCTGACTCATGGCAACCCTGTGGTCACAGTACAACTCACTCCACAGTTTTCAAGGGAGTGACCTTTGGGAAGTGGATTGTCAGCAATATCTTGTGAAGCACATTGAGGTACAGAGCCCAGCACCTAATCATTTAGTTCCTATGCTGGCAATGCAATTTCTTTAACTTGCTTCTTTACCTGTAGAAACACTTGGCCACATTCTCAATGAGGCTTAATCTATCTCCCTTGTCCCTACTGCATGTGTGTGAACACACACACACACATATATGCATATAGATTAGATATACCATATACACACATACATGTATGTTGTTGTTAGGTGCCTTTTAGTAGGTTCTGGCCCATACTAACCATATACACAACAGAACAAAACACTGCCCGGTCCATAAAGTGTTGTGGACCCCAGTCATGAGTTCGTGGGTTAGAGTAATTAGGAGCTCAATAAACATTTGAAGCATGCATTTTGTAATGACTGTAGCTCTGGGCAGCTTGCCTTCTACAACCTCTGGGAGCCCCCTCCAAAGAGGACCCCCAGGCAAGTATTTCCACAACAGACTTCGACTGGTTCTGGGAAGCCAGGGCTAGATGGGAGGAGGCTGCAGGGGGAGTGGAGTGGGTATGGGGGTGATTGAGCCCCTGTGTCTTCCCCGATCCAGTGCAGCCCCTGGAAGAAGAACGCCTGCTGCTCGGTCAACACCAGCCAGGAAGCCCACAAGGACGTGTCCTACCTGTACAGATTCAACTGGGACCACTGCGGGAAGATGCAGCCTGCCTGCAAGCGCCACTTCATCCAGGACACCTGCTTCTATGAGTGCTCCCCCAACTTGGGGCCCTGGATCCAACAGGTATGCGTGTCTGCCCTGGCACCCCAACCCACAGCGGAGCCATACTTGCCAACACCTCCGGGGTCTGCTCGCCAGCTGGGGTCCGTTTAGGCCTGGTGTTTGTGCGCTTCAAGCCTGCGCCCTTCTCTCCCCATGCTTTGTAGGTGGACCAGAGCTGGCGCAAAGAGCGGGTGCTGAATGTGCCCCTGTGTCAAGAGGACTGTCAGATGTGGTGGGAGGACTGCCGCTCGTCTTATACCTGCAAGACCAACTGGCACAAGGGCTGGAACTGGACTTCAGGTGATGGGGCCTTGGCGTGAAGGTGGAGGTGTAAGGGTGTGCGGTGTATTTGGGGAGTCAAGCCATTCTGATCCCAATGACTAAAGGTCTCTCATCTTCCCAACAGGGTATAACCAGTGCCCAGCAGGAACTACTTGCCAGCGCATGGATTTCTACTTCCCCACGCCTGCGGCCCTGTGTGAGAACATCTGGAGCCACTCCTATGAGCTAAGCAGCTACCGCCGAGGGAGTGGCCGCTGCATGCAGATGTGGTTCGACCCAGCCAAGGGCAACCCCAACGAGGAGGTGGCCAAGTTCTATGCTGAGGCCATGAGGGCGGCTGCAGCCCCCTGGGCCCCAACCCGTGCTCTCCTGCTCAGCCCAGTCCTGCTGCTCTGGGTGTTGGGCTGATGGCCTGCTGCCTGCTGGTACCCACACAGCACAGGCCTGGCCCTGCCCCTGCTCTCAGTGACTCCGTTTGTGCTCTGTAGCAGGGCCCTGTGAACACCAGGTTAAATAAATAGTCACCCCACCTGTGACTCCGGACTGATTCTTGGGGGTCTGGGGGTGCTTCCAAGTGCCCGTTGAATGATGGTCAGGTGCTGTTGTGGTGGTTCTGACTCAGGATGACGCTGCCTGCAACAGAAGGAGACCCTGCCCGCTCCTGGGCCATCCTCTGTCCCAGCCTGCGGCTGTAGCCACTGCCCCGTCCTCCAGCTGAGGGTCTGCTCCGCGCGCGCTGCTGCTGTGAACTACCAGGTACTGGCTGATCCTCTAGCTCAGGCCCAGTCAGCGCGCTGCCCGTCCTTTTGGACCGCAGCGCAAAACTGGAAGCAGGCAACGGAGCCCAAGCCTTGCGGAGCTGCCTGCTCTTTCCCTAGGAATGGGGGCGCCTCATGCCTGCATGGATAACTGGGAAGCCTAAAGGGGCCAGCAGTGCTGTTCCCCACCCGCTGTGCAAATCCACACAGCACTTCCTGGCAACACTGTTCTGGAGGCTTTGTCTGTGCTCCTCTGAGGTGGAGGTACTGCCATTTATTGCCTGGATCTCTGGGGAGACAGAAACTGGCCAAAGTCCTAAGAGTTTGCGTTGTTCTCAGCCCATGCACTTGAGCTCTTGGCTGTAAACTCTCCCCTGTGGAGTGCACAGCTGTGTGGTGAAGGTGTGCCGGGTCCCTGCCCGGCCCCGGGGGGCTGGGCCTAGGCTGGTCTCTGGTGGAGCTAGGACTGGAAACCATTCCTAGACCCCTTGGGCAGGTATCAACTAAGGACTTGTAAGGGTTTTTCAGGCATTTCTCCCATAACCACAGCAGCATCCCCGGCGTCTCATTGGTTCAACTGAAACACTTCTTGCTCAAGTGACAGTGTGTCAAGCACATTGTGCCTGTGCTGGGAGCAGTTTGCTCTTCTGTGAGACAAGAATCTCTGGAGCTCTCGCCCCTGCGATGGAGTGTATGGGAATTTTGGTTTATGAGGAGAGTTTTCTAAGGAACACAGTATCTGTTAGGTGCTGTTAAGTCTAACCTGACTCAGCAATCCCAAGTCCAACAGAAGGAAACAATGCTTGGTCCTGTTGGGTTCCAGCCCTTTGTGGTATCCACTGTGTCAATCCGCCTCTGGGAGGGTCTGCTCTTCCGTAGCCCCTCTAACTTACCAAGCATGTCTTCTCCAGGAATCGATACCTTGTCCAAAGTAAGAGACAAAGTCTCATCAGCCTTGCTTTCAAGGAGCATTCTGGCTGTACTTCTTCCAAGACAGGTGTGTGGGTTCTTTTGACAGGCTTGATTCTTCACCAGCACCGTAATTCAAACGCCTAATTTCCTCATTCGTCCTTACTTTCGTGCCCAACTTTCTCATGCGGCTGAGGGGGTTGCAAATACAAGCCCGGGGACAGGCCTGCTCCATCCTGTCGAGTCACGGGGAGTTTGGAGTCGACCCGATTGCAGTGTTCGTTGTTTTTTTAGTCTGCCATCCCCCAAATCTGCCATTGGAGACAACCCTCTTCCACCATGAATTTTCAGGGACTGGTTGGAACGATGTGGCAATTAAAGAAGTCCTCTGTTTTGGGTATGGATGGTGGCAATTCCAGTAGAGATGTTTGGGAGAGCTGCTCAGAGACCGCAGATTTTGGGGGAGGAAAGAGTGTTGATTCCAGTTGGCATAGTGCAGGCTGCTAAATTAAGGGGTAGGGAGCAGCCAGAGCCAAGAAAGGGTTGCCTCACAGAACTGATCAAAAAAGAACATGAAGTACATTACCCAAAATACCAAAGGAGGAACCAGAGTCCAGCTCCCTCACTAATTTTACTCATGCCTTTAAAATTATTTATGGGTCTATGCTTGTGGGTCACCTCCGAGAAGCCTCCTACTTTGCGGGCAGGCAGGGAAAGAAGTCTTGTGTTTCGGGCCTGGAATTTTTCTGGAAACCTCAAACCATCGGGATCTCAGGTTGAATCATCCAAGTGTTATTTTGTGGTGGGAATGTCAAATATTGTGGCAAGAACTCCATTTCTTAGTAAATGGTAGGGAGCTTTAGTCACACAAGGGAGAGTAGAAACCACCTGTTGACAGTACCAAGCGGTCTGGTGGATCTAATACAGCAACTGCCAATATCAGAAGGAAAGAATTCTCACCGGGGCGTAATGTGGAAGAAAGACAACAGTCCTGCCTACTGGTGGCGGCCGTTTCCTGCTCTCAGTTCATAACCTCTTTGAGGAGAACATACTATTGCAAATCAAGGAAGAAGAGCCGGAGAAAGAGTTTGTCTTCATCAATTTAGCCAACTTACTCACTTTAAATAATTTTGTTGTAAATATGTAGGTAGCAAGACATCTGTTCTTTCCACAGTTTTCAGTGTGTGTTCGAGGGCATTAATTATGCTCCTTATGTTGTTCACACTTCCCTATGGGTCATTTCCCACATTTCCTATTACCCTTTGTAACTAGTTTTTTCCCTTTTATTATAAATTGGGTGAAGGCTTACAGAACATAATATCAGCTTTATATCCAGCCATTCATAAACAGTTTGTTTAATCTCATTCATCGCAATCCCTGTAACATGACATCCCTTATCCCACTTCCTGCAATTATTCATTTTATTGGGGGCTCTTACAGCTCTTATAACAATCCATACATCCATTGTGTCAAGCACATTTGTACATATGTTGCCATCATCCTTTTCTTGCTTTGTTTTTATTATCCATCATTCTTTTCTAAACACTTTCTTTCTACTGAAGCCCTTGGTATCTGCTCTTCTTTTCCTCCCCCTCCCCCCTCCCACCTTCATGAACCCTTGATAAGTTATAAATTGTTATTATTTTCATATCTTTCACGGACCGCTGTCTCCCTTCACCTATGTTTCTATTGTTTGTCATCCTGGGGGCGGGGTGGTGGTGGTGAATACATCAATCATTGTGATCAGACCATCCTGGGGGCGGGGTGGTGGTGGTGAATACATCAATCATTGTGATCAGACCTTTCTGTGTTTCTGTTTCCACTACTCCTTTTTTTCTGTTTAGGGTTATACTGACATTGCTATCAGCATCCCCCCTCCACCCAATCTCTTCCCGTACCCTCGGAATCATTATTCCCATTACTGTTTCCGAAGGGTTCTCTATCTGGGCTTTCATACAATGAACGATCCTATTGTAAAAAAAAAATTTAGTTTTTGAATGATTTTAATGATACAAATGAACATATGCTGGTCTAACAAGATTATTGAGGTAAAACAAAGACCATGATAGTAAGGGGAGGAAATATTAAAGAACTTGAGGATAGTTATGTGTTTCATCAGTGCTGTACCACACCCTGGATATATCATCCCTTCCATGCAGCCCTGCTGTGATGTACTGTCCAATTATCTTGCAGGTGGGTTTTGGGTCTCCACTTTGTCCATGTTCCTTCATGTCAATTTCACTGCTTGTTTTTGAACTTCTGAAACCTGTTCCCATCGACACTTTATCACCCAGGCTGGTGTGCTTCTTCCATGTGGACTTTGTTACTTCCCTGTTAGATGGCCGCTTGTTTACCTTCAAGCCTTTAAGACCTCAGACGCTATATCTTTTGATAGCTGGGCACCATCAGCTTTCTTCACCACATTTTCTTATGCACCCGCTTTGTCTTCGATGCTTGTGGAGTGTCATACAGTGCCACATTATTGGAACAAACCAATTTTGTACTGAGTAAGATTTCAGTAGAGACCCAAAGTCCATCTGTTTCTTGTGTGTGTGTACAGCTATATATTTATACCTATATATATATAATTTTTACTTTCTTCTTTCCTCCAGACCCACTATCATGTTTACCGATCGTTCACCTCTCAGTAATTCCTCTTGGATACATTTCAATTAAACATGACCAGGAATACTACACCCTCCTTACTGTCAATTTTAGTGCCCTTGCTATTCCCTTGTCCCTGTCGTTATTGGTTCACCACTCCCCTCCCCTGCCTCCTCCCCGCCAATGCCCCTCCCACCCCAACTGTCAGTCCTGTTGCTGGCTTCTTAGGTTTGCTTATCCTTCCTATCTTATATATGGACACCAAAAGAGAAAAACAAAACAAAACAAAAACAAGAAAAAAGGACAAACAGAAACAAAATGAATAATCATAGAAAGAGTTCAAAATCTAACCGTTATCTTCACCCAAAGTAGATGAATATTTCTCTGCTAACTAATGAGCAGGCCCTGTTATAATCTATCAGTTCAACCCCCTTTTCTTTCAGGGTTCCCTATCCCGGGACCCGCTTAACCAACACCACTTGTACCCTTTTAGTCCTCAGTATTCGTGACCAAGAGGTGTGCCTCCTATGAATCCCCATTGCTCTCCCTGCAGTCACAGGTGGAGCAGTTTGGTGCCAACCCCCATCTCATAACACCCTTAGACTTCCAGTGAGGCCCCTTGGTGACTAGCCCCCATCCAGTTCAGATGAGGTGCCAAGTGCTGCCTCCTAAGTCAGATATCTGCTATCAGGATCCCTCAGGCACTTGGTGGCTTTGCTCCCATCCCTGGTCTGTTGTACTCCCCTCTTGGTTGGCCCCCATGTGAGCGGTCAGGCTGACTGCTCTCCAGGAATGGAACTGTATCTTCAGTGCTGTACTCTGTAGCCCTGTCATCTAAGGAGGGGACATCATGTCTTGAGCTGAGTCCAGCCCTGCAGTCCTCACTGTGAACAAGCTGCTCTGAGCAGGAACGTCAGCTTCAAGGAATGAAGTCTCCTCTCTCTCTCCCTTTCCTGTGGGAAGGAATAAACAATACCCTCCCCTTGGGTGGATTAGTACCCTGGTCCCCCATTGCCATATTCTTTTCTTTCCCCACCCTCTGTGGGCTGTGAAGGGTATGAGGTGGGGAGTAAGATGTCTTTCAGCACAGGTGCTATCTGCATCTTTTTTTGATGGCATATGCATCATTGGATTTGGTCCGGTTCTTGACAGAGTATCTGGTCCTCAGCCTGGGAACCGTGTGCTGTGTGTATTTTCCTCTGTGCCCATTCTGTTGTCTGAACGTACTTCAGTGGACTCCTGTGGTACTTGTCCTTTTGTGCTTGGCTAACTTAGCTCAGCATAATATCCTCCAGCTCTTTCCATGAGTCAAGCTGCTTCATATTTCCATCACTGTGTGTTAGGGGTGCATAGTACTCCATTGTGTGTATATACCAGAGTTTTTAAATCCCTTGATCTATTTATTGAAATGTAGGCTGTTTCCAATTCTTTGTGATTGTAAACTGCACAGCGATGAACATTGGAGCTCAGATGGCTGGCTGTGGCCTGTTTCTTATTTCTTCTGGGTATATATACCCAGTAACAGAATTGGTGGGTTGTAAGGTAACTCAATTTCCATCTGTTTTAGTATTGTCAAAACACTTTCCATAGTGGCAGTACATATCTACAAGACCATCAGCAGTGGATGAATGTTCCTATCTCACCACACCTCCTCCATCATTTGTTGCTTTCTGTTTTTTTTTTAATTGGCCTATCTTTGTGGGTGTTAGGTGGTATCTCACAGTCGTTTGAATTTTCATTTCCCAGATGGCTAATGAGTGGGAACATTTTCTCATGTATATTGTCCATTCAGATTTCCACTCTTGTAAATCTTCTGTTCAGGTCTTTTGGCTATCTCCTCAGGGAGAAATTTGCTTTTTTCTGATTGCAAGCTTGCAGCGTTTTGTAGATTTTATTAATAAACCCTTTGGCAGAGAGGGGAAAAAATTGAGGAGCTGATGCCTGTTTGGGCTGGGTCTGGATTGGGCAGCCCCTTATACCAGTTTCTCGAGAAGACAAATGACCTGGCTGAACTTCAAAGCACCTGCCTCCAGCAGTTCACAAAGCTTACCTCCCCGGCAGAACACAGCTGCCTCTCCCTGGCGTTCCAGGAAGCAAGTTTGTTGAGAACAAAATGATTTACTAACAGGTCATCTCCTAACCTGAAACTTGTAACCGCCACACAAAGAACCTCCCTTCCCCACCCATATGTCTTTAAGGCCATACCCTATATAAGTCCCACTGCCTCACTACCAGGTGCAACTTCCCTGACCTAACTCGTTGGGTTGGGGAACCCACTCGGGGGCTCAAGATGCCCTTATCCCTTTCTTTGCTCTCCCTTCCCTCCCGGGAGTTCTTTCCCTGCCTCAATAAAATCTTTCTCAACTTCATGTTCCCGGCTAAATTCTATCTCTATTTTGCGCCTCTGTCTCCAACCTTTCAATACCAATGGCTATAGTAGAAAGCAAATGTTCTGAGAATGATGATGGCAACAAATGTACAAATGTGCCTGACACAATGGCTGGACATATGGATTGTGATGAGTTGTATGGCCCCCAATAAAATGATTAAAAACAAAACAAACCCTTTGTCTGACATGACATTGCTAAATATCTTTTCCCAGTCTGTGGGCTCTCTGATTACTCTCTTGGTGATGTCGCTGGATGTACACAAGTGTTTTATCTTTAGTAGGTCCTACTCATCTATTTTACCTTCCTCTGGGGTATGCATCCTTCCTTATTTCTGATAGCCACGTATTCCCTGCACTAAGGTTCTTAGCTTTGTCCCAATTGTTTTATCGACAATCCTAATACTTTTGGGTTTTACCTCAAGCTCTGTGATTCACCTTGACTTTGTTCTTGTATATGGAGTGAGGTAAGGGTTTTCTTTCATTTTTTTCTAGAAGTAGATATCCAGTTTTATCAGCATCATTTGTTAAAAGGGATATCTGATTCCCATTTGATATTTTTGGGGCCCTTATTGAAGATCAGTTGTCTATAGGCTGCTGATTTTATTTCTAGATTTTTTGTTCCTATCATTATACCAGTACCATGCTGGTTGTTGTTAGGGTTTTTTTTTTTTGGCGGGGGGGAGGTTGCAAATGTTTTTTTTTTCTTTTTTGCAGCCCTGGTTTTTTCTTTTTAATTAAAACATAATTTATTGGGGGCTCTTAAAGTTCTTATAACAATCCATACATCAATTGTATCAAGAATATTTGTTCATATGCCGCCATCATTATTTTCTAGACATTTACTTTCTATTGAGCCCTTGATATCAGCTCCTCTTTTTTCCCTCCCCGACCCGTGTGACCCCTTGATAAATGATCAATTATTATTACTATTTTCACATATTACTCTGACCACTGTCTCCCTTCCCCCATGGTTTCTGTATCATGCTGCTTTGACCCCTGTGGCTGTATAATCATTACAGGTAATGTAAGCCCTCCCACTTTCTTCTTCTTCTTGAGGAGTTCTTTGCCAATTCTGGGCTTCTTCCATTTTCATATGAAGTTCTTAATCAATTTTCCCATTTCTTTGGAAAAAGATGCTGGCATTTGTATCAGGATTGCATTGAACTTATACAAAGCCTTAGGTAGGATTGACATCTTTGCAATACTCAGTCTTCGGCGCATGGGATAGTCTTCATTTTCTAAAGGCCCCTTTTGGCTTCTAGAAACCACATTGTATAGTTGTCCTCACCCAGATCCTTTGTTTCTTTGGTTAGGTATGTCCCCAGCCATCTCCATTTATGCCTGGCTACTGAGAAGGGTACTGTCTTCTGTGGGAAACAGAACCGGGAAGAGAGGGTATGCAGGCAAACTTTCAACACTCAGACATTAAGGAGACTGGGAGACCAGGGCCCCCATGGAGGGAGCTTTCACCTTAGTGGGTTGGAGTTGTGTCCCATCACATTCTCCTAAGTAAAAGTTATTTCCATTAATGCCCCCCCCATAATAATGCCAAATTTAAGGTGCTACTCATGGTCGTTCATTATACTCTTGAAGATCAACTGCTTGAAGAGTCTGCTATCACAGGCAATCAAATCCTATTGTCTGTCCCACCCTAAGGACCGCCACTCCCTTCTGAGAAGGATCATAGATGATCCCCCTAGGAGAAGAGTTCAAAGACATCTAAGGTCAAGCCAGCTCAGAGATGACCAAGGTTAAGCTGCCTTCTTGACTCTAGAGCCCACCCATCTTGTTACATATGTACCTTCCTGTCACATGTATGCCCCTAGTACAACCCCTTCCTGTTGCATGTATGTATACTCCTAGTTGTTCCTCCTCTTGTTACATGTATTCCTCTTCTACAACCCCTTCCTGTTATGTATGTGTTTACTGTGGCCTGTGTGCCGAGATTATACAAAATCCTGAGGTTACAATACGCTCTCTCTCTCTGCTCCGACCTGGCTTCTGAAATCATGACTGGAGGTGAACCCTTGTGTGCTTTATCTGGTCTGTGTCTTTAATTTACCCCTCAATTACACAACCATCCCTTGTACCATTCACTGTGGGAAGGCTGGTCCCCATACTTCTTGATCTTTTTATTCATTTTTTATATCTTACCATTAGTAATATGTACTACATCAAAGCCTTACAGCCACAGAGTCGATTCCAATCCACAGAAACCCTACAGGACAGAGTAGAATTGGCCCTGTGGATTTCTGAGACAATCACTCTTTATGGGAGTAGAAAGCCTCTTCTTTCTCCTGTGAAGTGGTGGGTGGTTTTGAACTGTTGGCCTTGTGGCTAGTAGCCCAACTCATAAGCATTATGCCACCAGGTACTGCATTCAATATTAAAGTACACCTGTAAGTTTATCTGTAATGTTTCTAACTCTCCAATCCTCCTACTTTCTCATCCCTTCTGAAATGTGTCCTTGGATAAATACTACCCTTTTGATGTCAAATGGTTGATTTCTTTGTAAATTTTGATAATTCCATTTATCCTCTCTCCTATCCCAGATCTTCATGGGTGATGTGGTGGTGTCGTGTGTGCTGTGCAGAACAGTGCAAACCACAAGGTCAGCAGTTGGAAACCACCAACCGCTCTATAGAAGAGAGATGAGGTGTTATACTCCTACAAAGTCTCAGCGTTCCACGGGCAATTCTAGCTTGTCCTTGATGGTTCCTAGGAGGCAGAGTTGACCGATGGCAGTGAGGGAAGCATCGTATAGTCAATTTTGTATGAGGTGCAAAATAGCTACCAATAATAAAAGTTTACTTAAGACTAAAGAATAAAATCATCTTGGAAGTAAATTTGTTGACTGCCATCTTGAAAGCCCTTGTGTGTGACCACAGGTGCGCTTTTAACCAACTAGACATGTCCACAATCACTGATTGTGATACTTAATGTTATGTGTCGACTTGGCTGGCCATGGTTTCCTGTTTATCTAAGTACCTTTCATTTTATGACATGATTTACTTATCCACTATCCCTCTAAGGCTCTTGTAAGAGTTATAGTCTTCAAAACTCATGGAGACAGTTCTACTGTGTCCTAGAGCAGTGGTTCTCAACTTTCCTCATGCTGCCACCATTTCATACAGTTCCTCATGTTGTGGTGACCCCCCAAGCATAAAATTATTTTTGTTGCTACTTCATCACTGTAATTTTGCTACTGTTATGAATTGGGTGACCCTGTGAAAGGGTCATTTGACTCTCAAAGGGGTCGAGACCCACAGGTTGAGAACCTAGGACCTAGAGGGTCACTATGTGCCTGCATCAACTTGAGGGTGTTTTTGAGTTTTTTAAATGTGTTGTAAATCTTAACCTTTTATGTTAATGAGGCAAGCAAAGTTAGTGTGGGGTGTGTCTCAAATGACACCCTGACTCAATTCATAGCCTCACTCAAGCCACACGTTATTCAAGGCACCACGCTTTCCCTTTAACTCAAGAGTCTGAGGATGTTACAGGGAGTTAAGCCTGCATCCAGTCTACAAGGGGCCTTAAAAAAGTTCCTGGTGTCCTGGGGGGGAGGGGGGGTCATCACGAGATCGTAATAGTGGGAGCAAACAGTTTTATTGGGGGCATGTGGGTGGAAGAGGAAAGAGGGAAACAGACCGACGCACCGTCAAGGCTCTGTCTGGCTGAATCCGAAAAGCCAGACACGATTTGCTCAGACAGAGTTGGTAGTGGTTTGGTTCTTACAACAGGTGAGATGAACACAAACAGTAACTTTTGCAAAACCTTTGTCAATGCTTTATGATCAAGAAGGCCGGCCAGGAGGAACATTTTGTTGCTCCATCAGGCCAGAATTGGGGACAAAGGGGATGCCTGTCTCCTATTTGCATACCTAGGTCTTGAGCGGGAACGTCATTGTGTGTTCCTCCTTCACCTGTCTTGTCTGACTCACTGCCATCGGTGGATGCCGACTCATAGGGACCCTAGAGAACAAAGTAGAACTGCCCTGGGAGTTTCCTAGACGGTAACTCTTCACAGGAGTAGAAAGTCCAGTCCTTTCCCCCTGGAGCTGCTCGTTTCAAACTGCTGACCTTGCATTTGGAGACATAGCTTTCCCCTGAATGTCTCCTCCTCTGTCTTCCCAGATTACAGACATTGCTACTGCTCTTTCCTGTCTCCTTGAACTTTGGCCGCATGGAAAAGAGAAAGAGAATGTGGGGACTCCAGATGGCATTTGGACTGATTTTTAAAGCTCAGGGTGAACCCAGGGCTCTCTCAGGGGTACCTTTGCTTTTAGGCACTAACTCAATGGAAACAAAGTCCACCTTCTTTCATTTCATTTATCCACAAGTTTTTCTGAAGCCCCCTGCATACTTTGTAGCAGCTTAAATATAAGTTCTGATATAGCAACATCCCTAGTAGTAGAATGGCTTAACAGAGATTCTTATTTCTTGCATATTGTATATTTAATGCACAATTACAATCAACTCGATGGCAGTAAGTTTGAGGGTTTTTCCCCCATAAAGTTTTATTAGGGGGGAGGGGAACATAAAAAAAAGTTTTATTAGGACATAATCCAACTATCATACAATTCATCAAGAAGTGTTGTACAATCATTACCACAATCAATTTTAGAACATTTCCCTTTTTCTTGTACTATTTTCCCCTGAAAACCTTTTTATTGGGAGCTCTTACAGATATCACACTATTCCATAGTTTAATCCCATCAAGCAATGTTGTACAATTGGTACCACAATTTGTTTCAAGCCATTCTTCTTGAACTTGATCTCATCTCCTTTTACTCCCCCCCCTCAAGAACCCTTATTCTACTTGCTGTCTCTATAGAGTCATCAATTCTGGGTTTCATATACTGAAAAACATATAACAAAAATTCAAGCGGGGTACCCCAATGACAAAAAGACATCAGAGCCAAACCCCAATATGAAGAATAAAAGGAAAATAAAAACAAAACCAAATCACAGAAAATGTTGAAAACCAGATCAGGCCCAACGTGTATGGCAGGGGTCAACTGACAAGGTTTTACCATTCAAGTCAGGTTTATAATTTTGATCTCCTATAGTCAACTCTGAAATGTACTCTGTTTCGTAACCCAACTTATTCCCATTCCTCCATTACGTAGAGAGGGAAATCACCGGAGGCTTATTTCCTGTGTAGAGCTCACAAATGTATATTGTGCTCTCACGGCCATCCATAGCCTTCTGCACACCAGAATCTCATGTAATTTGGACTCTGATATGTTTTCCTTCTTTGGCTTCCGATTCTATAATTTGCAATTCTTTGGTCACTGATGTTGGAGGGCTTCTTCCATGTGGACTTACTTGACATCTCAATTAGATGGCTGCTTGTTTGGAAACTTGCCTTTAAGACCACAGGTGCTATTATCTGATAGCCGGGCACCATCTAATTTCTTCACAACACTTTTCTCTATATAGCACCCAATCTTCTGTGTTGAGTTTGAGTTTTGAGCGAGTGTCAGTGTGTATTTAGGGAAGACTCTGCTTCTGATTCACGATTCGGATTTGTGGTGGCTCCATGTTGTCACACATTTCCACGAGACAAGAATCTGATGCTCAGCCAAAGTTCTTTCCTTTTGGATCTTGCACCCAATTTATCACTGTAGGACATGGGGTTCTTGGGACTTGAGTTAGCAGCCTGCCTTCTGATCTGCTAATTCTGGGACTTGCCACGCTGTGTGTAAGCTACCTGCGGTGGTTCTTCAGTTCCTGAAAGCACCTGAGGGTTCTTTCACCTCCAGCCTGATGCATGCCCCAGCATTCAGGACTTCCGCCTTGACAACCGTGGAGCCATGTCCTTGCAACACACGCAAAAATGATGAGGGCAACAAACGTACACCTGTGCTTGACACAATGGATGGATGGATGGATGGTGATAGGAGTTGCATAAGCCCCCAATAAAATGATTGAAATAAATAAATAAAATTAAATGAAAGATTATTTGATAGTTTTGTTTGTTTTTTAGTATGTGTGGGTGTATGAAAATATACACCGCAAAACACACACCAGCTGAACAATTCTTACATATTAAATTCAATGAAATTGATGACATTCTTTAAGCTGTATAAATCTCATGTTTTTTCCCAATTAGTTCACCACCATTAACATAAGCTCAAAGCCCCAATTCTTTTTTTCCCTACTTTTTTTTTTTAATAAATCTTTTTATTGGGGCTCACACAACTCTTATCATTATCCATACATACATCAATTGAGCAAAGCACCCTTATACATTCGTTGCATTCGTCATTTTCAAAATTCGCCTTCCACTTGGGTTCCTGGAATCAGCTCGGTTTCCCTTTTTTTCCTCCCTCCCCCTCCCTCCCCGCTCCTCCCTTCCCCCTGGTCCTTTAATAGTTTATAAATAATTATTTTATCTTATCTTACACTGCCCAGCATCTCCCCTCACCCACCTTCCCATTGCCCATCTCCCTGAGAGGAGGTTACACATAGATCTCCAAGATCGGTTCTCCCTTTCTACACCCCCTTCCCTCCTGTTGTCGCCACCCCCATCGCTGGTGTTGAGGGGTTCGTCTGTCCTAGATTCCCTGTGTTTCCAGATCCCTACTGCTCCACTGTACATCCTCTGGTATAACCAGGTCCACAAGGTAGAATTGGGGTCATGATAATTGGGAGGGGAGGAAGCGTTCAGGAACTAGAGGAAGGTTTTGAGTTTCATTGTTGCTACACTGACCCTGAGTGACTCATCTCCCACCCCCCACTACCCCTCTGGAAGGGATGTCCAACTGTCTACAGATAGGCATTGGGTCCCCATCACGCACTCCCCCTCATTCACGGTGATGTTATTCCCACCACCCCGCATTTGTTGTTTGAGACCTGGTCTCCTCTGCCTTCACGATCACCCATGTTGGTGTGCTGCTTCCGTGTGGGCTTTGTTGCTTCTGGGCTAGATGGCCGCTTGTTTGCTTTCAAGCCTTTAAGTGCCCAGATGGTATATCTCTCAGTAGCCGGGCACCATCAGCCTTCTTCACCACACTTGTTTATGCACAACTTCGTCTTCAGCGTTTATGTGAGGAAGGTGGTCACACAATGATTGTTTTTGTTCCTTGGTGTCTGCTACATGGTCCATTCAACACCTTGTATTTGCTTAGGCCATGTGCTTCTTCTCTGTGGGCTTTATTGCTTCTGAGCTAGATGGCCGCTTGTTTGCCTTCAAGCTTTTAAGACCCCAGACGCTGTATCTTTTTGATAGCCAGGCACCATCAGCTTTCTTCACCACGTTTGCTTACACACACATCTATCTTCAGTGATCATGTGCTATGAGTCAACATTTTTGTCTGTTAGGGAAATTGACAGATGTCCAGAATGAGGTTTGTCATCCATTGACATTTCACCTTTTTTGAAACGAGAAAACCACTCACAAACTTGAGTTTTTCCCATAAGCTGTGTTCAGCATCACAACAGTTTCTGTAGCATTTCCTGGAGCAGGAAACAAAATCTCACAGCCACACACTGTTCTCTTAAATTGGCCATCACAAAAAATAAGGTTTGAGTGAAACTGCTTTTATAAAACAATTCATTGTGACTGGAGAGAACCTTACCAGGCGATGCCACTGTGTGCACAAATTCAGAGCAAGTTGCTGGATGCTTGCCTAGTGGGGAATGAGTGTACTATGAAAGCTTCGCCTAGCGGAGCCTTTTTCCTTTTGGGGGGGTATGTCTCCATATATATATGCCATTTGGTTTATCCATTCGTTTGTTGATGAGTCTTTCAATATCCCCCTTTTGACCCTGTGAACAGTACTATCATGAACATCAGAATATGGATGTGTATCTGTTTGTGTTGCCTTTCCGGGTCTTTGGGATGAATACCTCTGAGCAGAATGGCTGGCTCAGTGGTGTTTCTAAGCTCAAAGTTTGTTTTCTTTTTTTTAATCTTAGGATATTTATAAGACACTAATCTCTTCAGGGAGTTGTTTTAGGAATGTAGCTTTAGGAGACTGCCAAGCATGTCTTCTCTGTCATTCAGTGGCATTGTTTTACATGACAGTGTCTGACTCATATCCTTTCTGATTCCTCCCTTTAAAAAAAAATCATTTTATTGGGGGCTCATACAACTCTTATCACAATCAATCCAACCATCCATCCATCCATTGTGTCAAGCATATTTGTACATTTGTTGCCCTCATCATTCTCAAAACATTTGCTTTCGACTTGAGCCTCTGGTATCAGCTTCTCATTTTACTCTCCCACCCCACCTCCCCTCCTTTCCCCCCGATAATTTATAAATTATTAATTTTCCATGTCTTCCACTTACCAATGTCTCCCCTCACCCAATTTTCTGTTGACCATTCCCCAGGGAGGGGGCTATATGTAGATCCTTATAATCAGTTCCCCCTTTTTACCCCACCTTCCCTCCACCCTCAAAATTTATGATATCTTAAGTAGCAAACTATTTGTTTACGTTGACAAGCTGCCTTGCTTACACATCTAGCTGAATTGCGCTCCTTCTCTTTTTTTCAATCCTCTCTCTATAAAATACTAATTCTTCTAGAAATGCGGAATCCTGATGTTCTTATGTGGTATAATGACCCAATAACATGATGTAAGTCAGTGCAAAAGCACAAAAATTAGTGTGCTTTTTGAGAAGTGAAAGCTCACAGTGGGCTGAGTGAGGCCCCAAACTGGTCATCAGGAAAGTACACACAGGAAATAAGAAAGAACAGATTATGAAACTGAGGATCTGCCTCTGCAAGCCTTCACGCAATTTGTAAGAAAAAGTTTGAATAAATCAATAAACAGACTACAAAGGGGCTTCTAAAAGTTCACGGAAAAAGAGAATTAAGAGATAATGGAATTTTCACATACACTTTTTGAGTCTCCCTTGTACATACGCAAAGGTCATGCTTCTTATTGACAATCAATGTTGTTTAGGTTTCAAGCTGTGCTTCTTAAAATAGACGATCTCTGGAACGCTGCTGAAATGGCAGAGTAAATACGCCTAAGAAGTCACTCCTCCAGGAAAGCGATACAAACACCTGAGTGGAGGTAGGATGCGAAGGGGGGAGTGGGGGTCAAAAGCATCTTCTCAGAATCCTGAAAATTAACCAAAGTTTTTTTTTTTTAAGAATTGGAGGAGATTTACTCAAGAAAAAATGGCCATCAGTAAGAGCAGTGAGCTGAGTGCCATTCTGACTTGCTTTATTCTGATCTTACTCTCCCCAACTCTACAGCCTTCTTCAAAACCAGCAGCCGCATAACTACCCGAACCAAACCTATTCGCACTGGTTGAGTTGAAATGCCCATGGGTTTCTAAGGCTGGAATCTTTGTGCAGCCTACTGCCTCATCTTTCTCCTGCAGCTGGTGGGTTTGAACAGTCAGCCTTGTGGTTCCTAGCTAAGCATTTAACCACGGCACCACCACAACTCCCTCTCAGAACTATCAAACCCAGCAGCAGAGAGTCACTGAGTTGGAATCAACTTAGTGGCACACACCATCAGCAACAACAACAGGTATTAAGGGGCTGGGTGCCACAAACCTTTAAGGCTCAATGACTAGCCCAGTGGTTTGAGGTTCAAACTCACTCAGAGATGTCTTAGAAGGCAGGCTTGGTGATCTCCTTCGAAAAGTTCACCGTCTAGAAAACTCTGCTCAGCAATTGTACTCTGCACACTTGTGGTCATTGTGAGCCAACTAACTACAAACCCATAGTCACTAGAGGGTGAAGAATGTGTTTGGAGGTCCCTAAGAAGCCCCATCTCCGAAGAATTGTCACTATTTGATCAATCTGGCAGCTTCTTACAAGCCCCTTTCACAACACCAGTCTTTCTTTGACCTGACTCAGAGCTTGCAGTCTGTCGGTTTTTCACAGTGTGGTGGCTTGTGTGTTACTGTGATGCTGGAAACTACATCTCTGGTATCTCAAATACCATTAGGCTCATGCAAAGTGAATAGGTTTTAGTGGAGATTCCAGACTAACAACAAGGAATAGGCTGTTCATGTCAGAGGAATTTGCCACTGAAAACCATATGGACTGCATAGAAATTTTGTCTAATATGGCAGGCCTGGTGAATAGAAGCAGAGCATGCTCAGAGACGGTGCCAGAAGACGAGCCCTTCGGTCAGAAGGTCAGAAAGTCAGAGGATCAGAAGGCACTCAGAATGTGACTGAGGAAGTGCTGCCTTCTCAAAGGGAAGTTGACCGTAATGAGCTGAGTGGAACAGAGCACCTCACCTGACCTGGTTGGGAGACAGACATTCACAAAGGTCAGCAGACAGACCTGGAACCATGCATAGGCTTAAAAAAACAACAACCACATATGTCTATCTATATACGATTGGTAGAATAAACAATACAGAGGAGGAAACAACGGAGCAATGACTCCAGGGTTGGGGGAGGTGCATTGGGAAGGAAGGGCCCGGGAGAGAGCGGTGAGCCAACAAATTCAGGGACAGGGGAACATCGAGGGATCTAAAATCAATGGCAAGAAGGGTGGAGAATGGCTGATGGTGTTTGATCAATTGTAATGTAGCCAAGAGGAATTATTGAGAGCCTAATGAAGTGTGAACATGATGGTGGGGCAGGGGGAAAGTAAAAGGAAATAGAGGAAAGAACTAGGAGGTAAAAGCTATATAGAGAAGCATAAATATAGACATGTATATATGTAAATATATTAATATATAAAAATAGAGGTATTGGGCTATATATATCTACATTTATACAGTAAAGCAGCACTAAACCAGCAGATGGACTTTCGGCCTCTACTTGAGTCTTCTCTCAACACAAGAACACTTTGTGATACTCACCTTCCCTACACAATCAGTGAGGACAAAATGGGTGCATAAGCAAATGTGGTGAAGAAGGCTGATGGTGGCTGGCTATTAAAAGATACAGCATCTGGGGTCTTAAAGCCTTTAAGTTAAACAAACGGCCATCTAGCAGGGAAGCAAAAAAGTCCATTTGGAAGAAGCACACCGGCTTGTGTGATCCTGAGGTGTCGAAGAGGTCAGTTATCAGAACATCAAAAACAAACAATCATATCATTGTGAAAGAAAGGGGTCCGAGTGGAGACCCAGAGCCCATCTGTTGATAATCAGACACTCCTCCACAGAAGGACACATGGAAGGGATGACTCATCCCGGGTGCAGTGTAGCGCCAACAAAACACACAACATTCCTCTAGTTCTTTAATGCTTCCCCCGCCCCACCCACGGCCCCAGTTCAACCTCAAAAATCCTGCTAAACTGGCGTATGTACATTGGTACAGATAAAAGCTTTTGACACACGGAATTCAGGATAGATAAACCCTTCAGAAACAATAATGGGAATAGCAATACCAGAAGAGGAGGAGGAGATTGGGAGGGGGAGTAGGGGGAATCTGATAGCAATGATGGCTGTATTACTCCCTCGCCCCCCACCCCCAAGGGGACGAATAACAGAACTGTGGATGAAGGGATACATAGGACAGTGTAGGATAAGATGGAATGAAAATAAAGCGTCTCTGTACCAAAAATAACTAGTTGACATTCAACCCCTTCAGTAGGTGGCACCTGAACAAGAAACAATGGCCATCAAGGAAGAAGTGCATTAACCAAAAATAAGGCTCCAGGAATTGATGGGATATTAATTGAAATGCTTCAACAAGCTGAAGAAGCACTGGAAGCACTCACTCATCCATGCCAGAAAATTTGGAAGACAGCTACGTGGTCAACTGACTGGAAAAGATCCATATTTGTACCCATTCCAAAGCAAGGTGACCCAAGAGAAGACTCAAACTATAGAACAATTTCACTGAAATCACATGAAAGTAAACGTTGACTGAAGCCCCTCCACCAATGGCTGCAGCAGTACATCAACAGGGAGCTGCCAGAGGTTCAGGTCAGATTCAGAAGAGGATGTGGAACAGGGTTCTCCTTACTGATCTCAGCTGACTTTGGTTGAAGACAATACCAGAAAGAGACTTACTTGTGTTTTATTGACTACACCAAGATATTTGACTGTGTGAATCGTAACAAACTGTGGAGAGCCTTGAGGAAAAATGGAAATTCCAGAACACTTCATCGTGTTCATGTGGAAGCTGTACACAGAGGCAGTTGTGCAAACAGAACAAGGGGATGCTGCGTGATTTAAAAATCAGGAAAGGTGTGTGTCAGGGCTGTATCACCTCACCATACTTCTTCAATCTGTATGTGTAGCAAATAATTAGAGAAGCTGGATTTCATGAAGAAGAATGTGACATCGGGATTGGAGGAAGTCTCACTGACAAGCTGCAATGTGTAGATTCCACAGCCTTGCTTGCTGAAAGTAAGAAGTCCTAGAAGTCCTTGCTGATGAAGATCAAGTATTTCAGTGTGCAGTATGAACTATGACTCAATGTAAAGAAAACCAAAATCCTCACAAATGGACCAATTGATAGCATCATGAAGAAGATAATAAAGTTGTCAGGGATTTTGTTTTGCTTGGATCCACAATCAATGCTCCTGGAAGCAGCAGTCAAGACCTCAAACGATGCATTCCATTGGGTACATCTGGTGCACGAGACATCTTTAAAGTGTTGAAAAGCAAGGATGTCACTTTGCTTGGCATGGTATTTTCAGCAACTTCATCTGCGTGTGAAAGTTGGACACTGAATAAGGAAGACTGACGAGAAATCAATGCATTTGAATCGTGGTGCTGGAGAAGAATATCGAACGTGCCATGGACTGCCTATAGAACACACAGGACTGTCTTGTAAGGAGGACAGGTAGCATGCTCCTTAGAGGCAAGGATGGGAGACTTTGTCTCAAGTGTTTGGATCATCAGGAGAGACCGGTCCCAGGAGAAGGACCCATGCGTGTTAAAGTGGAGAAACAGCAAAAAAGTGGAAGGTTCTGAACGAGATGGATTGACACAGTGGCTGCAACAATGGCCTCAGTGGTGAGAACAATTGAGAGGATGACACAGGACCTGGACAGGGTCTTCCTCGTGTTGGCATCTAACAACTACAACAACAGAGCTTGCTCGGTGAGAACAAATTAGGCCCTATCAAAGGCTTAAAGAAGAAATAATATCAATTCTTCACAAACTTCTTCAGAAGAGACGAGGAGGAAACACTTTCCAACTCATTTATGGTTCAAATTGCTTTATTTTGATCACCACAGCACCGCTAAACTACCCAACTTGATCCATGACTTCCTGACCATGGCTCGTATGTTCATTGTCCAAATATGATCAAAAGCAACCTCATAGAAGAAAAAAAAAAAAGAAAAGCAATCCAATCTCTTCGTACTAGTGACTGAAGGCGAGTTAGACTGAAATTCACTTCTGGAAAAGGCATGTGACAAATATGAATGTGCAACGCTACCATTTTGAACTGTTTAATGTTGCTATTTCCACACGTTGTACGTGTTAGTGATGTGGGGCGCTATTTGTCAAAAATACATGGTATACACTATTGCCAAGTAGAATTTCATCCAGGACCACAAGCTAGTCTAACACCCAAAAAAATCAATCTTAAAAAGGAAAAAAAAAATCAATGCAATATATCATGTTGCTAGGATAAAGAACACAATCACATGAACATATCAATTGATTCAGGAAAAACATTTAATGAAATCCAACATCCTTTCATGGTGATAATAAATAAACACTGAAAAACTAGAAATATATGGGAACTTTCTCAACCTAATAAAGGATATCTATGAAAAATGCGTTGCTGCATCATATTCAGTAGTGAGTGGTTAACTGTTTTCTCTTTATGACCAGAACTAAGGATATTCATGGTCCCTATTCAACATTGAACTGAAGGGTCTAGTTAGGGCTATAACTAAAAAGAAAAAGTATCTAGATTGGAAATAAAAATTAAAATGATTTCTAGTCATAAATAGCAGAATATTGTATTGCAATCATCATAAGGAATTCACTAAAAACAAAAACATTCTAATCAAGAACCAATCAATGTCCAGCAAGTCTGCAAGATACTAGATAAAAAATCTGTACGTAAAAATTAATTGTATTCCTATACACGATCAACAAACCATATGGAATTAAATCTAAGAGATTAATTCCTCCATCACAGCAGCATCAAAAACAAAGCAACAACAATTTAGGAATGAGATGAACCAAAGAGGTGTAAGACTGAAAACTACAAATAATGGTCGAAAGAAGCCAAAGACATAAATAAATGAAAAGCCTCATGCTCATCGGTCAGAGACCCAACACTGCTGAGATGGCACTACTCACCAATAGACCACTACTGAGTTAATGCAATCCTTGTCAAAGTCCCAGGGGATGCTTTTGTCAAATCACTCATCTGATCCTGAAATGCAAGGCATACGCTAACCTTGAAAACTTGGACAGTCCAGACTTTCCCATGTAAAATTTTACTCTACAAGTTGCAGTAATCAAGAAAGACGGTACTGACCTAAGGATAGACAACGAAATAGAGTTGAGAATTTACATCTTTTTTACAAGAGCGCCAAGACAATTCACCGGAGGAGGAACCAGCTGTTGGACAAAGTGGTGCCGGATCACCTGGATGTCCTCATACCAACGAATCTAATTAGACCTCTACATTACATGCCACAAAAAAAAAAAAAAAAGAATTTAAAAATGAATCAAAACCTAACTGTAGATGAAACTTACAGCATTCTTAGGAAGAAAACGTCATGAGGAGGCTTCAAAGAGTTTGTGGAAAATGGAATGAAAAGATAATGGATTTTTTCCATAAGCTTTCAGAAACCTCTTTGTAGAAGTAGATTGCTGTGATTTGGGACCATGGCTTTTTAGATATGTATGACACCAAAGGCATAGTGATAGAAGAAAAAATAAATTCCAATTCATAAAAATTATCAAATTTTTACGTGCAAAAGAACACCATAAAGAAAGTTCAAAGACAACCCATGGAATGAGAGAAGATATTTGCAAATCATATATCTGATAAGAAACTTGTATGTAGAACATATAAAGGATTCTTATAAGTTAACAATAATAAAGAAACAAAACCCTCAAAACTCACTGCCACTGAGTTTATTTCTACTCAAAGAGACCTTACAGGGCTGAGTAGAGCTGTCCCCGTGGGTTTCCAAGGCTGTAAAGATTTACCAGAGTAGAAACCCTCATTTTTCTCCCACGGTGGATTCAAACTGCTGACCTTTCAGTTGACAGCCCAACTGGAAACTGTACTAATTACATAATTTCATGTCAACTTGATAAATAAGTGTAGGGGTGGAGTCTAGCCTGTCAGTCAGGTCACAGCCTGATGACATCTCCTTGTGGGCACGGCCTTCTCATGAGGATTCTGGGAACTCTCTCTCGTTCTCTCTCTCTCTTTCTCTCTCTCTCTCTGTCTTGGTCTTCCTGTTGACAAGGCACTCTGGAGACTTCCTGAAACCTTCAAGAAGTCTCTCACTCTGCTTTCACCTTCCTGCTGTTGAGTCACTGGGAGAAATGTTGGGAACATAATTTGAATAGATTTTTCTCCAATGAAAATAGACAAATACCCAATAAACACACAGATGTTCAACATCACTGCCCATTAAGGAAATGCAATTCAAAAATCACAATAAGATATCGTTTCACATCCATAAGGATGACTAGAATTTTTTTAAAAATCAAATTAAAAAATCAAATAATAAAATGTTTTGGTGAGGTTGTAGAGAGATTAGAATTCCATAGCAGGAAAGTGAAGGCAGCCAAAGATAGAAACCACCCAACTCCCCATCCATGGATAAACACACATGGGAAAGCCCTGCCACTGACTATTGCTTCGCCACAAAAGAACTGATAAGCGTTACAACATGGATGGACTTTGAAAACAGTATGCTAAGTAAAAGAAGCCAGTCCCACCCCCACAAATCACATGCTGTATAGTAGATGACGTGTCAGGAACAGGGCAGCAAGCAGATCAGTGGTGTCTGGGGTCCTCAAGGAGGTTAGGAATGGGGAAATGATTGTTAGTAACTACAGGGTGATAATAGTGTTTCGATATTAAAAGATGCAGAACAAGGACTATCGTGGCTGAAAGCGGGTGTCAGGAAGGTGTTCCCCTGTGTTTTGTTGACAGTGCGCAGGCATCCACATGTGTGCATCATAACAAATGGTGTTCACAATCAGAAGCATGAGAGTGCAAGCACACTTCCTTGTGTTGGGTGTGGAGCCAGCACGTAAACCAAAACCAAGTCCCTTGAACAGAACAAGGAAATACTGCGTGGTTTGAAGCCAGGAAAGCTGTGTGAGGGTGTATCCTTTCCCCATATTTATTTAATCTGGGCGTCAAGCAAACACTCCAAGAGGCTGGACTACGTAAGAAGCACGAGGCGTCAGGATTAGAGGAAGACTCGTGAACAAGCTGTGATATACAGGTGACAGTAAGCTTGTTGACTGAGCAGGAAGAAGACTCAGAACACTCCTGATGAAGATCACAGATGGCAGCCTCAACGTAAAGACAGAAATCCTCACACTGGTAAGTGGGGGAAAGGCTGAAGTAGCCCAGGGTCTCATTTTCCCAGTATCCACAATTATCACCCATGGAAGCAACAGTCCAGAACTCCAACAGCGTATTGCTCTGAGCAAATCTGTTGCCCAGAGCTCGTCAGAGTGTTAAAAAGCAAACATGTCAGGTGGAAGCGAGGGCCTGGCGGCAGTGGGAAAAAAACAAAACAAAGCAAACAAACAAAAAAGCAAACATGTCACTTTGAGAACTCAGGTGTGCCTGACCATGAAATTCTTAAGCACGTCCTCTGCATGCAGAACCTTGGCAATGAATAAAGAAGACAGAAGAAGAATCGATTCCTTTGAGTTATGGAGTTGGTGAAGACTGTTGCGTATCCTATGGTGTGCCAGAAGAATGAACAAACGTCTCTCAGAAGGACAGCCAGGATGCTCTGGGATCCAGGTGCGAATGGCAAGACTTTGCTCACTTACTTGGGACATGTTACCCGGAGGGACCAGTTCCTGGAGGACGTCATGCTTGGTAAAGTAGGGAGGCTGTGAAAAAGAAGAAGACCCTCAATGAGATGGGTGACAATGTGGTTGTAGCAATGGGCTTCAACATAAGAATAAGTGTAAGGACGGTGCAGAACTGGGCCATGTACGTGGGATTGCTATGAATTAGACATGACTTGGTGGCACCTAATAGCCACCACAGCAACATTAGATATTGGTACTGGTTGCACCACTCAGGAACACACTAAAATCACTTAACTGTTACTTTAATAGGGACCATTGTATTGTATTTAAGTTATATCTCAATAAAGCAAAAAGGCATATGCAATTACCTTCAACAGCATATGTCTTTAGGGAATTACCTATTAAAACCACAATGTGACACGGTACCTACTGTGGCTAGAACTCAAAATCATTGATAATGCCAGATGGTGAGAAGGATGCGGAGCAACGTGAATGCTCATTCGTGGCTGGTAGAATGCAAAATGGTACAACTGATTTGAAAACAGTTGAGCATTTTCTTAAAGCTCAGTATAGCCTTACCATGTGATTCTTGCCACTTGTCCAGTTGAGTTGGAAACTTAGGTTCACAAAGAAACCCATTCAGAAACGTGTATAGCAGTTTATTCAGCCACCGGATACTGGCAGCAACCAAGATGTCCTCAAACGAGTGTGTTAGACAGGGTTCTCTAGAGAGACAAAACCAGATTGCTGATAATTTTAGATATCTATATCTGTAGATATATATAACACAAGAAATGAATTGCTAAATTATATACAGATAGATATATAATACAAGAAATGAACAGTTAAATTATAAAGCAGTGCAAATGGCTCAGTGCAACTCACTCCCGTCAGAGGGTTGTGAGACACTGGCAGTCCTTCAAGTCTTGAGGGCCGCCAGTTCGTCCTCTGTAGAGATATTCAGGCTATCCCGGCACAGGCAGCAAACAGCAAGGCAGGTCACCAACCGTCAGCCAGGTCAATAACAGTCAGTCCCAACTCCAGAGATGTACATTCCAATTCTCTGATGAGGCAAGTCTTAAAAGGACCTCAAATGAAAGTGACACAGTTCATAGGTTAGGTGGTGTCCCACAGGTAGTGTAGCCTGCAAATTGAGGCACAGAACAAGCAAGGCAGCCGCACACTGGTCCGATGATCAAAGAGCGAGAGACAAGAAAGGTGAGGTTCACCGAGCCATTTATCTCTCCGCCCTTCAATTAATTCCACATGTTTATCGGCCAGGCTGGCACAATAAACTAACTATCTCAATGGGTGACTGACAAAAGAGATGGTGGCTCATCCATACAATGGAATGTTGTGTGACCATAAGAAGTAATGTACATCAAGCCACAGAAGGCTAGAGACGAACCTTCAATGCATCTGCTAAGTGAAAATAAGAATTCGTCTAAAAAGGAACACATACTGTATGCTTCCAACTATCTGTCATTCTAGAAAGGCAACAGGAGAGAGAGAGTAAAAGACCAGTGGTTATCAGGGAGGGGGAGGTAACGGGGTAAATGGGGGATTTTTTAGGGCTATAAAATTATTCTCTGTGAAACTATAATGGTTGATATCTATCGTTATGAATTGGTCAAAAGCCATACTCCCTTCCTTCAAGTCCATTGTGACCCCACTAAATGTGTTTCCAAGACTGTAACTGTTTACAGGAATAGAAAGCCCTGTCTTTCTCCCACAGCGCAGCTGGTGGTTTCAAACTGCCAATCATGTGGATCGCAGCCCAGAACATAACCACTATGCCACCAGGGCTCTTGTTGAAACCTGCAGAACTGCTTCTACAAGTATAAGTCTCGGTGTAGACAATGGGTTATATGAGGGGGCTTCAAAGAGCTCATGGAAAAATACCATTGCATTTTCACTGTATTTTCCCTGCACTCTTTGACACCCCCTTGAAGTTAACGTATCAGTACTGGTCCATCAGGCGTCATCAGTGTACCACACTAATGCAAAATGTGAGTCCGGAGGAAACGCTGTGGGCAAGGTGCTGAGAGCTGGGGCACACATGGGACGCTGTTTGCTGTGAGTCAGAATCGACAGCTGGCACTCTTTGCTCAGCTATCCTATAAACCTAAAATCGTATTAAAATAGGAATTTACGACTATTTTAGTATTAATCTGATCAAGCACCCAATAGGGTGCTAGTCCATTAATTTTTAATTGTTAAATTGAGTCTGTACGGAACAAAAAAACTAAAACAAGAACAAAACCCCAACCAGCTGCTGTCTGGTCCCTTGTGACTCATGGGAACCTCCTATGTGTTGGAGCGGAACTGGGTGCCACTGCATTTCTAAGGGCAGATACAGACGAGATAAATGACTGTCACAGATGACAAAGGGAACAGAAAACCCATTTCTGTGTTTTTGACATACTTTATGAAAAAAACCCATCAATAAAAGTAGAGACTAGACTAACGAACCCCAGCACGCTAACACCAAGTCAAGCATTGTCAAGGTTTTGTGTCACTTGCCTTCACTTTACCTTTTTTTTTTTTTTTTTTTGAGAATACCAGAAAGATATTGACTTACATTTCTTTCTTTTTAAATCATTTTATTGGGGGCTCATACAACTCTTATTCTCTTTACCTTTCTTAACTGACGTAGTGTTTGTTTGTTTTCATTAATATGTATACATACATATTTCCAAGCCAGAGCCTGTCATTGCTAGAGGCAGTCTCTCCAGCGCTCTCTTTCTCACCACGGTCACTAAACCAAACCAAACTCTGCTGCCCCCAGGGTGATCCGGCTCACGGTCACCTCGCAGAGCAGGGCAGAACTGCCCCTGTGGGTTTCCAAGACGGGAACTCTGCACGGAAGTGAAAGCCCGTGTTTTTCCTGCGAGCGGCTGGTAGTTTTGAGCTGCGGTGACCACTAATGCCACTGAAGCTCCTGCCCACGGTGACTAAGCACCACTTTAAATGGTGGTTGCTCCTTCAGCCTGGATTCCAGAATGAGGAGACCTGACACAGAGGCCCCACTTCACCTTTGGCTGACCGTTAGCAGGAGTCCTCTCTCCCCACAAAGGGTGTCTTCTTCAGCCATCCCAAGATGGTTTGTTATGGCTATATATTTTTAGCTACCAGACTCATACATCTTCTGCATTAAGACTTTTAACCAATATAAGTCACGTTTTGGTCGTCCTTGGTTTTTCCGCCAGAATTGCCAAGGTAATGTTGTGACGTGCTCCTTGGAAGCGAGGTGAGACTTTGCTCATGTACTTTGGACATGTTACCAAGAAGGGTCAATCCTTGGAGAAGGACGTTGTGCTTGGTATAAAAAACAAAAGACTCTGTGTAAATCCCTTCACTTCTGGGTCCCAACTTTCGCCTGGATGCTCATGACTGAATCTGATAACTATCATTTACACGCAGACGATAGTGTGGCCTTCTCAACAATTTTCTGGTAAGGAAACTAAAGCTCACTAAGAATCAGTGTTTTTCCCCAAAGTTATGCAAGAGGTGGAATGGCCCCTGGGTCCCCTTGGCCAGAACCCAAAGTCTGGCTTCTTCTCTGCGGGCCCTTGTCTTCATCCAGCTAGCCTGACCCTGGGGTCATTTGGTTCTGAACGTTTTTTTGATGCTCCCTTGGCAAGACGAGAGAGTGCAGATTTTGATGAATGCGGAATGTGTAACGGGAGATGAACGAAAAGAGGAACAAGTCAGATAATGGAGCCTTGAAGGGGAGGACGCCTGAAAAATTAGGGAAGGAAGAGTTGAAGGCGAAGAGCTGAGTAAGGGAATCCCACTTTTGTGTTTATTAGAATGCTCATAGTCTGTCCTTCCCCCATAGTCTGTCCTCCTGGGGACCTTCCAGAGAGCTGTTACCAGCCTGTGCAGAGCGGAACGCGTGTGTGCTCAGGACCGCAAAGGAGGCGCAGGCAAGTGTCCCCAGGAGGAGAGGGTGGCAAGAGCGATGGGGAGAGGTGTGTAGGGAAAGGGCCTTTCTTTCTTTAGGAAAATAGGGCTAGTGGAGGGAGAAGTGTTTTTTTTTTTTTTGAAGAGGGGGATCTACAACCAAACACAGAGTCCCAGGAGTGAGTTCCGGACGAGCGAAATTTCAAGGGACTTTTGCCAGAGCTTGGTGACCCACTACATGTGAAGGTTGATGAGACAGAGGAAGAGGGCTTCAGTGACTTCGGCCCAAAGGGGCAGAGCTGTGCTCTGTGGGGGTGAGGAGCAGGGTGCGCCACCAGAAGGGAGCAGGCGCATGACTCCAGGCTCTCATTCTCGTGACTCTTCCACTATGTACGACGTTTCTGCGGCTTGTTTTCCCAGGGTCCCGTGGAGAGCCGGGGTGTTAGCCAGACGGAGTGGAGGAGGTCAGAGAGTCAGGATGGGAAGGGGAAGCCAGCCATGTATTGCAGAGCACAAGGGATCGTGCAGTCCAAAGCAGCCCTGACTGTGGTCTCCCTTGAGCCTCGCAACCGTCTGGAGCTCAGAGCCGAGCCACTGCCTTCCCTGGGGATTCACAAAACGTCTAAGCTGGCATGGGGACCCAGGTGGCCCAGGGTCTATCCATAGGGCACAGAATGAGGGCAGCGGGTGTGTACCAGCAGACGTACCTCGTATGTCCCTGACCCTTTTCTCTAGAAGCAGGACTAGAACAGCATTCCTTAAAGACTTTCACAGATAAAGTCTGGAGAGGAGTTGAGGGCAGCGTCTGGCACCGTGACTGCTACCTGACAGACTGGAAGCTTACACCATCAGTGGCTCTGTGGCAGAAGGGACCTGGCACTGCTTCCGTAAAGATGACAGCTTAGGAAGCCCCATGGGGTCGTTCTACTCTGCTCTGTAAGGTTGCTTTGAGTGGAATCAACCAACCTCACATGACCTTAATGAAGAGTCGGGGAAGATTCCATCAGGGCCCACCCACTAACCCCAGTTGCCTTCCTCAGGCCTCCAGGGTTGAGGTGGAGGGACCCCCCTTTACCAGCCTGCTGCATGGCAGCCTCCGGAAGCACCAGGATGCTAGCACTGAAGGGAGGGGGCTGACGCCACCCTTCACTGTGGAGATGGGGAGACTGAGGCAGGAGCTGAAGGAGTCTGCTTTCCTCCGACCTTGGCCTCTTTAACCACGACTCCCTGTGCAGGGACAGAAAGGCATGGCCTGGGGGTGGATGCCACGACTGCTGCTTGTGGTCTGGGCAGCCACGGTGTGCAGCGCCCGGGACAGGACAGACCTGCTCAGCGTCTGCATGGATGCCAAGCACCACAAGACAAAACCAGGCCCCGAGGACAAGCTGCATGACCAGGTGAGAATGGAGCGTGGCTGCAGGCCGGGCAGGCGGCTGGCTCTGACACAGAGAGGAAGTGGAGTTCAGGGAGGCGAAGGGTTAGCTGTCCCCCACATCTGAGTTATCACTGTGGTAGTGGAGGGCGGTAGGGTGGAGAGAGTGAGGTGATCCTGGTGCACCCCCACAAAGGGGTAGGAGGTAGTCAGTCACTGGGTAGGTGCCTCATAGGTGCCTGTGTTTTCTGTCCATGATGTCATCACATGTCAATGGACCGCTGACCTGCATCCAAGATGTTCTCCTCTGCAATGCACAAATGAGGAGACTGAGGCCCAGAGCACGTGGACACCCACAGGAACTGACCTGACCAGCCTTGGGGGTGGAATGCAGGAGGCCAGGAGAGGGTTTCATTTGGGAGCTGGAGGTGGAGGAACGGTGAGGAAGGCGAGTCTTCCTGTCTCCCTTGCATGCCGGCCCCACGGAGTGCCAGGACTAGCGGAGAAGACCCTGGGCTCGTGAGAGGGGACGGAGGGGCTGCGGGTCCCACCTGGGTAAGCATCTATGCCGGTGGGTCACAAGCCCTTGGGTCTCCGTGTCTGCTTTCCACAGTATTCTGCAGACGCTTCACTGTCGTCGTGTGAAACTCCGACCTATAATTTCCACCTGTAATTTTTTTTCTAACCCCAAATGTTATTTATTTAATACAATCATCACAGGGTGCAAATGGAGACTTAATTTAAAAAACAAACACAACAGAAAAGACACCACACGTTGAGATAAGAGTTCTACACAGACATCAAGGAGCGGGGTGGAGGGAGGACAGACAGCTACAGAAGAGAAGAGAACACAAGGACAGGGAAGGTCAGGGCTCTTGGCTGGAGACTTGCTTTGAGTAGGTTTCCTGCAGGTATTTCTTAAAGGCTATGGGGTTTTTCCAGAGTTCCGCAGCATGTATGTTCAAAGGGCTGTCGATGTTGGGCTCTCCCAGCAGGCTCTGGATGGAGAGGAGAATCGTCCTGACGTCATACAGGGCAGACCACTTGTCCTTCAGGATGTCCAGGCAGATGTTACCCTGAGTGTCCACGTTGGGGCGGTAGCAGGGGGTGAGGAACTTCACTGTCGGTGCATTGTAAGGGTAGCCACTGGGGACCTCCAGGGAGAGCTTATACCTCAGGTCTTCATAGACTGTACCAGCTGCTCTGTGGATGGTCCCTATCCACTTGAAAAGGTTGTCTGATTCCGGGAAGGCAGAGATTCCTTTGTCGCCAGACATCATGAGGGTCATCAGCTCCTATTGTAGCCTCTTGTCCACGGAATCCCGGGCTGCGCCCCCGCTGGGCTCGGCTCCTTTCTGGGCGGCTATGACACTGGCTGTGGCTGGGTCGCGGTTTTGGAAGGCCATTCGCCCGGTGTTGGCAGACGGGATCTCCGGAGACTGGAAGCCAACTGCCTCCACCTATAATTTTAACAAAACAGAAGCACCGAAAAACGAACGTACAATGGAACAACATGTTTCCACATGTGAATTCTCTGCTATGACGACATGAGAAATGGAACCAGTTTCCATACCAACTCATGGAAACCTCGCACGGGTCAGAGTAGAATTGTTCTACAGGGTTTCCGAGACTGATTTTTCAGAGTAGACCCACAACCCTTTAAAAAAAACAAAAAACTTGGTATGCTATTTACATACCCACAATTCAATAGTTCAGTCATTTTAAGAAGAGTTCTGCGATAAGCGATCATCAGCACAATCAGCTTCCCATGAGGCAGCTCTGGGTGAACCCAGACCTCCACTCTCTCGGTTCACTGCCACGTAGGGATTGTGGAATTACCCATTCTTGCTTGAATGCGTACTGTCACCCTGCATGGGGCAATCGGAAGGACTGACAGGAAAGGGAACAAGAACACACAGGAGCTGGTCAGGAGACTGACTCCTGTGACCCCGTCCGCCCTGCAGGGTGAAGCTGCCCTCTGCCGGATTGTCATGACTGTGACCTTTTGCGTTTTGAGTTGTGACCTTTGGGCAGCAGATTGCCAGGACTTTCCTCCAAGGTGCCTCTGGGTGGGTTCCAACCATCAACTTTTCCGTGAGAAGCCAAGTGCACCATCCAGGGATTCCCAAAGCTGGATACAGGCGTGTTCTAACGACAAGAATACGGGCAAACACAAGAACCGGTCCTGCCGTGGAGGATGCGATTTTCTGAAACATTAAATAGCGCCAGGGAAACAAAGCACACGGGATGACAGCCTTCCATTTCACAGCCTGTGCAGTCATGGGAAAATCCAGTCTATATAGAATTAGGAAACCGTAGATAGGCTTATCATCCATATAGCTCCAAAAAAAAAACCCCAAAAAATGTAAGTGCCTATTATCTGTCTAGGTCCCTGGGTGACATAAATAAATGGTTTGATCTAGGCTGCTGATCTAAAGGTTGGCAGTTTGAAGCCACCCAGTGGCCCCGTGAGAGAAAGAAGAGGCGAAAAGGCAATCTACTTCTGTAGACTCGGCTCAGCTCACTGCCACCGAGTGGATTCCCGCTCATAGCAAGGCTGCAGGTCTCGCCCCACAAGTTTTCCAGATTGTCACTCTGTATGGGAACAGACAGGCTCCTCGCGCTCACTCAGAGTGGCTGGTGGTTTCGCTGACCTCTCAGCGGCCCTATATGTAACCCACTAGGCCAAGGCCCCAGGGATCCTCAGGAAAGACCAGCATTGACAAAACCCCCAGGATTGCAGTTTGATTTTTAACACCAGGCTTCCAGGAGTGGAAATTGCCTCAAAGGCAATGGGTTTGTTTGTCTTTGGCTCCCCTGCCCCTATAGTGTCTGACACTGGTCAGACTACCTGCTTGCCCAGAAGAATATCCTTAGTCGACCTTTGGTTGTCACTCCTCTTTTAAGTCTTTGCTCAAATATCACCTTCCAGTGAGACTTTTCTTGATCAACATACTCAAATTTCAACAATTCCCCACACTCCTCGATCCTTGCTTTAGTTTCTCCCTATCATTTATAACTTGACAAAACTTATGTTTCAGTATTATTGTCCATCTCGCTTGGCCAGAATCTGAGTTCCTGGAAGACATATTTCTGTCTGCTTGGTTCTCTGCTGCATTCCCAGCATCTAGAACAGGGCCTGACGTACATACAGCAGGTGCTCAATAAAAGTTCTTAATGAAGAATCGATAAAAGATTGTTAAAGTGTTAAGTGTTTATTAAACAACAACATCACAAAGTGAAGCTACAGTTTCTTGACACGTGCTCCATCTTGGACTGTATGCTTGTGAAGGAAGCTTCTCAGTGTGAGTGAACTAGCAGGGCAGCAGTCTGAAACGCCCGGTCTCTGTGCAGGAGAATCCAGGGCTCCCGACTCCTGCACAGAGGGACAGTCTCGGAAACTCACAGGGGCAGTTCTACCCTGTCCTCTTGGTTCACTACCGGTTGGCATGGAGTCCAGGGCAGTGAATTTCTTTTTGTTTCTTTGTTTTTCTCCTCTTCCCCCAAATAATTCTGTGTTACTTTTAAAATTTACACCATAGTTTCCCTAACTTATTTGGCCTACTACCCCTTTTCAACACCCCCCACCATCCCCCCCCCCAAAAAAACCACCAAACCTTAGTGACCCACGCCACCCCAGCAATTAAAAACCTTTGGACTGCAAGCCCACTACCCAGGATAAAGTGTAAGTATCTGCTTTTGTGGATCATTTGCGCGCCCCCAGGGGGCAGTATTACCCACTTTGGGAAAGTGGTTCCCATCACATCGAAATGACTGTTTTCACATCCTCAAAGGACTCACATAGCATCCCTTGGAAATGTTCCTAGAGTTTGGTGAATCAAAGGAAGTCAGAAGGGGTAAGATCAGGGCGGGAAATCCTCAAAGCACAGCCTTTGCTCCTGTGGGCGAATGGGCAGGGGCATTGCTGCGATGGATGAAGACTCCTCAGTGCAACTTCCCTGGCCTGTTTCTCGCCACTTTTAATCCTCTTAAAACTTCTAGTAAGCCCTCATGACCATTGTGGATCCTTGGGGAAAATCCATAATGACTCCTGTGGACTCTTCCAAACAAAACCACGAAGCAGTCGCCATCCCTTCCTGAGCTGACTCCTTTGGCTTGAATTTTACTGGTCCAGCAGACTCCCCTTGGAAGCCACTGTTTGGATGCCCCCGCCTTTTTAAAGCTACTCTAGCAAGATTCAAACACACTTTCACGGAGTTAATTCCAACTCATAGTCACCCTAAAGGACAGGGTAGAACTGGCTCTGTGGGTTTCTGAGACAGTAACTCTTTACGGATGTAGAAAACCCCACTTTCTCCTATGTAACAGCTAGTGGCTTTGAACTACTGACCTTGTGTCAGTAGCCCAACATATAACTCAGGATGCCACCGGCGTTCCTCTAACAAGACCGAGACACGTGGATTCCGAAGAGAACATGTCTGTAGCCACCCACTGATCACAGAGATGCGTTCAGCACAACTGCGTGCATGAACAGAACCCCGACTGGCTGTGCTCTTTTTTTTTAAACTGGAAATACTTCGGGATGTACCTTTGCCTTGTATAAGTGATAGTGCTTGCCCCCCAACATTACATTCTTTCTGGGCCCCAAACCCTCAGGTCACGTGATTGTTATTGTGGAAGTCCCATTTTATGGAGGCCAAGTGCCCAGGGCTCTGCCCAGTGAGGGTGCCTGGGACAACCTACCCCGGGTGGGAGAGCATGAAGCAAATATGGGGAGTTTGGAGGTGGCAGGTAGCTGTAGTGGGGGGCAGGAGTGAGTTCTGTGGCTTCCCCCACCCCCAGTGCACTCCCTGGAAGAAGAATGCCTGCTGCTCGGCCAGCACCAGCCAGGAGCTGCACAAGGACACGTCCCTCCTGTACAACTTTAACTGGAACCACTGCGGCCAGATGGAGGCCAAGTGCAAGCGCCACTTCATCCAAGACAACTGCCTGTACGAGTGCTCCCCCAACCTGGGGCCCTGGATCCGGCAGGTAGGGGAGCATCCCCACAGATCTGCACCAGGGCACTTGCAGGGAGGGTAGTAGGCCCCCACTCCCAGCCCTCTTCAGTCTGTAGCTGCAGGGACTCTCCCCCCTCCCCACCTACCCAGGTGGACCAGAGCTGGCGCAGAGAGCGTTTCCTGGATGTGCCCTTGTGCAGAGAGGACTGTCAGAGCTGGTGGGAGGACTGTCGCACCTCTCACACCTGCAAGACCAACTGGCAGAAAGGCTGGAACTGGACCTCAGGTAAAGGCCTAGGTGGGGAGGAGATGGGAAAGGGAAGTAGTGCTTCTGCTGGGGGTTGGCAAAGAAGAGGTCTGGCCCCAAAGCTAAGGACCTTTCCCCCCTTCAGGCATTAACGAGTGCCCGGTCAAGGCTGCCTGCCACACCTTTGAGTTCTACTTTCCCACACCTGCCGCCCTGTGTGAGGGCCTTTGGGACCACTCCTACAAGGTCAGCAACTACAGCCGAGGCAGTGGCCGCTGCATCCAGATGTGGTTTGACCCAGCTCATGGCAACCCCAACGAGGAGGTGGCCAAGTTCTATGCTGAGGCCATGAGGGCGGCGGCAGCCCCCTGGGCCCCAACCCGTGCTCTCCTGCTCAGCCCAGTCCTACTGCTCTGGGTGTTGGGCTGATGGCCTGCTGCCTGCTGGTGCCCACACAGCACAGGCCTGGCCCGGCCCCTGCTCTCAGTGACTCCGTTTGTGCTCTGTAGCAGGGCCCTGTGAACACCAGGTTAAATAAATAGTCACCCCACCTGTGACTCCGGACTGATTCGTGGGGCCCTGGGGGTGCTTCCAAGTGCCTGTTGAATGATGGTCAGGTGCTGTTGTGGTGGTTCTGACTCAGGATGACGCTGCCTGCAACAGGAGACCCTGCCCGCTCCTGGGCCATCCTCTGTCCCAGCCTGCGGCTGTAGCCACTGCCCCGGTCCTCTAGCTGAGGGTCTTCTCTGCGTGCACTGCTGCTGTGAACGACCAGGTACTGGCTGATCCTCTAGCGCAGGCCCAGTCAGCGCGCTGCCCGTCCTTTTGGACCGCAGCGCAAAACTGGAAGCAAGCAACGGAGCCCAAGCCTTGCGGAGTTGCCTGCTCTTTCCCTAGGAATGGGGGCGCCTCATGCCTGCATGGATAACTGGGAAGCCTAAAGGGGCCAGCAGTGCTGTGCAAATCCACACAGCACTTCCTGGCAACACTGTTCTGGAGGCTTTGTTTGTGCTCCTCTGAGGTGGAGGTACTGCCATTTATCTGCCTGTATCTCTGGGGAGACAGAAACTGGCCAAAGTCCTAAGAGCTTGGGTTGTTCTCAGCCCATGCACTTGGCCTCTTGTCTGTAAACTCTCCCCTGTGAAGTGCACAGCTGTGTGGTGAAGGTGTGCCGGGTCCCTGCAGGCCTGGGGGGCTGGGCCTAGGCTGGTCTCTGGTGGAGCTAGGACTGGAAACCATTCCTAGACCCCTTGGGTAGGTATCAACTAAGGACTTGTAACAGGTATTGTTAGGTTTCTCTCTCCGGCCTAAATTTCAACCTCAGTCCTTGGCTCCACCTGAGAAAGATTTCACGCCGAAGCCGGGCTCGTGATCCAAGTGAATTTAATGAAAGTTCAAAGAAGCATCAGGTTTTACGCGGCACCCATAGGATTCCTTTGACCATGCAGCCTGGCAGAGACTGCTCCGGGACACGCAAGGATCTCTCCCCTCCCACGAAGATGACCAGACCACCCAAGCAAGACAAGACAAGACCAAGAGCAGACAAGCCCCTCTCCCTTCTGGTCCCTGCCTTTTCAAGGGTTCCCGGGGGAGGTGTGGTGAACGACCCCAGGTCGATCCCATTGGCTGAATTGCAGTCACCTGGCCCAGGTGGGCTGCTCCAGGTGTAACGCCCATCTGGGCCCACCGGCTGGAAAAGCCAGCTTTTGTCCTTTGCTGGCTCTCCTGGGCAAGAGTAAATGGACTTCCCAGTTCCCTAGGCTAAGCTACCTAACAGTATCAACTAAGGACTTGTAAGGGTTTTTTAAGGCACTGCTCCCATATTTAGCATAGTTTGTAGTAGTATAAATATGATACATTATGTTATAGTGATGTTTCTAGTATCTTTCTCATTCTAGCTACATTTGAATGGGGGTGGGGGAGGGGTGGGTGTGGGTGTGGGTGTGGGTGTGGGTGTGGGTGTGGGTGTGTGTGTGTGTGTGTGTGTGTGTGTGTGAAGGATTCCGCTTCTCAAGCTTGATTTCTGTTTAGGGCGGTTGGAACCAGCCCAGGAAAACTTCAGTGAGAGGTGGCCAGGTTCCATGCTGAGTCCATGAGTGGGACTGACTGAGTCCTGCGGGACTGGACTTCTGTTCAGTCTCATTCTGGTGCTGTTACTCTGCCTCATGGGCTGAGTCCAGCTCTGCCCAGTCCTCCCCTCTGCCTGCTCCCCAGCCTGGATGATCAGGAGAGGCTCACCTCTGCTCCCACACAGGAGGACGCCCTACACATGCCTCCACTCATTACTGCTACCCAGTTCCTGCTCCAATGGCAGGGCATGGGTTGTCCAGTAGCCAGAGCTAATAAACAGGCTGATACATCCATGTTCCGAGGGACTGTTTTGGTGATGAGTTTTATAGGTGAGTGAGTCTCAGTTCACCCCTCTTGGAGCTCTTCTGATTAGAGCAGTGGTTCTCAACCTCCTAATGCCGCGGCCCTTTAATACAGTTCCTCATCATTCTTGGCCTTTTGGCTAAGATCAAGTATAATACAGTTCCTCATGTTGTGGTGACCCCCCCCCAACCATACAATTATTTTCGTTGCTACTTCATAACTGTAATTTTGCTACCGTGATGAATTGGGCAACCCATGAGAAAGGGCCTTTAGAAACCCCACCCCCAAAGGGGTCATGACCCACAGGTTGAGAACTGCTGGATTAGCGTAACTAGACCTAGGTTTGAATCCCCAGCTCAGCCACAGGCTACATGCAAATGAAACAGCCACTCCCCTGCTCCCAAAAGGAAATGATTAATTAACCTTCCCTAGGGGCTGTGGAAGGGAAAGGAGAGGGCCTGGAATGCCGGGATCCCACTGCCTATACTTTAGTACTCAGGGACCCTGTTACTCTGGTGACCCCCACCCCAAGCCCCCAGCCCCGTCTCTCTGGTCCTATGCTCAGTTCTGCCACCAGAGAGGCCCCGTGGGATTCCAAGGAGGGCTCTGGACTGCTGGTGGGGCAAAAACAATCTCACTGCTGACCAGGATGTGAATGTGAGCAGTTCAGTGGTACGATTCTTGCCCAACTTGCAGGTGGGGAGACCTGGGTTCAGTTCCTGGTCAGTGTAACTTATGGGCAGCCTCTGTCCATCTGCTAGCTACGAAGCCAAGCAGTTTTCTGTAAGAGCTTCACGATTAAGGCAGACTAGGAAGAAAGGTCTGGCTATCTACTTCTGAAAATCAGTCCATGAAAACCCTATGGGCACAGCAGTTGAACCTACGTGGTGCAGGACCAGGCAGTTGTCAATTTTTTGTGCATGATGTCACCCACCATGCATAGTGAGGCATAGGGGCCTCAAAGAGGGAGAGAGCTGATTGGAGGGAACTTCCAAGAGCCTTGAATGGGTCCAGCCTGCCTGTGTCCTGGAGGTGCCGGTAGAAGGGGGTTGGGGCTTCTCTGGGCAGGAGCAGGGCCTCTTCTGGCACCTTTGTCCCCTCTCAGATTGGTAGATAGGTTTGTTCTAAAAGTTTGCAGGATCTCCACGAAACCCAAATAGCAGAAGCAGGCTTGGTCTTTCCTCTCACCCCCACCCAGTGCTTTTCTCCGCACCCGGTGGACCGCAGTTTCCCTCATCCTCAGAAAGGTGCAGGAGTCTGTCTGAGAATCCTCCGCAGGTGGACAGCGGAGCTCGGATTAGAATCCAGGTAGACAGATTCCAAATCCGGAGGTTTTGCCCCGCCCCCCGCCCCGTACCAGGTTAACTTTCCCTCATGCGATTAACCGATGAGGAAAGCCGGCACATAGTGGAGAATGAGCTGCTGGATTTTTGACAAGATCTCGAGACTGGGCTAAGGATCTGGGGGTAGGGGCGGGGGTCGGGGGCAGGCGGGGGGCTGTGTTTATTATGTTTATCCGCTCTGGATAGCCCACAGAGGGAGCCACCTCCGGGTCCCAGTCTTTGTCCCAGCCGGGTTAAACTGTGAATGTCTGAAATGGAGGCAGGAGCTTGTCCAGCCGGACCCAGACTCCGCCAACAGGTTTAAATTCGTGAAGTAAAAGTACTATCCGAGGCTAAAGGGGACCTCGAAAGGGTGGACTGGAGGGGACGGACAATGGGCGGCGGGCTGGATGCCTGCGCCTTTAAGGAGCCAGGGGGCGGGGGGCGGGGCAGGAAGCGGACTCCCCCGAGACGCCGCCGAGGGCTAGACCTTTTTTTTTTGGAGGGGGGTGGGTGGAGGCGGGGCGGGGCGAGCTCCCATCTGGCCACGCCCATTTCCGGAGGTCCCGCCCACCTCGTCCCGCCTGCCGTGGGCGGGAGGAGGTGAGGCCGGGGACCCCAGTGAGCCCCGGGAGCCCTGGGAGGGGCGTCCCGCCCACAGGCGTTAGTTTGTTGACTTGGAGGGAGTCGCTGGGACGGGGGCGGGTGCTAATAATACCCGTGTGTTCAGCAGTCGCGCTTTACAGTTTACACAGCTGTCACCTTCCTTACTCCTTAATTAATAATAAAAATAGCCGCCGCTCGGGAGCGCCCGCCGGATGCCAGGCGCCGTGCCCAGAACTTGACCAGCGCAGCCTCATTGACAGAGCGTAGCCCCATTTCACTGAGCGAGAAGCCAAGGCTCCCAGAGGGCCCGCGACCGGCCCCAGGTCACTCCGCGGCCCGGCGGCTCCGGGACCCAGCGGGGACCCGAGGAGGCGGGGCGCGGTGCTACCCCGGGCTTCTCCGAGCACCGCGGGGGCGGAGCTGCGGGCGGGGCGGGAGACGGGGGGGGGGCGGCGCAGGATGGCCATCTTAAGTGGCCTCTGAGAGTCCAGGACCTCTTCCCCTGGGAAGGGGACACCGGAGCGGCCCCGGAGGTGGGGATCTGCGCGCGACCATTGCGACCCCGGGAAGAGGTCGTGAGCCCTGGGTTTGGGGGGAACTCTGCTAGTTGAGGTAGGACTGGGGGCCTCCCAAGGCTTCACCCCTCAAGGCCCTGGCCTGCGGGTACGGAGGTGGTGCCAGGGAACTTAGCCGAGTGTGGGGGAAGGGCTCCCTGGCCAGGCTGGGGAGGGACTGCAGGGGGACCAGGCTTGGAGGGGAGCGGGATCGGATCTCTATGGGGTACTGCCATGGGATTTGTTGGGAGCCAGACTCAGTGGAGTTTGGGGGTTCAGATCTTAGGGAGCTGGGCTTAACGGAAGTTGGGGGGGTAGTCCGCTCGGATGATGGGGAGAGGGGCGAGGGGAAGTTCGTCCTGCATCCTTCCAAGATTTTGAGCTCCCGAACCTGTGAAAGTGTAGGGGGCCCGGATGGGAACGATTTGGGGTGAATGAGACCTTGATGAGAGTTGGGGGTCTTGTCACTGGGTGTTTGGACAGGCGGCTGAATTCTTGGGGCGGCAGGAGGACGTGACAGCCCAGAACCGGGACCTCGAAGGGACTGGATCTTCGAGGGGTGGTGTGGGGAGGCAGGGTCGTGGTAGAGTTTGGGAGTCTAGTTAGCCCCCCGGGGAGGGTCTCGGGTCCTGTGGGAATGCGGGGGGCTTGATCTCTGCAGAGAAGAGGTTGTGGGCAGCCGCGCTCCGGGCCGCGGGCCCATTGGAGGGGGAGGGGGCCGGTCGCTGGCTCTGCGCTCGCTCTCGCCCCTCCCCCGCCGTCTCCGAACAAACTTTTCTTTCTCTTCAAGTTGAGACCGGCGCTGCAGGCGGCGGCGGCGGCTGCGCGGCGAACGTGGCGGCCTGTGCAGCTGGGCGCGGAACCCCCTGATCCCCGCCGGCGGATCCTGCGGCTGGACTCCGGCCCCGGCCCCGACCCCGGCCTGGGGCGGATGGCTCGGGGCTGCTGGCGCTGAACCCTGCGCGGCTCATGGCCTCGGCGTGCGGGGCGCCCGGCCCGGGGGGCACCGCTCTGGGTAGCCCGGCCCCCGCCTGGTACCACCGCGACCTGAGCCGCGCCGCCGCGGAGGAGCTGCTGGCCCGGGCAGGCCGCGATGGCAGCTTCCTGGTCCGAGACAGCGAGAGTGTGGCTGGCGCCTTCGCGCTCTGCGTGCTGTGAGTGGGGCGGGGACGCCCGGGTGGCTGCAGGCTCTCGGCTGGGGCCAGGGGCTGACTGGTCCGACCCAGTGTGTGAGGACAGTCGGGGGCAACTGGGGCCGTGGGACGCCAGCGCTCTCCAGAATGGGGTCCCTGCCTTTAACCTGGAGCCAAGGTGGATGCAGGGAACACTTCCTGCTCTGTGTCTGGGTGCAGTTTCTGGGGCCTTGTGTGTGGTGCCCTATGGGCAGCCCCCCCCCCTCAAGGTGGAAGGGGTCAGAGGCGTGTGCTCTCCAAGGTATTGTTTATAGAAGGACTGAGTGAGTGGTGGACCTGGAGGGAGATGGAAGCAGAGGGACAGGAAGGGGTGGGAGGGTGCCCAGCCTCATCTGTCCCCATAGGACTGAAGTTGGCTACCTGGCTGGCTGCTGTGAAGAGTGGCTGGGTTAAAGGCAGCTATGGGGAGTAGGGTGAGGCTTTGTCACTGCGTCATGAATCAATGGGTCAGTGTGTGCGCCCCCTGGCTCTGGGGTCAGGCCCGGGCATCTGGCTGCTCTACTCTTGAGCTGTGTCTGGGTGCTGGGCTAGCCCTGGCAGCTCTCAGTGGGCCTGACCCTGTGGCTTTTTCAAAAACTGTGTGGGGTATTGCCTTGGAGTTTGGGAGTCTCCCTGCTGATGGGCTGGGGCACCCTGCAGGCCTCTGGAGTGGAAGAAAGGCAGATGGGAGTTATTAGGGGGCTGCCTTGTTTAGTTCATCTAGTCCTCCTCCGTCCTGTGACCCCCCCCTTCTGTTCTCCTAACACTTTTGGGGGGACATTGGCCAAAGCCAGTGGTTTTCACTTGGGGTTAATCCTCCCCTTCCTTCCAGGGGACATTTGACCCGGTCTGGAGAAAGTTTTGATTGTTTCAACTGGGGTGGGGCTACTGGCACCTAGTGGGTGGTAGCCAGAGGTACAGTCCCCCTACCACAAAGAACCATCTAGACCAAGATGTCAGTAGGGCTGAGGCCAAGAACCCTGGCCCAAGCAGTGGACTTGGAGAGGAAGGGATTCTATAAGTGTCACCACAAGTGTGAGGTCCACCACAAGTCTGGAGGGCTGGAGAGGGACAGCTCAGGCAGATGAACCTAGGAACCCTGCCTCTCTGAGCCATACCCCTAATTAGGGACAGAGGGAGGCAGGTGGTGGTCAGCTGTTGAGTGGGAGGGGGACAGCTGGGGCTTGTGTCTGGGTGAGGGACGTTATTGTCTGAGGATAGAGAGAATTGACTCCATTGCTAGGGGAGGAGGGGTGAAGGGTCTATGTCTGGTGTGCCGTGGTGGGGTAGAGGGCTGTATACTTGTCAGCAGACTCTGGCTGCCCTTTGTATCTCAGGAGCTAGGGAGTAGGACTCTGGCATGGTGGCTTCTTAGCCTTCCCAAGCAAATACTTACTTGCTTCCCCATATATGCCCCCACATGTACATGGATAATATCCAAGGCATGCCCCTGTCCCAGCAAGCAGGAGCAAGCCAACCAGCCGGCCAGGAGACAGGCCCAGGCTTTACATCTCAATTCTATTGTTTTTCCTCTGTGAGTGCCCCCCCCCCACCCGTTACCTCACCTGGAGAATGGGTATAGTACTGTCAGCTGCAAATTGTGAGAATTAAATGAGCTCATGTGTGGGATTCAAAGTGCCTGGCCTTACAGAGACAAAGGGTTCAGTTAATGGGATGGTGTTGTAAACACAGACCCCAAATCCACAAACCAACACACCCAGTTATCCATAGACACCCACTCAGCTTGGATCTGGTCAGCTGACCTTTTAGGGGAAGAGAGAGCCCTGGATCCAAGGGTCTGAGTCTCTTGAACCATGTATCTGGTTCCTCCAGTGCCAACACGAGAGGAGCCCTGGTGGCGCCGTGGGCTCAGACTGCCAACCACAAGACTGGTGGTTTGATCCCACCAGCTGTTCCATGGGAGAAAGATGAGGCAGTCCGAGTCTGTAACCATCCACAGTCTTGGAAAAGCCTGTGGGGCAATTCTCTGCCCTAGGGGTGACTCTGAGTAGGAATCGACTCTGTGACACTCCTGGGTAAGTCCATCCCGAGTGGAGGTGGAGGCAGAGCCAGTCTTCAGCCTCCCACCAAGTGCCGCCTTTGTGGAGGAGGCCTGCCTCAGCTGTCACCTGTTCAGCTGTTGCCACCCCTCTGTCAGTTCCTCTCTTGCCCCTCCTCAGTTCAGGCCTCGTAGAGGCCTGGGTTTCCCATGAGGGGCCCCTTGGAATCATCGCAGTTCCCTGGTGTCTAGGGGAAGACGGGAGAGAAAACCCTAGGGTGATGCCCTCATAATGCCCCACAAAACCACGACAGACAGCAGCGTACACACAGATGGTTGGCGCGCATGTGTGTGAGCACGCTGCCCATATGCAGAGCACACAGACGTTGATTGGGCTTCTGTGAGGACTCTTAATTCTGGCCAGGGGCCCAGGCTGGTACCGCAGCCCAGAGGGGCTGTTTAGACAGCTGTGGAGGCCACAAAAGAACTGCCTATTGCTTCCTGAGCCCAGTGGCGGGTGTGGAGTGTGTGTAGGTCTGAGGGTAATGGGTGGAGGCCAGCACTAGGCCTGTGGAAATGGACTGGACATGCTATACAGCCTGGCTATGTGGTTTTAGGGAGAAGACCTCAAGGCGACTGCCAGGCCTAGGGGCTTAGATTCCAGCCTGGGGTGACAGAACCTGACCACCTCCCCCCCCACCCCCCACCTTTGCCATCAGGTATCAGAAGCATGTTCACACGTACCGCATCCTGCCTGATGGAGAAGACTTCCTGGCTGTGCAGGTGTGAGTTTTGACCTCTGACCCCTAACCTGCCCTAGGGGTTTTATGACTCTGGCTGACACCCGCCCTTGCCTGCCTGCAGACCTCCCAAGGTGTGCCTGTACGCCGCTTCCAGACCCTGGGGGAGCTCATCGGCCTCTACGCCCAGCCCAACCAGGGCCTTGTGTGTGCCCTGCTGCTGCCCGTGGAGCGGGAGCGAGAGCCGGACCCACCCGATGACCGGGATGCCTCAGGTGCTGCCCACTGTGCTGCCCCACCCCATCCTGCCCCCAAGCTCTGCAACACCGCTCCACCTCCCCTTTCTAACTCCCTCCACCCTGGCACCCCCTCACCTTGGAGTCCAGTGCCAGGGTCCTGGACCCTTTGTCCCTGGCCTGCCCCCTACCCCATTGCTGTGACTCTTGTCCACAGATGGGGAGGATGAGAAGCCCCCACTGCCTCCACGCTCTGGCTCCACCAGCATTTCTGCCCCCATCGGGCCCTGCAGTCCCCCACCCGCCCCTGAGACCCCCACAACTCTGGCTGCTGAAAGGTAAGATGACCCCTAACCCCTTACATGAGATAAGAAGTCCCTTTTTGCTCTTGAGAGCTGCCTCTCCAAGGGCCCCTGTGAAATCTCAGCCCCAGAAACCCCGTTAGTCCCCTGTGAGGCCTGGGTAGGGATGGACTAGCGGGTTGGGGGGGGGGGGGGGCAGGCAGGTAGAGCCTGCACCAATTTCATCCCACCCACCCCCTGCCCTGCAGTGCCCCCAATGGACTGAGCACTGTCTCACACGAGTACCTGAAGGGTAGCTACGGGCTAGACCTGGAAGCCGTGCGAGGAGGAGCCAGCAATCTGCCCCACCTCACTCGCACCCTTGCCACCTCTTGCCGCAGGCTGCACAGGTACCTGCCCTGAACCTCTTCCTCTGACTGTCCTCACCTGCTCCCTTCACCTGCTGTGCCAATGCCCTGAGCTGATCTGTGACCCCATGGCAGTGAACAAGCCTATTCCTCCCCGGTGTCCCTGTGTGGTCATGGTGGAGGCTGGGCAGCCCACTCAGCCCCGGTCCCTGTGCTGAAGCTGGGGTGAGGTTCTTGTCTTCCCTAGTGAGGTGGACAAGGTCCTGTCAGGCCTGGAGATCCTGTCTAAGGTGTTTGACCAGCAGAGCTCGCCCATGGTGACCCGCCTTTTGCAGCAGCAGGTGGGACTTGGCGGGGAGCCGGAGGGAGAGGGCTCACAGTCCAGGGCTGGGCTGGGGCTGGGGTGCTCACCTACAAGCCTTGTTCTCTCCCCGCAGAGCCAGCCACAGACTGGGGAGCAGGAGCTGGAAAGCCTGGTGCTAAAGCTGTCGGTGCTCAAGGACTTCCTGTCGGGCATCCAGAAGAAGGTGGACTGACTGGCCCCTGACCGCAGACCCCCATCCACCATTCCCTGCCTGCTTGCCTTGGCCCCACCCTGACCGCCTCTCTGAACCTCCAGTTTAGCACTGATCACAGACAGTGTTAGGCCTGCCTCGTGCCCCCCTGCCCCTGCCACCCCCCTGATCTTGCCCTGCCCCCTCCAGGCTCTGAAGGCCCTCCAGGACATGAGCTCCACAGCGCCCCCAGCGCCTCTGCAGCTGTCCACACGTAAGGCCAAGACCATCCCCGTGCAGGCCTTTGAGGTACATGGCACGGGATGCCAGCCGGGGGCCTCAGGGCAGAGGGAGGTTGGAAGTGAAGGAAGGGTGACCCAGCCCAAAGCCTTGTCAGCAGCCTCCCCACCTCTTGTCCCTGGGCTGCAGGTGAAGCTAGATGTGACCCTGGGTGATCTGACTAAGATTGGGAAGTCACAGAAGTTCACGCTGAGCGTGGACGTGGAGGGTGGGCGTCTGGTGCTGCTTCGGAGACAGCGGGACTCACAGGAGGATTGGACAACCTTCACCCATGACCGCAGTGAGCAGACCACACCTGGGCAGGGAGCCGGGTGGGGCGGGGCCTTCAGGTCTAGGTGCATGGCCCTGTCTGACTTGTCCCCTGACCCCAGTCCGGCAGCTCATTAAGTCGCAGCGGGTCCAGAACAAGCTGGGTGTCGTGTTTGAGAAGGAGAAGGATCGGGCGCAGCGGAAGGACTTCATCTTTGTCAGCGCCAGGGTGAGTGGCAGGTCACGTGAGTCAGGGCCTGCTCTGAAGACCTGGCATTGGGGGGCATAGGGGTCTCTGGGTGGACCCTTCTGGCTGGATGGGAAGAGAGAGGAGGCATGATAAATCATGTTGCCCGCCAGCCCCCTCTCACTTCCCCCTGGCAGAGGTGGGTCTGGCAGAGTTGAGAATATCTTTATTGAGGGTGGGTGGGATCAAATAGGCACTTGGTGAACATACATTGAGCCCCTACTATGAGTAGGGGATACTTGCTGCCCAGCCGGGCATCCCTGGTGGGGGCAGGGGGATCCCTGACAGGTTGCTATTCCCCCAGAAACGAGAAGCCTTCTGCCAGCTGCTACAGATCATGAAGAATAAGCACTCCAAGCAGGACGAGCCCGACATGATCTCTATCTTCATAGGCACCTGGAACATGGGTCAGACCCACGTGCCTGGGGAGGGGCTGGGCGTGGAGAGAAGCCCAGGGTCGAGGCTTGACTCCGCCTCCCTGTCCCCTCCCCATCCAGGAAGTGTGCCCCCTCCGAAACACGTGACATCTTGGTTCACGTCGAAGGGTCTGGGGAAGACCCTCGACGAGGTCACGGTGACTATACCTCATGACATCTACGTGTTTGGGACCCAGGAGAACTCAGTAGGTGACCGCGAGTGGCTGGACCTCCTGCGCGGCGGCCTCAAGGAGCTCACTGATCTGGATTACCGCCCGGTGAGGGGGCCTTGGAGACAGGGCAGCCCTGGGGAGGGGTCACAGGGCTGTCCCTCACTCTAGCCCCTGGGAGATCTCTTCTGAGTCCTTTCTTTCGGGGGGAGGAGGGTCCATCCTCCTCTGGCTGCTCAGGAAAGAGGGGTGGCCGCCACTCCGTCTGACACTGACATACAGGCCAGTGGATAACCCCAAACCTTGTCCCCAGATTGCCATGCAGTCCCTGTGGAACATCAAGGTGGCCGTGCTGGTCAAGCCAGAGCACGAGAACCGCATCAGCCACGTCAGCACATCCAGCGTGAAGACGGGCATCGCCAACACCCTGGGTGAGCACGTTGGGCAGGGCCCCTCTGTCCGCACCTGCTGCTGCCTCTAGCGGGGCCAGGCTCTCCCTGTGATGGTGGGCGGGGGGGGGGGGGGAGGGCGGGTGTCAGAGCTTTGTGAAGCTGAGTCATGCTCCAAATCTTCCAGTTCCACCAGGAAGAGCAGGGCTTCTACCCTCTTTTCATAGATGGTAAAGCTCAGAGGGTTGAGCAGTCTGCCCAAGTCTGCACAGCTAGGAGGGTAGATTAGGGCAGACTCCGGGCGAGGTCTCCTGACTTGCAGGCCCGGGCCCCTTGCTCCGGCGACTGCAGGTTTGGGAGAGCGCGGGGGTCTGTTCACAGACTACCTGCCTCAGGTTTTCCTGACAAAATTTACCGCGGGGGCAGCTGGGGACGTGCTCCGAGCCCTCCTGCCTTGGTCCTTCTGGAGGGCGGTCCACGTTCTCCCTCTGTGCTGCCTCACAGGGCGGAGGGAGAGGCGGGAGTCCTCCGAGGGTAACCCGGGTCGGCCTCTTTCACTTGCCTCCACAGGGAACAAGGGGGCCGTGGGCGTCTCTTTCATGTTCAATGGCACCTCGTTTGGCTTTGTAAACTGCCACCTCACCTCAGGGAACGAGAAGACTGCTCGGTGAGGGGTGCCTTTCTCATAGCCTCCATACCCTGAGCCCCTGTTCTCCCGAGAGCTGGTCTTTCCCCCACACCTCAGCATATGACCTTCCACATCTCTGTCTCCAGGGCCCCCTGCGCCTCCCTTCACTCCCACCTCCAGGCCCCTCTGTCTGTCCCTGTTTCTAACCTTGTCCCCAGCTCCTTTCTCTGGCCTCAAGGACCCCAGTCCCTATCCCGCCCCTGCTCCCAGAGACGTCCTTGCCTTTCCTCCTTTCCCTGAGTCCTGACCCTGGGGACCCCCGCCACCCTAGGCGGAACCAGAACTACCTGGACATCCTGCGGCTGCTCTCGCTGGGCGACCGGCAGCTCAGTGCCTTTGACATCTCCCTGCGTTTCACTCACCTCTTCTGGTTCGGTGACCTTAACTACCGCCTGGACATGGATATCCAGGTGCGGGTGGGGCCTGGCAGGAGCTGGTGGGCAGCTGGGTGGAGGGCAGGGCAGGTAGGTGGGCTGGCACACCTGGCCCTGGCTCAGGAGGGATGGGTCCAGGCTCTCTGTCCTCACGCCAGGAGATCCTGAACTACATCAGCAGGAAGGAGTTTGAGCCTTTGCTCCGGGTGGACCAGCTCAACTTGGAGCGGGAGAAGCACAAAGTCTTCCTTCGATTCAGTGAGTGTGGGATGCCGTGGGTGGTCCCTGTGGGCTCAGGGCCTTCTGAACCCCCAGGTTCTCAGGGCCGTGACCTGCTGCCTACCTTCCCCAGGTGAGGAGGAGATCTCCTTCCCACCCACCTACCGCTACGAGCGGGGTTCCCGAGACACATATGCCTGGCACAAGCAGAAGCCAACTGGGGTGAGCGAGAAGAGCAGGGTTGGCCTTGGGCAAGCCCCCTGCCTCCCAGGGCTTAGTGGGTCTGAGCATGTCTGAGGTGGAGGGCCGGGCCTCTGCTGGTACTACTCCAGCTTCTCCAAGGTCTTGCGGGGTGATCCTGGGTCTGGTGAGGATTCAAGAATGGAGCAGGGTACTATCCTGGTGGGACAGGATTGTCAGGTGTTGTCTGCCTGCGGGAGGGGCCCATGCTGAGAAACCCCCACCTGCTGGCTCTGACCACTCTGCCATTCGCTGCCCCAGGTCCGGACCAACGTTCCCTCGTGGTGTGACCGGATCCTCTGGAAATCCTACCCTGAAACCCACATCATCTGCAATTCCTATGGTCAGAGCTGCCGGATTGGCATGGGGTGGTGGTGGGGACGGGGTAGCGACACTCAGTGTCCAGACACTCACTATCCTGATAGCCCTGGCTCTGGAAGCTGGGGGAGAGAGAGATGGGCTCCTCCCCGACCCCTACTGCTGCTTCCTCCTCAGGTTGCACCGATGACATTGTCACCAGTGACCACTCCCCCGTGTTTGGGACATTTGAGGTTGGAGTCACATCTCAGTTCATCTCCAAAAAAGGTGAGTGCTCCTGGCATGCTTCTGGCCAGGGCCTCCGTCTGTAGGTGCAGGCGGTTGCCTGGTGGTGAGCATCAGTCTGAGGATCCCCAAGTAAGCGTGCGCACACATGTGCGGGAAGGGGGGTGGGCAGGGCAGGGGTGGGCTGTTTCCAAATACTTGAGGTGTGAGGGCCATCCCAGGCATGCATGTCCGGGAAAGCGTACATGAGGGCAAACGCAGACATGACTCTGCCTGGGACCGCATGTGTGCCCACGAGTGTGCCAGGCAGTGTGGGGAGGGTTGATGTGTGCTCCCCGCAGGTAGTTCTGACCCTCAGCCCCTGGACGGCCCTCTCATCCTTGGTTTGGCTCTTTGCTTTGGGTTTCAGGGGTCTCCCTGTTGGTTGCACAGGGTTAGGGTCTCTGCTGCCAAGACCTTTGATTTCCTGTCTCAGGGCTCAGCCTCCCGGTCCTGTTCTTCCTATAACACCCTCCTGCCCTCCTGTCTGCCCACCTCCCCGTGCCCCTCAGGGCTCTCGAAGACCTCGGACCAGGCCTACATCGAGTTTGAGAGCATCGAGGCTATCGTGAAGACCGCCAGCCGCACCAAGTTCTTCATTGAATTCTACTCCACTTGCCTGGAGGGTCAGAGGCGGGGTCCAGGGCGGGGTGTGGACCAAGGGGCAGGGGAGGCCAGAGGAGATGGTGGTGTTCAACCAGGTGCCACTTCCCCACCAGAATACAAGAAGAGCTTTGAGAATGATGCCCAGAGCAGCGACAACATCAACTTCCTCAAGGTGCAGTGGTCCTCGCGCCAGCTGCCCACGGTGAGCTCTATGGGCAGGGCCTGGACTTGGGGGCACTGGCACAGAGAGGCAGATGGCAGGGTGAAGGCGGAAGCCTGTTTTGGGCAGGCCAGGCCCAATGACACCTATTCCTGCACATGTATCTGTTTGGCTTGGCGAGAGTGAGGATCAGGGCACTGGCCAGTGTGGGACCAAGTGGCAGTCTATTCATTCACCTCAATAAATACTCCTGGAGCCTTTTCCAAATGTCAGGTCCTCCACTAGCACCTGAGAATGCAGGACATTAGTGACAGTGGTGTGACGGGCTATGAAAGGCCCAGGCAGAGCTGGGCTGGGCCTGCTAGATGAAGGACTTAGGAATTGCTTGTGAGTGAGTGTAGGAGCCCTGGTGACCTAGCGGTTACATGTTGTGCTGACAACCTCAAGGTCTGTGGTTCAAAGCCACCAGCCTCTCTCTGGGAGAAAGACAGGGCTTTTCTCCTTGTAACAAGTTAGTCTCAGCAACTCCCAGGGCCAGTTCTACTCTATCCTACAGGATCATTCTGAGTTGGCATCCACTTGATGGCAGTGAGGTTTCTGTTTGCTTTACGAGTGAGGGTGGAGGACCTGGGGTGTTGGGGTTGGCTGGCTCCTCACTGGGTCACTCCACTCCCCAGCTGAAGCCGATCCTGGCTGACATTGAGTACCTGCAAGACCAGCACCTGCTGCTCACCGTCAAGTCCATGGATGGCTATGAGTCCTATGGTGAGGTGGGAGGGGTGGCTGTTGGGGACAGGAGGCCAGACCTGGGCCCACCAAGCTTTGGCCATTGGTTTGTCCCTCCGCCCGCCTTCCAGGGGAGTGTGTGGTCGCGCTCAAGTCCATGATCGGCAGCACAGCCCAGCAGTTCCTGACCTTCCTGTCCCACCGGGGCGAGGAGACAGGCAACATCCGGGGCTCCATGCAGGTGCGGGTGCCCACGGAGCGCCTGGGCACCCGGGAGCGGCTCTACGGTGGGGGCTCCAGTGGGCAAGAGTGTGGGCATGGGATGGAGGCCAGTGGAGGATGGGGAGGGGCGCGCATGTTGGAATCCCTGAGATGCTTGGAAGGGGGGTCTGCAGCCATGGCTGAATTTCCCTTCCCCCACCCACAGAATGGATCAGCATTGACAAAGACGAGGCTGGGGCGAAGGGCAAAGCACCCTTGGGGTCCCGGGGCGCTCAGGAGCCCAGGTGAGTAAGGGCCCTGGTAGGTGTCCTGCGCCTGGGAGCTCTGTGTCAGCCCCGATTTCATCTCTTTTTCCCTGTGCACATCCCCCAGCAGGCCAGGGAGCCGCAAGCCAGCCCCCACAGAGGCCTCCTGTCCCCTGTCCAGGTTATTTGAAGAACCCGAGAAACCACCACCAGCTGGGAGGCCCCCAGCCCCACCTCGAGCAGCTCTCCGGGAGGAGCCCGTGAGCTCCAGGTAAGAAGAGGAACCTGGCCCCCACCCCTTACCCCTCTCCATCACTGCCCCACTTTAGCCATGGCACTTGGGGTCTCAGATCCCGGGCACCTCTGCCATCCATGGCATTCAGGCCCCTGGGCCTTCCTTAGGTGTGGCTCCCCAAGTCAAAGGGGGACTGAGAACTGGTTCTCCACGTAGCTCTAGCTCCCTCCCTCCGTGTACACAGACTGAGCTGGAGCCTCTGTTTGGGGAAGGCCCGTGGCATCGCAGGGCTTTCCTGAAGTGCGTTCTGCTCGGCCCTCACTGCCTGACATGGCGCCCCCTCCCAAGGCTTTCTGGTTAGAGGAGTCTGGAACGCTTCGTGCCAGAGTCTGTTAGAGATTCACCGGCCACATTAGTATGAGCTCTGAGCTTATCTCCAGGAAGGAAACCTTTTCCTTTTCTTTTTTTAAAACTCTGTTTAATATAGTTGCCCAAACTTACTGGGCCAGGAAACATTTTCTCTACATAGCAACTTCTACATAGTAACATCGTAAGGAACTGGCATTCTGTGGATCAGACTTTGTTACTTGAACTGAACTGAAACTCCTTGGGGCTTTTTCGCTCCTCTCTCTAGCTGTCATCAGTCACCTTGGTTTAATGCCTGGGCTTGAAAACCACGTACCTGAGCCTTTGAGTGAAGGTCCTCAGAGGACGGACCTTGGGTACCTTTGGTGGCTTCGCTAAGGGTCTTTGTAACCCAGAGACCTTTATTGCCCTCTGATTCTAGCCTTGAGTTTAGGTTTCACTCCACCGAAGTAAGATTTGGTTGTAAGACTTTCATGTGACGTGAAGAAAGTTCTGGAATCTTGGCAAACAAGACAAAGATAGTTTAAAGGAAGCCAAACCGAACCACACTCACTGCCAGCAAGTTGATGGCTGCTGGTGACCCTGGTAGAGGGTTTCCTGGCCTGTAAATCTTTTATGCACACAGTCTCATCTTTCTCCCAAGCTGCTGGTGGCTTTGAACTGTTGACCTTGCTGTTAGCAGCCCAACACTTAACCCACTGGGGCTGATCTATTTATCTGCCTCGCTCCCAGGCCAGGGAGGGAGCGTGCCATGTTCGAATCCACATGCACTGGGCCTGTCGCCTCTTCCACTGGCCTAGGTAGGCTTTCACCTTGGGTTCCTGGATCCCTGGGTCCTGACTTAGCATCCTCCTATGAAACCAGGTTGAAGCCAGAGGGTACTCCAGACCTGGAAGGGGTGGCAGCGCCCCCACCCAAGAACAGCTTCAATAACCCTGCCTACTATGTCCTGGAGGGGGTCCCGCACCAGCTGCTGCCCCCGGAGCCACCTTCAGCCTCCAGGGCTCCTGTCCCGCCTGCCACCAAGAACAAAGTGGCCATCACAGTGCCTGCTCCGCAGCTGGGACGCCATAGGCCCCTCCGTGTGGGGGAGGGGAGCTCGTCAGATGAAGAGTCTGGGGGCACACTGCCCCCTCCCGACTTCCCACCCCCACCACTACCAGACTCGGCTATCTTCTTGCCCCCCAGCCTGGATCCTCTACCAGGGCCGGTGGTTCGGGGTCGGAGTGTGGGTGAGGTCCGGGGCCCACCACCTCCCAAGGCCCATCCAAGGCCCCCTCTGCCCCCTGGACCCTCTTCTGCCAGCACTTTCTTGGGGGAGGTAGCCAGTGGGGATGACCGCTCCTGCTCTGTGCTGCAAATGGCCAAGACACTGAGCGAGGTAGACTATGCCCCTGCTGGGCCTGGCCGCTCAGCGCTCCTCCCAAGCCCCCTGGAGCTGCAGCCACCACGAGGGCTGCCCTCGGACTATGGCCGGCCCCTCAGCTTCCCTCCACCCCGCATCCGAGAGAGCATCCAAGAGGACCTGGCAGAGGAGGTGTGTGGGTTAGGGGAGGTCGGCTGTGCCCACCTAAGGTGTGTGTGTGTACGTGCTTACGTGTGCGCGCGCTGCGCCCTTGGTCTGTGGTACCTTCCACCCCCAGCACTCATTCCACGAAATGATCCCAGCCCGCCCTGCTGTCTTCCCTCCGAGCATGCAGTGGAGTGTGGCTGCCCATAGGTGCCTCCGTGTGTCTGGGTTGTGGGTGTCTTGTGTGCTTCCTCCTGAACCCCCCTATTCCCTCAGGCTTCTTGCCCGCAGGGCGGGCGGGCCGGCGGGCTGGGCGAGGCGGGCATGGGCGCCTGGCTGCGGGCCATCGGCTTGGAACGCTATGAGGAGGGCCTGGTGCACAATGGCTGGGACGACTTGGAGTTTCTCAGGTGGAGGCGGGGCTGGAGGCGGGTGGGATGGGGCTGGTTCTGGGGGCGGGGCTACGGGCATCTCCAGAGCCTGTCGCTGAGCACCGGGTTTCAATTTGCCCTTTGCAGCGATATCACGGAGGAAGACCTGGAGGAGGCCGGCGTGCAGGACCCTGCTCACAAGCGCCTTCTCCTGGACACGCTGCAGCTCAGCAAGTGACGGCGGTGGCTCGAGAAGGCTACGGACTACGCCCGCTTTTGCCCCGGCTCACCAAGGCCCAGCCATAGCCAGGGGTTGAAATGTCACGAGGGTGGGGCAATACTTCTTTCTGCCTATTTATTGGGGAGCCGTGTTCCCCACTACCCAAAATACCCAATCAGTTGAAGCATTGTAATTGGACATCCTGCCCGCCCCTCTTTCCCCACCACCTCTTCCATAGACCTAGGGCTCTGGGTCAGTTGCCACGGTTACCACGAGCCTCGATTACTTTGGTGCTGCCCTCCCTCCCTAGACCCCTATATACTGTCCTAGGGACGCCCACAGGGAGCAGTGGAGTTTGTCTGGGCCCTGCTTCTATCGTTTTTTTTTCTGCTGCTCCCAACAGGGCTTGAACCATAGGGGGAGGGGACTCAGCTAGGACCTCTCCCCGCCCACCCACCTCGTGGGTGCATGTCCGGAAATGAAGGAAAAGCCCGAAGACCGGGCTGAGGTTTATTTAAGTCGCTGGGAGGGAGGGCACCTTAATATCTGGGTGGTCTGGGAGGGCAGGGTCGTCGCCATGATGTGGCAGTCTGCTTCGTCGGAGCTGCTGCCTCTGCCTGGCATAGCGCTCAGCGCTGGTGGGACGCTGCTGGCTGAGCCCAAGGGTTCCTCGCAGGTTGCGACTGAGTTTCGCAGCCACCCGGTTCCCATCCCACACGCTTCCGACGCGATGTCTTCTTCAATAAATTAAGTTTTATTTGGACTGAGCAGAACTCACCTCAATAAATTACAGACAAGTCTTTCAAAGGAAACAAAAAATCAGAATAAAGGGGAACCCCCTTTCTCCCGTGCCCAGGCAGCTGTCCACCGCTCTGGCCAGCCTGCCCTGGGCTCCAGCTGCGGCTGGGGGAGGGAGGGCACACAGGAGGGATGAATGGACCGCCGTGGGTGGGACCCAGGGAAGGATGGGCGGGCACTGTGTGACCCAGCCAGCTTCCATGCCTGGCCACTTCTCCTTGAGGACCCTCCTTCAGGGACAGCATTAGAGACTGGTGTCATCTGATCTCGCTTCCAAGGTTTATGCTACATGAAGGGGCCCCCGGCTGTCCTGGAAGGTGCCCCAGTAGGAAGCATCCGGCTTTGTTGAATAGGGGTGGGGAACGAGGGTGGCCCTAACTTGGTCTCCAAAGTTGGGGCGAGTACCCGAAGGGCCAGAAACGGTAGGTTTGGGGGCAGTGGGGGACTTCCAGGTAGGTAGCCGGGATGGGGAGGGACTCAGGTCCTGGCTGGACGGGGCCTTCTCTGAGGACAGGCTTGGAGCCTCCAGGGTCACGCAGCTAGAAGAGATTGGACTTCAGGGCGGGGCCAGGCTTCCGGTGGAAAGAGGACAGAACCCCCGAGAAGGGCCCTGGTCCGGGTTCTGCCGGCTGCCAGGCCTTAAGCAGCTCGGCTGCGCCCGCGCCGGGCCCACCGCCCCCACCGCCAGTCACGCCAGCCCACAACGGGCCCTTGAGGGGCTGGGGCCCGGGGCCCGGTGCAGAGCCCAGGGCGGCGGGCAGCGGGCTGGGGCTTAGGCGCGGGCTGGCCAGGCCGGGCGCGGGCGGCGGTGGCAGCGAGGCGGTGCTGTCGGGCGTGGGGCTGCACGTGGATTCCTTGGAGTCATCGTCCTCGGATGAGCAGCGCGCCTCGCCCTTTTTGGTACCCGCTGAGCCTGCCGCTCCCTTGGCGCTGGCGGCGCGCTCCTGTTTGCGAAACTTGGCCCGGCGATTCTGGAACCAGACCTATGGGCACGGGGACTGGTCAGCTGTGTCGAGTAGGAAGTCCGCGATCACAGGGGTCCGCCTCGGGCGCCAGCCGGGGGTGAGGTCTTGGTCTGGACCCGGGTACCAGACCATCCCGTCCCAGCCTTGGCTCGGCCCTCCTTGCCTCCCAGCTGGGCTCCAGCTGCCTTTCCTCTAGGGGGTCCCAGGCAGATGGCTCTGGGTTAGGGTTCCATCTCCCTTCCCCTTCCCCCCCCCCCCCCCGCCCTTCACCAGTCTCTGTGGGAGAGGCCCCGCGCCTGAAGGCGGGTGTACTGGGGTCTGTACAGCTAGACCACCAAGTGCCCTCGGCCCCTGTTTGGCCCTGTGCCTACCACTAGTCCAGGGGTTACACAACAGTAGAACCGATGAGGGGTCCTGGGGGGCGCTGGCCGGCTTGTCCCTGCCGGGCTGGGTTCTGAGGCCGCCTAGAGCCATCACCCCTGCACCTCCTGGGTCTCAGCTCCTCCAGCGCAGCCGGCTATGGCCGGGCCCCAGGAGGGAGACCAAGCGGAAATGTAAGCGAGCCTGCGAAGGGCCCAACGGCTCTTGGCGACCTGGGCCCAGTCTTTGGGGAGCTGCTCCCTGGGCTCTGGCGCTGCGCTCCCGGTGGCAGCTCCTCCGTCCCGCAAGCCTTCCAGACGTCCGCCATTAAGCTGTCCATCTCCCCATCTAACTCGCGCACAACGCCCGCGCGCTTGTGCACCTACCTGCACGCGAGCTTCAGTGAGGTCGATCTTGAGCGCCAGCTCCTCGCGCGTGTAAATGTCCGGGTAGTGGGTCTCGGCGAAGACGCGCTCCAGCTCCTTGAGCTGTGCACTGGTGAACGTGGTGCGGATGCGCCGCTGCTTGCGCTTCTCGTGCAGGCCCGACGGCTCCGGGAAGAACTTGTAGGGCACTATGGGTGTGCGCAGGAGGGAACAAAACGTGGTCAGGGGAAGTGGGGACGTGAGGAGCTGAGCATGTCCTCCCCGGAATCCTTATCCGGGTGGTTGGGGGAGGAAATGGATGTTGCCCCTTTCCCCCAGATCTCCTTGTTCTCTTAGCCTCAGGCAGATCTGCTAGATCAGGATCCTCAGGAAACCTAGCTCAGTTCGAAGACCCCCGCGTCCGCGGCAAGTCCTGGGGCCCAAGAACCACTGCAGAACTAGATTTGGAGCCTTGCGGCCACCTGCGCTAACCCACCCTCTCTCAGCCAAGGCCCCCTACCGCTGTTGTCCTCCCCTTATTGTGTCTCTCCCTCCGGCCCTCCTTTCAGGTCTTTCTCTACCCACTGCCAGGTTTCAGCAGCCGCTCACCAGAAGCAAGTCTCCGGCTAGCTAGTCCCCAGTCTCTGCCATTGGGCCCCTTCTGCACAAACGGCTTTCAGCCCTGCCACAGGCGCTGTGCACAGACAAATCTGGGCCCCTTGACGTTGGCCTCCTTCCCAGGTCGATCTCACTCCCAATCGTCACCACCCCTCCCCCCATTTCATCCCTATCTTTCTTCAACTTGCCCCTTCTGGACCACTTTTCTCTTTGTGCCCATTGAAAAAGGCTCTTCTTTTCCCCACTCAGGTGCCTCTATGTCCTTTTATGCTTCTGCCTCCCAGGCCCATGTGGGCTCCACATCCCCCAACGACCCAGCGGCCCCACCCCTCTTCTTTCCAATCCCCACTCCAGTCCCCACTTTCCCATCAATAGTGTTCAGACATTCCTTACCTCTACCCCCAACTCCCACGGGTGTCCCTATATTTTCCAGGGTTCCTGTCTCCTACCCCCAACTCCCACGGGTGTCCCTATATTTTCCAGGGTTCCTGTCTCCTTCATCCTGGTCCCATCTCCTCAGATCCCCATCTCCCTAAGCTTTGTGTCCGACACCCTATTCCTTTCTCCATCTTCCTCATCTCTGTCTCTAATTTTGCTTGCTTCCCACCCCATAATTCCCTCCCCTATTAGCTGGTTCTTATTTCTATGGCCTTGGCCCTGGGGGCTCTCCAGTCTTCCCATCCCTGTTCCTCCCCCCCCCCATCCTGATTCTTATCTGGCTCAACCGCACCTTCCCTGTTTCAGTCTCTACCCCCCTCTCTCTCATCTCTTCAAATTCAGGTCTCTATCTCACCCCCTCCAGTCCCATCAGCTCTAGTTTCCTCCCTAAGCTGGTCCTTCCCAGAGGAAAGGGCACTGGGTGGGGCAGGCTGGAACCCTAACCGGAACAGGGAATGGCCGCGGAGCTCCATTAGGACAGGCTTCAATGAAGATGGGGGCTTGGAGCAAAGGCTTTGGGGATCTGTGGCGGGGAACTTCTGTGCTCTGCAGGAACCTAGCTGGGATAGCCCAGTCTCCAAGAGGACTGAGAAACTGGAGTGGCTTCAGGATCTAGGCCTCATTTTCTGCACAGTGGGCTAGGGCATGGGTTTCCCTGAGGGTGGCACAGGAGAATTTGGGCCTCTGGACAAGGCAGAAGTGGCAGGAGGGGCCTGGTAATGCAGAGACTCTAGGAAGGGTCCCATCAGGACAGTTCAGTTGTTGAAGGGGTCTTTGGTAGGGGGTCTCCCATGGTGTAGAGCTGGAGTGATAAGGCAGGGGTCTGGAAGGGCTAAGCTGAGACCCTCTCACAGAACATCTGGCACCAGGGATGCAGATGTTCGGTGGTCAGTCTTCGCAGGTGGAGCTGGGGAGGGGCCGGGAATTGGACCATGGGGTTATTCTCTTGATCTGTAGTTCATAGGGTGGGTGAACACGAGTGGACCTGACCCTGTTACGAGGAACCCTGTTGTAGAGGGGCACTGGGGGTCCCACGAGGCGTGGAGAATCTGGCCAGAGCAAGGAATGGGGGCAGCAGTGGAAGGCAGTGGCCCTCACTTGAGTAGGGTGCAGGCTGGGGAGTCCGCAGGATTTGGAAAGAGGGTGGGACAGGGGGTGTGCTCACCTGCTGAGTAGGGCGCGGGCTGGTGGTCACGGAGGGCTCCCAGGGCGCAGTTGGAGGAGCCGAGCGCGGGGCAGGGCGGCCCAGCCGCGGGGAAGGCAGGCCGTAGGGGGCTGTACTGGAAGCCTCCCGGCTGGCTGCAGGCGCCAAAGTCGCCATAGGCCGACGCCTCCATGGCCGCCACGCACGAGTCATAGGAATTGAGGTAGGAGTAGTCCATCGGCCCGTAGGGAGGGGGGCGGGGGCGGGTCGGGGTCGCGATCCCGGTCCTGGAGGGGTTCGGGATGGGAGTCCCGGAGCCTGAGCTGAGTACGCGAGGCCGGATCCGAGCGCCCGGGAGTCCGCCCGCCCCGTCGCGGCCACGCTCTGCCCGGGTGTAACGCGAGTGCCGCCCGGCCCGGCCCGCGCGCGCCTTTTAACGCGCAGGACCCCGCGGAGGGGGCGGGGCCTGGGCGGACCAGGCCCCGCCCCCGACCCCCCACCCCGAGGGGCCCCGCCGTCTTGCCGCGGCTCTCGGAGGGTGCGGCGGGGCTGCGCGAGGTCCCATCCCCAGAGGCTGCATCCCGCCCCACCGGGCTGGATCTCGGCGCTCTTCCCATCCCGCCGGGCCCGGGTCCCGACCCCTGCCCGGGCCTCCCCACCTGCGGCCCGGCGCCAGGAGGGCAGGCGGCCCCGCGCGCGCGGCTGGAGTGAAGAAGTTAATTCGATTCGGCGGCCTAACTGAGTTATTCCCACCCGGCGGGGACCGCGGGGGCCGGTCGGGAGAGGGGCCGGGGCCGGGGGCGGGGAGGAGACGGTGGGCGCCGGGGAGGTGGCGCGGCTGCCGAGCGGAGCCGGAGCCGGAGGGCAAGGACAGCACCGGTGAGGAGAGAGGGACGCGGAGACGAGGCTCCAGAGGGAGACCCGGGCGACGAGCGGAGCAGAGGGAGGCGGACCGTGGAGCGGCGCAGGGGGAGCAAGGCGCAGAGACGGAGGGAGACAGGGGAGCCCCGGGCGGGCGGGAGAGGGTCGGGGATGGAGCCGGGACCGAGAGCGGGGCTGGCCCAGGTGCGGCTGCCCACGGGGCTGGGCCGGAGGGCCAGGCCGCCGGGGAGGAGTCGGGCTGACCTCTGGACGGGACGTTGCAATGGGGACACGGAGAGGGAGGGGACAGGACAGGGCAGTGCTAGTGAGACCCACGCATGCCGCAGGACCGTCTCCGAGGCCGGGCCACGGACACACGCGCGAGCGGAGGGGCGCCGAAAGAGAGCCTCTGGAGAGCGCCGAGGGCTCGGGGCGAAGCAGGAGCGCCGCGGGGTTGCCGAGGGGAAAAGGCGCCCGGGAGTTGAAGCCCCTCCATGCCGACACCCCGGAAGGCCACAGGACCCTGCCTTGTCCCTTCAGGACCCAGCCTGTCCCCCCACCCCGGCTGCCTCGCTTCCCCCCCCCCCCCCGCTCAGTTCTGCTCCCCGCCGCCGGGCGTGACCCTCTATTCCTAGAGCCCACAGCCAGTTCTCTCTCTCTCTGATGTCAGGGGGAGCGGTTGTCTGAGAGACCTCTTGGTTCTCCTTCAGCCCCTTACATCGTCCCTCCAGAGGGAACCTCCAGTCTTGAGGCGGCTGGGCCCAGGACGCGCCCTTCCGCAGTCCTCGGCCCCGCACCCAGGCAGTGGGGCGTCGGTGGGGTCCCGCAGACCCCTCATCGGGTGCTCCTCTCCCTTTGCAGCCCCTTCACCCGAGAGGAGGGAGTTGGTCGGCAGCTGGTGCCGGAGTTTCCAGCCATCTCCACCGGCATCTGGGCAGGTCCTGCGGACGAGTGAGGCTGCGACCGACCGGACGGGAGACCAAAGGCAGGTCCTTGTTCGCTATGCAAGTCCTTCGGTGTCGGGGAAGAACTCAGAGCATCCCCCTCACCCGGCTCCTGAGCAGTGGGTAGATGCCCTCCGCCTCCCGCTAGCCCTTCCTGGTTACTCATTTTTGGCTTCACATAGGACCACCTTTCTGAACCTTCGGGTTTTACTCCACAGCAGGGAGTCTTGGGAGGGGTCTTCTCAAATGACTTTTTTTGAGATGTAAACTTTCAGGGGAGGGGGTTTAGACCTGATAGCTTAGCCCCTCAAAAAGTCCCCCCACCCCACTGGTGAGTGAGGTGCCTCTCCCCCTCCGCACATCTCCCACAGGCAGCCAGCCCTAGGGACCACGGAGCCTGCTGCCCTGTCCTTGGGGCATGCTGTCGGGAGAGACAGGTCCCTGGAGAAGAGCGGCATGCTTGGCAAAGTGGAAGGGCAGTGAAAAGAGGCAGGGAGCTGGCCTGATATAGTGGCTGCAACAGTGGGCTCAGAATGGAGTAGGAGCCTTTACCCTGGCCCGAAATTCCCTCTGTAAAGTGCTCCTGCCTGCTTCCCCCTCCACCCCCCTCTGTACACTTCCCATACACCCATCATCTTTTGACTCAGGGAATGCTCTCCCTCTGCCTGGAATGCTCACCCTTCCACCCAGCCCCACCCACAAACAAACAAACAAACAAAACAGACCAGCTGATCCCTGTGTATCTGCCAGAAGCCGGTGATGGCCCAGCCTTGACTGGGTACCCCTGCTGTGACCCATAGCGCCACCACTCTCACCCGCTCATCTCTTGGTGGCACATGCCACCTTGTTGAAGTGTCCCTGTCAACCACACAGTCTCCACAGCAGGATTGTGTCCCCACCATGGCGCCTCCCATAGAACTCTCTTCCCTGTAGGTAGGATTTCTCCTCCCTGCGGATCCACGTTGTGAAGGCTAACATGAAATGTCTGTGCTGTGAAGCCGGGACCCCCCACCCCCTGCCTTCCATTTCACTTTTCAAAATGAATCATCTGCCATTCTTCATTCCCCTCCTCCCCAAGGACAGGAAACATCCTCCCTCCTGGGTCTGGTTCTGCCTAGAAAACAGTTGTTCACTTGAGGAATTGGGGGAGGGGCATGTCCCTTCCCCAAGAGAAGCAACTGGGAGGGAGAAGCAGAGATAGCAGGAGTAAGGAGGCCCCATGCTGCTTCTGGTCTCAAGTCCTGCTGTCTCAGAACCATGAGCTGTCTGTCATTTCTTGTCATTTTAGCCAACACCTTCCCCCTTTGCATCTGAACTACTTATAGGCGAGCTCCTGCCGCTCTGTAATCAACTGCCCTGACCAGTACAGTCTCTAAAGGTGTCACACCTTCACAGGCACACAGCGAAGGACAAGGGCGGGAGACTAGATGGTGGATTGTAAAGTGCATGCTACCGGGGAGACCTAGCAGGGCAATTCTGCACTTCCAGTGCCTCAGGCTTGTGGATTTGGTGGGGCTTCCCTCTCTGCAAGCAGCCATTTGCACCTGTGGATTGGCACAGGAGCCAAGAAGCTGCCCGGGAAACCACTTTGAAACTCATCGTTCACTGGTGATCTTCTCACAGTAGCTACCTTCCCTAGTACAGGCCTGCCTCTGTCTACTGGGCTCTTTCCTACCTCAGAAAGGGTTACATTGTATGGCCGGATGAATATTTCAAAGAAAACCTCTCTTCAAACAGAATTGCACCGCCAGGAATATGGGTTTGGATTCCAATCTACATATATATATTTGGGGTGGGGGGGACACACACAATACCAAATGACTGAACTCCTCTGCTTTGTTACCTCTGATCCCTGACTGTACCATCCAGACATCGATCCCTACCATGGCATGGCGCCATCACCTCTATCCCTAAGACTTCAGAAGGTAGTGGGGTGGGGGGTGTCATGCGTGTTAACAGCCCAAACCCTTAATTTTCGCAGATGAAGAAACTGGGACCCAGGGAGGGATCCTACAGATGCATGGTGGCCTTTCAAAAGGCAGACAGTGGGAGTAGGAGAGGGGGGAGGAGTCCTCTGACAGAGGCAGCAGCAGGTGACTGACAAGGAGCTTGGGTGTCCTGTGCGAACTGCCCTGGTCTCAGCTCTGATACGAAGTTATCCTGTGAGCCTGGGCCGTGGAGGTGCCATTACAACAGACCAGGAAGGGCCCTGCTCTGGAGAGCTCTTTCGACTAATGGTCATTTGGAAAGTTGTAGCTGGAAATTGCTGGGCACTAGCATGTTATTCCCGTGTCTGTGAACAGCCACTAAATTTAGCCTCTTCCCCAAACCCCGTGGGGCTCAGAGCTTGGCCACCATGTTGATCTATTACTCCACGCATCCCTTGTCAGGCCTGGGAGTCCACAGAGCAGTGGCTCCTCCCCGCTATTGAACCACATCTTTTCAGCCCACCCCCCAAGCAATGTCCTCAGTGTCATCATGGTACAGTTATCACTGGTCAGATGTCCAGCATCTAGTCAGTTACGAAGCGTATGTATATTTCAGTGAGAAGTTAACACGTTGTCTGACTGACTGCTTAGGGACCCTAGAACTACTCTCACCCTCATTTGTCTACCAATTCTACAAGCAGCATTCGTCCAAATCCCTGCTCCCCACTTCTGGGACCCCCTGACCCAGACAGGGTTCGAGGCAAACACATTACCTGTATAATTCTAACCTGTCAAGGCAAACACATACGCGTGTAAGTCTCCTAACCTGTTGATCAGAGGCACAGTCGCTTGGTCTGTTTATGGGGGAAACACTTGTTGACCTTACTCTTCTACTCATGAAGATTTTAGACAAGCGGTTCTCAACCTGTGGGTCTCGACCCCTTTGCGGGTTGAATGACCCTTTCACAGGGGTCACCCAATTTATAACAGTAGCAAATGACAGTTATGAAGTAGCAATGAAAATAATTTTATGGGTGGGGGTCACCACCACATGAGGAACTGTATTAAAGGGTCACGGCATTTGGAAGGTCTTCACTAATTACGTTTCCCCCAGTCCCCTTTCCTTCCAGTTTCCAACACTAGGCTTTTCTAGGACTCAAAATGAGATCCTTGAAGAATGAGGAAAAATATTAACTCATTTCCATGAAAAAAACTTTTTTTGAATGTCTGATTCATGGCAGTTCCTAACAGGGCACTAGAAACAAGGGAATGAATTAATTCTGATTCTTTCCTTAAGAATGGCCCAGGCTGTTGGACACATGAACACTGATCTGTATGTTCTCCTTAGGATTACTTAGTTACTTGTGCCAGAGAATTGCACAAAGACAGTGCTATAATACTACAGAATGTTGCTATAGCAGAACAAACAAGTGGAGGTTTTAACAAACAAATTTATTTTCTCACCTTGTAGGAGGCTGGAAGGTCTCATGGAGGGCATCACCTCTAGGTGGCGTCTTTCTCTCTGTGTTGACTCTTGAGGGAAGGTCCTTGGAGTCTTTCAACATCTATGTTGGCCATCTCGATGTGTCTTGGCAGTCTTCCCCTGGGTGTAGGAAGTTCTCAGCACAGCGACACTGGGTCCAAAGGATACACTCCCCTCCAGTTCTTCTTTCTTGGTAGTAATCAGGTCCCTATTTCTCTGCTCAATTCTCTTCCCTTTTATATCTTGAGAAAGGTGATGCAGGCCACATCCCATGGAAACTCCCCTTACATCGGATGGGACCTGCGTACGGGTGTCCCATCCACCCTCATCCCTGCACAGCTGATTGCCTGATCACACCAGACCACATCGTGGGGGTGGGGTACGAGCACATCATTACATAACTATGACACCACTGAGAATGACGGCCCAGACAAGTTGACACATATTCTGAGCGGACCCAATTCAATCTATGACACAAGTCGAGTTGAATTTTTTTTTTCAAAAAGGAAAAGGAAAATGAAAAGAGAGAGAAAAAGGCGTGAGTCTCTAACCCATGTCATCGACTGGCAAGCTCACCCAGATTCTTCTGCACGGGGAGGGACTTACCTAAAGCGATGCAGACCTCGCAGCCATAACCAAACACCGTGAGGGACTGAGCCACTGGGCTGGAGGGCGTAGAGCCACAGGCTCGGGAGACATCCAGGTCAGTGGACACGCACAGCCCACAAAGGCAATGCTCTGCGTCCCAGTTTGGTACCTAGTGGTTGGGGTCTGTACAGTTTGTGAGTAGTCACCTAACACACAACAATTCATATCTTCCCATTGGAGCGAAAAGGAGTGAAGAAAATCAAGGACTCAAGGAAACAGGCCCAAGGCCAAAAGGACCAGAAGCACAGCATCCACTAGTCTGAAAGCAGAACTAGATGATGCTGGCCACTCTGACTGGGGTCACAACACAAGAGCCCGGAGAGTCGGGGGATATGTAGAATAAACTCCAAAATGATGAAGAAGGTCAGGCTTACTGGTCTGATGGAACCCCCACATCCATGGCTCTTGGACACAGTTCACATTTGGAACTGAACACATGCTTGGAGATTTCTGTGCAGCCAAACCATCCACAATCCAAATCCACTGCCATGGATTTGATATGACTCATCGCGACCTTAGACAGGGTTTCTCAGACAGCCAAGCGGCCAGTGGATTTGCACTGTGTACTGCGCGATTAGCAGTTGCAAGCCTGGCCCACAGGGCCGTCACAGGCAGGTCAGTAAAGTGAACAGGAGCACCCACGAAGAACGACCAACCATATGAGACCAAAAGGGCAGCCTTCGTCCCTCCAGAAAGTTCAGAAGGAAGCAAGGGGCAAAGAAGAGGGGCCAATGGAAATGGGACACTTCACTTGGGAAGGAAGTGGGGAGGGTGTTGTCAAATCGAGAGGATTGCAACTCGTGTCGCAACACCAAATGTGTGTTCATTGGAGAACAAATTGGCTTCGTAAATTGGCCTTCATTACTCAAACCGTAATGAGACATTACAAAAGAGAGAGACAGCCTTGCTGAGGGCTGCCAGGGCGGACATGTATGGTCTACTTGACCCAGCACAACCACTTTCTTCTGGAAAATCTCCTCTCCACCTACATGGAGGGGGACGCACCTACAGACACCTGTTGACACGATCCTGTCCTCAGCTCTGACTGTCCCAGATATGGGGTCCTAGCCAAAGATGGGCCAAGCCTTCCCCACCATTTTCATTATTTAAACTGAAAAAACAAGTCATTCCCTTTTGAATCGTGAAAACCATAAAACATAAAGCTCCGGAACTGTTTACAGCCATGTTCCCGAAAGAAACAAGCCAGAAAACCCACAACAAAAACAGACATGGGAAAAGAAGCCGAGGCACAAGATTAAAAAAAAACCTTGTTAGAATTAAGTCCCCAGTTCCAGTTCTTCCAGAGACAGTCTTACTCTTTTTGTAAATTAGTTGCTCAGCCCTTTATTGGATTTTATTACCAACACATTTTTCTCTATGTTTAATCTAGTTCAAGTTGGATTTCTGTCACTTCTAACCCAAAGAATTCAAATTTAAAAATGGATAAAAGTGTGCCGTGATGCAAATGGCAGACTCTAAAATATGGCACTGGCCTTGCGATAGAGGCTTGGCTGCCGTGAGAACCCCTTCATCCTGGGCCAAGATCGTGGCAGTGAACATGATTACATGTCGTCTCTCAGGATGTACCCCTCCCTCTTCCTCACCTGTGGATGTACTTTGGGAGGTTCTGTAGGAAGATGGTGAGCAATTGGAGGGTACATTTAAGGAGCCCTGCTGGAGTAGTGGTTACAGATTAGGCTGCTAACTACAAGGTCAGTAGTTCGAAACCACCGGGGCTCTGAGAAAGACGAGGCTTTCTACTCCCGTAGAGAGTCACAGTTTCAGAAACCCACAGGGGCGGGTCTACTCTGTGCTACGGGGTCCCTGTGGGTCGGAATGGACTCGGTGGCAGTGAGTTTGGTTTACCTACATCTGACAGGGTCAGGCCGTGCTTCAAGAGCAAGGTGAGCCTATGAAGAGCAGCATGGGAATTGGAATCGCTGGTAAAGAAGCTTCCTCCTGCGGCCAGTGAGCTGGGGCCTCCGCAGGAGCATAACCACATGCTTTGCAGACTAGCTACATCCTAAAGTGATTCCCTATTGGGAAAGGGTAGGAAATGGTGGCTGGCTGCGGGCTGAAATGAGGCTATCTGGGGAGAGCTAGAGGAACCCAGGAAGAATGATCCTGCTAGCCCGTCTCAGCATCCTGTCCTGAACAGCAGCAAACAGTGGATGGTTGTTATTCTTCTCTGGCATCTGAAGCTACTAAGTCAGGAATTCCCCATCTCATAGAAGCCTGAGACTTGCTTTTTGAATCTCCCTTGCAAGTAGGGTGTAGGCCCTCAACCTCATCTTAGCTGATCAAGTGCACTGATCACAGATTTGGTCTGTAGCCAAGGAAGTGAGAACTCAGGGACCATATAAGCTCTCTCTAGGGCAATGAAACGGCAGCATGATCTGGTCCCAGGGACAGCAGAGGCTTTCAGGGCTTGGTCTGGGCAGCACCCGAGTTTCAGCCCCAGCAACGTCAGCTCTGCAAAGGACACTGGTCACAGTGGATCTTCATGGAGACAGCCCTGCAGATCAATTTAGTCCACTGCTTGTCGTTGCGTGGTGCTGGCTTGCGTGGTACAGCCCTGCCTTCCACCCGCAGCTGTTGAGTTGAATTCGACTCAGAGCGGTGATCTTATAGAGTAAAACTGCAAACAGCCACATCTCTCTCCCACCTCGGGTGGTTTGTGTGACTCTTGATTCGTCGGTTATCATCTGCATGCTTCAACCACGGTACCACCAGGACTCCAGGAAAAAAGGTCATTAGTTATTTACTTATTTTCACTTTTTATTCTTTCATTAAGCTGTCCATTCCCCTCTCCCCGCCTTGTGTTCTTCATAGTGATTTAGGACTGCCACACCTGCCTAAACTCAGTGGGCACGCCATTGTGTTTCTACCAAATGCCACAGAATCCCGGACTCGTGCCTGCCTTCAGCCCCAACCAAGTCCCAGAACGAGTCCCAGATGACAGTCGTTTCTCTGAGAGTCCGAGTCTCCCGCCAGTCAACACCAATGTCTCTGACAGCCAGAGAAGCCACAGAGGCTCACTGTGGTCCGACTGTGTGAGCTAGCTAGCACATCTTCTTTTGAATCTGTGAATTTATTATTAATTGGGAATGAATACATATATCATATCACTCTATAGTTCAATCACGCCTGGCAGAGTTGTACATTTGCTCCCAAACATTTCTTTTCTACATGGCCTCCCCTTCACCCTGCCACCACCTCTGTCCACCCCCGACCCAGACCCTATTCTCCTCTGTCTCTTTAGGTTCATCACTCCTGGGTTTCATATACTGAAACATGAAAACATATACAAATAACACAACTTCAAGAGGGTGACCCCCCAGTGACCTAACACTTCTGGGATACATCCTATTACGTACAGACAAAAACCAAACCAAAAATACGGAAGGTTTTGGAAACCAGATCAGGCCCAGCATGCATCACAGGGGACCTGTTGATTGTTCCGGTCAGATGTATGCCTTTGATTTTCTATAGTCAACTCTCTCATGCACTCTGTTTAGTAACCACTTCCCTCCCGTCCCTCAATTGTGGACAGAGGGAGCTCACCGGCGGCTTATTTTCTAGGTAGTTCCACTAATGTATCTTGGGCTCCCACTGTCCTCCACAGCCTCCTGCTAACCAGATTAACACACTTTAGGCTCAGATACTAATCCCTCCTTTGACTTCAGATTATATGCTCTACAATCCTTCGGTGTCTGATGATGGCGTGCTTCTTCCATGTGGACTTGGTTGGCATCTTGGAGACAAGCCTTTAAGACCCCAAATGCTATTTTATCTACTAGCCGGGCACCATCTAATTTCTTCACCACATCTCGCGATAGTACCCGTCTCCTCTGTGTTCCCTTCCGGAGGGCGAGTATTGAGCAGGATCATGATGGATGAACGAATTCATCTTAAATTGGAGTTGGATTTAGTGTAAGCCCAATGGTTACTAGCACTTCTATAATAGGAATGCCACACATGGGGATATTGGAGAGCCGAAATCTGTCTTCTCACAGCTGAGGAGACTAACTGTGTCTGGATTCAGGGCATGAGCCCGAGAAGAAGGCTTTGTCTCTGTCCACCCTGGGAAAGGGTCCTTTCAGCTTCTACTCCTAGGTTCCTGGTGACCATGTGATAACTACCTCCCGTCCATTTATTACGCCTGCTTGCTTACTCTGTCCTATAGACGTCCATGTAATTCACAATACAAAGTTAGAAAGGGAAACAAAGAGATTGGTTTCAGACACATCCACACCAATACTGCCTCATTAACATCCCAAAGAAAACCCATTTCCAAAATGAGATTGCTGCAATACACATTGGGGTGATGAGATATAAGACCGGGGTGCATTTAGATTAGGCTCACTTATGGGAAGATGTGAGGTAACAATACTGTAAATGAGATAGTAGATTGCTTCTTCCACACTTACGTCTGAAGGGTGCCTAGAGCTGGGGTAGCTGCTCCACCTTCACCAGAGACTCATATTCCTCCCTTCTTCCTATGTTACCATCTGTGTTAGTCTGGTAGAATAGAGAAACAAATCCAGGGAGACATATAAGACATATAAGAAAGAACTTTATATACAAGAACAATTGAATATTGAGAAAACATTCCAGCCCAGTCCAGAAGCCCAAATGTCCGATACCAATCTACAAAGTCCTCTTCAGACTCATGAAACACATGCAATGATGCAGAATGCAGGAAGATTACAGGCCAGTGGGTGGGAAGTCTTGTGGATCCAGTGGCGTTGTAAGCATCTCAGTGCTGGCAGGGGTCTCCATATGGCTTCTCCAGTTCCCAGCACACAGGGTCTATCAGCATAGTGCCATGTGTCATGTCAATAGAGCATCTCTCAGGGAGTGAGCTGAGAGACAGTGTCTCCCACCTCCAAGGAGGAATTACCAGAGTTCCCAGAATCCTCAGAAGGCCAAGCCCACACAGAGGCCTCATTGGTTATGACCTGATTGACAGACTAGACTTCACTCCTTCACTCTTAATCCTCTCAAGTCCCAAATTGACACCATATTATGTAACTACCACATCATCCCACCCTGTGGTTTCTCCCTTTAGGGTAGTTCATGTTACAAGCTGGCTGCTGGATTACAGCCATCACATCCATATTCTTTGCATCCAGAATGAGGCAAGAAATCAGGGGGGGAAATGCATAGATCAATAGAACACAATTGAGAATTCAGAAATATTTACCCAGAAGTAAATCCAAGCACGTGTGGACAATTGACCTTTGACTAAGGGTTGAAACCCACTAAATGGGGAAGAGGTCATGTCTTTAACAAATGGTGCTGCCAAAATTTGTCCATTTGCATCACAATGAAACAGGATCCATACTTCACACCATATACCACGACTCAAAGTGGATCCAAGACCTGTGTTCAGCTGGGTTCTCTGGAGAAGCCAAACCAGTGCCTCGTGTATGTGCATGTGCATTGGACAAGACTTATGTCAAGAAATGTTCACACCATCGTAGAAGTGGGTAAGTCCAGTCTGGCTCAAGTCTGTGGGTCAGACATAAGCTGAAGGCTTCTCTTGACTCCCGTAGCATCAGGGGTTGATGAACAGGAAGCAGGAAGCTGAAGTAAGAAAACTGCAGGCTGGTGGATTCAGACTTGAATGAACCTGAGATTGGCTGAATGAATCCAAGGTTGACTGACAGCAGGCGAGATAACCGGAGGCTGAAGAACCAGATGCAGGCTCTAAATCCAGCGGCAGCAGGGAGCTCCCTTCTGCACACTGTCTATCTGTACTAAGAGTAGGTGAGCTTCACTCATCTCAGATGAAACCTCCTTCAGTTGTGTCAAGACTGTGACCAGATGAACTGGTTGGCTGCTTCACAACAGATCCCATCCTGGAGCTGACTGCGCTGTATATGGTTCGATCATGGGAGAATCCTGGCCCACCCAAGTTGACATAAAACCTACCTAGCACCGACCCAAATGCCAAGCCTAAAACTATAAAGCTCATAGCAGCCCTGGCAGCACAGTGGGGTAAGTATTGGGCTGCTAACCGCAGAGTCAGCAGTTTGAAACTTCCAGCCGCTCTGGGGAGAAAGATGAGGCTTTTGACTCCTGTCTGGGAAACTCATTAGGGGCAGTTCTACCCTGTCCTATAGGGTTCCTGTGAGTTAAAATCGACTTGATGGCAGTGAGTTTGGTTTGGCATTTACGCTACAAGAAGTTTGTGAAGCATAACTAAAAATTCACACACAGTACAAGTTAACCTAGACAACAAAGACCTCATACAAATTAAACAGGTCTGCACTCACTGCCACGGTGTGGATTCTGCCTCGTAGTGGCCCTGTAAGGACAGGGTAGGCCTGTCCCTGTGGGTTTACCAGACTGTTGCTCTTTACGGCAGCAGACAAAGCCTCATTTTTCTCCTGCGGAGCAGCTGGTGGTTTCAAACTGCTGACCTTATGGTCAGCAGGGCAACACATAACCACGTGTATCAAAATAGTTTCCCAAAGGAGTTGAAAGGGAAAAGAGGGTGTGGAAAGAGAACTTGCAGCTGCTGGGTGCCATAGAGTCCGTTCCGACTCAGAGCGACCCTCTGGACAACCCGCTCGGTCCTGGCCATCCTCACCATTGTTCTCCTGTTTGAGCCCATTCATCGAGCCATTGCGTCCGTCCATCTTGTCCGAGATCTTCATCTTTTTCGCTGCCCTACTACTTTTTCAGAGACCGGTCTCTCCTGACCACATGTGTCCAAAGTACATGAGATGAAGTCTGGCCATCCTTGCCTCGAAGGAGCATTCTGGTTGTACTTCTTCCAAGACAGATTTGTTTCTTCTTTTGGCAGTCCGCGGTACTTTCCATGTTCTCGCCAGCATCACACTTCGAATGCACTGATTCTCCTCTGGTCTTCCTTATTCAGTGTCCAACTCTCACCTGCATCTGAGGACATTGAAAATACCATGACTTGGGTCAGGCGCACCTTAGTCCTCAAAGTAACCTGCTTGCTTTTCAACACTTCAAAGATGTCTTGGCAGCGTATTTACCCAATGCGATGCATCCTTTGAGCTCTTGACTGCTGCAGTGACTGAGCAGTGATTGTGGATCCAGGCAAGATGAAATCCTTGACAACTCCTGTCTTTCCTCAGTTTATCATGATGTCAGCTACTGGCCCTGTCGCGAGGGTTCTTCTTTTCACTGAGTTGTGATCCACGCCGAAGGCTGTCGTCTTTGATCTACACCAGCAAGAACTTCAACGCCTCCTCACTTTCAGCAAGCAAGGTTGTGTCATTTGCATATTGCACGTTGCTAATAAGCCTTCTTCCAATCCTGATGCCGAATTCTCCGTGGGAGAAGATGTGTCACTCTTTGTCCATAGAGATTTACAGTCTTGGAAACCATATGGGCCAATTCTCCCCTGTTCTCTGTTTGTATTTAAAAAAAATCATTTTATTGGGGACACGTACAGCTCTTATCACAATCTCTATCCATCCATTGGGTCAAGTACATGTGTACATTTGTTGCCATCATCATTTTCAAAACATGTTCTTTCTACTTGAGCCCTTGGTATTAGCTTCTCATTTTCCCCTCCCTTCCTCATGAACCCTTGATAATCTATAAATTATTATTCTTTGTTCCTCTCTTACACGGCCCGAGGGGTCTGCTGGGTGTTTGATGAGTCAACATGCACTCAGGGTCAACAGGTGATTTTTAGGGTGCGGATTTCCGCGTCCTTCTTCGGGGAGCGGCTGGCGGGTCTGTGGAGCAGCTGGCGGCGTTGAATCTGCTGCCCTTTTACTTAGCAACCGAGCGCTTCACCACTGCGCCCACCAACCAGCGGCAGCCTTCCTAGTCCCTGTTGGGCTTGGCCCGGTGACTTGTTTGGGGCATGCTAAAAGATGAACGGCACAGGGGCTTGAAGTGGACTGGTGTCACCCAGTTTGTTTCTTGACCTTCCGATTGACCTTGGGTTGGTTCAAGAAGAATAAGAAACCCTGGAGAGAAGACCCCACCCCAAACTTAAGCCTACCCGAAGCCCACCTGAGCTCTGCTGCCGTTTGGTGCTACTGTGTGGGTTCCGACTCACGGCTGGGTCCTGGCCATCCTGCAATCGTCCTCAGGCTTGAGCCCACTGTCAGAGCCGCTGTGTCACTCCATCTCCGGGACGCTCTTCCTCTTAGTGGCTGGCTCACTTTGCCGAGTGTGCTTGTTTCCCACAGACTGATCTCCCCTCTGATGTGTTCAAAGCACGGAAACGAAGTCACACCATCCGTGCCTGCTCTTCCAAGCCCATGTTGGTTCTCCTGCCAGCCCATGAGACTTTCAGTGTTGTTTGCCAGCACCGGGGGAAAAGGCTTCAATTTTCTTTGATTCTTCCCTAGTCATTATCCACCTTTCCCAGGCATATGAGGAGATTGAAAACGCCAAGGCCTGGGTCAGGTGCACGTGAGTCCCCAGACATCTTTGCTTTCTAACACTTTATTTTTATTTATTATTTTTTAAAGAAGAAAGGTAGCTGTTATCTATTGATCTCTTTTTTAATAAATCATTTTATTGGGGCTATTACAGCTCTTATAACAATCCATACATCAACTGTGTCAAGCGCATTTGTACATATTGCCATTATTGTTTTTAAAACATTTTCTTTCTACTTGAGCCCTTGGTATCAGCTCCTCTTTTTTCGCCTCCCTCCCCCATTCTTTCACTCTCGTGAACCCTTGGTAAATTATAAATTATTATTTTCATATCTTACACTGTTTGCTATCTCCCTTCACTCACATTTCTGTTGTTCATCCCCCTGGGTGTGTGTATTATACGTTGATCATTGAAATCGGTTCCCTGTTTCTTTCCCTTCTCCCCACACCTTCCCCCCACCCTCATGATATCACTACTCCCATTAGAGTTCCTGAGGGATTTATCTGTCCTGGATCCCATGTGTCCAGAGCTTTTATCTGTAGCAGTGTACATGCTCTGGTCTAACGGGATTTGTAAGGTAGAACTGGGGTCATGACAGTGGGGGGGGAAGCATTAAAGAACTAGAGGAATGTTGTGTGCTCCTTTGGTGCTGTGCTGCACCCTGGCTCACTCAGTCTTTCCTGTGACCCTTCTTTGAGGGGATGTCCAGTTGTCTACAGATGGGCTTTGAGTCTCCACTTTGACCCCCATCATTTGCATCGATATAATTGTTTGTTTGGGGTCTTCTGATGTCTGATACCTGATCCTGTTGACACCTGGTAATCACATAGCCTGGTGTGCTTCTCCCATGTGGGCTTTGTTGCTTCCATGCTAGATGGCCACTTGTTTAATTCCAAGCCTTTAAGACCCCAGACACTATATCTTGTAATAGCTGGGCACCATCAGCTTTCTTTACCACATTTGCTTATGCACTCATTTTGACTTCAGTGATTGTGCTGAGAAGGTGAGCATCACAGAATGCCAGGTTATTAAAACAAAGTGTTCTTGCATTGAGGGAGTACTTGAGTAGAGACCCAGTGCCCAATGTCTGCTACCTTAATGCCTAACATTTAAATATATGTACATAGACAGACCTATATCCCTATCATTATATATTAATATGTTAACTTATATACATGCCTATATTTAAAACTTCCTAAATGTCTTTTACCTCCTAGTTCTTTCCTCTATTTCCCTTTACTTTCCTCCTGTCCCACTATCATGCTGTTTGACCTTCATTCGGCTCTCAGCTACATTGCACTTGATCAAACCCCCACTAGGCAGCTACGCCCTCCTCACCTTCTATTTTAGATCTCTTATCTCTTTATCCCTGGGTTTGTTGGCTCCTCCTTCCTCCCACTCCCCTCGTTGGCCCAGTTGTTTTGTTGTTTTCTTCGTGGAATTGTTTATGCTTTTTAACACTTTAAAGAGGTCTGAGCTCAGCTAGGTGGCTGAACGCCAGCCAATACGTGGTCCCGTGACTATGAAAAATAAATCACCATGGCCATTGATATTTTTACATTTTCTCCGAGACACAGAAAAATCCGATGACTAGTCCTCTGTCCTGCCCCACTCTGAACTGGGTGTTCTCTGCAGCGCTACACTCCTGGGGCATTCTTTTGCCTATTTCTCGGACTGGATCACTGGCTTTCTGGATTCCTTGGATTCCCTTTTCCTTAGTTGCCTTCCTTGTTTTCGTGGCGCTTGCCTCAAGTAGATTCCTGAAAAGGGAGGCATGGTAGCAATCATTTTTGTGATCCTAAATATCTGAACATGTGCTTGCTATGCCTTTATATTTGACTCACAATTTGGATATGTGTAGATTTCTAAGTTGAAAATAATTTTCTCGTCAAATTTGAAGACTCCCCCACCGCCCCCCACCATTGCCTTTCAGCTAACCCCTGTATTGCTTTTGAGAGATGTACTAGGCGTCTCTATTCGTTGTATGGGAATTGTTTTAAGGACCATCTTGTGTGCTGAGCATTTGGAGAATTCATGCGTCTTGGTGGGAATCCACTTTCATTTGACTGAGGAATTGGAATCTCTCAATCTAACCTTCTGGCTGGGTTCTGCTATAGGCTGAATTGCGTGTCCCCTCCCCAGAGTGTGTGCCAGGATCCTAACCTTTCTTCCTGGGAAGGGCCGGGGAGGTGCAGTGGTTCAGCTATCAGGCGGAGGGTGGAACCTGTGCACTGCCCGTGGGAGAAAGATGTGGTCACAGGCCTCTTCAAGATCACCGCCTAGCAACTGGACACCCCGTATGGAAGGGTCGCCAGGAGGAGATGAGTCAGTCAGGGTGAAGTGTAGCAACGATGAAACATACACTTTCCTCTAGTTCCTAAATGCTCCTCCCCCCACCCCCCACTATCACGATCCCAATTCTACCTTACAAATCTAGTTAGACTAGAGGATGTACACTGGTACAGATGGCAACTGGAAACACAGGGAATCCAGGACAGATGACTCCTTCAGGACCAGTGGTGAGAGTGATGATACCGGGAGGGTGGAGTAGAAAGGGGAAACCAATGACAAGGATCTACATATAGCCTCTTCCCTGGGGGACAGACAACAGAAAAGTGGGTGAAGGGAGACATTGGACAGTGTAAGATAGGACAAAATAATATTTTATAAATTATCAAGTGTTCATGAGGGAGCGGGGAGTGGGGAGGGAGGGTGAAAAATGAGGAGCTAATGCCAGAGGCTTAAGTGGAGAGCAAATGTTTTGAGAATGATGAGGGCAACAAAAGTACAAATGTGCTAGCTCAGAAGCAAAAAAGCCCACATGGAAGAAGCACACCGGCCAGTGCGATCACGAGGTGCCAAGGGACCAGGTATAAGGCATCATGCAACAACAACAAAAAGATATGTGTGTGTATGTATGTGTATATGTGTGTATGTATATGTATATGTGTGTATATGTATATATATATGTATATATATACCATATTAAATGAAGGGGGAAGTGCAGAGTGGAGACCCAAGGCCCAAGTGTCGGCCACTGGAGATCCCCTCATAGAGGGGTTTAGGAGAGGAGATGGGTTAATTAGGGTACGAGGTAGTACCGATGAAGAACACAGCTTTCCCCCGGATCCTGGATACTTCCTCCCCCCAACTACCATGATCCGAATTCTACCTTGCAGGGCTGGATAGGGCAGAGGCTGTACACTGGTACATATGAGGGCTGGAGGCACAGGGAATCCAGGGTGGATGATACCTTCAGGACCAAGGGTGTGAGGGACGATGCTGGGAGAGTGGAGGGTGAGTGGGTTGGAAAGGGGGAACTGATTACAAGGATCCACATGTGACCTCTTCCCTGGGAGAGGGACAGCAGAGAAGGGGGGGAAGGGAGACTCCGGATAGGGCAAGATATGACAAAATAACGATGTATAAATTATCAAGGGCACATGAGGGAGGGGGGAAAGGGGAGGGAGGGGGAAAAAAAAAGAGGACCTGATGCAAGGGGCTTAAGTGGAGAGCAAATGCTTTGAGAATGATTGGGGCAGGGAATTTATGGATGTGCTTTATACAATTGGTATAAGTATACGTATGGATTGTGATAAGAGTTGTATGAGTCCCTAATAAAATGTAAAAAAAAGAGGAGAAAAAAATGATTAGGGCAAAGACTGTACAGATGTGCTTTATACAACTGATGTATGTATATATATGAACTGTGATAAGAATTGTATGAGCCCCAATAAATTGTTAAAAAAATTAAATTAAATTAAATTTTAGAAAAAGTACAAATGTGCTTTACACAATTGAAATATGTATGGGTTGTGATAAGAGTTGTATGAGCCCCCAATAAAATGATTAAAAACAACAACATGAACAAAGTGCATAGATCTAGATTGGGAATATCATGCAAAATAGATTCAGATTTATGTATTTTTGTTCAATAAAGCTTTCTATGATTTTGAATGACAAAATATTAAAAAGTTCACTGCCTAGGAAACCCTCGGGTATCCTACTCTGTCCTTGAGGGCCCCTGGACGTCGAGCTCGACTCCGTGGGAAGGCAGACTTTATCTCTCTGCGACGTGATCTTCGGGAACAGGCATGTTGGTCTCCGTTGTGTTAATGGGGTCACTTCCGGTAGGATTTGTCTTAAATCTGCTCACTCTTGAGATCTCAAGAGGGCAGATCAGGCCCGCACAAATGGGAGAAAGATGTCCGAGCCACACAGAGAAGAATGCTAGAGAAGCTGAAACAGGCATATTTTCACAGAGCGCCTTCCCCTCGAGCGAGGGCCCTGCCTTCAGACTTCTCACCTCTCAGCACATTTCTGTTCATCAAAGCCCCCACTTTGAGTGAGTTCCCCTAGTTTCAGTCTCATGTTCAGTCTCCTAGCACCTGCAGCTTTCCTGGGCTCTGCAGCAGGAGTTGGAGGCTGTGATGGTGAAGGTTTATTGTGCCAACCTGGTCAATAAACACAAGTGGGATTAACTGAAGAGCAGAGAGAATTGGCTCGGTGAGCCTCGCCTCTCTGGTTCTCTGATGGTCAGACCAGTGTTGGCAGCCTTTGCTAGTTCTCTGCCTCAGCTGGCAAGGCTCACTCCTGTGAGACATCCCTGAGGAGAAGCCACATGGACCTACTCTGATGCAGCCCTGGGTGCTGGAGCAGCTGTGTGGAGACCCCTGCCAATGCTGATGCTTACACATTCACTGATTTGACTTTCCTCCTGCAGTTGGCATCATTGCTTGTGTTTTGTAAGTTTGAGGAGGACTTTGTAGAACAGTGTCAGATATATGGGCTAATGTCAGATTTATGGGCTTGGACAGCACTGGATTGGGATGCTTCCTTAATGTACACTTACCCTTTGTATAAAACTTGCTCTTATATACCTGAGTTTCTGTGGATTTGTTTCTCTAGTCTACCCAGACTAACACAGAGGCACACTGAGATGCCCTCTGCAGCTATTGGGGGTTCAGTTCCCCTGTTCTGCTCCCTTCTCTATTCATTTCACGATGGCTTACTATTTTAGTGGCAGGAATATATATTAGAAAGAAAAGAACGTAGACATTCACTGACTAGATAATTCCAAACAGAAATGCATCCTTTTTACTGTAATGATGCAAAAAGTAAAGAAATACAAAGTAGATCTATTCATAAAGAAAAAGTCAGTGTCTCCCCTTCTTGTCCTAATCTCCCTCCAAAGGTAACCTTTGTGAACATTTTCTTACTTTCCTCTAGAAGTTAGAAACAAAACAAAACAAACAAAACAAAGGCTAACCTTTATGTCCTTGTACGTGTGTGCAGGTCCATACACACAAGGAGATAAAAATATACAGTAGATATCAGGCATGAAAGAACAAAGAAATCAAGGGGGAGTGCGGAGTGTAGACCCAAAGCCCATCTGTAGGCAACTGGACATCCCCTTATGGAAGGGTTGTGGGGAGGAGATGAGTCAGTAAGGGTGCAGGGTAGCAACAATGAAACATACAACTTTCCTCTAGTTCTTCAATGCTTCCTGCCCTCCACTATCGTGATCCCAATTCTACCTTACAAATCCAGCTAGATGAGAGCATGCACAGTGGTACAGATAAGAGCTGGAAACACTGGGAATCCAGGACAGATAAATTCATCAGGACCAATAATAAGAGTAGATATACCAGGAGGGGAAGGGGAAGGTGGGGGGGGGGGCAAGGGGGAACCGATCACAAGTATCTACATATAACAACCCACCCCCAGGGGCAGACAACAGAAAAGTGGGTGAACAGGGACATCGGACAGTATAAGACATGAAATAATAATAATAATTTATAAATTATCAAGGGTTCATGAGGGAGGAAGGGTGGGGAAAAATGAGGAGCTGATACCAAGGGCTCAAGTAGAAAGCAAATGTTTTGAGAATGATGATGGCAAGAAATGTACAAATGTGCTTGACACAATGGATGGATGGATGGATTATGATAAGAGTTGTACGAGCATCCAATAAAATGATTTTAAAAAATACAGTATAAAAAGAATACAGTATAATGACTTCTTCATTTACCATATCTAGAGATATTTTACTACAGGTACAGGCAGACAAGGAGCTCTGGTGGCCCAACAGTTAAGCGAGTGTTACTGTGCTTGGCTGTTAACTTGAACCTTGAAAGACCTGGCAACGTGCCTCCCTGAAGCTTACTGTTTAGACCATTTTGGGTGCAGCTCCACCCTGGGACACGGGGCCACTGTAAGTTGAAATCAACTCGGTGGCACCTAACTAACAACATGAATAACATGCAGACAGAGTGTGTCCTTTTGGTGTCGTAGGACTCCGGACCTTGACGCTAATCTGCCCTAGCAAGAGTGTCGAGATGCGATGCAGTCGAGTTCCAAATCAATTTTTCCCATAAGAAGTAACTGAAAATGCAATGAATGTTCAAATGTGATTTACACAAATGATGTATGGATTGTGCTAAGAGTTGGATGAGCCCCCAATAAAATGATAAAATAAATAACTGAAAATGGATTAATCCATTCGCGGCCACCAAGTTTTTACTTTAACCTTACCTTTTTATATAAAACATGACAGAGATTTCAAAGTAAACAAGTGCAGAGTTAAATAAGAAACACAGCATTAAAAAAAATTTTTTTTTTTAACAATTACAGTATGGCCCATACCTTGAGATTGATAAGGACCTGGATCTGTGGAGAGGAGAGTCATTGTTTGGAAGGGGAATTCCCTTCCATAAAATCAACTGGCAGCTACTTTTCAGGAGTTTTTTTTCCCCCTTCTTTGTCTTTTTTCAGTAGGACCTGGCTGGCTTTCTCTAAAACAAACAAACAAACAAACAAACAAACAAACAAACAAACACAAAACAATTTGTCTAATGTGGTCTGCTGTTGGTGTTTCCTTAACTGTTTTCTAAAAGGGTTTACTAAATTATCATCAACAATATTGATACCACAGTCAACCATTTCCTATCACAATGATTCTTTTCGCAAAACTTTTTCTTAGGACCCATGTTTTTTTTAAATCGAAAAACAGTAGAAAAAGCCACAAAAACGAAGAAAATTATAGCAAAACATCTGGAACAAAGCCGCAAAAGGTTTAAACACAGCCAACTAACGCAGATGACCGCAACACGAGCTACTTCCCATGCATTGGGTTGAATTCTAATGCTTTGTTCGAGCTCCGATGCAAAATTTCTCGACGTTTTGCGTTGACATCTGATTACGTCAAGTACTGATGCGATCGAGTACCGGGGTTCTACTGTATCTCATCAGTGCCAGGATCATTTATTTCGATAGACATGTTGACTTTTAAGCAATATTTTTAGAGTACTCGGTAAATTTAAAGGACCTCCAGCAGTAAATACTTTTTGTCAAACAAACTATTATTGAAGGATATAATTACTTGCCTATTAATTTTCAGGTTTGTACATTTGTATTTTAATACATCAAGCATTTCCAAAGTGATCCCATGTGCAAATGAGAGATGGTTACGTACAAAGGTAAGTTTTAAAGTGTTGCGTCTGGAGGCGAGGTATCAGAGCTTAAACTGCGAGCACCTGGTTTGCAAAAGGCTGTGGACGACAGTGGAAATCCATAGTCCATATCCAGCGTTCACACATGGATGAAGGCTCCGGTGAACCTGCTCAGAACATAGCCCAGGGATGTGAGTAGTCTTGCTAACAGAGAGCATTTGTAAATATCGATTATGGCAGATGGAGTTAGGTTAAAATGCTATGCTTTAGTATCTGATCCATTTTTAAGTTGTTTTGTTTTTTAATATTTTCTGCTTTCCTTTCAATTGAGTTTTTTTTTGTTTTGTCCAGTTACTATTGTTGCTTTTGTTGTTATTGTTTGCTTCCTGTTTGTGTACTGCATGATTTATATATTTTAAAATTCTGTATATTAAACCCATCATAGGTAAACCTACAAAGTAGTTGGATTAATAATTACCTAGGGGCATGATGGTAGGGGAGGAGGGGGAAATGGTGAGGTAATAATGAGTATGAGAAGAAAATATTCTGAAATTGATTGTGGTAATGATTGAACAATTCTTACTATAACTGAGTGGTTCAATTGTATGATATGTGAAGTATATGTCAATAACATTTAAAAATATTGCTTTTACTAAACTACATGGGCTTATTCCAAACAAGATGTGCTTGGACAAGATGTGCAGTGGATGACTGCAGACAAGCTCTTTTGGAAATACACATGTCTTGTTAGGGTGCCTTATACAAAAGGGTCCAATCCAAACTGAAGCTTCCAAGTGGATCTGCTGGGCCTGTGAAATTCCAGGCAGCGAGCTCGGTTTAGTAGGTAATGCAAGTGTTTTGGGGGATCCACAGAGGGTCATCTTGATTGACTTCTCAAAGGACACAGGATGATTACTGGGGCTCATGATGAAGAAGTCATAAGAATGAAAACTGTTGTTAGTCTCCCGCAAGTTGGTTATGACTTAGAGCGACGCTGTGCACTGCAGAACGCAACACCGCTCAGTCCTGCACCAGCCTCACCATTGTCCCCATGTTTGAGTGCATTGTTACTGCCACTCACTGAAGGCCTTCCCTCTTGCTGCTCCCCCACTTTACCAACATGATGTCCTTCTCCAGGGATTGGTCTCTCCTGACAAGATGTCCAAAGTACGTAGGACCAAGTCTTGCCATCTGTGATCCACAAGGCTGGCAGTTCCAAACCACCAGCCACGCCGGAGCAGAGGAGAAAGAAGGGGCTTTTTACCCCATTCAAGAGTCCCAGCCTGGGAAGCTCACAGGGGCACCGATCCACCCTGCCTGTGGGCTCAGCAGGAGGTGCAGCGTGTGGGAACTGGATTGGTGAGGAAGAGGCGAGGAAGAGTGTCCTGAGGATTCCTCTGTACCCCAACAGCAGGCACTCGCTCTTTTGCCACGGAGCAAGGGCTGTCCTGAGACTTTCATGGGAACCTCAGCGCACCACCCCCTACCCCTTCAACCTGGTCTCCATCACAGACTTCTTTTGGGTTCTCAACCTCAGAGAACACGGAAAAGGAACATGTTCTGAGTCGCTTGGGGTCCAAACGACTGTTTGGCTGTGGTGGAAATCGAGGAGCCCAGCATTCCTTGGGAGAAGAGTTAGAGAGATGGAAACAGCACCTTCAGAGGTGGAGAGACCTAGATGGAGGAGATGTTGAGAAACAATAGCTTCACCTTTTGATATTTTTATTTAGTAAATTTAGTTTATATTATTTTGTAGCAATCATTTTTTACTTACTCTAGGACAGGGGTGTCAAACTGGTGGCCCGTGGGCTGCATGTGGCCCCCAAGGTAATTTTTTGTGGCCCACAATGATCTGAAATAAAATGAAAATAGAAAAAATTATTATGAAGAAAATAGCGCTTAGGGGAGATTGGGCCAATACTGTACACACAATTCCCTCATTACATTTTATTTCAGCGCATGTGGACCACAAACAAATTACCTTGGGGGGCCGCCAGTCTGACATCTCCACTCTAGGATAATTATAGGAATTTCAGGTGAAATTTTCAATAGAAGGCGAAGTCCCCTATCCCGCCAAGCCTCACTGCTATTGCATCTATTCCAACTCATAGTTTGCAAGGCCGTGCATCTTTACAGATACTGACTGCCATCGTTTTCTTCCATGTAACTGTTGGTGGGTTCGAACTGCTGACCGTTTGGTTAGCAGGCAAGCACTCAACCATTGTGCCACCAGGGCACCTTTCATCGCAAAGCAGAGAAAGATTATTGGGAAGCCTTCAGTTGTAAGAAATGAAAACTCTCCAGGAAAATAAAGTTTAAGGATAATGTGTTGCCTTACTGAATAGAATGGCAGATGGGCTTCGCAGAAAACGGAGTCGGTGACCGAGAGAGACATCATCAGCTTGGTGGTCCAACTTAAAAACTGCTACGTCATGACAACACCGAGCCAGTCCCATGGAAAGGCAAGGCCCGGGTGAAGAGCAGCCAAGTCCAGCTGTCAACCAGCAGATGAGGGAGCAATCTTGGAAGTAGATCTTGCAGCCAGTGTCCAACATTTGCGCTGCTGCAGACCTGGCTGACATTTCAACTGCAACCTCATGAGAAACCAGGTGGGAAAATCATTCGATAAGCTGATCCCAGATTGTGATCTCAAAAGCTGTGTGATAAGAAATGAATGCTTATTGCTTTAGCTTTTAAATTTTGGGGTAATTTGTTGTGGGGCAACAAATAACACAGCATTTTCATGGCAGTATTTACCCTACTTAGGGCTCTCTGAGTTGCTCGGATCTGTAGTTTGATGTTCATTGTTTTGGAAAATTTCAGCCATTCTCTCTCCAACCATTCGTTGCTGTCTTCCTGTTTTCTTCGGGGACTCCAATCACACATGCATTAGACGGTCTGACACCGCCCTCTAATCCGTTTGCTCCCGTATTCTTCACTGTGCTTCAAATTGGGGAGTTCACGTTGACTAACTTTAAGTTCACCGATACTTTGGCAATGTAAAACCTAGTCAAAGGCATTCTTGATATCTGTTAAGCCTTTAAAGACCGTTTTTCCCCAGCATTTCCATGTGATTGTTATACAGTGAAACCTGTGAGTCAGAAATTGCTGATTAAACTGCTTTGTTTTTCCATATCTTGCAAGTTTTTTGCCTTTAATCGGGCCCTTATTAATGCTAATAAGAACTTATCTTTAGTTTAGTTTAGATGAGGCTTTCTACTCCTGTAAAGCGTTACAGTCTTAGAAACCCATAGAGGCTTTAAAAGAAGAAGAAGAAACCCACAGGGGCATTTCTGCTCTGTCCGATATGGTCACTTTGAGTCAGAATCAACTTGATGATTGTGAAATTTTTCCTTCTTTGACAGGTTTCTGCCTTACACAGGTTCCAACTGTCACAGGCTTCACTGCCGTTTATATCTGCTCATTCTTCATCTGCTCATTCATGTTGTCTACCTTTTTCTCTAGAGCCTTCATTTGATATATTAATCGTGGCTATTTAAAATCCCAAATCAGAGAGTTTTGACATGTCTGCTTCGCTTGATAACCTTGTTTTGACAACACCCCGTCCTATAGGAGTCCACGTCGACTTGATGGCAGTGAGTCTGAGTGTCAACTAGCTGGGGCCATGATTCACAGAGGTTGGCAGTTGTGTAATGATGTAACTTAGTAGTGATGAAATGATGCAATTGGTGGTCACACAATGATGTGGTCATGCTCCATTTTCACATATTGCTAATTTTCACAGAATGAATTGGGTGTTATTTATAATAACTCATAAAGAAGAGATTAAATTATATATATATGTATGTTATTTAGGAAAATTAGAAAATATATCCTTAAAAATGATCTCAACATGAAGATTAAAATATAATCCTGGGCTATCAACTAGTATGCTTCAGTCATTAGAAAATTATACTTATTTTAAAAGTTCAATTGTCTGCAAATGCCAAATGAATAAGTTATTGCAAAGGCAGGAAAAATATATAAAAACATTAAAAATCCGGGATCCTACTTCCTGTGCATGGGGAGCACGGTGCCAGAGAAGAATCCACAGCCGAACACTTCATAGCCAGCGCTCCCACATGTGTCTTCTGCCCAAGACTCCTTGCACCTCTGCAGCCCAAAGCAAGGGCCAACCTGACGTACGCTCTCCCACAATGACCAAGAAGCTTGACTGTGACCTGGAGACCTTGAGAACAAAGCAGAATCCACCCTCGCCAACCTTACCAAGTACCTCTCAGCCTTCCAAGGTTTCAGGAATGTACTGGGCCTGGCCGTGCAGGTGGAGCGCAAGCCAGAAAACAAATCAGCAAGATACAGCCCCAGTGATGACTGCAAATAAATCTTAAAATAATGCAAGTCTCCCACAAACTTTTTGAAGCCCCCTGTGTACCTATCACACAACTTTTGCCCATTCAATTATTTACAGGTTTAAGCCTTATTGACGGCAATTAAAAGAATGTTTGCAAGAGTACCATTCCATGATCCATGTTGTTTTTCTATCTCCACTACCCTCCACCCCAACTTCCTGTATAGGAGCCCTAGTGACCTCTAATAAACTTTGATATCTAAAAAAAATGGAAAATCCAAATATGCTAAAGAAAGCCTTTAGATCACTTTGTTTATTGAGAAATGTTGGTTCTTTGGAATAAGAGCATATGGGCCTCTCATGTTGAGCTTGCTTCACTTTGCATGTTTTCAAGGCTCATCCATGTTGTAGCATGACTCAGTACTACTTCTTTTATGACAAATACTCTATTGCAGGGCCCCACCACATTTTTATGTCCACAATTTCATACACATTTAGATTGCTTTTCATTTTTAGCTATTATGACTAATGGTACTATGGATACTCAAGGGTAAGTATTTGTGTGGACATGCGTTCATTGCTCTCGAGTATATGGGAGTGGGACTGCTGGGCCATGTGGAAATGGCTAGGAGCCCTGGTGGCACTGTCAGTTAAGCATGGGCTGCTAACTGAAAGGTCCAAGGGTCAAACGCACCAGGTGCTCCATGCGAGAAAGATGAGGCCGTCAACTCTTGTAAAGATGTAAAGCCTTGAAATTGAAGCTGCTCCAACAATAAGACATACAGCCTTCCTCTAGTTCCTAAATGCTTCCTCCTCCCCACTATCACGATCCCAATTCTACCTTACGAATCTGGCTAGACCAGAGGATGTACACTGGTACAGATAAGAACTGGAAACACAGGGAATCCAGGACAGATGATCCCTTCAGGACCAGTGGTGAGAGTGGCGATACCGGAGGGTGGAGGGAAGGTGGGGTTGAGAGGGGGAACCGATTATAAGAATCTACATATAACCTCCTCCCTGGGGGATGGACAACAGAAAAGTGGGTGAAGGGAGACATCGGACAGGGTAAGATATGACAAGACAATAATTTATAAATTATCAAGGGTTCATGAGGGAGGGGGGAGCGGGGAAGGAGGGGGAAAAATGAGCAGCTCATGCCAGGGGCTTACGTGGAGAGCAAATGTTTTGAGAATGACGAGGGTAACGAATGTACAAATGTGCTTTATAAATTGATATATGTATGGATGGTGATGAGTTGTATGAGCCCCCAATAAAATGATTAAAAAAAAAAGAAAGATACTATCACTGGATATAGAATGGATTCACAGTGGACAGCTCTTTGCTTTCAGTAGTTGAAAAAATGCTGCCATACCCTTCTGGTGTCCATGTTGTCCAACAAGGCATTGCTGTCATTTAAGTTGATGATCTATCTCCTAGAAGAAAAAGGTCATGTTTTCTCTGAGTTTAGGATTTCTTTGGGCTTAAGCTGTTTGAGGTTCACTCAGCGATCAACCAGTATTTCTTCAAATACTTCTACAGTCCCTTTCTCGCACTGTGGCAGCCTGTGTGGTAAGTTAGCCCTTTGGTTACTGCCCCACAGGGCCCTGAGGTTATGGTCTTTTCACCCAATTTACTGTCTCTCCATGCTCACACTAGGCAAACTCTGTGGCTCTGACTTCAAATTCACTGGTTCCACCATGTCATCTTTACTGTTAAGCCCAGTAAGTGAGTTTTTTTATTTGGGGGATGGAAATCTACAGATTTCTGTGTTTTTTATCTGGTAGTTTCTAAAACCTTGTATTTATTTTATAAAATTTTTCATGTTTCAGTTTTCCTCCTGCATTTGTTACCAGGGCATCCATAATTGCTGGTCAGAGTCTTTTATTATGCTGGTTTTAAACACCCTTGCTGTAGGTGCTAATCTGTGTGAGAGGAATGTTACATACTGTAAGCGGAAGATGGGGGACAAAGGGGAAACCACTGGGAGGTCCGATTAAGTTGTTTAAACTGTTGAATGCAAAAACAATCATCTGCTATGTAAACCCCTACCAAATTCACAATAAAAGTTTGAAAAATGGAGAGAACAACATGGCTGGCCCTACTACGAGACATGATGCCCCTCAGTGACTAAGGGCGATACAGGGGACAGCACCGGAGACACAGTGTGGGAATTGTACCTGACCTGATCCCACCACACTGAGGCAAATCACTGGAGGAGTGCAGAGGAACAGCAAGGGAATGGAGTGGCAAGGTCCCCAGGGAATGCTGAAAGTGGACTTTGGGGCCAGGGCGTGGTGCCCTAACAGACTGGACTGGAAAACGCTCCTAAGGGCCAGCAAACGATCCCTGAACTAACTACAAGCTTTTCTCTTGTGAACTGTTTTGTTCTGTTCTTTGTCAGTGGTTTGTTTTTGTTGTTTTGTTGTCTGGTTGTATACTGTTGCTTTGTTTTCCTCTGTCTAGTTTTCGTGCATGTTAGTGACTCCACAGGTCTGTCTGAATAGGACAGGCTGGATGAACTATCTGGAGGAAAAACAACGGGACCGACAGTTCCGGGGGGACTTGGGGTGGGGGGGTAGGGGGAGTAAGGAAGTGGTGTTAACAAACCCAGGGACAAGGGAAAAACATGGGACCCCAAATGGTAGAGAAGGGGTAGTGGCAGGCCTGGTGGGAAATGATCAAGGGTAAGGTTGCTTAGAGAAGAGGTATACTCTAGCCCAGGTGGTGATGAAGCATGGTAGTAGGGCAGGAGGAAAGTCAAGGGAGATGGAGGAAAGAGCTAGGAGTTAAAGGGCATTCATGGAGGTCTAGACAAAGACATGTACATGCAAATATATATAGGAGGATGGGGAAATAGATCTATGTGTCTATATTTATAGGTCAAGTATTAAGGTGGCGGAAGGACCTTGGGCCTCTACTCAAACACTCCCTCAATGCATGAATACCTTCTTTTATTAAATTGGAACTCTATGATGCTCACTCTCCCGACACAACGGCTGGAGCCAAAGTGGGTGAACAAGTAAATGTGGTGAAGAAAGCTGATGGTGCCCGGCTATCAAAAGAGATAGTGACTGGGGTCTTAAAGGCTTGAAGATAAACAAGCGGCCATCTAGCTCAGAAGCAACAAAGTCCACATGGAAGAACACACCAGCCTGTGTGATCGAGTGGTCCCGAAGGGATCAGTTACCAGGCATCAAAGAACAAAAAATCATATCATTGACTGCACACCTCCATGATAGGATCGCTGAAGACAAATGGGTGCATAAGCAAATGTGGTGAAGAAAGCTGATGGTGCCTGGCTATCAAAAGAGATAGTGTCTGGGGTCTTAAAGGCTTGAAGGTGAACAAGCGGCCATCTAGCTCAGAAGCAAAAAAGCCCACATGGAAGAAGCACACTGGCCAGTGTGATCACGAGGTGCCAAGGGACCAGGTATAAGGCATCATGCAAAAAAAAAAAAAAAAGAGATGTGTGTGTTTATGTATGTGTATATATGTGTATATGTATATGTATATATGTATATATATATATCATATTAAATGAAGGGGGAAGTGCAGAGTGGAGACCCAAGGCCCAAGTGTCGGCCAGTGGAGATCCCCTCATAGAGGGGTTTAGGAGAGGAGATGGGTTAATTAGGGTGTGAGGTAGTATCGATGAAGAACACAGCTTTCCCCCAGATCCTGGATGCTTCCTCCCCCGAACTACCATGATCCGAATTCTACCTTGCAGGGCTGGATAGGACAGAGGCTGTACACTGGTACATATGAGGGCTGGAGGTACAGGGAATCCAGGGTGGATGATACCTTCAGGACCAAAGGTGTGAGGGACGATGCTGGGAGAGTGGAGGGTGAGTGGGTTGGAAAGGGGGAACTGATTACAAGGATCCACATGTGACCTCTTCCCTGGGAGAGGGACAGCAGAGAAGGGGGGAAGGGAGACTCCGGATAGGGCAAGATATGACAAAATAACGATGTATAAATTACCAAGGGCACATGAGGGAGGAGGGAATGGGGAGGGAGGGGAAAAAAAAAGAGGACCTGATGCAAGGGGCTTAAGTGGAGAGCAAATGCCTTGAGAATGATTGGGGCAGGGAATGTACGGATGTGCTTTATACAATTGATGTATGTATATGTATGGATTGTGGTAAGAGTTGTATGAGTCCCTAATAAAATGTAAAAGAAGAAAAGAGAAAAAAATGATTAGGCAAAGACTGTACAGATGTGCTTTATACAATTGATGTATGTATATGTATGAACTGTGAAAAGAATTGTATGAGCCCCAATAAATTGTTAAAAAAATAAAATAAAATTACAGTAAAAAAATGTTTGAAAAATGAAAAATATAAACAAACAACAACAACAAAAGAAACGGAAGCTACTCAATCACAAGGGCAGCTTGAATGAGACCACTACTCTAAAGGGGAATAGACTTTGGAGGCTTCCAAGGGAGGCGGCCAAGTGTTGCAAGATGAAGTAACTGATTCAAGGCTGACAGGCACTGAGTTGGGTGGAAGGGAGGGTGGGATTTCGTAGAGGGAGAAAAAGATTAGGGGAGGCAGGGAGAACATAGTATGGACGTAGTGGGATGTGGATGAGCACTTTGAACTGTTGAGTGCTGAGTTGAAAATCTGCAGTTCTGAAAGGTAGCCCCTGCACCTAATTCATAATAACAAACTCATTTGAAAAAAGATCAGAAGCCTTGAAGACCCTTTATTGGGTGGCTATGAGTCAGAATCAACTTGATGGCCGTGGGTTTAACAAAATTAAAAAACATCATTTTATTGGGGGCTCGTACAACTCTTATCACAATCCATCCATCCATCCATCCATCCATCCATCCATCCATCCATCCATCCATCCATCCATCGTGTCAAGCACATTTGTACATTTGTTGCCATCATCATTCTCAAAACACTTGCTTTCTCCTTGAGCCCTTGGTATCAGTTCATTTTTCCCCATCTTCACTCCACCCCCTCTAAAAATTTTTTTTACACCAAGTTTAAATTTGTGAGGAATTGTTAGATTGTTTTTCCAAAGACACTTCATTTTACATCCCCAGAATACTATCTGAAGGTCCTACTTCCTCCACATCCTCACCAACAACACCTTATGGTCTGTCTCCCTGCCACCTTTTAAAAGAAATGATAGCCATCTTAATGTGAAACAGTATCTATGTTTTGTGTTATCTCTGTTGTCTAATGATATTGAACATCTTAAATTAAAAAAAAATTAATCATTTTATTTGGAGGGGGCTCTTACAAATCTTATTCCAACCCATCATGCAATAGTATTAAGCACACTTGTGCATATGCTGCCATCATTTCCCAATTTCTTTCTACGTGAGCCCTTGGTATCAGCTCTTTTTCCCCCTCCTTCTCTCACAATCCCACCATTGCGAATCCTTGATCATTTAGATATTATTGTTATTTTGTGTCTTACACTGTCCATTGTCTCCCTTCACCCCCACCCTTTATTATCGTTGAACACCTTTTATGGGGACTTGTCGACTTTGCATATCTACTTTGGAGAAATGTCTATTCATATCGTTTGTCTGTTTCCTGATTCAGCCAACTTTTAAAGAGCTGTAAGAACTTTTAATACATTCTAGGTACGCGTCTTCTATTAGATGTCCCATTACCATCAAGCCAATTCCCATCATAACAACCCTACATAAATGCATGCGTCCCGTTCTGTTGCTGGTGTCCTGTGCAGCATCCATGTGTCCAGTTGTGAGGAAGTTCAATTTAACGATTTTCCCTTTGGACTCAGGTTTTTACTTCTTTGAACATTTTGCACCTATTCAAGTACAACTTTCAGACATGCCCATTCCCTCCTTTGTTGCATTTGCTGACTTGCATTTAGGATGGTTTTTCTTGTGTTGTTCCTGTAAGCTCATTTTCAACAGGCCTTGTTCTCCTTTATGCGAACGCCCTCACTCCATAGCTGTATTTAGGGGGTGTGCTGACAGCAGCCGTTACATTTATTCCCTTCCTTGCAGAATGCTCTATTTTGGGAAGCAAAGTTTCATTGACTCGGATCACCTTTGTTTATATTTCAACCTGGTACTTGGGATTTGTGAATTTGGAGTGCTCTCTCTGGGTGAGCTTCTTTCTTCTCAGTCGACACTTTGCACTCACGTCCTTGGGCAGGTTAAGTAGGACTTTCCTGCGTTTCGATGCCCAGGTCAATGAGCCGTGTTTTGGTCTTATTTCTATAAGCATAGTCCTTTAAGATTCCTGCCAGTCTCTACATATGAGGGCTGGAGGTACAGGGAATCCAGGGTGGATGATACCTTCAGGACCAAGGGTGTGAGGGACGATGCTGGGAGAGTGGAGGGTGAGTGGGTTGGAAAGGGGGAACTGATTACAAGGATCCACATGTGACCTCCTCCCTGGGAGAGGGACAGCAGAGAAGGGGGTGAAGGGAGACTCCGGATAGGGCAAGATATGACAAAATAACGATGTATAAATTACCAAGGGCACATGAGGGAGGGGGGAATGGGGAGGGAGGGGAAAAAAAAGAGGACCTGTTGCAAGGGGCTTAAGTGGAGAGCAAATGCCTTGAGAATGATTGGGACAGGGAATGTATGGATGTGCTTTATACAATTGATGTATGTATATGTATGGATTGTGGTAAGAGTTGTTTGAGTCCCTAATAAAATGTAAAAGAAGAAAAGAGAAAAAAATGATTAGGGCAGACTGTACAGATGTGCTTTATACAATTGATGTATGTATATGTATGAACTGTGAAAAGAATTGTATCAGCCCCAATAAATTGTTAAAATTAAAAAAATTAAAAAAAAAAGATTCCTGTCAGTCTCATTGTAGAAGCGCTTTCAAGTCCCCAATCAGTAGGTCAGTATCTAGTTCCAAGTTCCTGTGAATGTCTTGCTCTCCACTCGCACTCACTTTTGATGACTTGGGGCTCCCATTCCCTTCTGGAAGGTTCCCTGGTAGCGTGTTGTATAGGTATTAGATTGCTAACTGCAAGTTCAAACCTACCACCCACTCTGTGGGAATGAGACCTGTAGTTATCTGATTCACAGCCTCAGCAACCCCAAATACTCTATTTGCTGCCATCAACTCAGTGGTAGTTTGTTGTCTTATTTCTGGCACACAGGATTTCCCACTTAGTTTCAAGCTGCTGTGAGTTTAAGTTGCTGCCGTTGCTACACGTTGTTCATCAATTCTGGTCCATTAGGTGGGAAGGCAGTTTGCCTGGAATTAGTGTTGGACATCATTGATCAGAGGTTATCTCCAACCACTTCCAACACTACAATCCGAGGGCTTTTTGAAAATATAAATCTGGTCATTTCATTCCCTTAGTATAGCAAGGCACTTTGGAATCAGGACACTTGCCTCTATTGCTTCATTCTCCACCTGGTTTTCAACACCTTTCCTCTCATACTATGGTCGTTAAAAAAATAGTGGTTATGTTTTCCATTATTGCCCCCTGAAACACTCATTTTCCCTCCCTTTCCAGAGGAGCAAATATATGAGGGGGTACCCCAGAAAACCTGGAAAAGAGCTCCACTGGGTGAAGCTTTCGTAGTATGCATTTTTCCTGCTAGGTGAGCATCAAGCAACTCACTCTGAGTTAGTGCACCCAGTGGTGTCACCTGGGAAGGTTCCTTCTGCTCACAGTAAATTTTCTCATAAAAGCAGTTTTGCTAGAACCTTATTTTTTGATGGCCAATTTAATAGTGTGTGACTGTGAACTTTTGGTTCCTGCTCGGGAAAAATGCCGCAAAAACTGCTGTGATGTTGGAACACAGCTTACAAGGACAGCGCTATGGGGAAAACGCACGTGTAGGAGTGGTTTCTTGTTTCAAAAATATGAAGTATCGATTGATGACAAACCTCATTCTGGACGTCCGTCAACTTCCTGAATGGATGAAAATGCCCATAAAATTCATGCACTTGTGTTCAAAGACCCACACCAGCCCATTGAAGAGAGGGGGAAGTTATGTGGACTACCTTGGAGCTCAGTTCAGCAGATTTTAATGGCAGGTTTGGGAATGAGAAGGAGCTCTGTGAAACTTGTGCCTCGGGGTCTGAGTGACCAGCAGAGTGTCCAGTGGAAACATGCCGTGCTTTGAAAAAACCGCTCTGAAGTGACCCAGACTTATCGCCTTAAGGTCGTTACTGGTGATGAGACAGTATGGTGTTATTCTTCTGAGTCCCAAATGAAACATCAATCAAGCCAGTGGAAGATCACATCATCTCACCCCCAAAAAGCTCAAGTGAAAACAAAGATCAAGATGATGCTCATTTGTTTTTTTGATGTGAGAGGGATAGTGCATTTGGAATTCATTCCACCAGGTCAGACTGTTAACAACCTTTCCACTTAGAAGTTCTGAAAACATTGTTTAACAGTATGAGACAAAAAAGGCCTCAGTGGCAGATGGGGATTGGTTTTGCCACAAAGCACCTGTTGACATAGCCATCTCATTGCGCCAGTTTTTGGCAAAAACCAGCATGCCTCCCTTGCCCCATTCACCTTACTTACCTGACCTCACTCCGTGTGACTTCTTTTTGTTTCCCTCAACTGAAGAGGGACCTGAATGTAGAAGAAAAAAATGAGGTAGGTGCCATCAGCCATCCAAACAGATGAATTTGAAAAATGTTTCTAAGAATGGAATTGCAGATTTGACAAATGTATTAAGTGTAATGGAGAGTACTTTGAAGGTGATAAGGTTGTTTTGTAAAAAAAACCAAACAAAAAACAACTTTAATTATATAACTTTGAAAAAAATGTCATTTTGTGGGGTACCCCTCATATACACATATTTGTTGTACTTGCGATGGAATACCTTTCCTTCCATTTCAAGATATTTATTGGCAGAAGAGAGAAAGCTATTTTTTAATATTTACTTTATTCAGTCACTTGCCACCGTTCTTTATTAGTGCTAATAGGTTTTTTACTGTAGCCTCTGATTTCTTAGATATCAGCAAAACAAGGACATTTATTATTTCTCAATATTTACATTATCTCATTTTCTTGCCCAATGCTTTCACCTGAACCTTCTGAGACGTTGGCTAGTAAAAGGGGTTAGCAAGTATCCCTCTTCCTTCAGACTTTAATATAAGTGACTTGAGTTTAAAATGAAAAATGACATCTGCTGTTTTTTTTATATTCAAGTAGTTTTTCCCTATGTTTTACTTAGAGCTTGAATTGTATCAAATTGTACTTTAAGCTATAAAATTTCATCAAATGCCTTTTCAGCATATATTGTTTTTTTTCTTAAAAGTTTAGAAATAATTTTAAACTCACAAAAATAATAGAATGAATTCCTGTGTAGCCTTTCAAATTCACCAAGCATTTATTTTTAACAGTTGCTCTCTGCATAGTTTAAAATGTCCTGAAACATTTATCAATTGTCTTTACCTTTAAATTCTAAATACATATCAACATATATTTTGTAAAACTACGAATGTGCTCATGTACACAGGATAGTTACTAAAATAACCAAACTACCTGATACTAAATCAAATCTATAAACATTTAAAAGACCTGTAAGCTTTCAATGCAGTGGCTGATACTTAGATTTCCTGGTACCAAGCTGCTGAAACAAACTATGGGATCTTTGTGTGTAATTCAGCTTGAATTTATGAGCACAGGATGGGTGAGGTTAGGCAATGGCACTTTCTCAGGTTTGAGGATGAATCTTACATTGGCTTTTAAAAATCAATTGGGAGCTTTCCATTTTTTCTGAAACGGTTTAGATAACAGGTGAAATGAGCACTCGTCTGCTCTGGGGGAGAGTGCTGGCTACTGGGGTGTGCTCTCTCAGCAGGCAGGCACTTCCCCTTATCTAGCTTTAAAATAAGGAGTCGAAAAGTTAAAGCACGCTCTTAAATGAGTTTTTCTATTTTTGGGGGATAAAACATAGGTATGACAAGTTTATTCATATTTGTGGAATATCCCTGCCTTCTGTATTAGCTTAATACCATCCCCATTTGAGTTTTTCCTTTTCATTTAAAACAATTTTAAAAAATAATTTTATTAGGGGCTCATACAACTCTTATCACAATCCATACATACATCAGTTACGTAAAGCACATTTGTACATTTGTTGTCCTCATCATTCTCAAAACAGTTGCTCTCCACTTAAGTCCTTGGCATCAGCTCATTTGTTGCCCCCCTCTCCCTGCTTGCCCCCCCGAACCCTTGATATTTTATAAATTATTATTATTTTGCCATATCTCACACTGTCCACGTCTCCCTTCACCCACTTTTCCGTTGTCCGCCCCCGCCCCAGTGGTTTCCCGACCTGGAGCGCTGTGCCGTCTTCGCGACAATCCGAAGGACAGTTTTAACCCTTGAGTTTCCCGTTGGTGACCACTTTCCATTTGATGGTCCAGACTTGCTCTTCTTGCCATGCTCTCTGGAAAAGGAAGCGTTTTGAAATTTGTTGCCCTGGGCTTCGCGTAACGCTGATCTCCAAGTTTTCCATCCATGTGGTCATGTCTCACTCCTCTCTCTGAATCTTGCTCACTTTTCTCCTGTTGCTTTAGCAACCTCAGGATATTTTATCTACTTTATTGATGCTTTCAAACAAGCGTCTTTCTATTGAGCTCCTTTGTTTTTTTCTCTCTCAACTCCGGTTTTTGTCTTTATTGGATCCTTTTCCTATGGTTTAAACACAACCCTGCAAAATCCCTACACACGCTTTGATTTTCTTTTTGACCAGTGAAGGCGCTGCACTTTCAGTCCTAAGTTCAGATCCTCCATCAGGTCGCTGGGCTTGCCTTTCCCCATGTGCTCAGGGCTCCATCCTGAGAGATAGTGTTGATGCCTCGTGACCAACTCAGGCCAAGTAAGCACGTGCTGAGTGAACCAATGACACCGCTCTGTCCCGAGCCCACTGTGAAGATCTGGGCTTGCTGTGGAGCCCCGCTACTCACCCACCCAACATTCCTCAAGAATCCACCACGAGCTGGCACCGTGCCAGGCCCTAGGTGGAGAACAATGAGCTCAACGATTGGGTACCTGACCCCTTGGAGCTTCCTCTCTACTTATGCAGACAGACATGGCATCAGTCATGTCAGTGAGCTGAAGATTGCCCAGGCGGCTAGAGAAGTGTAGATTTGGGCCCAACACCAGGTAGGAGGTTTGGCAAGAACCCCTGATTCTTGAGATGGCTACTTTAGTTACTCAGAATTGAAGGGTTGGCCCTGTCCCCTCCCCTTCTTTGAAGGAGGCGGCCATTGGGTTTTCCTGGATGGAAGTTCTCTGCCTGTTGCCCTTGGTCAGAGCGGACTGAACGACAGGACCGGCAGCCCGGCAGGAAGGACTCTGTACAACAGGAAAGTCCACCGAGGACGGCACCTGACTGAGGGCTCCTAAGAAAATCTGAACACAAAACCGAGATAAAGGAGCATAGAGGGGGAGTAGGGGCAAAAGAAGTGGAGTAAAAATAATCCAAGTCTTAAAGAATGACAGTCATAAACCCTCTGGTGCTTTATTAGAACTGGAAGTACCAATATGAACTCATGGTTTTAAATAAATACACAGAAGATGGATATAATAGTAAACCCAGATGTGTGTACATGTGTCTTATTCATACATACATATGCAGGGGCTTCAAAAAGTTCATGGAAAAATAAAGTGAAAAGATAATGGAAAATTTCCATGAATGTTTTGAAGCCCTCTCATATAGTTCCTAGCTGTGAGGGCCAGAACAGTGGTTCTCAACCTTCCTAATGCCTCGACCCTTTAATACAGTTCCTCATGTGGTGGTGACCCCCAGCCATAAAATTATTTTCGTTGCTACTTCGTAACTGTAATTTTGCTACCATTATAAATTGGGTGACTCCTGTGAAAGGATTGTTCCCCGCCCCCCAAAGGGGTCATGACCCTCTGGTTGAGAACCACTGGCCTAGAAGAAATAACCGCAGTCACAATGAGATGCCCTGTGCTCAGGGCTGAGTTTCTAGGGTACTTTCGTGAACAAAGGAACCAAGATTGGAGCCTGGGGAACGGGGTGGTGTCAGGCCTCGGTTAGGAACAATGCAAGGTGAGCTGAGAACATCTTGCGGTGCCACAAAGTGAGAAGAGCTTAGAAAGGGATGGGACAGGTGCCAACCTCAAAGTGTTCCCAACAGCCAAATCCAAGGCACTCAGAGCAACAAGATAAGCTACCAATAACATGACATTCATGAATGCATATTGACACAGAAACAGGCGTTCTAAGGCTGCGGTCTTAGGGAGGCAGCTTCAGGTCTTTCTCCTCTGAGCTGCTGGATGGATTCAACACAAGCTTCTGGGTGGCAGCTAAGCCCTTAACCATCGGGCTACCAGGGCTGCTTACGAGTTACCATCAATGATTATTAAACAGAGACGGAATAAGGGCCACGGAAAATCACCACTGGTCGGATACAACATTAACAGCTACTGTAAAACAAGAGCCACCGATGGCTGGAAAAATCAGTGGATGAAATTCTAAGTGTAAGAGAGTTGCATAGTTTCAAAATAGCTCCCCCCAAGATTAGTATTACTTTTATTTTATTTTTTTATTTTTTATTAGTATTACTTTTAAAGGAAAAACTTTACAGTGGAGAAATCTGGCACACCCCACCACAGCCATAGGATCAAAGTTAATATTATCTTCTAAAGGAGGCACTGAGCCAGGCATACATATCACTTCTATGATAGTCAATCTAATCAATAAACTTGAATTGAGGGGCACGACCAGGCTGGACTCTCCATAAGTAAAGTACCATTCTCCAATTCATGACCCTCGAATTGATGAAAGACAAAGACTGAAGTACTCTCACAGGCAGAAAGAGACGTTGGAAGCAAGACAACAAATGCAATGCAGGCAAATGAGCAGGCTTACTGCCCGAGGGAGGTGAATGGGGCTCCCCAGACTGTGAGCTTTAGACGCCTTTCCAACCTGGCCCTGAACCCGCCCTCCCCCCCCCCCCCCGGGGCGCCCCTCAGTCAGACCAAGTAAGTGAATGTACCTCAGAGAACATTCTCCTCAGAACAATCAGCCGTGGGAGGCCGAGGGGCAGACGGACGAATGGAGGAGGGCACCAGAGAAGACGTGTCAGAGTGCTGTTACAGGTGACTGCAATCAATGTTCTGAAGCAATACATGCATAAATTGTTGATTGGAAAACTGATTGTTCTATAAACGGTCACCCAAACCATAATAAATAGCATTTTAAAATAATATAAAAGCCGCAACAAAAACAACTAATATAAAATTGCATTCAACTCCAATAAATTGCTCTTGGTCCACTCTTTTTGGCTGTCCAGGCAAAAGGCACTTCAAGTTAGCTACTGCAGTAATGCATGTGATGATCAGCCAAACTTCAGCTGGCGGCACCTTGTTCCAAAGGAATGCCTCATCAGAGAAGCAGCGGATGCCGCGAGCAACCCTAGAGGGGTCCTGGTCCAGAAAAGGAGCCTGGTGGGAAAGCTGGCAAGCTTTCCATCCGGCCTGTGAGTCCTTAGGAATAATCAATGTGAGATGTTAACTGTAAGGAAAGCTGGGGGAAGGGAATATGGGCATTCTCAACCGTTTTTGCTACTTTCTGCATGTCAAAAATACTTTCAACAGGAACTGATTACAAGGATCTACAGGTGACCTCCTCCCTGGGGGATGGACAACAGAAAAGGGGTGAAGGGAGACATCAGACGGGACAAGATATGACAAAATAATAATTTATAAATTATCAAGGGCTCATGAGGGAGGAGGAGTGGGGAGGGAGGGGAAAAAAAGAGGACCTGATGCAAAGGGCTTAAGTAGAGAGAAAATGCTTTGAAAACGATGAGGGCAATGAATGTACAGATGTGCTTTACACAATTGATGTATGTATGGATTGTGATAAGAGTTGTATGAATCCCTAATAAAACATTAAAAAAATACTTTCCAAACAAAAGTTAAAAAAAGGAGGAGACTCACTGCTTTGGGGATTCCAGCTGAGCTTGTTGAGGGGATGAAAAATATGGAAATGGACAGATAACATGATCAACACAATGCATGCTACTGAACTGTACATTACTGACCTGTACCAAAGGTGCTGAAATGGCAAACGGTTTGTAACATACACGAGTATGCTTCCAAACATTTGTGGAGCAATGGAACGAAAAGACAAGGGAATCTTCCATCGACTTTTTGAACCCTCTCATATATTCACCACAATACACAGACTAGTTAAACCACCACCTCCACCACCACCAGGGAAAACAAGAGCCAGGGAGGGAGGACGGGAGGGAGGGAGCCGGGAGCGCAGGCACAGAGCTAGCTCCCTGAACTGCAGGGCACCCTCTGGAGCTCAGGGCTTGGAGACCTCAGTGCACTTTCATCACCCAGGGAATTGGAATCCTGCCTCCTCTTCTGACTCTTGAGAGAGACTAGCTGACAACTAAGAGAGGGATGCAAGGGTGTGCACTGGGAGGGTAGGTGGGTGGTCCTCAGCAGGGGCTGCTGAGGAAGGAGCCTGAGGAAGCCCCAGGCCTGGCTGTGCCACTAGACTGGTGCGTGTGGAATGCCCGTGGGCTATGAGGCCCACCCCCTCTCCTCCGTGACTGCTGTGATGGGTGCAGGAGGGAGGTGCTTACTCTAGGCCGACCTGCTGCACTCCAGCCCGACCTCACTCACCTCTACACTGCGTCCTTACTCCAGCCCGACCTCACTCACGGCTTCCCTGCTACAGCTTCCCGCGTCTACACTGCTGCTAGTCCCTAAAGCAAGACCCGGCAGAGCTGAACTGGCTTGTTTGGAACGGTTGTCCAATCTCAGAGTTGGAGAGGGTCATAAAGCTGTCATTCTCTCATCCAAGACGTACCTATCTTGGCCTAGTTCCAAGGCTGAAAGACCATGGGCTGGATGTGGGGTGCAAGGGTTCCGCAGATCCCTTTTCCTTGGCATGTTAGGGGCATGCGCATGGGGTAGCTGTAGTCTTGAGTACAGAATCGTCTGTGTCTGGGCCTCTACCCTCCTTGCCCAGGAAGGCATTCTGGGGACGGAGCTGCATGAAGGCCAGCAGAGGGGAGGCCGCGCATAGCCTCATCTCCGTTTCCCGTTAGATCTTTCCTGCGCTGCCACGCTTCTGAGCTTCTTGGGTGTGTGGCAGGATTGAGTTCCCGAGGGCGTGGGGCAGGGGGGGCCTGCTGCAGGGTAGTGCTAAGGGGCGCCTTCCCTGCCTTGAAGGGCGTGTAGAGTCCGGGGAGTTGATGAGAGGAGACAACCAGGGGCCAGAACAAGCGGAGACTCCTGCTGAAGACCTCAGGCTGAGGAGGGCTCTCAGGGTGGTGAGGAGGTAGGTAAGCGGCCTTGGGCTGGCGGGGAGGTGGAAGAGGCACGAGGGGAAGACAGGCCATCGCCATGCCACAGCCCAGGGGCCTTTATTCGATGTTGGGGGCACGTGTGCAGATGCTAGAGTGTGTAGCACACCTTCTCGGGGTGTAGCGGTGCCCGGATGTCAAGTCTGTGGGTCTTGCTGTCCTTATCGATGATCTCCAGCCGTAGCTTCGGTGGACGCTTCTCGGTCTGGGATGAGGGGAGCTCGGGGCTCTTGAAGAGCTGCTTGTCGGAGTCCTCCACGGTGATGCGCAGCGTGCAGCCGCCAGGCAGCAGGTCCTGCTCGTAGGCTGCCGCCAGCTGGTTCACCACACGGCGCTCTACCTGCAGGGGGTGGCAATGAGGCCCGAGTTCTAGCACTTCCTGCTGACTCCCTGGGGCTTGTCAGAACCCCCCTCAGAATGAGATCAGGCTTGTGCTGAAGCCCAGTGCTGTCAGTTTCTGAGGGTCTTCCCGCTTCCCACTCCCAAGAGGGTTCACTGTGGGTCACCCTCCAGGACAAAGGTTTGACATGGTCTTCGTGGGTTTTGGGTGCTCGGGGTATCTGCTCGGGGTGTGGACGACTGAGGCAGGCAGGCTGAGCGCCCAGTGGATGGGGGGGGGGGAACGACGGGCGGACACCCGACTGCACTTAGGTCTCGCGCTGCTCCGAGGGCCGCGGCTCACCTCGTGCTTGATGGAACGGGCGCCGTAGTGCACGTTGTAGCCGTCGACCAGCACATCCGCCACCTCGCGGTCCCAGAGCAGCGTGATGTTGTGCCTCTGCTTGGCCTGAGGCAGGTCAGACAGAGCATGTGGCTCTGTGCTCTCCCTTCTCACCCCTCTGGCCTAAGCCTGGGGGAGATGGTGAGCCCCCACCATTATGCTCCACTGTGTGCGGGCACGTGCATGCGCCCCCCACCCCGGTTCCCCGATTCCCACTGGACACATGCACAGACAGGCAATCCCCATGCTTACTCTCTTGGCCCAGAAGTTCAGTTCCTTGTTGACTAGTTGGATGAGCTCCGAGTGGCAGAAGGGGAGGAAGTAGACGATCTCATTGATCCGTCCCAGAAATTCGTCCCTCCGGAAGTGAGCCTGCAGGCACAGGGGAGGGAGCGGTGAGCTTGGGAACCCAGGGGGGGGGGGCTTATGTATCTTTAGAATGGCAGCACCTCCTCCCCACAGCAGCAGCAGGAAGGGCAAAGGACGACCTCTCACTTTTAGGATGGGGCGAATCACATTCTCCTTGAAGTTCTTGGAGATGGTGATCTTGTCACTCATCTGGACCTCCCCTGTGGAGACAGGCACAAGCTGCTCACTCCCCGGCTCTCCTGACAGAGACAAGGGCAGGGCCCAGCCCGCTCCTCTGAGGCCTTCACTTCTCATGTGCGCCAAGGCCTGGAGTCTTAGCGTGGGGCATGTAGGAGGGAAGGGAAGGGAAGGGAGACGAGAACGATCTAGGATCGGGACGTGAGCTCTGACTCGGAAGAGGGGACCGCAGGGTCAATCTAAATAGAAAGGTGACAGACACAGCCTCTCGCCAGATATGTTTCTTTTTAGTACTCTCCAGGGCCCACCCTGGGGGACCGGCCGGGCACCCATCTCCATACTGTTTCTGAGCTTCTGTCTCCTTGCTGCACCCAAGCACGGCTATCTGATACGCACCCATCTCCTCAGTCTCCAAGGCCCTGGCCTTTCCCGAGCCCCTGCCCTGGCATGGCTGGGTCCCGGCCCCTGTCTGGAGCCCTCCTGACGTCCACAGGGTGGGGCTTCCTGAGCAAAGCCAGCAGAAGCTGTTTGCCCTCATCTTTCTCCCTCCACCATCTGGCAGGGCGCCTGGGATCTCGTGAGAACCAGCGAAGGGCAGAGCTGTCTACCAGCGCCTTCTTAGGCCCAGGACCCCAAGCCCCATCCTTGTCCCCAGATGAGCTAGCAGCCTGGTCACTTGCCCAGACAGCTCAGGCAACGTGCCGCACCAAGGTTCTCAGCGAAACGGCTATGGCTCAGCTCCAAAGCCTCCTGCCGCAGCTGCAAGGCGTGCTGTGCGATTTCGTCACTGGCCACGTTGGAGGTCATGATGAAGATGGCGTCCTTGCAGTCGATGGTCTTCCCTTTGCCATCCGTCAGCCGGCCCTGGGAAGGGGAAGCAACCACTCCGTCAGCGCGACAAGCCTGGGCAGCCTTGGCATGCACTTTCTGCAAGGGGCGCCCTTGAACGTCCAGGTGCCTTGCCCCTACCTCCACAGAGGCTGCGACTCCCTGCCCTGGGGCTCCAAGCACTGGCTTCACGCCTGGTTGTAGTGCACACGGCCGGCCGTCAAGGTAGCTGCCATCGACTGAGAGTGCTCCCAAGTGAGACTGCGCGTGCTGTTTGTTCACCTGTCCGTCTGTCTGTCCATCACCCACCAACCTACCCTCGTGGAGCCCCTCTCTGGGCCAGGCTCTGGCTAAGACTCACAACCACCTTTCGAGATGGGTGTCATGGTAAGTGCTCAGAGAGGTGAAGCAACCTGCTCCAGGTCTCGCAGCGAGGAAAGAGAAGGGTCGAGGCGGAACTGCCTTGCCCGGTGCCAGAGCGCACTAGTTACAGAGCGTTCAGACCCAGGCTCTGCCAGGTTCAGTTTGTGGTTTTGGACTCTCATAACTGGGCCGGGTGCAAGGGAGAGAGAGCTCTGCCCAGCTTTGGGTTGCAGACAGAGCAGGGCTGCCAGTCAGCACTGACCTCAGCCTGTGGGCTCCTGCCTGATACCAGCAAAGCTGAGCTTCCGTCAGACCGTCTCCCTCCTTGTTGGCGTGCGACTTGTCTCTCAAGCGGCTGGGATGGCCACGTAGCCCCCCTCAGGGAGGCAAAGGGCGGAGACGCTCCTAGCAGCACCTAGTGTTCTGGGCACGGTCCCAGGTGCTCTGCAATCCTGCTTTGCACTGGCCTCTGGGAAAGTGTTAGGTTCCAAAGGGGCCTGCGACCCAGGTGCCAGGGCGGGGCACCCTCTCATCCCTGCTTGGGGGTGGGAAGAGGCAGGCAGGCTGCATCCGGAGTCTCTGAAGCACTGCCCATCAGCTTTCCCCCAGAGCTCCGATATGGGTTTCACCAAACAGAGCCCACTGTGGGTCATCGTTGTGGGGGCCAGGCTGTGGGCACGTGGGCTGCGCTCCAGTGCGTGCGCGTGGTGCCGCGCGTGATCCCTGGGCCTCGGCGGAGCTCACCCTGAGACTGGTCCACACACTGCTGTCTTGGCCGGAGCAATAACCCAGCGGCAATTTCATTCCGAGATCAGAGCTCTGCTCATAAGCGGGCCTGACGATAGGTCCCAGGTGAGTGAGGGGAGCAGGTGTGGTGTGTGAGTGACCCAAGGGTGACTTTCCCAGAGTTCATGTCTTCTCTCCTCAGCTTCCTTGGCAATAAACACATGCCCCAAAGAAGGGGCTGTCACTGTCCCCACCATCCTTAGAGGTGGCTCATCCCAGGGTTACAGAGGCTGCTTCCCTGGCCCCATGAGACTCCTCCTTGCCCCCTGCCCTGGGCTCAAGGCTGCCCGGGGATTGCCGGCATCAGCCCTGCTTGGCTTTTCAGTAAGAGTTTCTGGCTCCTGCCTTCCTAAGCCTAGGCTTTGGGGACCAGGGCTGCGGCCTCTGCCCGTGCCCCCGGGAGGATGAGGCGCCCTCACCACGGCAGGACACGTTCACCCCAGTCACCGTGTGGCCCGCTCGGTCGGTGTCCCTCTGCCCCACCACACACCTTGAAAATCAACAGACGAGCCACTCTCTCTGGGATGTCGTCCTGCACTGTCCTTAGCTCTGTCTGCTCCTCCCCACAGGGTCGTCTCCCTGGTCAGCAACCACCGCCTTCCCAGTGCCTTCTCCAGCCCTCTCCCGGGGCTGAGGGCCCCCCAGTGTTTCAGGAGACGGGCCTCTTGGACAGCTCCCTCTGGCTGCCACACAGGCAGCCACTGAACCAGTCCCTCAGCTCAGTTCACCACCTTCCTCACCAACCAGCTGCTCGTCCTCCTCTTCCTCTGCCTCAGCCTATTACCCAGGCCAGCAACTAGCCCCTGGGCATCCCTGGCTGCTCCTTTCCCTACCTTCAATCCGCCAGCCCTCCCCACTTTCCCTGCTTTAGAATAAGCCTCCTCATCTCTAGCTTGGGCCTTCCACAATCTCCTTGCTGGCGATTTCTCCAGTCCATTCTCTTCACATTGGCCAACAGGATCTTGTAAAACACATGTATGACTACAATTCTTTATTGCTGACGCTTTAGGTAGCTCCGGACTGCCCACAGGATACATCCACACTCCTTGGGCATTTTAACTGGCCCCTCTTTATCTTCTCCATCACTCTGGTCTTACTTTCCCTCTGTAGCTGAGCAATACTGAACGGTGGTTCCCTGAATGCATCAGGCTATTTCCTGCACCCTGAGCTTTTGCATATTAGGTGTCTACTGCCAGCCCTTTACTCTCCACTCTTGGCAAATGCTTAATCATTCTTAAAAGGTTTACAGAATTATCGTTGAATTAAATGAATTAATACATCTTTTCCCCTGACTTTGTGGGTTCTGAGTAAGTGAGTAAGACAAGGTCACTTCCCTCAAGGAATACATCCGCATAATATGGGTAACTAAACTAAGATGCTACTGTCCCGTTTGCTGTGCCGTGGTGGCTTGCTGCTGTGACCCTGGAAGCGATCCCACGGATCTTCAAGTACCACTGTGATGGTCAGGTTTCTGGGGAGCCCTCTTCATGTGTCAACTCGGCTGGCTGGTTGTCTGGTTAACTGTAGTCACTATACCTGTGAAGGTATGTTGTTGATGTGATGGACATTTTCAATCAGTTGACTCAGTAAAGGAGATTGTACGCCAACCATAATGTGGTGAGCCTCACGCAGTCCGTTGAAGGATTTAAAGAGGAGAAACAGGTTTCTCGGAGAGAAGAAATTCTTCCTCAAGATGGTAACAGAAAAACCCTGCCTGAATTTCCAGCCTGTAGCCTGACCTTCAGATTGTGGACGTGCTAGCACCACCATCACAAGACCAACTCCTCCCGAGCCTTTCATCTGTGGGTGTGTGTGTGTGTGTGTGTGTGCACTGTGGCTGTTTCTTTGGGGTGCCTCACACTTCTGTTGCCTGGTTTGCAGCAGATCTACCTCCCTCTTGGCCCTCGCTGCACGGCGGTTATTAAAACCGTTTGAGAGGTTCGGGCTCTGGAACGGATTGCTTCGGTTCAAACGCTAGGTGCACCGTGAAAGGGGGTGAGTGTGGAGAAACCACTTTGGCTGTTTGCACAGAAGCAGCGAGACCTGCTTTCCCAGAATTGTTGGTAGGGTCATGTGAGCTGTTGCCTACTACGTGAATTCCACCAAGAGGCCTGAGCTGAGCTGGCCTGGCCGAGAGCCCGTGAGAATCACCGTTCCTTCAGAGCCTGGGCTCTCACCCTGTGTGGGAATGTGAGGCTAGGATGGCAGCAGGGGAACTGGGGCAGAAGCAAGGCTGCTGGACCAGGAGGGAAGGCAGCAGGCAGCTGGTGGGGAGTTCTACTAGGGAGCTAGGTCCTGCCAGCTTGGAACCTGGCGTGCTGTTAGGTATGAGGAGTCCCTTCCTGGGTCTCCCCTTGTGTCCCTGCAACTTGGGAACGTAACCCCCTCGCACTTGCTCAGGGCTGGAGAAGGCTATGCAGAAAGGTCTGGGCCAGGCACTGGCTAACAGTCCTTGCTTCAGAGTGCACTGTGTAGGCTGGAGGGGAAGAGAAGGCTCATCTGGGGTCTGCCTCTGGCTCCTCAGCTTCCCTGGCAGAGTGAAGGGCACCCACTCCTCTGGTGTGAACGAGACAAGGAGTGGTACAGAGCGGGGAGGGTTGGGAGTCTGGGAGACAGCAGCTCCACCCTGGCTCTTCCATGCAGCTCTGTGGTTGCGGGCAAGCCATTGAGACCTCTCTGACCCTTGTTTCTGATCAGTGATCAAAATACTTTTTACCTTGCACGGCTATTGTGAGGATTAGTGAGAGGTTCGCTAAAGTCTTTAGCACATTCTAAATGCTGAAGAAAAAGGGGACTTTCTCCCCTTTCAGTGGGGGGCCTGCCCACATTGTGAAGAGCCAGGGGCTCCCGAGAAGAAAAGGGCTCCACCAGCCGGCTATCATCCCCTACCACCATCACCATCCTCGTTCCCACCACATCGTAGAGAACCGGTGGAGGGGATGTGTGACACAGGAAGGATCAGGAGTTCTTGAAGCCAGAAGGGAGCTTGGACCCTGTCTGTTCTGGCCTCCTGTGTGTCACACGAGGTCTCTGATGCCCAGAGAAGGGCAGCGATGTGGCAAGAACCCGGAGCTGGTCTGCAGCAGAACAGGAACTCACAGTGAAGTTTCTCCCTCTCCTGGCCCAGGGGCCATGCAGTTTCAGCTCTGAGGCAGTGCTGATCTCTCCAGTGCCCGCCCAGAGAGGAGGGGAGCCACAGCTGCTAAAGAACGGAATGAGGGTACACCTGCGGGAGGAGTCAGCTAAGGAAGATCAGCGGGGTCCCTGAGCCATTGGTTCCTGCTGGTCCTAGAGGGACACCTGGTCTTCCCGCCCAACCTTGGCCTGGCTCCCAGTTGACGCTCACCTCATCAAACAGCTGCAGCATGATGGTGAGCACATCTGGATGGGCTTTGTCCACCTCGTCGAAGAGCACCACAGCGTTGGGGCACTGCTTCAGCTTCTTGGTCAGCTGGCCACCCTCCTCATGGCCAATGTAGCCTGGTGGGGACCCGATAAACTTGGCTACCTGGTGGAAGGAAGGAGACAAGCTAGGACGGCCTTTCTAGGCTTCTAGTTTCCAACATGGGACATGCGTAGGAAGATGGCTTTACACTGGCAAGAGTGCCTGTCTCTCTCCTGTTGGGGATGAGAGGATAGGTGGATCTTCTATTTATTCCTTAGAACAAATTCTACGTCCAACTATCTGTGGTCCTGCTACACACAGGTTCCACGACAGGACAAATCTCAAAGCTGCTGGAATGATCTGAGGCCGAAAGGTCCAAATGACAAGCACATCCAAAGATCAAGGCAGAGTCCTGTTGACAGGACCTCCAAACCATGCTTTACCGAGCCCCTTCTCAGAGGACTCCCACTTACCTCGTGTCGCTCCTGAAACTCAGACATGTCCAACCTGATGAAGCCCTGTGTAGAAACAAGCAGGCTCTGAGTCCACTGGAGGCAGGGAGGGAAAGGGCTAGGCTGAGGAGGGCATCTCAAATACTCTACCACCAATCTGAGATCCTCTATGCTCATTCTCACGACAGAGTGAGAATGTGGCCCCTTCTCCCCTGCCCCATGATCTCCACTCCTTCCCTTATGAACCCCCAGTGATGTCTGCGCTTTTGAATCCAGCTGGGACAGCCACACTTCCCAAGGGCACCCTGAGTGTGCTGGGCACTGGAGCTCAGTCTTGGTGTGAGTCCTCAGCAGCACTCAGTGGCGGGGAAGGCAAATGCAGACAAAGCCATCACCAGCCCAGAGCATGAGCAGATGGAAGGTGCAACAAATGCCCAGAGAGCCCTCTAGTGCCCCGCAATTCCTCATGTCCCTGTGCATTTCTCTTTTTGTGGTTAATCTAATGTATCTTTTTTGAACAGTTCATTTTGTTAAAAATAAAATCCTTAAGTAGCTTTTAGCTCCTTTTCCCCTTAGGGGTGAGATCATTTCCAGAGAAGTGGCCACCTGGGGTGGGATCTGACCAGAATCAGAGCCAGGGAAAGAGGACAACTTATAGTACAGGATTTGGAGTGGTAACATGGGCAGTACAGCGCTTCCTGTTTGTGAAGATTTAACTGACTTGGGGCGTGTACGAGTCGCATGGGCATTTCTGGGCAGCCTGTCTTCCACCCACAGCAGGGCTCTCCAGACTTTGCTCTTCTGGCCCTATGGGGGGGGGGGGGGAGTGGATTGCTTAATGTGGCTCCCCCAACAGGAGATTGGGGGGACCATGCAAATAGGGTGTTTGGGACTCTAACACGGGTTCATCAGCTTGGCCATCCCACTGAGTTTAAAATGATTCACGTCAGAAGCAGTAACATGGATTGCACTGTCATCAGAGAGAAGAGCTAGGAGTGGAACATGTTCTTTGGAATCCAAGATCCATGTGCTCAGAACCCCCTTGATCCAGGAGAGCCATTGATACCACAGAAGCAGCAGCAGCAGCAGCAGCAGCAGCATCAATAGCCTAGACTGAAGACTGAGCTTCCTGGTCTATGGAGTGAGTAAAGCTGAGTGCTTTTGACCTTGCAGAGTGAGGTTCCTCTGGGAAGTTAATGGGAAACTAGGTTTGCTGTCTCACAGAGCGAGAGCTGAGCAGCTTCAGGCCAAGGGTTACAGATGGAGTGCCCTTTGGACATTTATTGGCAGTACTAAAATAATTCTCTAATGTTGCCCGAGCAGGGCGGGAGGCCAAGGTTTAAGAGGTCAAGGATCAGAGAGAGGTGTTCCTGTAGGTATGGCTGAGAAGAGATGCTCCTGACTGACGCACTGTAACCTGAGCATTTCTGACCCTGAATTATAACCTGTGAACTTTCCTAATAAACCCCATAATCCTGGGTGTTGTCTGTGAGTTCTTTGTGGTCATCGCACCAGATTATAAAATCTAGAAGAGAAGCACCGTAGGTAATACCATGAGAAGGGGCAGATGATATCAGAATTGGTAAAGAAGCATGAAGAGTAACTTTTGCTTTATAAGAATTGCCTTACGTGAACTAAAACCAATGGAGAGAAGAGCGTAGGATGCCTAGTGGGGCTCAATCAAGGCAATGTAACAGCAAGGAATTACTAAACCCGAATGAAGGCGAACGTGATGGTGGGACAAGAGGAAAGTAAAAGGAAATAGAGTAAACAACCAGGAGGCAAAGGACATTTATAGAGATCTAAATACAGGCATGAACATATGTACATAGATTTATATATAATGAGAGGGAAATAGATATACTTATATCTATATGTTAAGAATTAAGGTTGCAGATGGACACTGGGTCTCGACTCAAGTACTCCCTCAACACAAGAACACTTTGTGCTATAATCCAGTATTCTGTAATAATCCAGTATTCTGTGATGCTCACCTTCCCGACATGATCACTGAAGACAAAATGCATGCATAAGCAAATGTGGTGAAGAAAGCTGACGGTGCCTGACTATTACAAGATATGGTATCTGGGGTGGTGAATGCTTGAAGTTAAACAAGCGGCCATCTAGCAGGGAAGCAACAAAACCCACATGGAAGAAGCACACCAGGCTGTGTGATTACCAGATGTCAACAGGATCAGGCACCAGGCATCAGAAGACCCAAAACAAACAGTTATATCAATGCAAATGATGGGGGTCAAAGTGGAGATGACCCAAAGCCCATCTGTAGACAATTAGACATCTCCTCACAGAAGAGTCACAAGGAAGAGATGACCCAGTCAGGGTGTAGCATAGCACCAATGAAACACACAACTTTCCTCTAATTCTTTAATGTTTCCTCCCCTCCACTATCATGACCTCAATTCTACCTTACAAATTGGATTAGAGCAGAACATGCACACTGCTACAGATAAGAGCCTGTAACACAGGGAATCCAGGATAGATAAGCCCGTCAGGGCCAGCTATGAGAATAAAGATACCAGGAGGATAAGGGGAAGGTGGGGGAGAAAGGGAGAAATCGACCACAAGGATCAACATATAACCCCCTCCTAGGGGGACAGACAACAGAAAAGTGGGTGAAGGGCGATAGAGGACAATGCAAGATATGAAAATAATAATCTATAACTTATCAAGGGCTCAAGAGGGAGGGAGAGTGAGGGAGAGAGGGGGGAAAATGAGGAGCTGATACCAAGAGCTCAAGTAGAAAGAAAATGCTTTGAAAATGATGATGGCAACATATGTACAAATGTTCTTGACACAATGGGTGAATGTATGAATTGTGATGAGTTGTACGAGTCCCCAATAAAATTATTAAAAAAAAGTATTTAATAAAAAACAATGGGACCGACAGTTCCGGGGGGGATTTTGGGTGGGGGTGGGGTAAGGGGGTAAGGAAGGGGTGTCAACAAACACAGGGACAAGGGAACAACATGGGACCCAAAATGGTAGAGAGGGGGGAGTGGCAAGCCTGGTGGGGAATGATCAAAGGTAAGGTTGTGTAGAGAAGAGGTATAGCTGTAGCCCAGGTGGGGACGGAGCATGGTAGTAGGGCAGGAGGAAAGTCAAGGGAGATGGAGGAAAGAGCTACGAGTCAAAGGGCATTTATGGAGGTTTAGACAAAGACATGTACATGCAAATATATATATGAGGATGGGGAAATAGATCTATGTGTCTATATTTATAGGTTAAGTATTAAGGTGGCGGAAGGACCTTGGGCCTCTACTCAAACACTCCCTCAATGCATGAATACTTTATTTTATTAAATTGGAACTCTATGATGCTCACTCTCCCAACACAACTGCTGAAGCCAAAGCGGGTGAACAAGTAAATGTGGTAAAGAAAGCTAATGGTGCCCGGCTATCAAAAGAGATAGTGACTGGGGTCTTAAAGGCTTGAAGATAAACAAGCGGCCATCTAGCTCAGAAGCAACAAAGCCCACATGGAAGAAAACACCAGCCTGTGTGATCGAGTGGTCCTGAAGGGATCAGATATCAGGCATCAAAGAACAAAAAAATCATATCATTGGCTGCACACCTCCATGATAGGATCGCTGAAGACAAATGGGTGCATAAGCAAATGTGGTGAAGAAAGGTGATGGTGCCCGGCTATCAAAAGAGATAGTGTCTGGGGTCTTAAAGGCTTGAAGGTGAACGAGTGGCCATCTAGCTCAGAAGCAAAAAAGCCCACATGGAAGAAGCACACCAGCCAGTGCGATCACGAGGTGCCAAAGGGACCAGGTATAAGGCATCATGCAAAAAAAAAAAAGATATATGTATGTATGTATATATGAATGAAAGGGGAAGTGCAGAGTGGAGACCCAAGGCCTAAGTGTCGGCCACTGGAGATCCCCTCATAGAGGGGTTTAGGAGAGGAGATGGGTCAGTCAGGGTACGAGGTAGTACCGATGAAGAACACAGCTTTCCCCCAGATCCTGGATGCTTCCTCCCCCCAACTACCATGATCCGAATTCTACCTTGCAGGGCTGGATAGGGCAGAGGTTGTACACTGGTGCATATGGGAGCTGGAGGCACAGGGAATCCAGGGTGGATGATACCTTCAGGACCAAGGGTGTGAGGGGAGATGCTGGGAGAGTGGAGGGTGAGTGGGTTGGAAAGGGGGAACTGATTACAAGGATCCACATGTGACCTTTTCCCTGGGAGATGGATGGCAGAGAAGTGGGGGAAGGGAGACTCTGGATAGGGCAAGATATGACAAAATAACAATGTATAAATTACCAAGGGCACATGAGGGAGGGGGGAGCGGGGAGGGAGAGGAAAAAAAAAGAGGACCTGATGCAAAGGGCTTAAGTGGTGAGCAAATGCTTTGAGAATGATTGGGGCAGGGAATGTGCGGATGTGCTTTGTACAATTGATGTATGTATATGTATGGATTGTGATAAGAGTTGTATGAGTCCCTAATAAAATGTAAAAAAAGAAAAGGAAAAAAAATGCTTAGGGCAAAGAATGTACAGATGTGCTTTATACAATTGATGTATGTATATGTGTGGATGGTGATAAGAGTTGTATGAGCCCCTAATAAAATGTTTTAAAAAAACAAAACAAACAAAAGAATTGCCTTGAAGGGGAACCGAATAACAGAAACATGGGTGAAAGGAGAAAGTGATGGTTTAAGATATGAAAATAATAATTTATAATTTATCTGGGAGGGAGGAAAAAATAAAATGTTTTGAAAAGGATGATGGCAACATATGTACAAATATGCTTGACACAATGGATGTATGGATTGTTATAAGTGATTTATGAAAGGAAAAAAAAAAGAATTGTCTTTGGGAAATATTGAGTTTACCTCTCCTTCCCCTTGTTAAGTCAGAGGAGACATTCACTGAAAAACTTCTCCTGAGAGATAGAGAGAATAATGTACCAGGACCCTGTTAGGGAAGTAGCAGCATCTAAAATCTGGGCTCATCTTCGTCAGCTGTTGGTCAGAAATCTGCTTAGTACTGAACGTCTCGTTTGTTCTGTTCCATCCCTTTGCCCCTGAAGTATAGGGTGGTAGAGAGAGTCCTGGGCTTCGAGTCCCAGTTCAGCACTGCCTGTTTGGCCTTGTAGACGTTGTTAAGGCCAAGTACGGCTGATCCATGCTATCAGACCACACAGAACATCAGCCAGCAAGAGAAAGACAGGATTCAGGAAGGTGGACGGTGGACACGGGAAGCTGGGAATCTCGTCTGGAGTGAGCAAAGGGCTGGAAGTCACGAGATAGATATCTGATTAATAGTAGCTGACAGTGACTGGTGCTTAGTATTTGCTTGGAAATGTTCTAATCAAGCTATAAAAGGGTCTAAAACATGTACAAGTCTGTTAGCTAAGCACTAGTATTATTCCTACTTTATAGGTGAGAAAACAGTGGTAGCTCTTTGCCATGATGGTCTACTGCCTAATATTTTCCTCTCTGCCAGTCAGCTGGCCCCTCAAGCCATGTTCATTTGCAGAATTCTGAGCTTTGTGTCCGGATACCCATCAGTGCGCTCGGATACAGGCGATGGGCTTCAGTGCTAGCTTACATTAAGTGACCTGGGTTTTGTCCTATTCTCTGTGATTGGCTTTGTAACTATGAACAAGTCTTTGGGTCTTGTTTTCTTAGCTGGAGTAATTTTTTTTCACATTATCTTAGCTTGAGGTTATCTGCAAATTGATACGAGCAATAATAGTAGTAATGTTCAACATTCACTGAAAGCTTCCTATGTGCCAATAATGGTGTTGAGGATGTTAGACCACTCTCACTTCTTCACATAGCTTCATAATGATCCAGTGATAGGCACCAATATTGAACTCATTGTACAGATGATAAAACTGATGTAAACAGATTCTGGCCAACTCCACTCAATCGGGCAGAGTTGGGATTTGAACCTAGGCAGCTGGAATCGTATCTCTATCCTACATCCCCACCAATCGTTCTAACGCTGTCTTTGGGGTTCTACCAGCCTACTGCATGGTGATTTGTTCTGCTGGGCCCAACATGGTGGCACTTAAAAACAGACAACAACTGCAAGGCGGGATTACAGAACATCACTAAGCTTATTTTTCAAGGACTACGAACTCACTCCATTTGGTAGAAGTGATCGAGAGGCCTAAGGAGAGAAAAAAAAAGTTCGTAGAGCTGCTAAAGGAATTATTTAAAAAATGCCTTCTGAGACAGCATAGCTTGGAGGTGTGTGTGTCTCTTTACCAAGAAGCAAATGCAGCACCAAAGAGAAAGAACTAGAATTCAAGTCATCAGACTCCTAGGCCAAGGCTCTGTTCCTTTGGCCATTATCTTGGGAAGCAGAGCTTGAAAGGGAACTCTTGTGTGGGAAGAACTTATTTGATACTGGGCTCTGCCCATGGCGCTTTCCATACAGTACTTCCCGATCCTTGGGGCTTCAGGGATCCTTACAGTCTGAGGACACTCTAGATTTTGAAGGCAGGTCTCAAACATGCTTGCCCCATGGCCAGAAAACGTCTGTGTGGAACAGAACTTCTGCAACAAGTTGGCCCACAGTGGACTGGCTGCTGTTGAGTTGAATCTGACTCACGGGGACCCTTGTGTTACATATTAGAACTGGTCCGTAGGGATTTCTTGGCTGTAATCTTTTTTTTTTTAAACGTTTTATTAGGGGCTCATACAACTCTTATCACAGTCCATACATATATATACATCAATTGTATAAAGCACATCCATACATTCCCCGCCCCAATCATTCTCAAAGCATTTGCTCTCCACTTAAGCCCTTTGCATCAGGTCCTCTTTTTTTTCCCCTTTCTCCACGCTCCCCCCTCCCTCATGTGCCCTTTGTAATTTATATATACATCGTTATTTTGTCATGTCTTGCTCTATCCGGAGTCTCCCTTCCCCCCCTTCTCTGCCGTCCCTCTCCCAGGGAGGAGGTCACCTGTGGATCCCTGTAATCAGTTCCCCCTTTCCAACCTACTCACCCTCCACTCTCCCAGCATCACCCCTCACACCCTTGGTCCTGAAGGTATCATCCACCCTGGATTCCCTGTGCCTCCAGCCCTCATATGTACCAGTGTACAACCTCTGCCCTATCCAGCCCTGCAAGGTAGAATTCGGATCATGGTAGTTGGGGGGAGGAAGCATCCAGGATCTGGGGGAAAGCTGTGCTCTTCGTCGGTACTACCTTGCACCCTGACTGACCCATCTCCTCTCCTAAACCCCTCTATGAGGGGATCTCCAGTGGCCGACACTTGGGCCTTGGGTCTCCACTCTGCACTTTCCCCTTCATTCAATGTGGTATGTATATATATATAATCTTGGCTGTAATCTTAACAGCTTGCCAGGCCTTTTCGAACACAGTACTGCTAGGTGGGTTTGAACTGCCAACTTTTAGGTTAGTTTCGTGCCAACTGTTTGCATTGCCGTCGGTCCAGGGAGGAGGTCATATGGGCACCAGTGGTGGTTTAAGAATAAACAACATAGCTGGTTGTATTGAGCTTCCCTACTTATCAGCTCCCTTGTGAAACAGAGGTGATTGACAGGGGTACCCTTGCCTCCCAGAGTAGAATGTAGCACGCTGAGCAACCTGAGTGCAGGTGAAGGCAGGCACTGAGAAAGGGCAGAGGGACTGGCTTCGGATTCACTTCTTCACTGAAGAGGCCATCTTGGATGAGCGCTCTCGGGCTGTCGGCCTTAGTTTTCCTATCTGAGAAGTGGGTCTGACTTGGCACCCTGCTTCACAGAATCAACTAAGGTGAAGGGGTACTGCTGCAGACAGTACAAAATGACGACCTGTGAGGCGTTTCCTGGGGGCTGGAGTCTCGGCAGATTGCAATGCCTGTTACCTCACTAGGCGCAGGACTACGGTCTTGAGCGCAGGATCGGACAGTCTCACCTTGAGGTAAGCAAGCAGGGACTGGAGAGGTACAGTGGCCTGCCGAGCGTCAGGAGCAAGCAACCTTGGAATGGCTGGCTGCAAAGCTCTGATCGCTCCACTACGCCACAGGCGATGGGGTTGCTTCCTTCTTTCTAGGGGAGCCTTGTACTTAGAGACCCCATCACCGCGTCCAGGACACCCTGTGTCCGTGGGTGGGTCTCTTCCCTTCTTCAGATGTCCAGCTAAAGCACCACTCTGTTAACGAACCCACTCCCCTTTCTACACCAGCAAGTCAGCAGATACATTTCTTTTACTTCCACACTGTATGAAGACATATTAAGACAGCGGGGGTAAGGAGATTATAATTTGTAATTAAATATTAACCTTTCTGACAGTATTAAAATTAAACCACCTAGAATTCTTCATCCCTAATCAGGTGGTTCCTGCCTGTAACTGCATCTTCCCTAATAGTCTTGCTAGTTTATGGCCCTTTCCACAGTGCTAATTGTTTCAATCGCTGCCAACCTGATGAATTGTCTTTAAAGACGCTGCTTTGGTTGGAGCATATTAGTAAGTCGTGTGCTGCTTCCTGCCTGCCTGTCATGTAGGTCTGCTCTGGGCTTGGGTGAGGCAGCACACAGGCCCCAGCAGAGCCAGGGAGGCTTCAGTGTCATAGGCCAGGAACCAGGGAGGAGGAGGTGAGGCGGGGACCACGAAGGTGTAGCTCAGAAGGTCATCATCTGAGACGTCTTTTTCGGGGCTGCCATGCTCTCAGGGAGGTGGCAAGGGAAAAGAGGGAGGAGCCACTGACTGGCCAAGCCTGAGCCACTCATTACTTCAGCTGGGAGGCTTTTCACAGGCCATAGGCAAAGGAACCTAGGGTCATAGGCACCCTCTGATGGAGTGCTGTAGCCTCAGCCTTGGGAAGGTTGGTAGGAGAAAGTCTAGCTTGAGCTGGGGCGTTTCTGCATTGTCTGAGAATTGCTCTCTCTGACATCTCTCCTTCCCTCTCTCTCCATAAAAGCATTTCCTATCAGTCTAGAAAGACAACCTGAGCAGGTCTAGGAAAGCCAGGATGGGAGCAAAAAGGGGGTGGGGATGGTCCTCTCCTATTCAGGATATATTTCTCCAAGCAACTCAAGGGAGGAGGCCCCGTAACTACCTTACAGGTGAAACAGAAGTAGTAATATGTTTAAAAGCTCATGAAGGATGGAGAGAAGGAAAAAGCTGTCAGCTTCTTCTTACTTGGTCCGCCCTATCGGCTGACCCAGGGCTCCCTGCACACAGTGTGAAGACACGGGCAGTAATGGTATGTTTCCAAACTTGGCCTCCTCTCCAGACCGAGTGCCCCGGTGCAGGGATGCCGTCGCAACTGCTGTCACACGATCACAATCCAGTACAATGGCTGGCACAGAGTTGATGCTTGAAACGTGTTATATGGGGGAATGCCACTTGGTTCTCCCAGGAGCCCCAAGAAGCAGACAGGGCAGGACTATTTTTTACATTTTGTAAATGAAGACACTATGGCACAAAGAGGTTAGGTAACGTGTCCAAATTCTTAGAACAATTGATGGCCAAGCTGGGGTCGGAGCTGAGACCTACTTCCTGGTCCAGGGACCAACTTGTTGATTAGTTATTGTTGGATGCAGAGATCCTAATGACCTGCAGATGAGGCTAGGTCCCAGATCTTACCTTTTTGGCATCTTTGTGCATATATTTGGCGGTCTGCTTGGCCAGCTCTGTTTTGCCTAGCAAGACAGAAGGAGAAGAAGTGGGTTAGTACCAGATGGTTCTCTCTTGCCACTAAAGAATATGAGAAATGCATGGACACAGCGGAAATAAAATCTTTTATGGACGGGACTGTACACAGAGAGGGTCAGTGACTCAGCTCACGTTGCCTAGGGGACTAGTGGTGAAGCTGGGATCAGAATCAAGGTCTATGCTGCATCTGAGCTCATTGTGAAGTAGGAAGCAGACTCTGCTGTCACTGTGTCCTTGGGGGTCCAAACAAGCCTCACCTCTTTCACGAGCTCCCTGACTTCCTAGTTCACTGCCCAGTGTCGCTCTGGTCAGCCATGGCCCTGCCAAACAGGGCCTGGGGCCACATGCCACAAAGAGGCTGGAAGGGGATAAGATAAAGAGCACCTTTCTTTGGTTCCATCGGCCTTGGGAGCACAAAGAAATAACAATACTTGGCCGTTTAGTATGCTCAAAACCTTTGACCACCCGTATCTCGTAGGAAGCCAAGCTCTGTACTTGGTTAGGTTGTATCATCTTTGGGATACTCTATCTGAGGAAGAAGTAGGCCCATAGGATGTTGGGATGGAAGAGGATGGGGAGGAGGGGGGCTGTCTGTGAGGACCGAGAAATGGGCTAAGAATGCTTCAAACCATCTAGCCCAACCAGCTAGGAAAATAAACCCCCCCATTTTATTGCACCTGGCACTAGGCTGACAAGCAGGGGCTCTACTTAGCTTCCTGAAAGGGCTTCTCCCAGGCTGTACTGCATAGGAGTAGAATGGGGAGGCAGTGAAGATGGTTCTATTGTTCCCAAAGGGACACAGAATGGCTGACCCAGGGCTAGTGGCCCCTGAAGGGCCTGGTCCCCCAGGGCAATGAGCTCCTTGTACCAGAGTTTCCAGAGGGAAGGGCAAAAGCCCAGCTGTTTATGACAAGGATCCCAAAGAGGAGGCCGTGGTGGTGATTCTGTAATTTGCAGGCAGGTGTTTTGGGGCTAAATCAGAGCTGGGAGTTGGGTTGGGTTGTGTGACCCTGGCCTGCAGCAGCTGGGGCTGTCCGGCTTGGGGCGGCCCTTCCCCCTGCTCTCCCTCCCCATGGGCAGATCTGCTCCCACTTACCTATTCCAGATGATCCCAAGAAGAGGAAGACCAGAGGGTGTTCTTCATCGTACCAGCCATTCTCCTTCCTCCGGATTGCTATGGCCAAACACACAAGACGGGGGGACATGGAGGGAGGCAGATAAATCAATGACACAAAAGGCAGGATAATTATCACTAAGTATACAATATGTTTTACTGCTCTGCGCCCACTCAAAGTCCTCACTACCATTAGTGCTGCCTAATCTGATTAGCTGGCAAGGCCCCGAGAGACACCTAATCAGGTTAGCATGGATTTGGAAAGCTGCCCAGAGCAGATTTCGGATAAAGTTTTCCAGGATGAGCACTCAGCGTTGCCAGGGAAACTGAAAGGCGGGTGGATGGTGAATGGAGGTGAAGGGGGTGGGGGGCTGGTGAGGGAGAATCCGAGAGAACTTGAGCTCGGCGGGTTACCCACTTTACTCAGCATAGGAGACGCCTACCTCCTGTGAGAACAGGAGGGGCAGAAGCTATGGCAGACCCTTGGGGTTCTGGGATGTCAGTGCTAGACCCTGCCATTTGGGGAAGCCAAGACCTGCTCCACCATCTGGATCAGAAAGTGGAAACACTGCCCCATGCACTTTCTGGAAGCCGACCATGGGTAGAGTGGAGCACAGGGGAGAGCAGGGTAGCCAACTGGTTAGCATCTCTGGTCACCATGCTCTCTCGCCAGTGGGGTGTGAGGAACGGGACTGATCTGCAGCGGGTTCCCAAGGGCCTCAGCTCTGCTACGGGGAGACCCAACTGCTCCTTCTTTTAGAGGGAGTGTATAATCAAAGGCTATGCATTCAAGCTGAAGAAATTAAGTGCCAGAGTACACACTGGAAGAGATCAAGTGCAGGAACACTGTTCAAATATAAGAGAAGGAAGTAACAGTGAGGCAGTGCTATATAAGAAGAATCATTTATTAAACAAGCTATATGCTAAGCTGCCCTATCCACATGACCAAGCAATGATGTCCTTTTCCAGGGACAATAGGTCCAAAGTACGTAAAACAAAGTCTTGCCATCCTTGCAGCCATGAGGTCAGGTACAGGAATCACTGTAAGGACGGCGCAGGACCGTGCAGTCCTTTGTTCTGTTGTGCACAGTCCCTGTCAGTCACAGCTGACTCGATGGCACCTAACGACAGTATGCTAAGCTAGAGCCCTAGTGGCACAACGTGTTAAGCACTGGGCTGCTAACCACAAAACTGGCAGTTCAGGCCCATGAGCTGCTCTGAGGAAGAAAGATGAGGCTATCTGCTCTCATATACATTTGCACCCGCAAGAGCCCGGTGGAGCAGTTCCCCTCTGCCCCTCGGCTGAGACAAGTAGAACCAACTTGCTGGCTAAGCACAAATGGAGCCTGCCACCTTCCTACTTACCCGAGACCCTCCTCCCCACCCAGAGAGGACGGCACTGTCCTCAGATCATTACGGAGCAGGAAACTTGCCCAAGGCACACAGCCAGTGGATGGAGGGTCACTTCTCTCTCTAAGCCCGTCCTCTTTCTCTTTGTTTCTCAAGAAGTTTCATAGCACAAGATCTCTTTACAATGTTAGAAAGCAAACACATCATTGGGAAGGCTACAGTACACCTGACCTAAACTGTGGTATTTTCTTTCTTTTTAAATCATTTTACTGGGGGCTCGTACACCTCATCACAATCCATACATCCATCCATTGTGTCAAGCACATTTGTATATTTGTTGCCATCATTTTCTTTCTTTCTTTTTTTATCGTTTTATTAGGGGCTCATACACTCTTATCACAATCCATACATACATCAATTGTGTAAAGCACATTTGTACATTCATTGCCCTCATCATTCTCAAAACATTTGTTCTCCACCTAAGCCCCTGGCATCAGCTCCTCATTTTTCCCCTCCCTCCCCACTCCCCCCTCCCTCATGAACCCTTGATCATTTATAAATTATTATTTTGTCATATCTTGCCCTGTCTGATGTCTCCCTTCACCCACTTTTCTGTTGTCCATCCCCCAGGGAGGAGGTCACATGTAGATCCTTGTAATCGGTTCCCCCTTTCCAACCCACCCTCCCTCTGTCCTCCCAGTAGCACCACTCACACCACTGGTTCTGAAGGATCATCCGCCCTGGATTCCCTGTGTTTCCAGTTCCTATCTGTACCAGTGTACATCCTCTGGTCTAGCCAGACTTGCAAGGTAGAATTGGGATCATGATAGTCGGGGGAGGGAGGAAAGGGAAGCATTTAGGGACTAGAGGAAAGTTGTATGTTTCATCATTGCTACACTGCACCCTGAATGGCTCGTCTCCTCCCTGAGACCCTTCTGTAAGGGGATGTCCAGTGACCTACAAATGGGCCTTGGGTCTCGACTCCATACTGCCCCCCTCATTCACTATAAGATTTTTTGTTCTGATGATGCCTGATCCCTTTGACACCTTGTGATCGCAAAGGCTGGTGTCCTTCTTTCATGTGGGTTTTGTTGCTTCTGAACTAGATGGCTGCTTGTTTACCTTCAAGCCTTTAAGACCCCAGATGCTGTATCTTTTGATAGCTGGGCACCATCAGCTTTCTTCACCACATTTGATTATGTATCCATTTGTCTTCAGCGATCGTATCATGGAGGTGAGCAATTATATGATTTTTTGTTCTTTGATGCCTGATACCTGATCCCTTTGGCACCTCGTGATCACACAGGCTGGTATGCTTCTTCCATGTGGGCTTTGTTGCTTTTGAGCTAGATGGCTGCTTATTTACCTTAAAGACCCCAGATGCTATATCTTTTGATAGGCGGGCACCATCAGCTTTCGTCACCATATTTGCTTATGCACCCGGCCATCATCATTTTCAAAACATTTTCTTTCTACTTGAGCCCTTGGTATCAGCTTCTCGTGTTGTCTAAGGAGTCCTGATGGTATAGTTGGTTAAGGATTGGCAGGCAAACCATAAGGTCAGCAATGTGAACCTACCCGCCACCACACAGGAGAAAGATAGGGTGTCTGTTCCCATAAAGATCTGTAGCCTTGGACACCCAGTGACACAGTCCTCTTTCTTTTTCTGATAGTTTCCCCTTGAGTTGGGATCGACTCAATGGCAATGGGTTTGGTTTGAGTTTTATGGCTGCTTAAAAAAAAGAGGGCATCCATTTGGGTTGCATTCACAAAACCATGGAGACAGAGCGCTGCACAAAGTCTAAGCACATCTGCAGATGGAGCAGCATGTATGTTGGGCGGGGGAGTAGCCAAGGGCCCGATGTCAAAGGAGAAGGGGCCCAGAAATCAAGTCAATCCAGAAAGCTCACAGTGGTAGAGAGGTGTCTGCTTTCTTTGACGTGTTAAGATCCCTAAGGAGAGACTGCAGAGGTCAGGGGAGGATTTTGGAAGAAGGCTGTACAAGTGGCCAGCACGACAGAGGTGGAGAGACAGGAATGAGTGGGAGTAGAGGTGAGAGAGTTTGGTCAGATGAGGCTGACCTTGAATACCCGTCGCCTTAGGAGTTCAGCCCTGTGTTTGTGGTCTTTCTCACTTTAACCTCTAGTGTGACATTCCAAGAACATACTCCTTCTGAGACTCCTGAAAAGACCTTGAGAAAATGAGAAAATATTCAACTCTCTCCCTGGTCTAGCTCCCAGATCTTCTCTGCGCTTTCTGGCCCGGGCTAAAGGGGAGCCCATTGGACCCACGTGGATGGAGAGGAGAAGTAAAAATCTGGCGGAGGGGCAAGTACCTGGTATATGCACAGAGGAAAGGGGGAGGGAGGTACCACAAAACGGTAGAGGCTAGACTTTGATGAACAGTTCTATTGTGTGTGTGTGTATGTGTGTGAATATGTGTTGGGGTCCCAAAGGTGGCTGAATAAAAAATCTCAGCTACGAAGCAGGTGGGTGTGACCTAGGTTTCGGGTTCAGGGGGTGCCTGGAGAGGTGGAGGTACCCAGGTATCAGCTAGACAGATAACTGGGAGAGATGGGGTTCCTCAGGAGGTCATGTACTTGAGGTTCTGTGCAATACAAAAACGGCCACAGAGGCTGTGGAACTGGATTATGTCTGGGGCCATCTTCCCCTGACTCTGGTCTAATAATGCACCTGGGAGAGAGCTCTTTATAATGCCAGGCAGGACTCACTACGCAGCTGTCTCTGGTCAATTCTGCCAGACCCAGGGCATGAGTCTGGGGTGGGCTTGATCTGGGGCCCCTATGAAACAGGCAAATTGCCAACCATTAAACAATTACAACTTTGGATATTTCTAATAATATCTGAAGAGAATAACGGTCACACAAATGGAGTCCGACAGAGTGAAAAATGGAAGCAGCCTAGAGGGACTGGGTAAAGGAGGGTCTCTGTATGGATGACTGGCAAGGTGGCTGGGGACCAAGGCTGGGAGCCCCGAGGGTCCTGCTCAGGGGCCAGGGTGGAGGGCGGTACAGAGACCTTGAGGCTCCATCTGTACAGACAGAGACCTGGAGGACGTGGCTGTAGGCACTGCCATTCTTAAAGTGGCCCAGGACACGCAGCGCCTTCCTCTCCTAACCCTTTACAAGCCACGAAGATCTTCTGTAGACTTGATTTCACTTGAGCCTTGTTCTGAGCCTATGAGGCAGGCAGGTCCACGGAGTGGATTCCCATTTGACAGACTTGGAGTAGGCTATCTAATCAAAGTTTTCGAGCTGAGCTTTGATCCCATCTCTAGCTGACTCTCAAGCCCGCACCAGTGCTTCAGGAATTTAGAGGAAAGAGTCAGCTCTCTCTTACCACACCCTGGCCTTTTCCAGACACAGTCTCTCTGAGGTCTCCCAACCTAGCCTGCCCAGTCTTTCAACACATGGCCCTAGAGATCCTGTCCCCTGACCCTCTGCTGACCGCCACTCTGAAGGTCTTCTAAGTGAGCAGCTCTGCTCCCTTTCTGGGCTGGCCCACCTCTGCAAGCTCCACATGGGCTCCTTTGCCTCCCGAAGTGCTGTGAAAGTGCCAGTGCCCACCTGGTGTGGGTCCTGGCCTTCCCATCATGCTTTCTCCTGGCCATGTCTAGCCTGGCAGGACCAGCTGAAAGTTCCGCTGTAACAACCCTGATAACCCCACTAAGGCACACCTACCACCACTTCTTTAACCCCAGAGTGTGTTTTCTGGGATGGGGTCGTCTGCCAGGCACAATGGTGGAGCGGGTAAGAGGTAAGAGGATCTAGGTTAAAGTCCTGGCTCTGCCACTCACTAGTTGACTGACTTAAGGCGTCAGAGCCTCAGTTTCTACATGGAATTAATGGGAACAATCATGCATCCCGAGTCAGCCCTAGCTGAAGAGGAAACGAGTTAAAGGAGATGAGAGTGGGGTACGAAGAGAAAGAGTAGTAACAGCAGTGGCGGCAGCCCTTAGATGGATACTTCACGTCTCTCTCTCCATTCTTCTCATAATTGTGAGATGTGTGCGCTACCCCCACTTTACAGAGGACGTTGAGGTCCAGTGAGGGGTAGGGTAAGGGGTTTCATTTGCCTCTGCCCTCCAATGGGGGGAGGTGTGCTCTGAAGCGCAATGGCGTTCCACAGAAGCAAGTGCGGTCACATGAGTTCATGCTTGGTGCTTTGGGAACCATGAAGGGGAGAGGACAGTCTTAAACTCACCCTTGACAGAGAAGATCGGGACCTGGACTCAAGAATTCAGCATCCCCCCAGCTGCTTACTTCTGCCTTTGGATGGAGACTGCTTCTTCTTTCTTCTTAAACTCCGCTCCAGAAACCCGTAAGCATCTGGCTAGCAAACAGGGTCTGTGCCAGGTGCTGGCGAACCCACAGAGAGGTCAAAAACAAGGTTTGTGCTGCGCAGAGAAAGCTGTTCTGAAAGCTGTGAATTCCGGAAGAAAGGAGAGTGCTGGGAGAGGGTGGGAGGAGCCATTTGTGCCTGACTGGCAGTGGCTCGGAAGGCCGAGGAAGACTGAGAGGCAGTCAAAGGCATGGCGGGACATTCCAAGAAGATCTTCTCCTTCCCGTGTCAGCTCAGGGCTCTGTGGCGGGCTGACTCACTCTTCTAGAAAAGTCCTCATCATCTAGTGTGAGTTTTCTTTCTTTACCTAATTTGGAACATGTTTGTCCCATGACTGTGGCATCTCCCAGGGGACCAGTCCTTCCCAGGGACACTAATGAGTGGGAGCCCCTACATGCCCAGCAGCCATTTCCAGGTGTAAGGCACACGGCAAGTGCTCACCAAGCAGCTAGTCTCTGAGTGGGTCAATGCGCCGAGTCTGCTGGACCCTGTGAGAATGGTTCTTTTCTTACATTGCAAGGATTATTCTTTCAATGGCAAACTATTGCAACTGAGTAGTTGACATGTCAAAAACGCCGAAGAGAGCTTCCCTCAGCTCCCCATTGTGCTTGTGTGTATGTGTATTGTGGGCAGAAGTTACCTGCGGTCAGAGCGACACCCCTCCTGAAAGAGGTTGAGAAGAGACTCTGGGAAAAATGTCAAAATGAGCTCGGACTTTATTCACTCTAGTTCAGCATCGTTTTACATACCCGGGGCCCAACCTGGGAAGCCCACTGAATGAGAGGGAGTCCCTAAGCTCTGCGGGAGAAAGGCATCCACACATGCAAGCTAACTGTGGTCCTGAATCCAGGTGGAGGACGAGGGCAGGCGTCCAGAGAAGGCTGAGGCTGCAAAGGGCAGAGTAGGGCAGTCTAGGCACCAAGAGCGGTGGGAACAAAGATAGGGAAGCCAGGGATGGCAGGGCATGTGGGCGGGAAGGTAAGCAGTTTCGTAGGCTAGTCCTGCCACCCCACAACTCACAGATGACCCGGAGTACATTCCTCAGATCGGAAGCCAGGACTCAAAGGAAGGGTCGAGAGAGGCGCAGGGCTTGGGAAGAAAGACCTGTTTGGGACCAGTCAAAGAGGGAAGCGAAGCAGGAGGCAGGATGGTGTGCACACTGTAGAGGCCAGCAGGTGCGGTGGCTGAGCTGCCGAGGGAATAAAAGGCTTCAGAACCAGCTGGGACCTGGTGGGATGGGTGTTGGGACAGTTCTTGGCTTGGGGCAGTGCGAACACCATGGAAGTTGCCAGGTGTATGTGCTGACCTGGTACCCAGGATGGCCTGCCCACGTAAGGGGTCAAAGATCACACAGTATGTTTCAATAATGAACTCTTTCAGTTCGTCATACTCCCAGTAGGAGTGTGAGCTACTAGAGATGCTCACAGATGGACAAGTGGCCACAGCAAATTTGTTAAATCGACTGACTGCACTAAGCATCTACTCTGAGCAATGTGCCCTGCCAGGAACTGGGAAAACAAAACTAATTTGGGGGAATGGGAGTGGACTCTAGTTCTGAAGGTGCTGAGTATAACTCTGGGTTCTGAAACTGCTGTTGCCTTACTGAGGAGGCTGGTGGGGTGCAGGCTGCTGATCTCCCAGGAGGTCAGCTTGCCAGAGCGGGCTCCTCCCTACTTCCCGTGACCAACAGCAGGTCTGGATTCTGGAAGGAGGGCTTCACTTTCGATGCCAAGGCTCTGGTTGTGGCTCCAGGACGTCGCAGAGCAGGGAGCCACGGGGCCTCGGCTGTGGGGTTTGGGCGCTTTATCCCCTCCATTTGTAAGGCGGTAACTGAGCGCCAGCCTTGCTGAGAAGCCCTGCAGCTGGGGATCACACTGATAAATTCACTGTATTACTTTGCACAAATCAATATCCCAGCACTTACCAGGGGTTGATGTGACCGAAATTGGTTTCAGCCAATTCGTGAGGGTAATAAATGGCCATTTATCAAATCAATTCATTCTGTGGCACTTCTCTGGCTGCCCATCCTCATGGTACCCATGGGGTGCCAGGCTCCAGCCCGCCAGCCTGTGTGTGACACGAGCTGAGAGGTCTCACGGAGGCCTGGCCTTCCCTCTCTTTCGCCTCACGTTCCTGGTCCCACTTCCGTTTTGAGCTCCTGAGATACTGCTGGCTTCCTCATTCTCCATCCCCCTACCCCCTGCCCCCCAGCTGCCACATCCCCTGATGCGTGGGCCCAGAAGCCTCTGAGAGCTGGTCACAGAGAATGGACATGACTCTGAGCACAGTGTGATCACTAGCTGCCAGTCCTCTCCACAGGGAGGATGCATACCTCCACAGGGAGGTAACGCAACAATAACGCCACAGCCCAGGGCCCGAGGCTTCTGTACGGTAAGGATGCCTGGAGTCAAGGGCAAGCAACCCCATTTTCCCAGGAAGTCGTTACCCCTGGCCTGAGACAGAGTTCCATGACAGAATGGAAGCTCTGGGTAGAAAGCAGCAAGTAGGACAGACACTCTGAGAGCCCTTAGGAAGAAGCCATGGAAACATCTACTCTAGCTCTGGGCCATGGCAAGGACGGACAGGTGGGTGATACACTCAGTGATCAGTGCAAGACCTGGAATTAAGGCTCAGCCTCAGGTTGAAGGACGTAACTGAGGGCTTGATCTAAAGCGTCCAACTCCAGACTGTAAGCATCTTGAGGACAGGGGCCTGGTTTTAGTCACTGCTGCCTGGTGTACACCATAAAGGGCATGTACTAGATAATGATGGTCCCAGATTTACATAGCTCAGAACAGCTAAGGGACTAGTCTCAAGCGACACAGCTAGTAAGTGGCAGACATGCTGGTTGAGCTTACATTGGCCTAATTCTTTCCTTCTCAATGTCCTTCTCCAATCCCTATTTCTGGGGAGCTTCCTGTCTTCTGGGCTTGAGGAGCCGGTGAGAAGTAGGTCAGATGGGAGCCTGAAGCCTGCTGGGCAAAGACCTGTGCCAGGGCCTGGAGGAAACCCCATCAAGCCAGATGCAGTCGGGCCCGTGCAGACATCAGTCCAGCAGACACTTTCTGAGACCTCTATCCAGGTCATCTGTCTCACCCATTGGCTCTCCTCCTCACTCTTCAACCCAAGAGGGCTCTCAGTCTCCCCTCCTTCCATCTCACACTAGGCCACTGTACAGGAATAAGGGTCCCTAATTCCTGGGTGGACTCACTTCTGGGGACCCACCTCCTGGGTTGTCTCACGTGGTTTGGCCTGAGCAGTAGGCCTTTGAACAGTAAACAAAACAAAACAAAACAAAACAAAAAAACACTCTATGCAGCTCCTGTGGGTGCCCGCAGGCAGCCTTGTGACCGGCTGGCCAGGCAGCCCTGCCCTATGGGCTCCTTTGACTGCTGAGGGGTCAGGCCTCTCTCTGATGGGGCTCACATTCCCAAGTGCGCGCTACCGGTTTGTGCAGAGAATGCAAGTTCGTCTGGGCCAATGTGTGACAAGGGCAGGCATCTTCGATTTTTAGTTATTCTTCTATTTCGGTAATTCTTCTAATTCTAGTTATACCCTAAGGCTGACACATCATCCCCTAATGGCCCAGAAGTGCAAGTCACAGTTTCAGCCTGGTGGTCCCTCGTACCCGAGAGTGGACTCCGGCACTCACAGACTAGCTAGTGGGTGACACCCTGGAGAAAAGCGGTGAGAACATGTGAAGGGGACTCACTGAGACACCTTGGGGGAGTATTGTTCTTTCTTTTTAATTAAATACTTTTATTTGGGACGCTTATATCTCTTATCACAATCCATACATGCAGCCATTGAAGGGGACTGTTTTTCAAACTTCAGGGAGCTCAGTCTCTGGAGGGTGTATTAACGTGTACCACCGAGCCTCATGCCCGGCGTTTGATTCCACAGGGCTGGGGTGAGGCCCAAACTTCTGCAAGTCTAACAAGTTTCCAGCAGGTGTGGATGCTACAGGTCTGGCGACGCTATGCTTTGAGTCCCACTGCCTTTGGGGTGCCCCCTTGTGTAAGCCTGGCGTTGGTCCTCTTCCCTCCCTGCACCCTCAGGGAGCCATGGACCAGTCAAGCTCAAGGTATCAATCCGGTGGTGTGTCCAGGAAGGAGGGCCATCAGACTGGGCATTCCACTGGAGTCTGACTCCCGTGGGACATGCCAACTTCAAGGATGGAAAGAGGCCCTCGTGAGTCATTCAAGGGGTTTCTCCCCAAACGAGACTTGCTGCTGACAAACGATACCAAAGAGTCCTAGCCAGGAGACAGAGACACGAGTTCTAGTTCAGTTGCTGCCTTGCTGTGGACTCCTGGGGGCTGTGTTCCCCCCACAATGTCGGGGGTGGCTAGTGGGCCACTGGAAGAGAAGAACTACATTCTAAGCACAGTACGGCAGGCTTGAGCTGTGGGTCTCCATTCCCTCACCTGTAAAATGGGGACTTAACGGTACTGACGTCATGGATCTGTGTTGGGAATGCATGACACACCATATGTGCGGAGCTTACAACAATGCCTGACACACACCCAACGTTCTTAGCAAATGCTAACTTCGACTGCCTTTAACTATTTCCTTCCACCGCTTGGTGGCAGCCGGCTGGGCATCTCGTGTCAGAAGATCCGGGGCCGTAAGCCCCTGTCAGTTTCGGGGCTGGCCAGTGGCTCACATACTCACCGGCACCCACAGTGGCGATGGCGTTTTCTTGGCCAATGATGTGTTCTTTCAAGCGCTGCTCCAGAGGGAAGCGGCGTCGCTCCTCGGCCTCTCGCTTCCGCTGCTTCTCCTGGTACTACGGGGACAAAGGGACGGTGGCTCAGGAGCTCTGGGTGGCGTGGACCCTCGTTTCATTCCACCCACCAAGCAGGAAAAAAACAAACCAGGCCTGGGTTTCCAGGGGCGCCCGCTGCTTAAGTCTCACTCATGAGCATGGGAGTTGACCCAGTCTCGCCAACTCTTCCTCTGTCACGGCCTTCCAAGCTGAGGCTATTGCTCAGGGGTCTTGGCTCACCCTGTTACACTGCTAGTAAGATAAGTACTGCTAGTAGATTGATTAACCCTTGGCTCTGAAGTCCGACCAAAAACCTGGGCTCAAATCCTAGCTTCGCTTCTCATTAAGATATGACCAGGAACAAGTTATTTCACCTTAGTTTTACTGTCTGTACACTGGGGATTACACATAATTAGGTATGATGTAACTACTTCATTTTGGTAAAGAGTAAGTGCTTAACAAATATAAGTTCCCTTCCTCTTTCTCTTTTAAAACATACTTTATTTCTCGTGTTGAGAATATACACAACAAAATATACACCAACTCCCCCCTTAGGATCCATACAATTTAGTGGCACTGACTACCCAGAGTCACTGCCCTCTTAAGTTTCCAATCTCATCTTTTGAGTGGCTTCTGTCAGTGTGATCCCACACACTGCAGAGAACACGGTGCTCCAGGTAGAGGTTCTTTACCAGTTTAGCTAAACTAGCAACTAACCTATCAATTACACACACTACTGTGTGGAATGTCATGCTGGAAGGGTGGGGGTGGGGTAAGGGACGACTGCGCCCCAGCCCTGGGAGGTTCTGGTCGAGGTTGAGCAAGGCTGGCGAGTGTGGGTGCCGGGCTTGGCCTACATCAGGAGGGGCACCGTGAGGAGGCCTAAGCTTGGTAGGGCCCTGAGAGGGGAGACAGCAGAGACGGACCTTATCCTCAGTACAAAGGTGAGCAGGGGAGGCAGGGACTGCTCTAGGGCTCTGACGTGGTTTGGTCCATCCTGAGCCCCCTTTCCATTCCAGATCTACGGAATCAGAATCTATAGTTTAACGACATCTCCAGGTGACTCTTGTGTTACAAATGTAGATTCTGACTCAATATTACCTAGGGAGGAGAAGCACGTTTTCAGGTGAGGACGTGAGTTCTAATCTGTACACAAATACCATATATACTCGAGTATAAGCCGACCCGAATATCAGCGGAGGCACCTAATTTTACCAGAAAAACTTCATTAAAAATGTGCTGAAAAACTCAGCTCATACACGAGTCTATACAGTACTTCTCTTGGGAGAATCACGTTTTCCTTTCATGACTCCACAGCATGCCGCTTGTGGAGCTGTGTGTGTCTCTCCCTGAGGGCAGGCACGGTCTGCTATCCACTACTTCCCAGCACTGGTCCTGGCACAGTGGGGGCATCAGGCCAGGAGGGGGAGAATGAATAGTGAGTGGGATGGTCTGTGGACGAGGGTCTTGAAGCAGCTGGAAGTGCACGTGGTGGGAGGGAGCCCCATTCCAGGTGGGGCTCCCTGGAGAAGGGCAGAGAGGGTGAGGGAGTGAGCCTAAGGATAAAGGGTTGATGGAGGCTCGAGGAGGGGGGAAGCAGCTCTGGGAGCGGGCAGGGCAAGTCTGGGTCTTCCAGAGGTTTCTTTCCGCTAAGACCCCTGCGACACAGATATTCTTTGAGAAGACAGCGGCCAGGTACCGCCCTGTCAGGAAAGTTGTGGTTGCAGATTGCTCTTGCGGGCAGAGTGGATGAAAAATACCTGCTGCTTGGGCAGTGTTTTCCTGTTACGGTAGTGACCTTGACAGAAGTTAAAAAAAATAAATAGCAAACAATCCAATTTTGGCTGTTGCCATCAGTCTGTAACTGAAAGCTCCCATCAGTCCTGGGGTTTCATATGGAGCAATAATTCGGCGCTGATCCCAGCGGAGCGCCGCTTGCCGCTTGGAATCCAGAGTGTCACTATACAGCTCCCTCAGGCGCCACATACATCACGTAGCTCTGACGACTCCAGCCATATATCTGCCTCCTCCTCCTCCTCCTCCCTGCCCACCCAGCCGCTCTCAGCACTCGGGCCCACTGGGCTGTGAGAGCCACACGTACCAGAGGTGCGGTACTGACTGGCGGCCTAATCAGCGTGTCGTGAGTTGGAAGGCAGGGAAGGAGCGTGAAGGGGCAGGGGCTGGTCGCTCAGGGTTTGTTGGGTCGCTCTTGTTCACATCCCTTCAGAGATCGGTCTCAGAGTGCGCCCGTTTCTGGGCCTCTGCTCACCCTGCGACCCTGTTGCACAAGTTTCCGATGTTCCTACCTGCCTCCAGGTACCCTCCCGTTTAAATGTCCTGTTGTCTGAGAAGCCCCTTGTAAGGCTTTGTGCCTGCCCTGATCCCCGAGACCCCTCTAGTTTACTGTCTCTGCCCACGTGTCCCTCTTCACTCACAGACCACGGTTTAGCCATGCCTGTCACTCCAGCACCCGACACATGAGCTGGCTCCCAAGACTCAATGCACATTGCCAGCTGAATGGAGCTAACAGCCTTCCTGGAGTAGCTGCTCCATGCCCTGCACTTTCTACACACGACCTTGTTTAATTTCTAAGTCGTTGTCCACCTAAACTCTGGCTCCTCTTTTGGTTTATAAAGAAGCCAGGTGGTATGGCGTGATAGCATACCTAGGTTGAAACTTCATCTCATCTACTTCAGAGCTAGATTACACTGGGTGGGGGGATTGATTTGCCTCCCCGAGTCTTGTTATTCTTAAGTGCCACTGAATCGGTTCCGACTTGCAGTGACTTTATGCACAACAGAATGAAACACTGTCTGATCCGGTGCCATCCTCACGATCGGTGCTCCGTTATGAGCCCCTCGTTGCAGCCACTGTGTCAGTCCATCTCACCGAGGCCTTCTTCTTCTTCACTGACCTTCTAGGTTAGAAGCACGATACTCTCTTCCAGAGACTGGCCTCTCTCGATAACACGTCCTAAGGATGTGAGACAAAGCTTGCCATCCTTGCTTCTAAGGAGCATTCTGGCTGTACTTCCTCAAAGGTAGATTTGTTTGTCCTTTTGGCAGTCGATGATACTTTCAATATGCTTTGTCAGTATCACAATTCAAATGCATCAATTCTGCTTCGGTCTTAAACCTATTCACTGTCCAACTTTTACATGTCCAGGTGACTGAAGATTCCATGCTTGGGTCATGGCTTAGTCTTCCAAGTGACAGTCTTGCTCTTTAATGCTTCAGAGAAGCGCTGTGCAGCAGATTTGCCCAACGCAATGCGTCGTTTGGTAGCTTGCCTGCTGTTTCCTCGCTTGTAACACAGGATAATACTCACACCTATCCTAAAGGATTCTTTTAGGAGGCTGCAGAGAATTAAATGAGACATTTTAAAAGTACTTAGGAGAGTCTCTGGCATACAGCAAGGCATATATGTAGAATAAATAGTAGTTGGGCAAAAATGAAAGAAAAAGACATGGGTAGCGGGGTAAAAGGGCACTAACTCACCCCAGGGGAGTGTAGTGTTTATATCTCCACAGGGAAAGAGGAACAAGACTTTAACCTGGTGATGTGAATGTAACATACTGGCACGATGCAGGGAACCAATAGAGAAGTTTGAAGAACCAGCCCAAATACCAACTACGTGGGTAGACCCCCACCCCCCACCCCACAGAAGAATTCACTTCAGAGGACAGCACTGAAGCTACAGCTCAGAGAGGGACATGACTGATCTGAGCACACAAGAGCAAATGAAGGGAGAGGAAGAGAGAGTGGAACACATCCTGGCCCACTAAGCTCTGAGGACGATATTCCTGCTCAGAGCAGCCAATGCACAGAGAGGACCATAGGGCCAGCCCCACTACCGAGACAAGAGGTCCATCACTGACCCACAGTGCTACGGGGAACAACATTGGAGACACAATGCGGGAATTGCGTCCGATCTGATCTCACCACACTGAGGCGAAACACTAAGGGTGTGCAATAGAACAGCAAGGGGAACAGAGCATTGAAGTCCCCAGGGAATACCGAAAATAGACTGAGGGGCCAGGGCAAGGTACCCCATCAGACTCGACCAATTGGAAAAAACTTGTTAAAGTCAACAAACAGACCCTGAACTATTTACAGGCTTTTCTTTTCTTTTTTGTCGTGTTTTCTTTTGTTGCTTTGCTTTGCTCTGTCTTGTTTTTTTGTGAGTATTATTATCTCTGCAGGTCTACCTAGATAAGATAGATGGGATAAACAATCTGGAGGAGAAAACAACGGGACCGATGGTTCCACGGGGGGGTGGAAATGGGAGAGGGGGAGGTGGGGGAAAGGAAGTGGATGTTAACAAACCCAGGGACAAGGGAACAATAAGTGATCCAAATCGGTGGTAAGGAAGATGTAGGAGGCCTGGTAGGGCTTGATCAAGGGCAATGTAACCGAGAGGAATTACTGAAACCCAAATGAAGGCTGAACATGATACTGGGACAAGAGGAAAGTTAAAGGAAATAGAAGGAACTAGGAGGCAAAGGGCATTTATAGAGGTCTAAATAAATGCATATACATATGTAAATATACATATAGATATGTATATCTATAGGTTTAATATATTAAGGTAGCAGATGGACATTGGGCCTCTACTCTAGTACTCCCTCAATGCAAGAACACTTTGTTCTATTAAACTGGCATGCCATGATGTTCACCTTCCCCACACGATCGCTGAAGACAAAGCGGGTGCATAAGCAAATGTGGTGAAGAAAGCTGATGGTGCCGGGCTATCATAAGATATAGTGTCTGGGGTCTTAAAAGCTTGAAGAAAAACAAGCTGCCGTCTAGGTGAGAAGCAACAAAGCCCACATGGAAGAAACACACCCGCCTGTGTGATCACGAGGTGTCGAAAGAATCAGGTATCAGACATCAAAGAAAAAATAATAATTTCGTTGTAAATGAGGGGGAGTCCGGAATGGAGACCCAAAGCCCATCTGTAGGCAACTGGACATCCCCTTACAGAAGGGTCATGGGGACAAGATGAGCCAGTCAAGGTGCAGTATAGCATGGATGAAACATACAACTTTTCTCTAGTTCTTCAATGCTTCCTCTCCCCGACTATCATGATAATTCTACTTTACAAATCCGGCTAGACCAGAGGCTGTACACTGGTACAGATCAGAGCTGGAAATATAGGGAATCCAGGACTGATAAACCCCTCAGGACCAATAATGAGAGTAGAGCTACCAAGAGGATAAGGGGAAGGTGGGGAAGAAAGAGGAAACGATCACAATGATCTATATATAATCCCCTCCCTAGGGGATGGACAACAGAAAGGTTGGTCAAGGGAGCTATCGGACAGTGTAGGATATGACAAAATAATACTACTTTATAAATTATCAAGGGTTTGTGAGGGAGGGAGGGTGGGAAAGGGAGGGGAAAATGAGCAGCTGATACTAAGGGTACAAGTGGAAAGCAAATGTTTTGAGAATGATGGCAACAAATGTACAAATGTGCTTGACACAATGGATGTATTATGGGTTGTGATAAAAGTTGTATGAGCCCCAATAAAATGATTTAAAAATAATAGTTGGGGCCACATAAGAGGCTTGCACAGTACTTGGCCCTCATTAGACTTTTGATACATGTCAGTTCCCCTGTTCTTGACTGACTACTAGTAACTGTTTCACCCATTGCTTTTTTTGAGGAAACCCTTTTTGAGGGAACCAGCAAGGTTACTGGAACCCTTAAAATTAACTCACTCTTCCACATGGCGCTCTATAGATAATAAAGTTGCCCTGGTTCAGGCAGAAGCTAGGAACCCCGCCTACTTGGGTGCCAGGGCTGGTGAGAGCCCTGCCTGTAGGAGCCCCAGGTCCCAGTGTGCAGTGTTGACACTCAGGATGCCTCTCCTGCCCGAGAAAGCCCATCTCTAGCTGTTAGTTTTTCCTCCATGATAAGGATTCTACTTCTAGCTACTTTCCATCCATTAGCCAACCTTCCTAATGCTGCCACCCTTTAATATAGTTCATCATGTGTGGTGAACCCACCCAACCATAAAATTATTTTCGTTGCTACTTCTTAACTGTAATTTCGCAACTGTTATGAATCGGACAACCCCTGTGAAAGGGTCATTCAATCCCCCAGAGGGGTTGTGACTGACAGATTGAGAACCGCTGCATTAGTCTGTGGGGCCACAGGAAACCTGTCTTTTTCTTTGCCCCAACACAGCCCCATGTATTTTACTGCACTTTGTTGATTTGGGTATGAACGCCGTGGCCTTCTTGACTGTCTTAGTATTCTTGTGACTGTATTAGGCAAGGGGAAGGGCCCTTGACTTCCATGTGTGTGTGGGCAGGGAAAGGTTTGGGGGAACTTTTTTAGATGGTTCAGGAAAGGGTTGACTGATGGTCTACATCTCTGAGCACTTCCTAATTCCCCACAAGCCTGACACCTAACCTCTGAAAATGGATCAGACTTCTTAAGGAAACTGTTCAGGAAACAGAACTAAAGTACCGCTTCAGATTCTTTCCCCCCATTGTTTAGCACTGAGTTTGTATCAGACAATGTGTTCAATAAATGGCATTTTGAGGCACAAGCCATGAGACTAGTCTTGTGCAAGGCCAGCTAGTGGAGGAACCTGGAGAAGGCCAACACTCGCCTATGAATACTGTGCTTGGGGGAGAGAGAAGGGTAGAGCAGGCTACTCCTGTCCTCACTCTTGGAGGAAAGGGGAGGAAGGCTATGAGGACTGACGTCAAGGCCCTGCTTAAGTTTGGCTTGATTCCACTAGAAGAGAAGAGAGGGCAGGTGACCCAGTTAGCAGAACGAGGGGACACGGGGCTGAGAGGCACTAGGAAGGTGCCACCCAAGAGAGCAGACATGGGGGAGTGATCATCTGCTTGATAAAAGCCACATGCAATTAGCTTCAGAAGCCCTCACCTGGAGCCGGCATCCACCAGCTCCGCAAGCTACAGCTCGACTGGATAATCATGGCCACTGGCTTCCATCAGTCTTGATTTAATATGGCACCCCTCCTGGCTGTGAGTGCATTTACAGGAAAGGGCTGGGAGGCCACGGCGAACCCTCACTGGGCTTGCTCACAGGTGGGTGGCTGGCCTGAGGGGCTCTGTGGGAGAGGGTTATGGAGACAGGGGGAATGGCAGGCATCCCTCAAGGAGCAGGTCCGACAATGAACCTAGCAGTGTGTTCACCAGCTGGGGGAGGAGTGGAGGTGCTGGGGACTTAGGATGAGGTCATAGGCAAGAAGGGGATAGCTACAGAGGAGGAAGGGGTGCAGGGCCAAGTCTCTCCAGGGAGCAAGGGCAGGTCGGGCTATCAGAGTGCACCTCCCCACTTATAGACAGACACCGATATGCCCACACTCCTGACTCCCTGACTCAGACCCCAACTCCCTGCACAGTTGGGGCATCTACCATGTCCTGAAGTTGGTGAGGACAGAGAAAAGTGATATCAGATCATTAACTTTTAATGTCCAGGTGAGAACAAGGGTCTGGTGTGTGGCTGTGTGACTGCGGAGGGCCCCCAGAGTGAAGGGCAGATTTGGGGTGGAGAAGATGACAGAGGGTGCAAGTATCACCAGGTGTGATTGACAGTGAGGAGAAGGCGAGAGCCGGGACGCAGATCCTTTTGGCATCCCGAAAGGCCTTGGAGGTATGGGAGGACGCACAGACAACCCAGGGTGGGCAGGAGCGCAGGGGGGTGCTTTGGGCAAGGCAGGTTCTCACTGAAGTGGAGATAGAATTAGTGTTTGGTAAGAGGCTCGTGAAGGGCTGGTTTTGTTTGTTCTCAAGGCACAAGGGATAGGGCTGGGAGAACCAGGGAGTTGATGAACCAGGAAGTCTGAGGATGAGGATAAGAAAGGAGGCTATCGTAGATACTATGTAAGGACACCAGGAAGGTTTGGGGGTGGGAGTGGGTCAGTTGGCTGGCAGCAATGTCCAAGAGAATGAGACCTGGTCATTGAAAAAGTCGCTTTTAACTAGACCGCCTGCTTTTCCACTCAACCTGGGCCAGATGGGCTGGCTAGTACGGCACTTTACTGGCATTTTCACTGTACGAAGGGCTTCGAAAATTCATAGGAACAATTCCATTACCTTTTAGTTTCTCCACAAACTTCTTGAGGGACCCACTTGTAAAAAGTAGATCTTTTGGATGTTTTCACTATGCTTCTGTAACTGGCTCCTGTTCCTGAACTGCACATCCTCTTCATTCTGTTTCTCTGAGTGGCAACATCGTCTGTTCATTTGCAGGCCTCCAAAATGTAGAGGTTGCTTTCTATCTCCCTTCCCTCAGATATCATCCAGCTTATCACTTACGCCTATCAATTTTATCCACTGAACATCTTTCTCAGTCACTCATTGTTCTCCATAGCCCCTTATCATCCATGACCACCACCACCAAACTAGCTCCCTCCGCCTCATGCCTGCACTCAAACAATCAGCCCCGACCACTGCGATCCCCACACAGCGGCCATACGCCAATGTTGCAGAATGCACACTTCCATCACGTCACCTATATGCTAAAAGCAATTTAAGACTCTTACTGCTCTTAAAGACAGAACTTCACTTGCAGTTTACCCTGCGCTCCCTCTTGCCCTGCTAGTTCTAGACATATGGGCTGTTTTCCCTAATATTTGCTGAGTTCTCAACTGCCACTGGGCCTTTGCACATGCTAGTACCTTTGTCAGCAATGCTCTTCTCCCTTGGGGTTCAACTCATCCTCTTCCCTCAGGTCTAGTTCAGTCGCCTTATCTTAAGAGAGTCTTTTCTGGCCGCTCTGGACTCATTTCCTAAGCTCCCCAAGCATCAGCCGTGGTGGCCAGTGTTAAGCACGTAGCAATGGGAAGTGTGAACCCATCAGCTTCTCCATGGAGAAGACCTGGGCCCAGCCCCCATATTGACATGCAGCCTAGGAAACCCTGTGGGTTAGTCCCCTTTGCTCTGCACGGTCTCTAGGGTCAGAACTGACTCAAGGCACACAAGAACGCAGTTGCACCACCCATCTCTCCTTTGTAGCTGGACATGATCCATTCAGCTGGGCATTATTGTGGTGATACTTACCTCTCCCACATAGCTGCAGGCGTGCCAGGAGGTCAGGCCAGTGGCACTGCTGGCTACCACTGTCTGCTGGAGTCCAGCTTAGTGGGTAACTGAGTATCTTAACTGAGGGGTCACTGAAGCCTTTTCTAGGAGTTCTGTCTCATCACTCCAATGCACTGATTTCTCCTTCTCTGGGCCTCATCTGGAGTGCAGAAATGGTACCGTTTCACCTCTGATTCCCCTATCGCTCAGTTAGTCTCCATCAGTCCTTATGCTGCCCTATGCTAATATCCCCAGACCCACTGCCATGAAGCTCTGTCGAACTTCCCAAACGGTCGATCTTTATGGTGAATCAGTTCAGTGCTTAGCCTTCCATGCCACTAGGGCTCGTTATGGATATAAAGCTTGGTTCTCTTCTCCCTAAATAGGCTTTAAACTCCCTGAAGGTCAGGAACAGGTCTTATGTGCAGGGAGACAGGGTTGTGGCGTGAAAACTCCTGGTAAGCTCTGGAGTCAGAGTGCAAGGTCTAGCATTCCGCATTTCTTACTTGCTACTAGTTGAGCCTCTTCAGCTCCGTTCAGTGAGGATGATAATGGTTTCCACCTCATGGAGAGTAAGGAATCAAAGTCTCAAACCAAACCTATCACCGGTGAAGAGACGCTGACTTATGACGACCCCAAGTGTTAGCGGCGAACTGCTCCATAGAGTTCTTAATGGCTGTGACCTTTCTGGAAGCAAATCGCCAGCACCGCTGGGTGAGTTTGAACTGCAAAGCTTCAGGTTAAGAGTCAAGTGCAAACAGTCTGTGCCACCTAAGAAACTCAAGGGTTCAAATGGTTGCATCAATGGATGCACAAACTAGTGAGTGAACGCTTGTGAACAAGGGGCCATTTACACAGTCTCCAAGTCTTTCCCTACAAAATCGTTACTAATTATAGAGGGGAAAATGATAATGGAGAAACCTGCAGACAGCACTTTCAGTGGTTAACGTTCTATCGTGCATTCGAGACAGACAGGCATCACGTGCCTCCTGCTGCCGTTTCTGCGGCGTTCCCACCAGAAGTGAATAACCGGAGCTGAATCAAGGGAAATGACAGACAAACCCAAATTGAGGCCCAGTCTGCAAAAGAACAGCTTTGTATTCATTAAAATGTCAAGGTCGGGAAAGAGGCTGGGAGCTGTTCCAGAATGAAGGGCTAGAGACATGCAACCAAATGCAGCCTGGGGTCTGGCTTTTCTTCTCCTGTGAGAATGAGCTTGGCTGTTAGAAGAGTTGCAAGACGCCCCAATAAAATGATTTTTTTAAAAAAGAAGAGTATTATTGGAACAACTCGGGACATTTGAGTAACATCTGCGGATTAGTTCAATCAAAACTACCTTGATAATGAGACTGAGCTTATATAAGAAGACATGCTTGTTTTTTAGGAAAGAGGCATAAGGGGTATTGTATGTGAGAGACTTACTCTCAATGATTCAGATACATGTATCTGCATGAAGACATGTCTATATGTATGAGAAAATAAATGTTAACAGTTGGGAAATAAGAGTGAAGAGTTTACAGGAATTAATTTTACCATTCTTGAAATGACATAAGAATAAAAAGTTTAAAAATATATAATAATGCTTACTACCCTTGGGGGATGGGTGTCCCTGGGTGGTGCTCAACCACTCCCTAACCTAAAGGTTGGTGGTTTGAACCCAGTGAAGAGACAGACATACACACACCTGACAATCTGCTCCTGTAAAGACTCCAGTTAAGAAAACTCTATGAAGCTGTTCTATTCGCTAACACACGAGATCACCATAAGGTGGAAAGGACTCGGTGGCAAGGAGTTTGGCGTTGGTTTGGGGGATGAGTAGTGACTGCAAAGAAGCTGAAATGGGCTTTTGATTGCTTGTAATTGTCTGTTTCTTGACTGGGTGTAAATGAGGCTAAGTAAAAAAAAGCACCGCTTCTCAAGTTCAAATTCATACAAAATGTGTTTAAATAGGTCCCTGTGATCAAGTTGGTTATAGACACATTCTTTCAGTAATATACTTGTCCTAGTATTATTAAGGTGTCTTAAAATTCCTATAAAAACATGATCTCCCAGGGGATCTACTGGGTCAGTTAAATTCAAGGCAGAGAGGTCAGCTCAGAAGGCTACGGCGATTGTTTCCTAGGATCCCAAAGGGGTCATCCTGATAGATTTTCTAAAAGGACATAGGATGATCACTGGGGCTAATTATGAGCTGATACAGAATATTGAAAACTGCATTGGTAAAAGACTAGGAAGATGGCACCAAGGAGTCCCCACTGCTCCCCAAACGCCCCCATGACAATGTCCCTGCTCATTCTCCTAGGAGCAGCATGGGCTGTGCTATGAGAATTTTATTGGGAAGTCTTATCTCATCCACCCTATACCCCTGATCTTGCCCCTTCAGACTTATTTTTTCCCCCAAACTCAACATTTAAATGGAACATGATTTCGAATGCCTTGAGTATGCTGAAACTGCTGCTTTGATATGGCGTGATCAGGCTGCACAATTCTTTGGACAAGGGTTAGAGAGATGGAAACTCTATCTATAGAAGTATATAGAGCTAGCTGGAGGATGTGTTGAGAAACAGCAGCTTCAGGTTTTGACATTTTGGTTTAATAAAGGCTCCGTGATGCTATAGCAAATTTTTTTTGACTTATGGCAAATAGTTTGTAAAAATGCAGTGAGCTGTATATCCATGTACACGTCATACCAGTATAACATAATTCAATCTTTTTTTTTTTTAAGTTCAAGAGAGAGAAAGCACAAGCCTCACAAAGCACGTAGCACTGTGTTTGGCTCATAGTCAGTCTGCAGTGAAGGTTAGCTAGTATTGACTCCCCATGGGGCTTCGCTCTGGGCTGGGTATTTGGGGAACTGGCACCTGCAAGAAGCTGCACAGCAGGAAAGAGGCTGAGCACGGCAGGGGCAGGACTCAACTATCCCCTAGGAAAGGAGGGACATAACCCCTCACCATGCCAGGAACTTTAGCCCTTCTCTCCTGCAGGGTACCCCTCAAGCTCTGATGGGAGGGCCCAGGCTCTGAGCTTGGAGTAGAGGCCCAGGGGATAAGTACATCCCCAGCTACCCCTGAAGCAAATAAGGAAATATAGAGATAGGAAATGTGCTTGTGATTCTGTCACTGGGATATGCAAATAAAATATATATGATAGGTCTATCTGCCTAATATTCCTGCCAATTCATTCTCTGGGTGTGATTAAAATGAGCAATAAATTCCTCGTGAGTCTCGGCGGAGTGAGGATCCGGGAGTGGAGAAGCAGGCTGGCACCAGCACGTCCCCCTCAGCTGAATATTCATCATAGAATAGCGCTCCATATTTTTGTTTTATCTGCCATCATGTGCAGAGAGATATATGTCGTCTACCTCTCCTTCGTGTCTTAGTTAAGACATGAAAATGGCGTAAGCTTTAAGTGTTAAACTCTCCAGCTACTGAAATCTTTCAAAGTGGAATCACAAGCTTCTTGCTCTGCGGAGCTGGCATGCTCATCTGCCTGGAGGTAGCCCGCAGCTTCTCAAGGCCCCCACCAACTCTGCGTGGACCACTCTTCAGGCACGAGCCAGTCTGTGGGTGTCCTGCGGAGAATGCCTGCTTCTTCCGGGCTAGCTGCAAGCTCAGGGGATCGGCCCCCATCACCTCACTGTGTGCCTCCCCAGCAGGGCTGGGGGTGAGGGGTGGCAGCTGTAGCACCAGGACTGCTGAGAGAAGAGGGACCAGCAGGGAGGAGAAAGTCACTCAGGACACTTAAGTCTGACAGATGTTCTCGGGTCAGTGACACACATTTTATAGGCAGCATGTAATTACAAATGATGCTTGTGGTTGGCGGTGGATGAACCCCTAAAATAATTTGCCTTTTAAACCTTAAACCACAGATATCCCTTGAAGTCTTCTTAAAGTGGAATAGTAGCTTAGCTTAACTGGGGAGAAAGAGCTGCCCCACTGTACAGTACATAAGCAGACTGAGCATTCTGCTCTTTTAAGAACTATGTGCAAGGAATCACGTGGATCGCAGCAACTGCAGAGACGAGACAGGAGCCTGGGGGGCAGTGTGTGTATGGTCACTCAGAAGAGGAGGGGGGGACTGGCTGTATAGCTACACCAGCATCACCCAGTGTACATGCGGAAATCGTCAAACTGGGGCATGTTTTGCTGTGCATATTCTCAACAACTAAAAAATGAAATATAAAAATGATGCTTCTGAAAAGTTTTAAAATGCGAACATTGTTAGGAAATAATATTAAGTGAAAAAAGAAGCAAATTCCAAACACATACATAGGATCCTAAGTTAAACACCTGCAGTGGGTAATATAAAGGTCTGCCAGGTAAGGATACAGCAAGTGCAGTAGGGGCCGGTAGGGCCTGTGGTGGGAGAGTCCCTGCCAAGGCCTTACATGCTAATGATCGAAAACCCTGTGAGACTCCTGGAGTATACAGCCAGGTGTCAACCGTGTTTAAAAAGAGAAAGAAAGCATGTCTACATAAATACATATACTATGGCCCAGAAAAGACAATTATAGGACCATTAAGAGGAAAGCTCTGGGTCAAGTCCTTGTAACAGTCATTTAGAATAGCTTGATTTTATCTAAATCACTTGCTTTCTATCTTATAACTTCGGTTTCTCTGTCTATGAAATAGGGGCCATAACAGCTACTTCAGAGAGTTGCTATAGGATGAGAGAAAATAAAAAGAAGGAAAAAGCAAGCTTGGCATAATGCCCAGCTACCCTCAATACATGGTAGTTATGATTATTAACAAGTCGTTGTTATTAACAATATTAATAATGGTTCAATCTAGGGAGTAGGGCTAACCGCGTTTGTATTAAGTCCCCTAATCCCTCAGAGGTGTCCTTCCCACTTCACTCGTCTGCTTCCCCATCAGACTGTGCACTTCGTGAGGGTGTACTCCTCTGCCTTCCTTCTGTACAGCCAGGTGGGTGCCATGAATAAATATGCATTCAAATGATTGGATTCTGCTCAGTGTCCTTTTGACTACTTTCAGGTTTTCGGTAATGAGTGCACATGACTTTTACAAGTATAGGAAGACGTGACTTCAGAGGGGGAGGTGAGGGTGGGGAGCCTGAGTCCCTGTGGAGGGCAAGGGGAGCCAGATAAGATCAGAGCAGCAGGAACCCAGGTCTAGACAAAGAGTCAGGAAAGGGGGCTTCAGGCTGGCCATTATGTTACAGCTGCAGGGCCCCCTCAGAGAGGAGCAGCTGCCTGGAAACTCTGCCTCACAATTTTGAAGACGTGTTTTGTTTTTGCTGCTTGGGAAACATTTTTAAAAAGCTGAGTAGAAAGCAGGGGCGACCAAGTAGATGTGAGGCAGAGCTGACGGCCGGATCCCATGGACAGAATCTGCAGGGACAGCAGAGCAGTTGGGGAGAGGCCAGCTGACCCTGCAGGATGGAGGAACTCCAGGCTGGGCACAGAGGTTGGCTGCAGTTCAAATGGCGGTTTACTTGAGAGGCTACAGGGTCCCTGGACTGGCTTTATGGGGTCCTTTGGCTTCTAAAGGTAGCCCCTGCCGCTGAGAGACAGCTCTTCCCTGTAGTTGCCGCCCGCAGCGCCTGACCCTGCACTGGGCTTTGCCACTGAGTAACTCCCATCCCCTTTCACACAGCCGGTCCTCCACCTCCTTTCTAGACCAGACATTTCTGGGGCCATCAGCCTGTCCCGAAGGCACAGGGATCCAGATCCTCTTGTTACCCTTACCGCCCTCCTCTGCAGATTCTAAGGGCTCTCTGTTCTACTAGGTTACGGTGTCTACCGCTGCCCTGGGCGCTCCACCCAGGCCGACAGGCCCACGGGCAGCACTGTCATTTGTTCCCTCTGAAAGGAGAGCTGCACCAGCCATCATCATAGCTTGCTTAGGCTTCCTCAGCAGCCCTTGTGCCGCCCGCCACCTGTGCTGCATGGACCAGTGCCCGCACTGCCACGCCACCTGACAAACCATGGGTACTTTGGACAAGGATTAGTGCGTGTCTCAGGGGACAGCAACTTAGCAGCCTCTGAGACTATTCAAAACCGCGTTCAATCATTTCCTCAAGGCGCTTGGGGAATCTGGTCTGACTTCTGGGTTGCTTCCGGAGGTGGAAAACCTGAGTGAAGGGAGGCAAGCGCCTCCCCTCTGGATTGAGTAGTTCTGCCCGGTCCCACAGAAAACTACTCTGAGACAGTGACCAAGGGTCCCACGGAGACAAACATTGTATGGCTGATGCTGGCTCCCAAATGATTTCTGGCTCTCCCTTGCTAGGCACAAGGCAGGAGTTTCACTCTCCTGCCCACCTTGCGATTGGGTAGGAACATGGCCATTAGATATGAGTGGCAGTAAATGGTTCCGGTCCCAGTTGAAGCATTTGGTCACACGTGCAAAACCTCCCAGACCATTCTTTTGCTTCTGGAAGCCACTGGTGACACGCTACATGTGGCTGCTGTCAGTTGGGGTCCTCGTGTGCCTATGATGAGCACAGCCTAGCCCGACACCCTGCCCGCCTGCAAAGATACATAGCAGAGGACAAAAACAAATCTCTGTTGTTTTAAATCGCTGACACTTGGGGTTGTTTGTTATCACACCATGATCGACTTTCTCCTGACTAACACACACAGTTACGTAGAAACCATGCAGTCCAAGGTTGCCGTTTCACAGTGGCAAACTGAGGGTCACTGAGGGGCAGTGCTGCCCAGGCAGTCAGGTAGTCAGTGCGCGGGTGGAGCTGGGGGCAGAACACACACCTTCTCTGTCTCAGTCCAGGCAGCCGAGCTCTTACTCAAGACACAGAGAATATTTGCCACTAGGTGGGACCTGCCACACTGAATAATCTCCAGGCACTTTAGCCAACGGACTGACAAGAGACTCCTTGAGGCTAGAAAGAACTCAAGACTAAGAATCAGAGAGGAGCTTTCCCCATCCCAGTCCTGCCCCTGAACCCACCACGTGACCTTGTGCTCAATACTCTGTTTCAGATTTGATGTGATTTACTTGGGTCAAGAGTAAGCCATATCCCACCTCTGGGCTCCAGTTTCCCCAAGTCAACTGGTCAAAGATCTAGAGTTCTAAAACCTGTGGTCCACAGAAGAGCGCCCTCAGAGGCCACCCAAAAGGAAGGATGGGCCTCCTGGGTGGGTCTCTGGCCTACTTCCTCTTCAACCAGAACACTCTATTTCCCTCTGATTTGTTAATGCTTTGCTAAGAGTTCCAATTTCAAAAACAAACAAACAAACAAACAAAAAGATTTCCAATTTCTAGACTTGCTGACTTCTAAGCTCCCTGCTGGTTCTGAGATTTGTGATCCTAGTTCTTGGATTCTGCTTATTCTTGTTATCTCCTCAGTTATAGTTCTGTGGATAGGGGAAGAGGAGACGGCCTGTTTGCAGAGAGTTTAAAAGTTTGACTGACAGGGTGCAGTATAGCACCGATGAAACTTAAAACTTTCCTCTAGTTCTTTAATGCTTCCCCTACCCCTCACTATCATGACACCAATTTTACCTTACAAATTCAGCTAGATCAGCGCATGTGCATGGGTACAGATATGAGTTGGAAACACAGGGAATTAAGGACAGATAAACCCCTCAGAATCAATATTGAGAGTAGCCATACCAGGGGGAGGAAGGGGGAACCGATCACAATGATCTACATATAACTCTCTCCCTGGGGGAGGGACAACAGAAAAGTTGGTGAAGGGAGACATCATTCAGTGTAAAACATGAAAAATAATAATAATTTATAAATTATCAAGGGTTCATGAGGGAAGGAGGGTGGGGGAAGGAAGGGAAAAATCAGGAGCTGATACCAAGGGTTCAAATAGAAAATGTTTTGAGAATGATGATGCAACAAATGTACAAATGTGCTTGACACAATGGATGGATGCATGGATTGTGATAAGAGTTGTACGAGCCCCCAATAAAGTGATTAAACAAATAAATAAAACTCGGTCTCTCAGCAGACCCTTGGGTGCCCTTATGACCCTATGCTAATGGCCTCACCGTCATTCAGATGAGTCTTAAGACTTATTAAACACAGTCTGACTGCGAGGTTCGAAATGGAGATGGCGATGCGTTTTGGTGGGAAGAGAAGTTCAGATACTGGACGAGGGCTTCCTGAGCGTGTGCGGAGGGGAGCGCTTCAGAGAATGGTGCTATAGGTGCTAACAACTGCTTGCTTGAGGAGGCGATCGAATACATGAGCCTATGGGAACTAACTGTTTGTACTAGCCTCCTCCTATGGACAGGGGCTGGGAAGCCCACCACCTCAAAAGCTGAATTCTAAAGTTAATTAAGGCACAAGTGGGTCAGGCCCCTCCCTGGTCCTAACAGGGCAGCTTCCTGTTCTTGACTAGCCTGGGAATCAGATTCAATTAGACAGAGAAGAATCACTTCAGAAGACGTGACATCTGGTACGGAGCCTGACATAATGAGCAAGAGACTCAATGATGCGGAGTGCCCACAGGCGCCCCCCCCGCTTCTCAGACTTACCTTGGCTTCAGAAGCCCTCAAAAGCTTCATCACCTCCCCTTCTCGGGCATAATCCAGGGCTGTATGTCCCATTTCATTTCTCTGCAGGGGATTGGCTCCTGGAGGAGAAGTGAAACAGTCAGAGGGTCCATGAGGGATCAGCAGGGTCCTTTCCTGCAAATAGCTTCCCACAGCCATCGAGTCTGTTTGGACTCAGCGACCCAACAGGAAACAGTAGAACTGTCCCTGTGGGTTTCTCAGGCTACCACTATTGATGCGGACGCTGGTGGGTTCAAATTGCTCAGCTGTGGCTCACAGTCTAACTCATAACCCACTTCGAAGTCAGAGCTCCTTGTGAAGGTGGCTTCCCCACTCAGTCACTGCCATTAAGTTGATGCCGTCTCATAGTGCGCCTATAAAACAAAGTAGGACTGCCCCTGTGGGTTTCTGAGACTGAAACTCATTTCTAAACAGTTCGTTTGGCATTTAATCCATATATCATATACTTCACTAGTTCAATCATATCAAGAAGAATTGTGCGATCATCACCACAATCAATTTCAGAACATGTTCTTCTTTCTTACACTTCTTCTTATAAGCTCCCCACTCCCCCCCCACTTCCCCCGCCATAATGCCAAGAAACCATTCCTCTAGCTCCTGTCCCACTAGATGCGCCTCTTCTGGAACTCACACGAGACCACACTCTTCAAGGTTGTGGAACGTCCCATCTTTCTCCCTCGGAATGGCTGGGGGTTCCAACGTGTCGACCTTGTGGGGAGCAGCCTGGTGTGTAACTGCTACGCCACCCGAGCTCCCTGTTTCAGGGTCTCACTTGTAGTGTGTTCGTGGACATATTTGACAGTACAAATCCAAAAGATGGTAGACCAATGAGAAAACATATCAAGCAGCTCCGGGAAGCCAGTTCTTAGCCCTTTCTGATACCGTTGTAGAGGGTATTTGGGCTCCTACATGCACACATGTGCACAAACATGCTACTGACATGGAACAGTGCTGTACACAAATAACACTGAATACTCTCTTATCACTGGGTATTTCCTGCCATCCACAGTCAGCTGCGCCCTCTGTAATGTTGCCATCATCAACAACCTGGTTATGCCAATCCACAGTTCCATGTCCATTACGAAGGTAGATGTTAGAATGTGTGTGTGTAGCATTTCCTCTAATCATTAGTTCCAGTGATTTGAAGACAAACTCTGAATATGACAAACAGCTTGCATTTTCCTTCCTACTTTTGAATGTCTGTGACTGATAATCCCGTATAAAACATCTACTTTGTGCAAGGCTTTGCAGTCACAGAGAAAAGACTACTCTGCCCTTCCACAGTCACCAAGGGTGTCTTGCTTTCCTCTTCAAAAACCAATCCATCCCATTCAATTTGGCAAACACTGAATGACCAGGGCCTGGGGACACAGAGGAATCAAATCTGGTCCTGCCCCAGAGGCACTCCAAACAGCAAGACAGAAACAGAAAGAAGCCGTTCCCTGCTCACAGGAGCTGCTCAATACATGTGTCAAACGGAAAGTCAAATAGTGAATTAGTCTTTCTTTTTTCTTGTTAGGGAAGCACTGCATAGAGAGAGAAAAGTCTTCCGAAGGGGCAGACTGGGGAAAGTAAACTCACAGGCAAGGCTGAGTCAGCAGAAGGCCAGGCTCAGAGTACGCACCCAACCCAGTTTGCCGATGGGCAGTAAAAAAAAAAAAATCAATGTTTAAAAAATTTTTTAAAAAACATTTTATTAGGAACTCATACAACTCTTATCACAATCCATACATACATCAATTTTGTAAAGCACATCTGTACATTCTTTGCCCTCATCATTCTAAAAAATGTTTTAAAATTCCAGTCTGTGAAAACATGTTCGCCAGGAATCAAAATGGTTATGAATTAAAGGTCTCTGTTCTTAAAGAACCCATAAACTTACTAGAAATGTGTGTGTGTGTGTGTGTGTGTGTGTGTTAGGTTGTCATCAAGTCAGCTCCAACTCATCGACAGCCACTCTGTGCACCCAGTGAACTATGGCCCGACGCCAACCTCATCGTTGCCATAGTTGAGCCTGCTGTGCAGCCATGGTGCCGATCCCTCCCCGAGGGCTCTCCTCATCTTTGCTGCCCTTCTCCTTTCCTCCAGGAATTGGTGTCTCCTAATCATACGCCTAAAGTATGTGAGCAGCCGCAAATCCAGCCTTCTGAGGAGTACGCTGGCTGCATTTCTTCCCAAACAGATTTACTTATGTTTTGGCAGTCCATGGCATATTTTTATTCTTTGCCAACACCCTAATTCAAGTGCATCAGTTCTTCCGTGGTCTTCCTTATTCACTGTCCAGCTTTTACATGCAATATGAGGTCACTGAAAACACTATGGCTTGGGTCAGCACACCAGCAATAGCAACCATTTATTAAGCATTTACATGTGACCGTCTGCCTGGGCTGCAGAGGAAGCGCTACACCTCTACCTCTGTGTAGGAGCAGGACGGGAAGAGGGAAGGGGCAGTGAACAGGAAGCACGTGCAGGGCAAGGAACTTCTGTTATCAATAAGGAAATATGGGTAAGGTTATACACAATGCCCTTTTGGGGAGAGGTACTATTGGTACTCATTCAAATATCACAAAATTAGACCCTTTAAAGTAAAAAATTCAATGTTTAATAATATAAACAATGTTGCATTATCATCATTATCTAATTCTAGAACATTTTCATTACTCTAGAGAAATCCTTTACCCACTAAGAGACTTCAGTCCCTATTCCCCCTCCCTTTAACCACTGTTAATCACTGAACTATTTCATGTGCGAATGAATTTGCCAATTCTGGACACTGCTATACATCACGAGGTGGCTTGATGTTCAAAAGGTCCTTTGTGTTGCAGTACGCCATTCTTTCTATGGCAGCACATCCCACTGTATGGATGTACCATGGTTCATTTACACATTTCTCAGTTGATGGGCACTTGAATGGTTCCCATCTTGGGTATCATGAATAAAGTGGCTATAAGTATTTGTGTACCGGTTTCTGTGTGGAGACATGTTCTCATTTTTCTAGGGTATATAGCAAGAAGTGGAACTGCTTGCCATGTGGTAACGCTATGTCCGATCAGGTGAGACAGCATCTCACATTCCTATCAGTAGTGTATGAGGGTTCTGATTTGCCCACATTCTCCCCTACATTTTGTTACGTGTTTTTGATCCTAGCCATGCTTGTGGTGTAAAGTTGTATCTCCTTGTGGTGTTGACTTTCAATTCCCTAATGATCAATGAGCCCTGGTTATACAGTGGATTATGCATTGGGCTGCTAATCCAATGGTCTGCAGTTTGAGAATGTCAGCTGTTCCAGGTGAGAAAGATGAGGCTTTCTGTTCCTATAAATATTGACAGCCCACAGGGGCAGTTTAACTCTGTCGTAGAGGGTCACTATGAGTAAGAACTGGCCCAACAGCAGGCAGCGAGTAAATGATGACTGAAGGAGTCCTGGAGGTACAGTGATTACGTAAGTGCTTGGCTGCTAACTGAGTGGTGGGAGGTTCATATCCACAGCTGCTTCCACAGGAGAAAGATGAAGTAGCCTGCTTTGTAAAGATTAATAACCTTGGAAATCCAATGGGGCTGTTCTACGCTGTCCTACCAGTCCCTCTCCAGGGACTGGTCTCTCCTGAGAACATGTCCAAAGTACGTGAGACAAAGTCTCGCCATCTTTGCCTTTAAGGATCACTCTTCTTCCAAGACAGACGTGTTTGTCCTTTTGGCAGTCCATGGCACTTTCAGTACTCCTCACCAGCAGCACAAGTCCTCCTTAGTCAATGCCCAACTTTCCCATGCAAAGAGGAAATTGAAAATACCATGACAAACTTGGGTCAGGTGTACCTTAGTCCTCCAAATAACCTCTTTGCTTTTCACTCTCTAAAGAGGTCTTGCGCAGATTTACCCAATCCAACACATCTTCTGATCGCTTGACTGTTGCTTTCATGAGTATTGATTGTGGATCCAAGGAAGACAGAATCCTTGACAACGTCTATCTTTTCTCCATTTACTATGGTGTCACCTATTGTTCAATTGTGAGGGTGTGCGTCTTCTTTGCAATGAGTTGTAATCCATACAGATGGCTGCAGACCTTGATCTTCATCAGCAAGTGCTTCAAGTCCTCATTTTCAGCAAGCAAGGTGTGTTATCTACATATTGCAGGCTCTTAATAAGCCTTTCCCTAATCATGATAGTGCATTCTTCTTCATATATTCCAGCTTCTTTACTTATCATAGCCCCATCCCAAACTCAACATTCACCCCATTTTAAAACAATGAGATTGCCACCAACATACCTACTGACCACACCTCCTCCTCATTCTCATGACCATGGCTCTAGTTTAGGCTCACTGTATCCATCTGGAGCATTCTAATGGTCTCCAAATAAACACTCCTAAGCACTTACTATGTGTCACACTGTAAAACGTTTATTAAGATCTGCTGTCGAGGAGCTTTACTCAAAGGGGAGAGACAGAGATATAGCCAATTATAGTCTAGGTGGTGAGTATTTTGAAAATAGTACACTAAAAAGTAGTATAGAAGAACACAGTATATAGTGGCCAACTCCCTGGAGAAAGGGCTTCCCAAAGGGGATGATATATATGCTGAACTTGAAGGATATTAAGGTGCTGACTAGACAAAACTATGACTAATAAACAGCCACTGGCATACTGAACACTTACTCTGTGCCAGGAACTGGGTTCTATAATTAATACTCTCAATAGAGTATATGCTCTACACTTAATTGTTGTACTTAATACTACTAGAGTATATACTCTACTTGACATTCCATAGAGTATGTTGTTGTTGTTAGGTACCATCCATTTGTTCCAACCACAGTGATCCCACGCACAACAGAACGAAGTATTGCCCGCGCCTGTGGCCTTCTCACACGGCTTGGATGCTTGAGCCCATTGCTGCAGCCTCGGAGTCAATCCATCTGGTTGAGAGTCTGCCTCCTCTACTTTTCCAAGTGTGGTGTAGACACTCATACCATTTCATTCTCACAACTACCCTGAAGAACAGGAGCTAAGACCCCCATGTTAAAGACATGGGAACTGGGCTCCAGGAAGTGAAATAACTAGCCAAAGGTCAGAAGACTAATTAATTATTTGCTCAGACTAGGGTCAAGTTTATCCCCAAATTTTCAAGTGTCAATTCTCTACTACCATTAGGTGTGGACACTCTCCTGTTGAAAAAATTGTGCATGGCTTTTCATCATTTATAAGACAAAGTGCAACTCCTTAGCAGGAAGGTATCTGTGGTAAGTCCTTGAAGGCCCAGGTGGAACCTCCTTTCACTCACATCATTTACTGGGCACTTTGTTATTGCAGGGCCTTGCATGCAGGATGATGGGGCACTGACAAAGGCAATGCACAGCTGTACTGATGCTTCTCGATTTCTCTGTCGTAACGGATATCTTGGTCACTCTCGCCTTGGAGGTCTCTCTAAAACCACTTCTCAGGTTTTCCTCTCACTCCAGTGACCACTCCTTCTCTGTCTCTTTAGCAGGCCCTGCTTCCTGGCGTTAAGATTAGAGGCTACCGAGGGTTCACGTCTCCAGGAGCACTCGGTGATGAAACGAGTACCTAGCTGTACCAAGGATGTGTGGGGTTTGTGCCCAGAAGGAAGGACAGACAGGCAGTACCATGGGTGTTCAGGAAGAACAAAGTGCTCAGCAGCTTGTTGATCTTCCCCACCCTCTCAGACCCACGCCAGCACCCAGGGGCTCTGCCAGGGCTAAGGTGTCAGTGGCAGACAGCCTCATCCTCTTCCCGCAGAGCGCCTGTACCACAGCAAGGTAGAGATGGAGCTACAATTAAGTGGAGAATAGCCCTCTCCTTTCTTAGGAGCAGCCACAAGGGGAGCTCTGCCGCTGCATATCGGCTAGAGTGGAAATGGGGGTTTGAAAGAGTCCCTGAAAGTCAAAGGACATAGAGGGAAGAGCTGGGAGGCAAAGGGCATTGATAGAGGTCTAAATACAGGCATGTACATAGGTAAATATATTTATATATGAGGATGGGGAAGTAGATCTATATGCATATATTTATAGGTTTAGTATTAAGGTAGCAGAAGGACATTGGGCCTCCACTCAAGTACTTCCTCAATGCAAGAATACATTGTTCTTTTAAAATGGCATTCTATGATGCTCACCTTTCTGACACAATCACTGAAGACAAAGCGGGTGAATAAATAAATGTGATGAAGAAAGCCCAGCTACCAAACGATATAGCATCTGGGGTCTTAAAGGCTTGAAGGTAAACAAGCAGCCATCTAGTTCAGAAGCAACAAAGTCCACATGGAAGAAGCACACCAGCCTGTGCGATCACAAGGTATCGAAGGGATCAGGTATCAGGCATTATCAGAACAAAAAATCATATCATAGTGAATGAAGGGGGCAGTGCGGAGTAGAGACCCAAAGCCCATTTGTTGGCCACTGGACATCCCCTTACAGAAGGGTCTCATGGAGGAGACGAGCCAGTCAGGGTGCGATGTAGCAACGATGAAACATACAACTTTCTTCTAGTTCCTAGATGCTTTCTCCCCGCCCAACTATCATGATCCCAATTCTACCTTACAAATCTGGCTAGACCAGAGGATGTACACTTGTACAGATAGGAACTGGAAACACATGGAATCCAGGGCAGATGATCCCTTCTGGAACAGTGGTGAGTGGCGCAATACTGGGAGGGTCGAGGGAGGGTGGGTGGGAAAGGGGGAACCGATTACAAGGATCTACATATAACTTCCTCCCTCGGGGACGGACAACAGAAAAGTGGGTGAAGGAGATATCAGACAGTGCAAGATATGACAAAATAATAATTTATAAATTATCAAGGGTTCATGAGGGAGGAGGGAGTATGGAGGGTGGAGAGAGGAAAAAAATGAGGAGCTGATGCCAGGGGTTGGGTAGAAAGCAGATGTTTTGAGAATGATGAGGGCAATGAATGTACAACTGTGCTTTACACAATTGATGTGTGTATGAATTGTGATAAGAGTTGTACGCGCCCTTAAAAATGATTTTAAAAATTTAATAAAAAGCAAAAAAAGAAAGAGTCCTCTGGAAAAGAGTAAAAAGCAGCGCAAAGGAGAGCTAAGTGGGGAAATGGATACGGATGGGAGAGAGGCATGGTTGGACAGAAGAGGCGGGGAAGGCAGCAGAAAGCACAGAGGGAGAGATTAGCTGCTTCAAACAAGCGCTGTCAGTGATCTATATTTGCGTACAGAATGAAAAATGTGTGCCATAAACATTGGCCACTGAGTAATTTCTAGTAGGAGTCATGTCACTTCTCATAAAGGGTGGGATGGGGACAGGTAGGACATCTCTGCACCTGGGCCACCCAGCACAGGGGCACCTTTCAAAGTGTGTGGGGCCTGTCATCAGCCCAGAAGACTCTTAGCTCAGGTCCCATCCCAACTATGCATGGGGGGGGGGGGTGTTGGAAAGTGGGCCTGGTGTCCCATGGTGCTAGAGCCTGAGGCAGTGTGTTTCCGCTCTAAGAAAGCTGAGGTGGGGTCCCAAGGATAATATCCATCTAATAGGAGTCCCCCAACCCTGCACCTTCATTTTGACTTGACTAATTGCTGTAATAATTGATAGAACCTGACTTCTACAACTGATCGATTTCACCTCCACGACCACGGGCCACAAACCATTACACTCCAATAAATAACCACGTTGGGCCTCACTGCCTGCCCTCTCTGGGGGCACCAGGATGGCCTGTGCCCTGCCCTGACCTCCCCTTGCCTCCTACCCAGGGCCCCTCTGGGCTGAGCAGCTGGTCTGGAGGGGCAGGCCTCTGGGAGCAAGTGAAGGGCTGGACCGAGGTGGGGAGTGCTAATCGCAGGCCATCCGTCACCTCCCACTGGCTGTCTAGGGCCAGGGCAAACACCTGGAGCACCCCAGGCAGTGTAGTGCAGGACCCCTCCCCTCCATACCCTGCTCCAGATGAGTGTGTCCCAGCCTATAATATTTGATAAATAGCAGACTGGCTTCCTGGCAGCGCTGCTGAGGCTGCGCCTGCCCGCTACAGCTGTGGAAGGTCACTCATTGGGGAAATATGTTTCTGTCAGTGGTATTGAAAAAAGTTTAGTGGAGTGACAGGCCTCAATTTTTCAAATTTTATTAACTCCATCCTCTTAACCATTTGTCTTGAATTCCTTCAGATTCTGGGGATCTGTCAATAGGGCTTGGGCCAGGAAAGTAGAGTGGGGGCTGGAGTCAGGGGCTGGCCCTTGTTGGTGCTATGGGGCTGGCCTAGGTCTCCTCAGCCAGGGCAGGGAGAGGCAGTGGGCATGGTGTTGGTGGGAGAGGCGCCCCCAGGCCTTTTCTACCACAGTGCCAGCCTCTGGTCGGCCAAAGTCACAGACTCGCAAGTGGACAAACACCTCTCCAGTGAGCTCCTCCAGCTCCTTAAGAGGAGCCTCCTCACCACAGCATCAGAAACAGGTGGCCACCCTGGCTCTGTGGAAGGCCCTCAATCGCCAGCCCCAAAGTCCTGCCCTTCAAGGGGCTGCCACACTCCACTTAGAAAAACTCTTTTCAGACTGCGCCCACACCTCTGCCTCCGGCCCCTTCCCTACAAACACCTGCTTCATTTTTAAGGCTTGGTTCAAGCTTTTCCTCCAAGCCTTTCTGTTTCACTCCCACTCCAAGCTGGGACTCTCCTTTGTGTCCCCCACCATGTCCCGCCCAGGCTGAGAGCCTTGAGAAGTCAGGGGCTGTGTCTGAAACACGGGGCCAGGCACAGAAGGGGTGCTCAACCAATATTTACCAAAGGAACTACATTCTCTCCACCGTGCCATGTGCTGAGGTCACTCAGAAGATGGCCGTACTTCTGGCTCAAGAAGAGTTCTTCTGCAAGCCAATGGCCCTAGTCTGTTTGCGGGGTCCGATCTCCCGCTGCGTGAATGGCAGAATAGGTTAAGTCAGGCTCCAACCCTCTGTGCTCTGTGGGTAAGGAAGTGAGGAGAAAGAGTTGGTGAGAGAACCCATTAGTCCTGCCTGTGGAGACTGAATTAAGAAGGGAATCCCAAAAGCGGATGGGTGTGTGGTGTGTGTGTGTGTGTGTGTGTGAGAGAGAGAGAGAGAGAGAGAGAGAGAGAGAGAGAGAGAGAGAGAGAGAGAGAGAGAGAGAGAGAGAGAGAGAGAGAGATCTGTGCTGGCAGAAAGAGCCACAAACTCTGGTAGGGGAAAGGAGGGAGGTGGTGGCTTGTCACTCCTTCCTCTCCTGATTTCCTTGTTCTAATATGGACCCGGTCCTCTGCATACCTCTATGCCTGTCAAAGAAGATCACGTGTAAAAGAGCGCTTTCCATAACAAAAATCCAACAATACATGCCCATACAAATATGTCAAGCTATTATGTAGAATACTGGGGTGGCCTCCAGGTTCTATTGGCCGTACCGCCCGGCTAGTGTTCTCATTCTACAACCACAGGGATTCCCCCCACTCATCTTTCCCCCTACATTCAGCCAGCTCCTTCCCAACACTCGGCGAGGGGGCGGGGCTACCACTCACTGGCAAAAGTGTTTCTTTTTCTTCTCTGGTGGCCATTACTTGTTGGCAGCCAACCACAAGGTCAGCAGTTCTAAACTACTAGCTGCTCCGAGGGAGAAAGACTAGGTTTTTAACTCGCGTAGAGAGTGCATCTGGGAAACCCACAGGGCAGGTCTGCCCTGTCCTACAGGGTCACTATGAGTTGGCATCGACTTGACAGCAGGGGTTCTCGTGGTATTGACACTGCTTGTCTACTCTGAAGGGTTTTGTGAAAATTGAGGAGAAAACGCTCAAAAGGGATTTGAAAAGAGACCAGCTTTAGAGTATTCCTTGTAATAACGTGCACACCCTTCTTCCTTGACATCTTCATGACCAGCTTTCACTCCCTGCATTCTGATTCTCACCCTTTCAACACCCACAGTCCGTTTACTACCTCCAATAAGAAGTTAAAATGTTAGGGAAAATCATTTCAGGTTAAACTTTACACTGCAAATTAGGTTCCTATTTAACTATTTTTAACAAATTGCTCCATAATACTGGTTACAATTTTCACAACATGTTAACACTGTCATTATTTCCACTCTGTTTGTTCTGTTTCCATTGATCTAACTTCCTTTTCCTTCTCCTCCTTCTCTGCTTGTTTTGGGGTAGATGTTGATCATTTGGTCTCATTGACCAGTGACAAGTCCCCAGATTTTTCAGAATACGAGAAACACCTTTCCCATGATCAGTGATGTCAATGGGAATTGATCAATTCTTTTTGATTGTGCATACCTCGTCAATGGAAGCATTCAAAGACAGATAGAATAACTCCATCAGAGAAGTCGTGCACCTCTGTGCCCCCACATTTCACATGCCTGGAACTCCTTGTCTCTCAGACAGCATACCCAGTGCTGACACTTCGGCCTTCTGGGATGCTTCCCCAACTCCTTCAGCTCCCAGTGCTCTCCCTTCCAGGACTCCTATATTCCTCCCTACTTACTGTATATCCTTGTGAACACACCGAGTTTTTCAGCACATATTTATGCAGTTTTTGTTGTAAAATTAGGTGCCTTGGCTGATATTTGGGTCAGCGTATACATGAGGATATATGGTACCCCCTTTCCAGGGGCTCTGTTTTGTAGTTTCCATCTCTGTTTAGTCTTCACAGGTAAACTGTATAGCATAGCCCCTTAGGCTAGAGTCTGACAGATTCCCTTTGTATTCCCAAAGACTGAGCGTAAGAGAGAAGAGACTTGTCCAGGATGCTATAGGAAGTAGCAGAACTAGGAATGGAGCTTGGATCTCCTAATATCTTGCCTTAACTCTTTCCATAAACTCCACTCCAGAGCAGAGTTTGGCACACATGCACACCTCACACACGTACACGAACGCTTGCAGATCTATGCCTCCCTATAAACAAGAACACACACAGAGCACATAGGTGCTGGCCTGGGCTTACTCTCTGTGCACTTAATTATGAGCAACAGTTTGAAGAAGGAAGGAAGGAAAGGTATTTCCTTTTTTCCACTTTACAGATGACTTTAACTGAATCTAGGGGAGAGTAAGGTACAAGCAGATAGGCTAATATTTGCTGGATATAAGACCTTTATATACAGTCTGAATTATACATCATACAGATGGAAGAAATAGGGGCTCAGAGGGTTGAAGTAATTTTCTCATGATCACACTATATGTAAAGTTGGGCCTTAAAAGTAAGAATTTTATTATATTAGTCTGTCTTTTGTATATATTTAAGTATATACAGTTTTGTTCAATCTCTTTTGTATGTATTTAAATATAAACACATATTTACATATATATAAGTACATATTATTTATATAATAAAGAGATGGGGGTGTGTTCTGTGGTTTTGCACGGAGTCCTGATGATTCAAAAGGAGGAAGCCGTCTTTCCTCCCCTGTTCTAATGTGCTCAGATGCCTCCAAGATAATGTAAAACAATTGCTTGAGGTAGGTTTGGCTAGATAGCTTCCTAAAAGAGGTGACCAAAAAAAAAAAAAAGAGGTGACCTCCCATTCAGGTCTCCCCCACCTGGGGGCTAACTCAATGGGGACCCACTTCAGCTATTCCCAGTAGGACATCTGGAAGTGCTAGCTGCCCCAAGGGACACCCTCTGATGAGCTCCCTTGCTCTCAGGGAGGCAGATTCTAAAGTTTAGGGATTAGAGGCATTGGCCCATGGCTAGATTTGGCCATTGAGTAGAACTGGGCATACAGTGTTTTCAGACTATTCCTGCTCTTGGGTGGAACCCAGACTGGTGGTAGAAGACAGACAGGGCAGAAACAATGCCAATGTGGTGTGGCAAATGTCAGATGTGGAGAGGAGATGATGATCATGATGACAACAACGACCCCGTCTCCTCTTCCAAGGGAGCCACACAGAGCGCAGCTTGGGAGGTGGGAAATGTCAGCGCCAGTTGGAAAAGAGCAGAGCAGAAGGTACTCAGGAGCTAGGCAAGGAGAAGATCTAGAGCAGCGGTTCTCAACCTGTGGGTTGCAGCCCCTTCATGGGTCCAACGACCCTTTCACCGGGGTCACCTGATTCATAACAGTAACAAAATTACAGTGAAGTAGCAATGAAAATAATTTTATGGTGGGGGGTCACCACAATACAATATGAGGAACTGTATTAAAGGGTCGCGACATTAGGAAGGTTGAGAACCACTGATCTAGAGAGTCACAGAAGCTAAATCAGCCAGACCATAACTGCATATCCTCTCTACTTTATTAGGATTATCTGTTTGCTCAAGCAGGTGCAATACGGGTAAATGTGGACTTCATCGGGTATCTGACTGGATTGTCTTTGGACAAACCTGTAGACATACTGATGAAGTTTGGAGGGTTAGTGAGGGACAAGAGGCCTAACCAGACCCAAGGGGAAGGGAAGGCTAACTGACATATCAGAGGTGAGCTGGAAAGATGTTTCCAGTAGCAGCAAATAAGCTTGCTTAGCATGTTTAGCCCTGACTTGGATATCCCAGGGATGGCTTAGTCATCAAATCTGCAGATATCATTAAGGTGGGCCTCAAAGAAACCAAACACACAGACTCATAGTGACCCTAGAGGTCAGACAGAGTCCAGGGCCCTATAGGACAAATTAGAGCGGCCACTGTGGGTTTCCGTGACTGCAGAAAGCCTCATCTCTCTCCCATGCTGACCCTGTGGTGAGCAGGCTGATGTATAACCACTATCCATCAACGTTCCTCAGTAAGGTGGGGAGGGTACCACATAGAGATTGCTATTAAGAATTGAAGCAAGTGTGATGAAAATTAATGAAGATAAGTGGGAAGTCAGGGGTTTAAGAAGATCTGGAGATGAGATGGTTCTGGGAAGGCTAATCAAGACAGCAACTGGTTTCACATCTCCATGAGACTAATGGCTTAAAGAACTGGTGGACCAGGCTGGACATAAGACAGGTCAGGAAAACCTGCCTGCCACTTCCCAGTATTTGAACAGCTATCACATGCAACAGAGATTAGCACCACTCGATGAGAATCCAGTGATAAAATTAACATCTCCAGAAGTGGAGCAAGATAAGAAAGTTTTAACCATCAGAACATACAAAGATAGAATACGAGAAGCTTCCGGAACAAACGAGCTCCTCAGCACTGGAAGTGTTCAAGCCACTTGGTAGGCTTACAACTTACATATCGTCATTTGTGCTTCTTTGGTCACTCATTCAAAGATATATTTTGAGATCCTTATTTATGCTTGGCATTGTGCTCGGTGCTGGGAGACAAAGGTGAGTAAGATGGTACTATCCTGCCCTCAAGGAACATCTGATCCTGCTGTGGGGAGAGAGACATGCCTATTTCAGTAGTATCTTGTGTCCTCATACGGGTCTCAACACAAGAGTAGCTTGGCTTAAGTTGAAGAGTTCTGTTCTTAAACATAAACATACGGACAAGGCCATATGTTTTTTAATCAAGGGCAAACCACTTGCTTAATTTACCCACTGGCTCTGGGAACGTAAGTGTACATTGAAACACAATTTGTGATTTTTGCGCGCATGTTTTGTTCTTATAGCCTGGGACTTGTTTATGTACCTACAGATTGTCTTACAAGTGGCTGTGGTGTCCGGGTGAAGTGATTTAGCCAGCAGGCCTACCCAGCCATTTCTTACCCACCCTACGGGGACTGCTTCAGCACAGACATAAACATGCTCCTGCCGCTACCTTATTGCACTCGTCACACGGGGAGGCTAGAAGGCTTGATTCAGGGATATGATTGGATTTTAAATCCCAGTCTCACAGGATTTTAATTACTGGTCTGGGGCAGCAGGGATAGGCGCTGGCTGTCTTTGGATGGAGGAGGTCGATACACCAGTCCACAACATATTGAGCCACAATGCCTGCAGACTCTATTGCTCTATTTAATCATCTTTTGCAAAATTTACAGTGGAACAGTAGGGATCAATACGGAATTTATCACATTCTCTTGTAAATATGAGCCAGGAAAGGGTTCCAGGCAGTTTGTTACTGAGTAGGAGGGAACATGTCTGTGTACAGCTGGGCATTAAGAGATGAGACAAAATCCATACTTCTTGGCACACGCCTGAAGGCAAGTTCAATGGGAAGAACACGGATTCACTCATTCATTCAGATCACCTACTTCATGCCAGCCCTTGTATAGGCTCTGGGGACCTCGGCTGGAATTCTGCCCACCGAGATCATAATTACAGACACACTGCAATGGCTCTGCCTCTTCCTAGTGGTGGACCTTGGGCAAGTTACTTAACAGCCTGATAACTTTACTTATGCATATGGGAAATGTAGGGACCAATAGGACCAATCCCTCAAGTGTTATTTAGTTTAAAAAAGGCTAAAAGTGTTGTTCCAGAACTTAGTAGATAGTTAAAAACTGAATAAATGATCTCACTCACTGCCATCAAGTCAACTCTGACTCGTAGCGACCCTATAGGACAGGCTAGAACTGATCCTGTGGGTTTCCAAGACAGTAACTCTTTATGAAAGCAGAAGTCTCATCTTTCTCCCAAAAAGCTTCTGGTAGTGTTAAACTGCTGACCTGTGGTTAGCAGCTCAATGCCTAAGCCACAAAGGCACCCTCAATAAATGATAGTTATTATTTTAACTACAATTACAAGTACAAAGTACTTCTTTCCACAATGGGTCTCAGCAACAGTATAAGTACAGCCCATTGCTCAGTAGACAGAGGGGAGTCTGAATGACCTTCTCAGGGTAGAGAGCAGCCCAGGGCTATCCACACTGGGAACAGAGGAGCAGAAGAGAGATTGTCTTGTGTGGAGTTACGTGTTAAAATTTTTTTAACGTTCCAATTGTAATTTAAAAATATCTATTTATGCAAATTAGGTCTCATTTGCTAATTTAACAAATTGGTGACATTAACTACATCTTTCACAATGTGTCAACATTCTCTTTGTGTTCTGATTGTTCTGTTGCTAGTACCCTAGATTTCCTCCCTTATCTTAGCCCGAGAATTATTGCTGATCTTTTTAATGGTTGACCATATTCAAGGGCAATATATTTATTTGGTGCATCAATCTGCTGTTTTTCTCAGGAGATCATTTCGATTCAAGGTTTAAAGAGTATCTTTCAGGGCTTGTAAATGGTGCACCGTACTCATGGACAACACAGGAGAGCTTCAAAAAATTCGTGGAAAAATGGAATAAAAAGATAATGTAATTTCCCCATGAACTTTCTGAAGCCCCTGTGTACCTTTTATTTTGTATGCCAACCTGTTATTTTGCCAGAAGGTAACCTTAGGGCATAATCTCATTTCAAAGTTTAAAGATTATTTCAGGGCAACAGTCTCAACGAGGCCTCCAGTCTCAAGTGATCCAGCGAATCTTGACTTTTTAAGAACCTGAGCTCTGTTCTCTGATTTTCTTCCATTCTAGGAGCGTCCATGTACTGTGCCCCGGATCAGAGGTTGGGAGTGACAGGTGGGCACCATTTAATTCTTCTGGTGTACGATGAACTGTAATTTTTAAGACAATAAAAACTGTCTACTAAAATTGCTGTGGGAGAAAAGAGTGAAGAGTAGGAAGCTGGGAACAATGCCCCAGAACAGACACATTTGAATTGGGTCTGAAAGCTATGAAGGAGTTTAACAGGTAGAGAGATGGAGAGGAGAGATATGGAGGCAGGAAGATCACTGTACTTGGGCAAGAGAGGTCAGTGGGCCTGTGGCCTATCACGGCATCCTGATGGTGAAGTGGGTTTCGCTTTGTGCCGCTACCCACAACGCTGGCGGTTCAAACTCACCAGCCCTTCTATGGCAGAAAGAGTGTCTGGCATGCCTAACTCACAGGTGCTGGGGGATTGCTGTAGGTTCTGAAGTGGTGACGTACAGGGTTCTGTGTGGTAAGAGGCTGGTTTGAAGGGGACACTGGAGGGAGGGAGACCGGTGAGGCGGTTACAGGAGTGTCCAGGTGAGCGATGACGAAGCCTGGATTAGGGTGGTAGGGACACAGAGGAAACAATGAACTTGCGAGAAAGCTCTAAGAAATGCAGGGTTTGGTGGAAGAGGGAGAAGCCATTGTCCTTATTTACAGCAGGCTGTTTTGCTTGGCCACTGACTGGGGAGATGATGCCATTCACTCAGTAGGGACTCCAGAAGAAAAGGAGGAATGTTCAGTGTGAAACATTTCTATCTGTGGAACATTACGCAGCAAGAGAACTATTGGGAACATGGTTTATTCTACGGAAAATAGGCCAGTTTGGTGAGAAAGGAGGGGGTACAAAAGGCATGGGAATGAATATTCAAACACACAGATTTAGGTGAATAAAGGGGCAAAAGCAAAAACTCCTGCAAGGATTCCTGCTCAGAAAGGTGTTTAGATGGGGCTATGCTCTGCACACATGACACAGGCACTGGGAGTGTGGGGACCTAGGTTCAGATTCTTTGGGGCAGGTTTTCTGGAAGCTGTGGGCTTTCAAGAGGCCAGATGCATTCCCTTGTCCCTGTAACCCAGTACAGACTGACCCCGACATGGCGGGAGGCTGTGTGGCTAGAAAGCAGCTGGGAGCAATTGTCAGCGGGGAAGGAAGGGCTCTGGGTACGGCGCAGTTCAAAGTGGACTATAATAAGAGCGTGGGTCCTGGGTTTCTGTAGCCCCCTCCCCCTCCCTGCAAATGACAGCTGAGACCAAGGCAGCCGAGCCCAGGGTCTGGGCTGAATTTAGCAGTCATAATTATACTGCTGACGTCTGGGGTAGAGTCACAGTCTCTGCAGAAGGCGGCAGCTTTTGTTCATGCACTGAAAACACACCATCTTCAAACATGCTAATCGCATGTCTGCTTCCATCTAACAACATTGGAGGGAGGCTGAGGAAAGGGCATACAATGCCTACACATCTGGCTAATTCAGTTAAGAGGCCAATCAATCTTGATGGGGTGTCTAGAAAACACCAACCACCCCAAAGGACTGAGCTGACCAGATGTTTAAGCTTCTGCTGACCAATCCCAGCCGCAGTCCGTGGTAGGGAAGAGGCGTTATGAAGGGATGGTTTATGTGCCCACTTGAATGTCTATTCTCAAAGCCAAGAAAAGCCTTCTGTGCTGATGGTATGTGTGCAGCAGCACATGAAAGTGGTGGCTGTGCCAGGCTCCCCAGAACTTCCTGAGTTTTGACATTTGAGTATATTCTCTCTCTCTCTCTCTCTCTCTCTCTCTCTCTCTCTCTCTCTCTCTCTCTCACACACACACACACACACACACACACACACACACACACACACACACACACACACACCTTGCCCTCTGCCCTTAAAGAAGGCAGGAGGCCTGTTAAAAAGCTGGCTTTGAAAGCACTTGAAGAAACAGGAGCCAATCCGATCCTTTTGCTAACTGCATGTCCCAGTAAGGAGAGCCTCAGGAGCATGGGGGATAGCTGGGAACTATGCTGTCAAGGGGCACAGGTTAAGTAAGGTCTTCAGATGTTCTGGGCAGAGGAGCTGCTCATCTGCTGATGCCTGCATTTCAACCTCCCATCAAGGCCAGAGGCTTTATTCATCTTCCTTATAAAACTGCTGCCTTTAAAAAAGCCAGGCACTGCTGCCAACAAGGACGCTTCCAGTTTTGGCTCCTTCCTTTATGCTCACAGAGTTGCCAGACAAGTTCCCCCAAATAAGAGGAAGGCCGGTGGGCAAATGTGAGGCACGGAGGATCAGGAACACTATGTGTGAGGCACATTTTAGGCCCAGGTCTGCTTGCTGTGGCCATTTTCCTCAAAGACTCGTTTCCCTAATTAATTCTAAAGAGCTAACGAAGTTTGTCCCAGAACTGAGGCTAAATGCCAAACCAGATGGGGTGGCTCTGATAAAGGAAACCTCCAACTTTTGAGAAAGTGAGGTGGGAGAGCACACGTCTCAAACGGGGCCGTGTTGCTGTAGCCTGTACCCAGGCAGGGTTGGATAGGAGTTCAGTAAGTAGCTGCTGGCTGAGAAATAAAGCCCTAGTAAAGAGACAGCTTGGCTTTGCCCCTATAGTCAACATGGCAGGAAAAAAAACCTCACTGCCTGGACACGGAGCAGGCCTGCATGAACTTAGTAGATAGTTGGAAATCAGGGGCAAGGACCATGTTACTACATCTAGCCACCTCTTCCTCATCCCCATGGCTGCAGTCATCAGTGCTGCTCACCAATCCTGCCTCCACTAGATTCTTTCCCAGCGCAACTTTCATGATAGATACACCATATCCAGGCTGTCTTATTTGCAGGCTCCTGTCCATCTGTCTGCCCCAAGTTATGAGGTCCCCCCAAGGCTGTCCTCAGTGCCTGTTCTTTCTCTCTGCATTCCTCTTTAAAGTCCAGGTCCAGCTGCATTGTTCAAACTACCATAGTGATTCTCAACCCTGGCTAGATATTCCCTGGCTAGATATTGGTAGAATTACAGAGCATGTTAAAACCATACCAATTTAAAATATGAGGCCATATAATATTTGCAATGCTTATCTCATAAAGGGCTAATCTTCTAAGCGCTTGCTTGCTCTCTCTCCTTAGAAATCAAGAGGAAAAATGAAGACCAAATTCTTAAAGAACAAACAACGGGCAAAACACATGAACAGACAAGTCACAAATAGATATAAAGTGGCCATTAAGCATTTGAAATGATGTTAAACTTTGTTCCTAAGAGAACCAGACTAAAACTTCACTGACATCTACGTTTTCACCAATCACCCATTGGTAAAAACCAAAATGTGAAGATAAACTGTTCGTGAAGCTGTGAGAAATAGGTTCTCTTACACATTGCTGGTGGGAAGGCAAACTGAAATTTTATGGAGAGGAAATTTACAATATCTAACCAAATTACACAGGAGCCCTAGTGGCAGTATTGTGCAAACACTGGACTGCTAACCATGAGATTGTCGGTTTAAATCCACCAGCCTCTCTGTGGGAGGAAGATGAGGCTGTCTGTTCTCATAGATCTACAGAATCTGGGACATTGTATATATAGGGATGTTATGAGCTGGAATTGATTCGATGGCAGTGAGTTTTTATTTTTTGGGTAACCAAATTATATATGCATATACACTTCCAACACTGCCAAAACATACAGGTAAGATGTTATTCATTTTAAATATGTTTAATGTATTATTTAGGAGGTTATTCACTGAAGCACTGTTTGTCATTAGAATAAATTGAAGACCTCAATGTCCAACCATAGGGCATGGCACCTCTGAAGGGAGTGCAAGATATGATGGCTAGTCCCAGTTCATACATACATGGCCTTATTCCAAACACAAAATGTTTAAAACACGTCTCGGCCATCAGTGGATGGCTGCAGACATGTTTGTTTGGGAATACATTTGTCTCCATCTTGTTAGAGTGTCTTAAAGAAAAGGCCCAGGCCAAACAGTGGCTTCTGAAGGGATCTGCGGGGCCAGTTAAATTCAAGGCAGAGGGGTCAGCTCAGAAGGTGATGGAAACAGTTTTTTAGGACCCCAAAGGGGTGATCTCAATAGAGTTTGTCAGAGGACCAGGGTAATCACGGGGACTTATCATAAAGAGGTTGAAAGGATTTTTCTCTCCCATCATAACCATCTATCTGCTCATCTGTGAGTTTGTCAGGGCTATGAGAATTTCATTGGAGACTTTCCCCATGCCACCCACTCTACAACCCTGGACTTGGCTCTTCTGATTGTTTTATTCCCCAAACTCAACGAACACAGAAGAGGTCTACAATTTGAATCCCTTGAATACTCTAACTGCTGTTGAGATGGGGTGTCAATAGAAGAGCATGGAAATCTTTGGGGGAAGGGTTACAGGCATGGAAACACACCTTCCAAAGATATAGAAACAGACCTTTCACAGGTGGAGATGTTAAGTGGCCATTAAACATATGAACCCATGTTCAACCTCATTAAAATAGCTTCACACTTTGCTATTTTTATTTAATAAAGCTTCCAGTGATTTTGTAGCAATACTTTTAAGACTTACCCTTGTACACACAATGACAGAGTTCTTACAACTGTTTTCATGACTGCCAGGAAATACTGTTAAGTACAGAGAGCAAACTGCAAGAGTATATATATTATGTTACCTTTTGTTTACCAAAAAAAGGGAAAAATACATATGAGGTTGCTTGGAAAATTTCCACTCTCATTTAATGCCATGTCCCCAAAGAACTGGAAGACCGGCATACAAATGGAGTGGGCAAGAAGTGTCTCTGCACATCCCCGGCTCGTCCTCGGAGGCAACCACGCGAACACTTCTTATGGAGCTTCCCTGTAGCTGCTGTAACAGATGATCACACACTCACTTCATGTGGCAAAACGCACATACCTACCAAAGCACATAGCGCAAGGTCTTCAAAAAGTTCGTGGAAAAGTCCCACTAACCTTTCAATTCCACTTTCCCATGAACTTTGTGAAGTCCCTTGGATGCATACATACATACATACACACATACACACATATACACATATGTCTTCTTTTACTACTTGAAAGTCTTGTGTGTTTTTTAAGGTTGAAACCTCACTATGGTCACTAAACAATTCCTTCACGAACTCTCTATAACTATAAACTGAAGTACAAATCTTCTGGTTCCGCCCCAAGTCTCTCTCTCTCATAGCCCAGGCAGGTGGCCAGTGTTCCCCAGGTTTCTGAGTATCAAACAAGGCTCCCTTCTGTTGTTGTCTATGCTGAAAAGCTGCCTTCTGCCTGTTTGAATGCTCCCGTTGGACCCAGTCCCACCCCGTGGCCCGAGCTGTCTACAGTGACGACACTGGTCTTTCCCGTCCTCGTGCCTCGCCACACGTGGTGCTCATGGTGGGCAGTCCGTCCAGCAGCACTCTCCGTGTGCTTTGTGTAGGGGCCTCAATACTGCACTCGCCCTTCAGATGTCCTATGGAGGAAGAGCCTGCATCTTTTTTCCTTTTCTATGCCTGCTGCTGTTAACGGCTGTCGAATGCTTCTGACTCATGGCAACCCCATCACATGTGCAGAACAGAACCCTCCACAGACTTCTCCAGGCAGTGGTCTTTCAGAAGCACATTGCTAGGCCTGCCTCCTGAGGTGCCAATGGGCTGAGTTTGAATTGGCTAGTAGTCAAGAGCTTGGCTGTTTGTGCCACCCAGGGACTCTGCCTACAATGCTTCGGATTCATTTATAAAGTAATTCAATCAACACATATTTACTGATCACCTAGCACAAACTAAAGGAAGGGGGTAGGTGCTGGGAATAAAAGCACTAAGAGAACCAGACCCCACCTTCAGGAAGCCCATTGTGAGGTGAGGGGTACTCATCCAGTAACTCTGCATGTACGTGCTGTGTGTGGTTAAGGGTAATACAGAAATTCTGTAGGATACTTTAAGAGCGCGTGCATTGGAGGAACCTCCAATAGGGATACGGCGATCACCTGCAGTAGACTGGCCAGTGAGATGAGTCAGAGAGAAATTATTGATTAGAATCATGAAACATGAAAACCGAAGGTAGCTATGAGATGAATGACTTCAATTTAGAGGTGGAGAAAACAAGGCCTGGTGTGGCGTAGGAGCCCACTCTGAGGCAGGGAGACACAGGTGCTTACAGCACACTCCGTGTGTGACAGGAACCTGGTGGGGCCTACACGCCTCCTTTCCCAAAGCTGCAGTGTTCCCCTTTCTCTCTGCGTTCAGCCCCGGAGCACGTACTGTTCGGGGCACAAGTGGGTGGACAAAGGGCCATTGGACCTGCCTGGGAAATCTGAGTCTCGCTCAGCTCTGTTTCCCGGCCTGGTGCAGGTGCAGGAGTACCAAACTCAGAACAGACGTGGTCCAGCCAATGCTGACCTCTTCCTCACCCAGGGGAGCCTTGGCCTCCAGCTGCCACTGCTGGCAGTGATGAGGTCATGCCGGATACCAGTCAGGCTAACTGGAGGGCTGCTTGGAGCCCATTAAAGCCTTGATGAAATGTGGGTGCCTGGATGCAGGTGGCTCTGGGGAGCACAGGCTCTGGTGACGAGGCTCTCACTCGTGGCTCAACCATGCAGTGTCTCTTTTATGTCCACAGAAGCTCCAACAGAGAAGTCCCTGGGGGTGGGCAAGGGCAGTTCTTCATTCTGCATGGAGTAAGGAGCTGACTAGGCGAAGGGCAAAGAAAAGACTCCAAGGTAACTCAGGACCCCTTTTAAAAAGCCCAGAACTCACAGTACCACATGGCCTGCAATTATAGTAGAGGACAGTCTCAGCAATATTGCAGGTTCAGTTCCACAAGACAGAAACAAGGTAAGATTGCCATTAGCGGACTCAAGTGAATGTTTTTGTTTCCCTGTGCATATGAAAGTCATGTCTACACTATACTAGTCTCTTTAGTGCGCACGCTACTATGATAAAGTTTTAAGTATTGTGAGAATGATTAACAATGTGACAAGGAGACACGGGGCACACACTTGCTGCTGGAGAAAACGACTTGCTCAGCAGAGTTGCCACAAACCTTCAATTTGTGAAAAAGGCAATGACTTACAAAGCACAATGAAATGAGAACTCTTTCATTTCCCAAAATGCCCCTAGCTGGACTGGTCGCCCCCTCCTGGATGACAAAGGACTCTGTCCCCTAGGTTTTTCTCAGGTGAAATGACAAGACTGACATCCTATTTCAGCTCTCCATGTACATGCCGGTTGCCCAGAGAAGACCTGCCTCACTCCTGTCAGATTGGATTTGGTCCCTGTTACATGATATCACAGTAGCCCCTCCTCCCTCTGCTCTTCCTTAATAATAAGCACCTAATGGCAATGAACCAATACTTGTATGGCTGACTCTGCTAGATGTTAAGCTTCATAAAGGTAGGCAGTGCACAATGGACCAATGGTTCTGGGGTGGCATGGGAGAGGAAACGGGGGTAGGACGGTGAGCAAATATGCTAGGGGCAGAGGAATATCAAGGGACCTAAAATCGATGGCGAGGAGGGTATAAGGGTCCCTGGTGATGTTTGATCAATTAAGATATACCCGAGAGGAATTACTGAGAGCCAAACAATGGATGAACATGATAGTGATACAGGAGGAAAGAAAAAAGAAAATAAGTAAAAATTATATATATAGGTATAAATATAGTTATTACAGATGTACATATAGATAGATCTATCTATCTATTTATCTATCTGTCTATAAATGCAATAAGGATATAGAAGGACTTTGGGCCTCTACTTAAATCCTACCTCAGTACAAGAATGGTTTGTTCTAACAATGTAGCAATGTATGATACTTTCCCGACAAGATAGCTGAAGATGAAATGGGAACATAAGCAAATGTGGCGAAGAAAGCTGGTGGTGCCCAGCTATTAAAAGACATAGCATCTGGGGTCTCTAAGGTTTGAAGTCAAACAAATGGCCTTCTAGCAGGGAAGCAATAAAGCCCATATGGAAGAGGCATGTCAACCTGTGTGATTATGAGGTGTTGACAGGAGGAGGTACTAAATCAACGTGATCATTTCTAGGACTGCTAGGTGCTATGAAGATGACAAAATAAGGTAATATAACAATGTGACAGCAACGCTCATCAACGAGGGTGGTCAAGGCAGCTTGCTTCTCTGAAGAGATAGCTGAGATCAGAATAAGGAGACGTGCAAAGGCCCTGAGATGGGAGTAAGCTCGGTGTGTCTGAGGAGCAATAGTTGGTCAAAGTTCCTAGAGTACTGTGAACAAGGGAAAGGGACAGAGATGAAGTTAAGGAGGTAAGCTATATAAGGCCTGGTAGACTCTGCTAGGGAGTTGAGATGTCATTGTGGTTTCAGTGGGAAGTTAAAGGAGGATTTTTAAGTAGGAAAACAACATGATTTGTTTCAAAAAGACCTATCTGGCTATACATTTTGGAGGATGAATTTAGGCGAAGAAGAGGAAACACTGTGAAATGTGTTAGGAAGCTGTGGTGACAATAAGAGAAAGATGATGGCGGTCGGAATCAAATTAGTTTCAGCAATGAAAACAGCAAAAAGGGGATGGATTCTAGATGCATGTAGCTCACTGAAACACTTGATATGGAGTATCTAGAGAAAACAAGAATCTAAGAATGAGTCCCGGATTTTTGGTCTGAAAAACTGGGTACATGGCGGTATCTCCAATGGGGGATGTCAATTTTTGGGAAAACACAAAAGTATACTTTGGCCATTGAGACCGAGGAAAAGACAGGAAAGTAAAGTAATAGGAAGTGACAATTCTTTTGAAGGATTTTTGCCATGAAGGAATGAAGAGAAATGAGGTTAGATATGGAGTCCTGGAATGCTTTTTATTTTCTTTTTTCTGATGGGAATGAGCCAGTAGAGAAAAACAAACAAACAAACAAACAAACAAACAAACAAACAAACATAATGCGGGTGGAATGGGGAACAACCGGAGGTACAAAATTCTGAGACAGTGCGAGAAAATAGCAGTAAGGGCCTGACTGCAGGATCGGTCTTCCTCCAGTGCAGAGGAAGCCAGGAAGTGTGCAGATGCAGAAGCAGGAAGACTGGTGGACATGATGGTGTGAAGGTAAGGAAGCTCTTCTGACTACCGTCCTTTTTATGAGTGTGAAGGGTGACTCTCAGCCTGGGAGTCGGAAGCGAGGGTGCAGAAACTTGAGGGGAGAGGAGAAGGTATAAAAATGCTGCCTCTGTGCAGAAGGAGAGGGTGATTATGGCATACTTATGAAGGGTAGTGGGGTAACTGGCAGGGGTGAATGTATGAAATTTATGCTCACAAATGTGAAGTGAGACTAATTAGCATGACTGTATAATTTTTCTCAAGCAACTTCAGTTCTTCAGATACAAACATGAAGTATTTCCTGGTGGAGGGGAAGGAGATAGTAACAGATGAATGGTTCTGAAGTTAATGTGTATAATTAGGTATGTAGGCTTACTGTTTTGTTAGGTGACAAAGAAGGGAGCAAGAAGCAAGAGAGAAGTTACAATGCTGCACAAGGGGGAGGAAGGAAGAGAAGAGGAGAGGGAAAAAGACAGGGAGGGAGGATGTATTTAAAATAGAACCAGTCTTTCCTCTGCTGCCCCACGCCACCTTCCGATATTCTTTATCGCTATGCTGGGTACCAACATCCACTCAGCCAGAGCTTGGACCTCAGTGCAATTCTTCCTTTTCTCACATCATCAGACTCTATTTCTAAAATGTTTCTGGATTTGCTCCTTTCCCACTGTAACTGCCTTACTTTAGTAATGGTCACCTATACAGTTACAATCATTTTCAAATGAAATATTTTCCCATTCTCTAATTATACCCCTTCCGATATTTTCCCAGTTTGCCTCCCCTTTCATGTATAACCTATATACAGACACATTGAAAAAGTACATGACGTACATAAACACACATATACAAAAAGAACATAAGTCCAAGAAATTTTTATTAGGTGGACATACCTGCATAATAGACACTTAAAACCCCAGAGCTTTCTCATGACCCCTCCATCACTACTCACTCTTTCTTTCTTCTTCTTTCAATTAAACAATTTTATTGGGGGCTCTCATATCTCTTATCACAATACTCACTCTTTCAAGGGTTAACCACTCCCCTCACTTCTACACTTGATCTTAGCCAAAAGGCCGAGAAGCGATGTCCCTCACTTCTTACAGCACTGATTAGCTTAGTCTTGTTGATGCTTTCATAAATGTGGGCATACAATAAGTATTGCTCTGTGCTTGGTTTGAGAGCAGACATGACGTGTGTGAGATCCAGCGATACTGCTGTAGAGAGCAACAGTTCATTCATTCCTATTTCTGGATGAGAGTTCCATTATGGAAACAGTACACAATTTATCTAGTCAACTACTGATAAATGTTTTGGCCACTTCTAATGCACTGTTTCTATTAAACACAGGTCCGACCTCCTAAATTTCAAAAGTTCCCACGACAGGGCGGAATCCAGCTTCCTTAGCACAGCTATGGTAACAGACCCTCGTTATCTTTGCCTTCTGACCTGAGAAATGCAGCCCTCTCAGTGACCTGCACTGTGCTGACGAAAGTATGCTGCTTCAGGCCCTGTGCCTTTGGCCATGCTGTTCCCACCGTCTTGCTCCCTCATCTACCTGGTAAACTTGTACTCATCCTTCAAGACTCAGTGCAAACACGCCCTCTTCCATCATGCTTTCCCCGCCTCCCCCAGAGGTTTCAAAGGTCTTTTCACTGTCATCGCACAGCACCCTCTATGCGTCTCCATTAACTCACCGGTAGTGATTCTTTGTTAAAATGTCTGATTTCCTGACTGAACTATGAGTTCCTTAAGGGCAAAGTCCAGGTCTGGATCATGTTTATTTCCCTGGTGCCTAGGGTGGGGCTGTGCCAGGAGACGCTTTCAATAAGTGATTGATGAATGAAGGTTTGCCTAGGGGTTACAGAGGATGCTGGGCTAGATGGGGCCTCCGGACCAGCTCTCCTAGTTTCTTTATTTTATTGAGGAGAAAGGACTTGCCTAAGGTCATATTGTTTGCTGGTGGCAGAACCCTAACTTTTGACCCTGGGACCCATTCCCTTCTTTGCTTTGCCGGCTAGAATCAGAGTGTGAAGTTTCATGGAGGGCAGCCTGAGGCAAGCCGGTTTCCTCAACATCTGGCAGTGTAGCCAGATGGACAGACAGTGAAGTGGAACAAGAAAGGGAACAGGGAGTTTGAGGTCCAGACAATACATTAACAGGAGGTTAAAGGCGGGCTTTTTGCCTCAGGCGAGGATGGGGTGAATGTAGGATTCATGTGACAACTGGCTGGTTAACACTCACAAATGAGCCGCCTCCTTACAGAGAGGGGCGAGCAAGTCGGTGGGAGAGAGGCTAAGGTAGGCTCTGGGGAAAGTGCTTGTCCCGTGAGGAGCAGGGCTGCCTGAAAAGGAAGTGGCCCTGAGACTGTTGGGCGGAGAGAAGAGAGCTACAGAGGCAGCTCACACTGCACACCTGGGGGAAGTCAGATACATGCTGACAGTAAGAGCAGGTGGGATATGGGTGGACTCAGAGGAGGTCCTGCTGAGTGAAGTTAGTGAAAAAAACAAACAAAAACAAAGGACAAACTGTATGCGATGGTAGTGTAAAATAAAAAATCAATAAGCCCCAGAAACAGAGTGATGGTTGGGGGGGGGGGCAGGAGCGGGAGGCTAGAGGGGTGTTGACTTTGGTGAAGGAAATGCTAATGCACTTCAGGAGGTAGAAGGGGAAAGAGGAAGGAACCCGTGGAAGTCACTGGCAGGTCTGATACAAATGGTGACTGCAAAAAACAACTCGATAAGTAACCCCCACCTAATTCACAATAAAACAGAAATGAACAAACAAAATGCTGGCGAAAGCTTTTGAAATACATTGAGGGAGGGGGAGAGATAGGAAGCAAAGATACCACAACTCCCACAAGAAAATCTACAGTGGTTATGGAGACATCAATGCAACCAGAACATGCTGAGCTACGGTGGTGCAGGGCAAAGGAGACGGAAACAGCCGTCAGACACAGTCCTGCAACTACTGTAACTGCTGCTGTCTAGTAGGCTGCATTGGATCCAACTCCCAGAGAACAAGGAAGGTTGCAGAAGGGAGGCAGCAATAGCACTGGAACCTACAGGTAGAAAGAGATGAAATCTTAAAAGGAGATGAGCCGCAGAAAAGCGCAAGCGGCTGGGACACTGAGCTGGCAATTCAGGGCACTGCAGGATTTGGGCAGCAGTGGGAAAAAGGCAGGCGAGGATCAAACTGAGGTGTGTGTACTAAAAACGCCGGACAGGGCAAGATATGACAACATAATAATCTATAAATCATCAAGGGCTCATGAGGGAGGGGGAAAAAAAGAGGACCCGATACAAAGGGCTTAAGTGGAGAGCAAATGCTTCGAAAATGATTAGGGCAAAGAATGTACAGATGTGCTTTATACAATTGATGTATGTATATGTATGGATTGTGATAAGAGTTGTATGAGCCCCTAATTAAAAAAAAGAAAACAACAACAACAAAAAAACAAACAAGTGCACACTGAGTGTTTCTAAGGTTAATAGTAACAGACAGGGCAGGGGCTTCTCTGTAGAAGGCACTATCTTATCACAGGTCCACTAGCTAATTCTTCCCACACGTTAGAATATGGGTTCTCAATCTGTGGGTTGAATGACCCTTTCACAGAGGTCACCCAATGCATAATAGTAGTAAAATTAGTTATAAAGTAGCAACAAAAATAATCTTCTGGTTGGGGGGTCACCACAACATGAGGAACTGTATTAAAGGGTCGTAGCATTAGGAAGGTTGAGAACCTCTATCTTAGAAGATGAGGGACTAAATTTCACAGTAGTGCTTACACAGGACCATACAGCTACTCAGTGGGCAAGGACGGTATTCAGAGGCTGACGCTGAAGTTCATACTTTTGCCTTGTAGCCATTTTGTTGTTGTTGTTGTTTTTTTGGGTTTTTTTGGCTTGTAGCCTTTTTTGAACGGGGGTTTTCCCTTTGAACCACATATAGAAAATTATTTGAAATATAGTCAAATAATATGTCCTTAATAGCCAGAAGCAGCATCTTCAAAGATTAAAAACACACCGGTGTATCTACTTTTCTGTGAAGGTTGGAAGTATCACTACCCTTCCTGACCTGTCTTAAGAACCCACTCCTCTGGGAAGCTTTCTGTAACACATTCCAACTCTCTGCTCAGATAGCAGAATCAGCTGTCTCCTCCTGCGTCCCAAGAGCCCCTTACCAGCCCCCTTCCAGAGCATCTCCCCAGCTGTAATTGCCTGTTTCCATATCTGTCTCCTCCACCAGTCTGAAAGTCCCTCAGGGACAGGGAGAGCTTGATGAATCCATCTTTGGAGCCCCAGAAGTCCATGGTCTCAGAGATGGCAAGCGGCAGTGCAGTAGATGCTGATTATACACAGATCAGAAAACCAAGGCTTTACGAAGTGGCGTAACATCACCTCGGCCAAAGTTATCAGACTGGTCTTTTGATTCCATTTCTCCACGACATGTTAAAAACCTCCTACCATTCAAAATCCCTCTCACACAGCTAACAGGAGAGGGAGAGAGAAGTAAGTCAGTTGATGGTTAGGCCCTTGAAACAGGGAGGCTAGAGCAGGGGGCATGAATGAACACTGGGTAACAGAGGCAGGTGAGAGTCACTATGCGAGGGGCCTCCTGAAGCCCAGAGAAGTGATCTTAACAGCCTAACACTGTAGGTGTTTCGAGGAGGACGTATCGGAGGGTCAGCCAATCAGGAAAGGCTTCCTGAGACAAAGTGGTCTCGAAGGTTCTGATGATTCAGATGGCGAGAGAGGTGGTCACACAGTGGCATTCTAGGCAGGGAGAAATGTGGGCAGAGACAGCATTAAGTGGGAGTACAGGTTCCATTTTGGGAGGAATGGGATTATAGCAAAATATGGTGAATCCGTGGAGGAGATGGAATAAGCCTTGATTGATCTGACTGGAGCTTGTGGTGTCCTTTCTATTACTGCCTCCTACCGGCCCAGCGAGTGCGAGTCCGTCAGCACCTCTGCCGGCTCTCTAATGGGGGCTGCTGGTCAAAGGGCAAGAAGAGCTTCCGATAGGCAACTCTCACTCAAACTCTCTAAGCCGTTGTGGACGAAGCGAGTTTAATGTAAACAATTCTGCATAGACCTCATTAGCATACCCTGCCCCTTGCCTAGGCCGGCCTGGGCCCTCACAAACAGCCTCCCTCTAAGCTGCTGCAGCAATGTCGGTGCCAAGGACAACCTAGGAAGGCTGATGGTTAGTTAGGAAGGAAGTCACTCCTGTCTTCCCCGAGCTCCTTAGACAAGGTCAGCTAAGGTCAGAAGACTGAGGAAATGTTCCCGCAAAGGCTCTGAGGACAAGGGAGGCAAGATGCAGGCTCTCGGTTGGCTGCTCTCACACACAGGCAGACCAAGCGAGGTCAAGGGGGGGCGGGAGGTCAGAAGCTGACAGCCCCGCATGGCCTGAGTGACGGCCACTTGGTCAGGTCGGGGAGGGTGAAGTCAGTGGGTTAATGGTTTTGGCCCTTGAGGCTGGGACACTCCGGCAGGGGGTGTAAATGGATGCTGGGTAGAAAGGCAGGTGGGAGACATGTAAAGGTTGGGGCTAAGGGCAACTGTTCCACGCCACCAGGCAGGAACCATGTCCCTCAAAGAGCTGGCCGAGGCTGGGGGAGGAGGGGGAGGGGTTTCATGAAAGGCCATAGCCTCTTATTTCAAAAGTGTTCGATCTGGAAGGCTGGGGAGAGGGGCTCCTTTTAAAGTGAATTCTCTTATGTTTGGGGGCTGGGGGAGGGAGTAATGTAAACTTCTGGACAATGGGGATATTGATTAAGGCATGGCAGCAAGAGGCCCTATGGTAAATGTGCCATTTCTTAGCCACAAATGTCTTGCTAGAAAGTTTTCCAAAAGGCCAAGTAAGAAGCCTGCTTGGAGACATTTTCTTTGTGTGTGTGTGTGTGGGGGGGGGGCATTTTCTAAGTTTTAGTCTTTTGGTGCCCAAAGTGAGCTCTTACACCGAATGCTTGTGTTAGCTATCCCAGGCCTGTCACCATGTCCATAAGTAGTTATGCCCTTCATTGCATGGGTACCTCAGACCAAGGCATTCTGCCCGCTCCTGCCTTGTAGGACAGGGGCATAGATCAGACCTGGGTTTTAAGCCAATGTGGCTGAGGATGAATGCAGGTGACAGGATTGGGGCTTACTGGGAAGCCCTTTAGCCCAATCATGTCATGAGGACCAGAAGGAGGTTTGAGGGTGTTGGGTCTGGAGAGGTCTGGGACTGAAAGAGCTTTATTTGAATGCCTTTTGAAAGAGAAGTTGGGCTACACATGATGTTTGGCATAAATTGCAAGGAAGAAGATCTTTTAAACCAGTCAAAATTGAACTAAAAGGGACTAGCCCACCTTTGTCTTTGGACAAATCTATGAAAATCACACATACAACCAGTTGTTTCTGTTGGGACAGGGGTAGGCACTCAAAGGATCTCTGAGGATCACTTCAGCTCTCAAGCTGTCTGTGGGATCTAGCCCCAAAGAGCATTCCTGGGCTCCCGAGAAGTGGGCACACCACAGGAGCCTGGCGAGATGCGCCCTTCCCTGTTCTCCAGAGAGCTGATGGTGGGAAGGAGAGGAGCGGGGAAAGTGACCGTGCGGGAAGTACTCCGCATGGTGGCAAGCCGCTCTTCTCTAGACCTACAGGATCAGCCCGGCCTCAACCTGTGAAGGCACCAGAACGTCAAATGGGTTACGTCATGGCTAATGCCATGAAATCAGAATGGACTTTAATCTCTAAGATGTAGGCATATTGCAATAATAACTGGAATGGACAACATTACAGTTGAAGTCCTGTAATGGAAGACTCCAAAGAGGAACTGTGAGCCCTGAAGTGGGAGGCTGGATTATTGCCAGGACTGAAGGGAATGACACATATTCAAAGTTGCTCAGCTGGCTGTCATTTTGGAGTGAGGTACAACGGTTCCCACGGTGTTGGTCAAGAGATCTGGTTGCTATGCAGCACGCACACTGTCCTTGCTTCCTGGGAGGGAGGCTGCCTGTCTAGCAAGGCACTGATTTCCTCTTACTGTGCTGGGACACTCACATTTTACAAACACAGATCCATCCAGTTGCACTTTGTCAGGCTTGGAGAAACTGGGACAAAGCATTTCTGGGTTCTGGAAGGCACATACTATCCCTCCAATGACAACCGATGCTCTCCAAAGAGAGGTGATTACAAGACTGAAGAAAACGTTCTAAAACGGATTTTGTGGTGACGGTTGTACAACCCTTCTTGATATAAAGAACTACTGAGAATTGTATGATATATGAGTTATATGCCAATAAAACTGTTCGGAGAAAAATTTAAAAGTTGAAAGGAAAAAAAAAGATTATTCAGTCAATCAATTAATCAACAAGTATCTTTGGAGATGTGTTAAGAACTCTGCTGGTGCTGGGGACATGGAGTGAAGTAAGCCAGCCATGGCTCTGCTCTTCAGGGAGCTCAGAGTCAAGTCAGTGAGCAGGCTACTGGACAAACAGGAACAAGTTCAAGTGGTGAACAGTGCCAGACAGAGAAGAACGGATGCGTGACTGTGAGCAATGGGAAGGATCTAACTGACACTGGGCTGGGTGTGGGGGTCACAGAGATCTGGGCTGGTGGAGTGACCTGGAGGGTCTTGCTACTGTCCCACTAGTCCTGCTCTGGAGGTCACAGAAGAGGGGAGACTGTTGGTGGGGGGCAACAAAAGAAAACTTTTTGAACGTGTGCAGACAAATAGGATGGTGTCATACACAAATGTCATGTGTATCCAGCTCTGGGACTGTCACGGGGTTCTGCACAGGTGTGGCATTTCCAGGCTGCCAAGCCTTCTCTTCCCTTGCCACCCCCGCCTCACCTCCATCCAGCAGCTCCTTGACGGTGCGGTAGTCATCGGCAAGGACGGCGTAGTGCAGAGCTGTGCAACCCTTGAAACTGGCGCGATTGTTCAGCCGGTTGTTGAAGTCGTCCTCTCTGGTGACGAGGACTGGGGGGGGGGGGGGCAGTGACATAAACATAACATTAGTAACAGAGGTCACAAGTAGACAATCTTCCCTTGTTTCGTCTGGCACTTTAATCTACTCACTCACTCATCTGCCCACTTACCAAAATATCCAATGGCACCTACTGTGTGCCTGGTCATTTGTGGGGGGCATCAGAGGCAACACACACAGAGGCTCAACAAATATTTACTGACATTCATTAAGAACTAGGATTTGTCCTGGGAACATAAAAATGAATCAGAGATCATCTCTGATCTAATCCGATGAAAGATGCAGATAATAAACAAACAGATGTGTATTTCTTGAGATAAATGTTATATTCGAGGTATAGCAGGATGATATAGGAAGCCAGAGTGGGTTTATCTCAGCTTGGGCATGAACAGAAGATCCCAGAAGGTGAGATTCTTGAAGGGTGGAGGACTTATCCAGGTAAAGAGAGACAAGTGTAGTAGGGGAGATAGTAGGGGAGGGATAGGACCGAAGCCAGAGACTATTCTTAGCAAAAGACAAACACATCTCTCTCAGCTTCCAAGATGTTTACAATCCACTAAATATTTTAAGGTTCATTTTAAGATTATAAGCATAAGTCATTTTAAACAATTATGGAAAAGTATAATAAAAATATCAATAATCTCAGCAATTTAAGAAATAACACATATATAGTAGTATATATACTATACACCTTAGAATTTAGTAAGTGTTTAATTTTGTAATCTGCTTTCTCATCCTTAAGCAAAAAAATACACTGTGGCCGGGGAGAGTGGCAGGTCTGCCGAAATCACATGGGAGCAAACTAACAGGGAGGGAGGGAGAGAGAGAGAGAAAGAACTTCATACTGGCCCACCAAGCCTCGAGGAATCCCAAAATTAGACTTCAGAGTCGGTGGGTAGGGCATCACACTTCACCAGATTCCATTGGAAAACATTCAGAAGGGTCAGCAGACAGACCGGGGACTATTTATAGGCTTTTTCTTTTCCTCATGTCTGTCCATATAAGATAGGCAGGATAACCAATCCCGAGGAGAAAACAACTGGGCCGATGGGTCCAGGGGGACATGGGAGAGGATGAGGTGGGAGAAAGGGAGGGTGGAAGCTGACAAACCCAGAGATAAGGGAACAACAAGAGATCTAAAATTGATGGCGAGGAGGGCGTAGAATGCCTGGTGGGGTTTGATCAAGTGCAATGTAGCCAAGAGAAAGTACTGACAGTCGAATGAAGGTCGAACGTGACAGTGGGTCAGGAAGAAAGTAAAAAGAAATAGAGGTAAAAAAAGAAAAGGAAAAAAAAAAGAAAATTATTAGGGCAAAGAATGTACAGATATGCTTTATACAATTGATGTATGTATATGTATGGATTGTGATAAGAGTTGTATGAGTCCCTAACAAAACGTTTTTTTAAAAAAAGAGAAAGAAATAGAGGAAAGAACTAGGGGGCAAAAGACATCTAGGGAGGTATAAATATAGGTATGTACATTTGCAAATATATTCATATATAACGATAGGGATGTGGGTTTATGCACATATATTTAAATGTTAAGTATTAAAGTAGCAGATGGGCATTGGGTCAAGTAATCCCTCAGTACAAGAATACTTTGTTCTAAAACCTGACACTGTGAAGCTCACCTTCCTGACAGGATCGCTGAAGACAAAATGGGTGCATAAGCAAATGTGGTGAAGATGGCTGATGGTGCCCAGCTATTAAAAGACAGCATCTGGGGTCTTAAAGTTAAACAAGTGGCCATCTAGCAGGGAAGCAACAAAGCCCAGATGGAAGAAGCACACCAGCCTGTGTGATCACGAGGGGTCTGGCGGGATCAGGTATCAGAAGACCCAAACCAAATATATCGATGAAAATTATGGGGTTCAGAGTGGAGACCCAAAGCCCATCAGTAGACAATTGGACATCCGCTCACAGAAGGGTCACAAGGAAGGATGAGTCAGCCAGGGTACAACATAGTACCGAGGGAACATATAACATTTCTCTAGTTCTTTAATGCTTCCCCTACCCTACCCCCACTATCATGACCCCAATCCTACCTTACAAATCCAGGTAGACCGGAGCATGTACACTGGTACAGATAAGAGCTCTGGACATGGAATCCAGGACAGATAAACTTTGCAGGAACAGTAATAGGAGTAGCGATACCATGAGGGTAGAGGGAAGGTGGGGGGGAAAGGGGGAGATACAGGGAACCTACTACAATGACTGATGTATAACATCCCCACCCTAGGATTTAGCAACAGAAACACGGGAGAAGGGAGACAGCAGACGATGTAAAATATGAAAATAATAATTTATAATTTATTAGGGGTCGATGAGGGAGGAAGGGTAGAGGAGGGAGGGAAAAAAGAAGAACTGATACCAAGGGCTCAAGCAGAAAGAAAATGTTTTTAAATTGATGGTGGTAAAATTATGTACAAATGTGTTTGATACAATGGATGTATGGATTGCTATAAGAACTGTACGAGCCCCAATAAAATGATTTATTAATAATAAATAAAATACATTGTTTTTTTTTAAGTAAGAACAGGTATTTTGTGTGGGCAAAGGACCCCAACCCCCCAAGTTTATTCTCACATGAATATTCCTGATACTATCTCTGTTTGATTTTTTTTTAAAGGCCCTTTGGGTTGAGGGTCTCTTTCCACTCAGGATAGTCTCGACTTATGTCTGTTGTCCTAGAGAAAGAACCCCAACTTAGATGAAAAAATTGGAAGGGCGTCTTATATTGGGGGTCCTCCCTGGGGAAATGAGGCCTCACAGAGCAATATTCTGTAGAGGTGATGCAAATTCTTTCTGTGTCATGATGTAACTTCTTATCTGGCCACAAGTACCGTATATGATCGAGTATATAAGGTATGTTTCTTCTGAGGACATGAGTGGAGAGCCTCTCCTGCTCCTGCCAGACTGGGCTTGTTGTGGGTAGATGCTGTGTCTTGCCCACAGGTACCCCTCCCCTCTTCTCCCCTATCCTGGGGCTCCTCTACCTCCTACTCGACAAAGAAGTGTATTCAACCAAGAGCTGACCTTGCCTAGGTTCTCAAAAGCACTAGTCACTGGGAAGGGAGTCTGTGTGTTTTCTCCTCCTGCCAAAGGAAAGTTTTAAAAGTCAGAATACTATCATACCGTCTCCTTCTCCCTCATACTAATAGGTTTCTTTTACTGATCACCTATTCTGTGCCTGGCATAACTTCATACAATCAATCTTATTCAATTCACCTGATGGTATTGTTTCATTTTATAGATTAAGAAATGGAAACACCAAGGTCATGTAGCTAATTAGTGGTTGATTGAAGATTAGAATGCTGGTCTAATCTGTTTGAGTCCTAGCATCCCCCACCCCAATCATATCATACTGTCCCCTCATTCTGCAAATGAGAGGATCTGAGCCCAGTGCACCAGATATTCTGATGCCAGCCTTGCATCTTCTCCCCAGTTCTTTGCCTGTTCAGATGACGTTGCAAGTACAGAGTCTATAGAACTTGCTCTAGCAGAGAAGAGCTTGCACTTTATAGCTAGTACCCAATACACTAATCTGGGTGGAAGCATTTCTATGTTTGGCAAAAGTGAGTTTGGTGAAGTAGGGAGCCAGAGAGCAGAAGACTCTTGAACCAGAGTCAGGGGTCCAGCAGTTCTTCCCCAGGCAGATGGACCACTCGCACCCCAGGTATTACCTGACTTTTCCTGGAGCAGTGAGGACAGACAGTAAGAGGGCCTCTGAGCAGATAACATAAAAGTTTTATGTGCAAATGGTGTCAACATTTTCCCCATAAGGGGGCCCCTTAGGACCTAACTCAGAGATTACTAACTCTTAGTCACAGTCTCATCAAATCATGCTAGGTGATCTTGTTTTCAGCCCACTGAAGACTGGATGGGAGTGAGAACACACTGAAGAAGGCTTTAGAACCAAGCAAATTAATTCCTGCTGAGTGCTGGCTGGGCAGGGAGGGGCTGAGCAGCCCAATGAAAAGCTGAAGCAGGAATTCATGGGTACAGCTCCTCAGGAGCCCCTCAGGGCACCACTGAATTGACGCATAGGATACAATGAAGAACCTGAGCAAAGTGATATTTGGCCCTAGAAAGCAGGAAGGATGTAATTCGTTTCACAAAGCAAACACATCATTCATTCAACAAACAACATTTAATGAGCACAAGGACAGAGAAATTGCTTCTGATGGAGAATAAAGATATAGTTCCTGACTTTTAAGAAGTAAACAGCCTAATGCAAAAAAAATTCTAGTTTTATAAGTGCATCTCTGATGATAGAGATGCACAAGGGGCCTCCTACAAGGGGCATGGTTTACTGGGGCTATGTAGTTCAAGGGCAAGAGTCAGTAGCACTGGCCACTGAGACATGTCCACGAGGGCCCCACTCACCTCTGAAATCTCCCATCTCACCATCCCTGGTTGCCTCTGGGCTGCTATTGAGACTGCCGCCTCATTGCCTCGTAGACTCCCCCTGCACCCCTCCATTTGGCTAACTCCAATTCATTTTTAGGCCTCTAATAAGAAGCTACTTCCTCCAGCAATTCCGCCTAAAAGTAAGCATTGCTCTTCAGGCCTCCCCTGACACCTTAGGTATCTTCTAACTACAGTACTTAGTACTTGACTGTGTCCCCCACTAGACCGAGTGCTCAATGTGGCCAGGCAGTGGCACTCTCTTCTCCACAGCTGTATTTCCAGTGCTTAACACAGCATATAAGTATGCACCGGGCAAACATTTGTTGAACCAACAAATGCATACATGCAGCCCTGATACTATTTTTGGAGTGACAACAGCCATAGCAGTAGTAATAGCCCCACACCCAGGATGCATTCAGTGAGGCATTAGAGTGGTTGTGGAACAAGTGGTCTCGAGCCAGATCACTTACTGTATATACTCGTGTATAAACTGCGTTTTCCAGCACATTTTCAAAGCTGTTTTGTGGCAAAATTAGGTGCCTCAGCTGATATTCGGGTCAGCTTATAGTCGAATATATACAGCATGTTTGAAACCCACACCTGAATTTCCTGACTGTGTAGTCTTGACTGTTACCGAACTGCTCTGTGTTGTTTTTCTACCTATAAGTGGAGATACTAACAGCACCCCTTCATGGGATGGTGTAAGGATTGAACGAGACACTAGGTGTTAAGGTGCTTGGGAAGAGTACCTACTGTATAGTACCTCGCAGGGAACACCAGCTTATTATTACTACAAGGACCCCTGGTGAAGGTGTGGGTTAGACATTGGGCTGCTAACTGCAAGGTTGGTGGTTCAAACCCACCAGCCACTCTGTGGAGAACTGTAAATCTCAGAAATCCCTAGAAAGTAGTTCTAATTCTGTTCTAAGGGGTCACTGTTTCTTAAAGCGACTTTTACTGCTGTTTGGTTCTGACCTTTCAAAGGTCCTGAGGATACTCCCCACACTGAGCACGAGGGTGTAAGCGGTCCTGAGGTGCTAAGAAGCTTACTTTGCTAACATGCAGCAGCTTTCCAACTTGCCTGGTCCCCGTTTCCACCTCCCTCCTGCAAGAATGCTGTAAGACTGACTGGTGAACTCAGTGAGGGGTATGTTTGGAAGGACGACATGACTAGGTCGTGGTAGAATTGAGAGCCAGTGCAGTTCGGCTGGGACCATTCTTCTGGTCCCATCGTGAAGCTCTTTCCCCCAGACGTCACTCGGTTTAAGAAGCCGGTTCTGAAAGATCCTGCCGAAGCCCTGGCTCTTCAGCTCTCTTCCCGACCCTACAAAAGTGGCGCAGGCAGCAAGGAGGCACAGCACAGGTGCTCTCAGCAAACCCAGCCTCACCCCACCCTCACTGAAGGGGAGCAGCAAATCCAGGGACTCTAAGTGATTCATCCAAGATCATCTCACCAGACGGCCACCACGGTGGTCTTGTCAGGCTCCATGTTGACAGCTGGTGCTCAGTCAGTGAACCGTCCCCTTCGCAACAAAGACATCCATAGGCCTGTCTCTAGCACAGAATGAGGTGGGCCCAGCCTTCTGCCACCCCTTCTCACCAGCCATTCCTGTCTCTCCAGCTGGTCTTAAAACCTTGGTACGGCAGGGAGTGTGACAAAGCATCACTTGGCCTCCTCCTGCTCCCACCTCTAATTAATTAATTAATTTCCCCAAAACCATTTTACTGGGAGCTAATACAGATCTCTATCGCTCCATAGTTCAATCACAGCAAGCAGTATTGCAACATTGCTACCACAATCAGTTTCAAAACATTCTCTTCCTTCTTGAACTCCTTGATATCAACTCCCCTTTAACCCCTCCCTTTTTATTAAAGAATGAATTATGCAAATATGCATGTAAGACCACCTCTGCCTTTGAAGCTGAAAAATTGATGCCAGGGTTCGTGTGGGAGCTTTGGGAAGATTCAAGCCCTGGTCTCGTCGTGCTGAGGAGTCAAGAGAAGTGGAACACAGTCCTTGAAGCCCTTCAGGTAGCTCTAGGCACGTCCATGCATTACCCTGGTTAAACTGCACAAATACACTGTAAATAGTGCTTTAAAGCAATGACGTCATGCAGACCTCAATCTTAGCTCTGCCATTAGCGAGCTCTTTTGTCTGTAAAATGGGTATGAGAAGCAATGATCTGAAGAATATTGAGAATCCAAGCACTGTAAGAATCAAATCTGGCAACAGATTTTTTAAACATCGCGATACCCTTTGCAGATGCTACCTTTCCCCCTTGTGTTGGGTACTATGCTTGTGCAAAGTAAAGGCAATTGTAGTTCTGAGTCCCTCTCTGTCAGGCTCAGCATCCACACTCCACTCCCAGGAGCCTGGGCCATTTCAAGTCATAGAATGTCTAGCAATGCCCTTTCCTTTCATGTGTGAGCATGTCCCCACAGGAGGAAAGCACCATAATCAATATAATCCAAGCATAATCCCTTATATTGTACAGCATTTTACAGTTTAAAGAGCACTGCAATACAAATGTTCCCTTACACACACACAACTCATGTATGACAGAGTGGCCAAATACTTGTTTCTCTACAGAACAGATGAGGAAATAGAGCCTGAAAAAAGCTAGGTGGCTTATCTCACTGCTCGTCAGTTTTGAACTAGGACTAGACGCCAAGGCTGTTGTGCTCTGAAGCCTATGTTCTATTCACAGATTCCATAACCTCTACCATTGTCCACAGGCTTAAGCCTCATGTAACCTAGGGTCAGCTGACTGACTTGGAGCTCAGGAGTAACCTAAGTTCTTATCAAGAAACCCTAACAAAGAAGCCTCTGGATTATTAGCCAGCTCTCACCTTCAAGGCAATTTAAGACAAAGATGCTTCACTAGCAAGGGTGCATAAGCAAATGCGGTGAAGAAAGCTGATGGTGCCTGGCTATCAAAAGATAAAGTATCTGGGATCTTAAAGGCTTGAGATAAACAAGTGGCCATCTAGCTGAGAAACAACCAAGCCCATATGGAAGAAGCACACCAGCCTGTGTGCTCACGAGGTGTAGATATGATCAGATACCAGGCATCAAAGAACAAAAACATCATATCACTGTGAATGAGGAGGGAGTGCGAAGTGGAGACCCAAAGTCCATCTGTAGGCCACTGGACATCCCCTTACAGAAGGGTGTCAGGGAGGAGACAAGCCAGTCAGGGTGCAGTATAGCATTGATGAAACATACAACTTTCTTCTAGTTCTTTAATGCTTTCCCCCCACCCTAATTATGATCCTAATTCTACCTCACAAATTCTGGCTAGATCAGAGGATGTACACTGGTACAGATAAGAGCTGGAAACACAGGGAATTCAGGACAGATAAACCCCTCAGGGCCAATAATGACAGTAGCGATACCAGGAGGGTAAAGGAAAGGTGGGAGGAGAAAGGGGGAACCAATCACAATGATTGACATATAAGCACCTCCCAGGGGGACAGACAACAGAAAAGTGGGTGAAGGGAGACAATGGTTAGTGTAAGACATGAATTTTTTATTTATAAATTATTAAGGGTTCACGAGGGAGGGGGGAAAATGAAGAGCTGATATCAAGGACTCAAGTAAAAAGAAAAATGTTTTGAAAATGATGATGGCAACAAATGTACAAATGTGCTTGACACAATGGATGTATGTATGGTGATAAAAGTTGTACAAGCTCCCAATAAAATGATTTTTAAAAAAGCTGAGAGCCCAGATGGTACAAATAGTTAAGGCTGGCAGTTGGAACCAACTCAAAGGTACTTTAGAGATTTACTTCCGAAAGGTCACAGCCTTGGAAGCCCAAGGGAGCAGTTCTACTTTGCACACATAGGGTCCCTGCGCCAGAACTGACCCGATGGATCTGAACAGTTAGGACTAGAGTACGTGCCCTTTGGGAGCATGGTGGTGGGTGGGTGGGTAGGAGAGGCCTTGGATTTCCTAACTTGGAGGACTGACGTCATTTCATCATTTCAACTTTCCCTCCACTCCTCAAATTGGACAAAGTACGGGGAACTTTAGCAAAAAGTGAATCAAATTAATTTTTTTTGAGGGGCGGGGGGAGCCTCCCCTGTGGCTCAATCCTCACAATCTGAGAGACAGCTAGCTATCCCTCGGCCAGGCTCTGCAGGCTGCCTCTCTGCGGGAGCTGTTAGCATTGCCTCTTGCCCATATACTCAGCCAGGGGAAGGAGCGAGAGGGAGACTTCCTGCGCCAGCTCAACATGAGATCATTTCTGGAGAGGGTGGTGCCTTCATTTTCATCCATAGCCTTCTGACACAAAGTTCTCTCTCCAGATTCTACCTGTGCTGTAAAGGCCAACTGAGGTCCTCCTTGGGCCAGAAGCCCTCTCCTCCTGGCTCTGCTGTAAATTCCTATAACACCGACTGTGTGTACACATTCAGCAGCTAACAACTTATTGTAGTCCGATACTTCTTCAAATACTTTTTTATGTTAAGCTTTTCTCTTTGCTCTGCTTCCTAATTTAGAACCCAGGGTCTTCATGGATGAAAGTATGAAAGAGTTCATCATATTTTCTGATTTCCTGCAATGCTGCTTCCTTAGTCCATTGTCCAATCAACAAAGAAACCTCTTTTCATCTACCCACGAGCACACCCCTACTGAGCACCTGTAGCACTGGAAGTGCTACCGGGGATGCACCCAGGCACAGGATCCAGAGCAGGCACTCACAATCTGGTTGGGCCAAGAATCTCAGAAAGGAGGATGAAGAACAGCTTTCCAGGTAGAGGAGGGCTTTCTGGGAGAGGCAGTGGCATTTGCCAAGGCCTGAGAGTGAAAGACTACTTCCTGTGCATTTTCCTACAGTGAGAGGGGGATGCTGACTCAACCAGACCTCCATAAGGGCCCATGAGGCGATCCCCATCGTGAATCTTCAGTGGGCAGCCTGGGGCCTTCGAAAAAGCATGTCAGTTGGAGTTAGTTCAACGGGGAAGAAAAACTCTAAAGTACGATTTTGCAAATACTTAACATCTCTGAGTTTCCGTTTCTTCATTTGCAAAATAGGGATAATATCATTTACCTCACAAGATTCAACAGCAATTCAATTAAAAAACGGGACAAGGGATCAAAGAAGTTATACAAATGGATTGTGATCAGAGTTGTAAGAGCCCCCAATAAAATGATTAAAAGAAAAAGAAGTTATATGAATGACTAATAATCATAAGAAAACAAGTTAAACATCACTAGCCAGAGGACTGCAAATTAAGACCACAATGCGATCCGGCCTCACTCCCACTAGAACAGCCGAAGTAAAAGACACAGACAACAAGTGTTGGCAAGGCTGTGGAGAAACTGGTGGAACGTACAGTGGAAGAGCTGTTTTGAAAAACCATGTCAGTGCCTCAAAAGGCTAGAGTTACCATATGAGACAGCAATTTCGCTCCGAGGAATATACCCAAAAGAAACAAAAAATATGCATAACAGCTTTATTCACAATAAATAACCCAATCAGAACACGAAACAACACAAAAAATATGAAGTAACCCAAAAACCATGAAACAACCCCAATGGATGAGTAGATAAATAAAATGTTGCATGCCCATATACTGGAATACTATCTAACCATAAAATAAAGTGAAGTACTTATCCATACCAAAACACAGATAAAACATGTCAAGTGAAAGAAGCCAGTGGTAATACAAGACATTTTGTAAGATTCAGTTATGTGGAATATTCAGAATCGGAAAGCTTTTGGAGCCAGACCACCACATGTCTGTCAATATGTAGTATACTGCAGGGGCTTGCAAGGGAGCTGGTGGCGTAGTTGGTTACATGTTGGGCTGCTAACATAAGGACACCAGTTCAAAACCACCAGCTGGTCCATGGGAGAAAGACGAGGCTTTCTTATTCCTTAAAGAGTGACAGTCTGGGAAACCTGTCCTACCAAGTCGCTGTGAGTCAGAATTGACTCGATGGCACTGAATTTGGTTATTTGGTGGTGGCTTGCATGTTGTTATGCTGCTACAAGCTTCACCACTGGTGTTTTCAATACCTGCAGGGTCACTCACGGTGGACAAATTTCAGTGACAGGCTAGGAAGAAAGGCCTGGAAGTCTTCTTTTGATAAGTAGCCAATGAAAACCTTATGGTTAACTATTTTTTTGTAAAAAAAGGTCTGCTTTGAACTTTATGCTCTTTTAAGAACCATCTACATGGGATCAAATTGACAAGAGCGACACAGGAGGATAGGAACCTTAGAGGGCAATGGGGTTCTTGCATGCGCGTGGGCGCTGTGTGTGTGTGTGTGTGTGTGTGAGAGAGAGAGGGGGGGGGGGACAGGAGGATATAGCAGGAAAGGAGGGTCAGAATGTTTGCATAAGTTCAGAGACTGTAATCAATGTTACTAAATGGTACATGTAGAAATTGCTGAAACGGTATATGAGTTGGAATTGACTGGAAGGCAGTGAGTTTGTTTTTTGGTTTAGTTGCTGTGCAAAAATAAATACAATTATGTATATTTAAAAAAACCCAAACTTTATAAAGTACAATAGAATATAGATAGTCCTTGACTCCTAGTGGCGTTCTGATGTTAGTTGAACATATAATTAAAATGTTTTAGAATAAAGACACGCATATATTAAAAACCACCCAGGGCTTTTAATTGGTTCTTCTGGCTCAGTAAAGCATCACTGGAATGGACCCAAGTTTGTAAAGGTGGATGAACCGCAGCAATAACCAGACCAAGAAAAATTAAGGGTTGAAGTCCTGCTAGAAAGTTAATCTCTTTCTCAGACAAAAGTGTGTGCATATGTAGTATACAGTGTGCATCCTGCAGAGCAACCATGTCTCCTGATATGTACGTCTGGAAACAACAGTGCCCAGCTCAGAGTGGCTCCGACCACCTTGTTCTGAATGTGTGTTGCTCTCCTGGAAATAATTTCATCTCCCACATCAGGCTCCTAAAAGTGCTTACTCATCTCTACTGAGTCTCCCCTTTCAGGATTTTGATCTGTAATTTTCTTTTTTTGAACTTTTTATTGTGATTTAGGTGAAAGTTTAAGCAGCAGACATCAGTTTTATATTCAATTATCCACATACATCTATTGACTTCCCCTCAATGTACCACCCCTTATTCACTTTCTCTCTGTTTTCTGTGTCCACGTCACCTCCTTTCCTAACCCTCTGAACTCTGTCCCTGAGTAAAGGCTCCCCTCCTGGTCTTAAATGGCTGATGTTCTTTCTACCCCAGGAATGAGTTCAATCCTAGACCTGAAGAATAGCTAAGGGTTGCAGTCCCTAGCTATCCAGTACGCCTGGTCTTTTTTGTGATTTTGAGTTCTGTTCTTTATTTTTCTTACTTTACTCAGGACTTTCTAATGTGGTGATCCTTTTTAGAGCAGTTGCTAGAATTGACCTGTAATGTTACCCATTCTGGTTGCCATTCTGCTTCACCGACATTAAAAAAACTGGTTCTGTACTGATTTTGCTTTTGCAAGCCAGGATTAAACCTGTTTAAAGTCCTGAAAAAGACACAAACCATAATAATCTCCTTTGAAGATGAAGAAAGGTTGGGCGACACTGGCCTTTTGTTAGCTGAAGTAGTAACTCCACTTGTGAAAGGTTCTGCATTATCTGGATGATCCCTAGAAATGGGGATGGCCTTTTCTGCGAGGAAATTAATAAGACCTTTCTCTTTCCTTCAACTTGCCCCACGCCCCACTTTCTTTTTCTTCATGTATTTCACAATAACAACTCACTGCTTCCTGAATCTGCCAGTTGATTTTAGTGATGTGATCAGCCTATGGGTCCATGTTTTCAAGCGACTGAGGCACCTGCTTTAGTTTTTAAAACTCCAGCTAATCCTTTTACTGTAAAATATTTCGACAGCTTTTTGCTTTTCTCTTCTGGATTATTTCTTTTCTTCAGCATTTCTTCCCGCTGCAAAACCCAGCAAGTCCTGCTTGGTCGGTCCCCCTTCTTTGTGTTCTGTGAGTTGTCCCACATCAGTGACACCAAGTTCTGAGCTGAGTATTCTTGCCATATGGATGGGTTTCCACTGAGCTTGTGCATCCTATCAACCTGATCAAATGTGTGGAGCATGTTCCCAAGACTCAGCAGTCTTTCCACCCCTACAACCTCTGCATGCATTTCCCCTGCACTTCTTCCCAGAAAGATATACTAGAGATACGCTCTATAAACAAACAATGGATCGTTTTAAGTACAATCGTTGTCTGTCATAACCTGGGGACTACTGTATTGTCTAGCTTAGTACTGAAGGATGGCCTTCTATTTTGGAAAGCTCTCAAGTGACAACAATGGTCAGCCCTGCCAATTATCAGGCAGATAGTGGAAGACTGCACACATTTTCATTCTTTCAAACCTGTTTGCTATGAGTTGGACCTGATTCAGTGGCAACTGAAACAACAACAGAGTCAGTAATGCAACGGTTGGCTAAGAGTTTGGCTGCTAACTGAAATGTTGGCAGCTTAAATCCACTGAGCTGTTCCGTGGGAGAAAGAGCTGGTGTAAAGTTATATCCTAGGAAACCCCTTGGGCCAATTTTACTGTGTACCGGTGGGTGCTGCTATAATAACACCTAACAACAACAATAAGGCTTGTGGGACTGAAGGAAATGAGGACTGGCTGATAATGGGTATAGGGTTTCTTTTGGGGTGATGAAGCATTCTAAAATTGTCCATAATAGTGGTTCCACAATTTGGGGAATATATGAAAAAGCATTGTGTTGTACAATTAAATGGGTGAATTGCATGATATGTAAATTCAATCTCAATGAAGTTGGATATTAAAAATATAAATAAGGAGTCAATAAATGGTAGTAATACATTGTGTCTTTTCTGCTTTCTGATACCACCCCTTTGTCTGGCAAGAATCATCTCTAACACTAGCACCATAGACCAGGCGTCCTCAAACTACGGCCTGTGGGCCACATGTGGCCCGCCGAGGTAATTTATCTGGTCCACAGGGTGTTTTTGCCCGTTTTGTTTTCTTACTTCAAAATAAGATATGTTCAGTGTGCATAAGAATTTGTTCATAGTTTTTTTTTTTTTTTTAACTACAGTCCGGCCCTCCAACGGGTCTGAGGGACAGTGAACTGGTCCCCTTTTAAAAAAGTTTGAGGACCCTCAAACCCACAGACTGTCCCGCTCTCTAAGAGGTTGAGTTCACAGATGTTTCCCGAAGGCTAAGATCCCAGATCCAGAGTCAGTTTTTCCATGAGATTCTTTAAGCCCCTCATATAACACCTTAATGGTCATGTTAGAAGCCAATGGCCCAGATGGACACGCAACACCAGGGTTTATATTCTTTTCTCTAAGTGGTCACTTGGCTTCATCATCCCTTCCTCTTACTTATCTATGCTTCACCCCTTCTTTAAAACTCAAGCAGCCTGGTAGTCACTGTCCTCCTTTTCCTCTATGCCAAAGCAGTCAACATTTTAAAACATATTTTTGAACACTGCAGATGCTCAATAAATACTTCGTTAGTGAATGGATGTTAATTGTGACTCCCAAGTAGAAAATTGGTTCCTGAAGAACAGTGACCGTGTCTTATATTTACCTTCATTCACCATACAAAGAAGGCATCCGTAGTCATCTTGGTTAGCCTATGGCTAGAGGACCAGACCCCACTTGAAAGGGGTTCTCACTGACACCATGCTCTTTGCCCAAAGACTATATAGTTTTTCAAGAATAGGACCCTGTACCTCATCATCACCCTGTCATAGTGTAACTTAGAAGCTGTCACAGAGCAGGAGCTCAGAAAAAGTCTCATGGAATAAAAATTGGATTTGCATTTGTTCTAACAGAGGCACATCAAGGAGAGCTTTCCTACAGGGCCCACACCCATCTTCTTTCAGGCTCAAGTATAGGAAAGGGGTATCAGGAAGGTTGGCCCAGATCTGTAGGAAGACAGGTCTTTAAGCCTGCCAGTGGTATAAGCCAGTCAGTGTGGCATCCTATCTGGTCCAGGACCCCCAGCTCTGACCACAGGCCCTGGTGGGGTTTTCCAGCATCCATATGCCACTTCCGAATCATGTTCAAAGGGTGGGGGTAAATCCTTAAGGATCTAATCTCCGGTTACCTATAGACCCATTAAAAGGGTTTGCATCTTCTTTTGCTTCTCATCTCTCTAACTTTCGGGGCAGCAACATACTCACTGGTACCTAGGTGCTGTTTGATGTGCCCTGCAATTACTGAGTTGACCATTTCCCCTCCCCCCGCATCCTAGGCAAAGCAGTAGTCTTGCAGGTCCCGCGCTCCTCAGGGGTAACAGGAGGGCGCCTACTCTTTTTGCCCGAGCTAGCTCTGCTGCTTTGGTTGGTCAAACTTGGTCCCACTGTGCTCCCCAATCCCTACACCTGCTCGCCTCTCTTCTGCCTGTTCTTCAAGATGTTAAAAACTCGCAATAAAAAACAAATACAAAATGCTGTAATTAATAGCCAATTCCAAGCCAAGCCAGCATCTCTACTAATAAACCTCAACACTTACAAAAAGAACAATAAATTCTGCCCCTCTCTGGTTCTGAGGTGGTCTCTTTTATATACTCCGTGTGTGTGTGTGTGTATGTATGTGGTAAGTGTGTCTACATATATATTTATTTTCCTTTATTTCCCATCCAGGGAGGGGCAGAATAATGAACTGCGTGCGTCAGGGAAGATGAATCTGAGATACTAGGGAGCAGTGCAGTAAAAAGATTAAAGTGTTATTATTGTTGGTTTTTTTTCCCCCATGGTCCATTGTGACAGCTCGACCGTCATCTGTAAAAAATGTCTCAGAGAGAGATAATCATCGGAAACTCAATAAAGCGTCAGGGGGAGCCTCAGCCCCCATCAATCACTGGGTGCCTGGAAAATTTCAGCCCTCTGTCTCCCTTCCTGCTATCCATATAAATGTATCTAATATATTTTGTGTGGTGTGTGGGACCGATCCCTGATTTGGAACTTTTGATGAAAAAATGTTTATACACAAAATATGTAAATCAGTTAAAATCACGACACTAGTTCCCTGCCATTTTATCCTGCTTTTTAAAAATTTTTTATAAATGCAACAGTATTTATTCTTAATAAAACATGTCAACTAGTGAAGCTTTCCTACACAAACACAGAGGTTTGGAGAGCTGAAAGGAAGAAAACAATTATCTAACGGGCTGATAGGCGCAGCCCTGAAGTGGGCCAACATGCCTGATGGCATAAGAGTGCCCTCATTGTCCATGCTGGTGACTGCCCTCTATTGGCCCTGGAGACAGGACAAGGTTATGTGGGGCTGGACAATGGTGAGGGATATTGATTAAAAATAATAATTTCCTGAAGAGGTTTTGGCTTGGTAGGTTCCTAAGCCTTCCAACACTTTGGACAAGCCAGAGGGCTTTGGAGTTGATTAAGTACGAGGCACATGCATGCCCAAGCTGATGAGGCGACTGAGCGCAACACAAGAGCAGGAGACACTTCTGCTGGCAGCTGGCGTCACGACTGCCTCAGTTTCTTTAGTTCTTATACACAGGCCTACTGGAAGCACAGAGCAAGTATCAATACATGCTACCTGCTGCAGTCATCACGGTCCCCCCTGCTTCTCTGCCCTGAGGGATCAATTCCTACAATGCTCTGTCTTGTCCAAGCATCTTGATCTGGTCTCAGCCTACTACTGCTGTGTTTTCACTGTTCACTACTCTCTCAAATGAAATCTTCTGCTCTAGATTCTCATGCATCACCAGAAGAAGTCTGCTTGCTAGCCTGAAACCTACTTCTCTGTTTTTCATCCAAGTGTTTTAGACATAGAACATTCCTTCTCTACACATACCCAATCACACCGACCCCATAACTCCTCCCAATCCATCCTATACCTTGAGGCTCAAATCTGACTTTATTTCCTTGACTGCTCAGCCTCAGAGATTCTCTTTCCTCACTTCTGACAGTCCATGTTACCTGCACCTGACCGAATCCTTGTCAACTACTACCTAAGTCATGTCTTAAATCTTTATTACCAACGATTGCTATTGATAGCACCTTCCATTTACATGACATCTTTATATTTTCACAGGTGCTTTAAAAAATACTTTGATTTGGTTCTCACAACCAGCCTATGCGGTAGGAAATACTCTCTTCAGAGGAGAAAATCAAGGTTTGGAGAGATAAAGAAAACTACTTGAGGTCAGGCAATGGCTAAGCCATTCCTTGGATTCTAAATCATATTAGGCTATTTGCCAGTAAGTTTGCCGCCACCGAAAAGCATCTGGAAGGCCATGCCGAAGACTCTGAATGGAGTCCAATAAGGGTACAGTAACGATGATGGAAAAGTTACCTTTTTTAAAAAAAAAAAAGAAGCTTATATTAATGGAATTCTTTCTAAGTTCTAGGCTTTAGTTTAGGGAATAATATTTAACTTTAACTCTCCCAATAACCTTTATTTAATATATATGGAGACAGCTTCTGGGAGGATCACAAAATTGCTCCAACACCATGGCTTGGGCACGCGGCCTGTGTAGGAGCAAAACTTCAGGGGCAGAAGGCAGTCCCTTCCAGAGAGGCAAAAGTCTAGATAGGATTTTAAGCAGTTCAAGTACAAGGCCATAGGACCTGTATTCGACAGTGGGCTTCTCAGAGTGCGGTCCTGTTAACCATACAAATTCTGAGGGCTCACTCCAAACCTACAGAGTCAGAATCTCAGGCGGCAGGGCCCAGAGATCTGTTTTTTAAATAAGTTCTTTATGCAATTTTTAGGCATGCCACCTGACAATCTGAATTTCATAGGGTGCCTTATCATTCCCAATGGCGTCCGAATTCGGCTGTGGCCGGGCAGGGCCAGGAGGCAGTGGCAGGGGTACTAAAGTAACACTGAGAGCCGTCAGTTGAGTAGATGAGCTGGGATGGGCCCACACTTTGGCAGTGCGTCCTCGGCAGGGGAAGAAATATTAGAGAGAGCAGTTCCATTACCGCCAGTGGGAACTCCTAGCCACCTCCTGAACGCCAGGGCACTTGTCCACTGGTTAGAGATGCTCCAGCCTGCACCGTCTTGTCCCTTATCTGAAGACACAGAGATGGGAAGGTCAGCTGGAGCAGGCCAGGACCTGCAGCCCCGGCAGGAGATGGGGTACAGGGAAGGGGCCCACTGGGGCGGGTGGGGCGGGGTTCGCCTGGTAGGCGGAGTCTGGAAAACCAGGGCCTTTACCACCAGAGGGGACTTATGCCAACCCAGCTCCTGAGCGACTCATCTTTATTCAGCTGCCACTTGGAGCTGAGAAGAGAAGCTAATTTATAGCTCTGTTCTGGCCACGTTTCTGCCGTGTTTTATTGTTTTAATTGTACATATGAGAGGCACGCAGAGTGCTCGCTTGCCTTTCTGACAGCCCCAGACACCCAATGTTTATAACAGTTACTTACAAGCAGCCAGCGGCATCCCCGGCTGGGCGACTTGTTTACTGTTACCACTAACTTATGGCCGCTCCACCTGAGGATTGGGGCCCACCACCCAGCCACCAGCCACAAGTGGAACTATTGGCTTGGGCTCAGGTGGGGCTCAAGGCACTGAATGGAATGTGAATGAGACAGGGAGTAAGTTGGCAGAGGAACAGCCGTGATCTCTACTCGGCCTTCCACAGGGGCCCCATCTGTGCCTTTGCTTACGCTGTGGCCGCACTTACAGAGTCTCTTCTCGTTTTCCCTCCACTTCACTTTCCAAAACTAGCTCAAATCTCAAATCTACTTCTTTCAAATACACTTCTCGCTTGGATGGTAAGGCTAGAGATTGGGAGAACCGCAGACGTTACAGGGCCCACAAGGCTCTCAGGGGCCATACAATCCAGTGTCCCCGGGGCAAGAAGCACCTTTATAGGCCTCCAGAGGGGCAGGCACCCAGCTTCTGTTAGCTACCTTTACAGAAAGTGCTACTCACCTCTGGTGGCAGGCTTTGGGCCTCAATCCTGAATCAAAATATACTTCCACAGACAAACTCTTCATTAAATGTCACGTTGTTTTAAGGATACACGCATATATATACATATATATACTTTTGCCCAACATTACACAGCTCCTAACAGCTTAGATGAGCCGTGATTGTCTGGCACAGAAGCCTGACTTTCCTCCAGGGCAGTCACACCTCCAACCAGGGTTTGCATGTCAGCAGACCTGGACCACCTGCTCCTGCAGATCTGCACTCTACTCAGAAACACCAACCTTGTCCAGAGTGGAGGATGCTCTAGGGCACTCAGCTGAGCAGGCTTCTGGCTATGGCAAGGCTCATCTCAAAAGTCACACAGGAGAAGTGTTACCGAGGAATGCGGCATCTCAAGATTAAGTCACAGAGAGTAACAAAAAGGAGTTTCTTTCCTCTCTGAGGTGTGTATGCTTTGAGCAGGTAGAACTGATACAAAACCAAAACCATAACCCACACCAAACTCACTACCACCGAGTCAATTCCAACCCATAGTGACTCATAGGGCAGAATGCAGCTGTCCTGAGATTTAAAAATCTTCATGGGAGCAGACAGCCTCATCTTACCCCTGAAGAGCAGCAGGTGGGTTCAAACTGCTGACCAGGGCTTTTGAACATATAGGGCTTCAAAAAGTTCGCATGTAGATGAAATTAAATTTCTCCAAGGGAAAAGCAACTCAACTGCTCATCTTCCTCTTGCTTTCAATTTCAATGCTGGCATTGCTGAGTGATGGACAGGTCCTTAATTTATGTCTTGACTCAACTTCCTCCTAATCTTTTTCTTTTGTAAACAGTTTTATTGGCATATAACTCCCGTATCATACAATGCAATGGTTCAGCCTGCAAGGAAGAGCTGTGCATTCACCACCACCATCATCTCCAGGATACTTTCTTGTTCTCATTGCTCTCAGTTCCCCCTTTGCTCCCAACCTCCCCAGTCACACTCCCGACACCATTAATTCAGTCACTGTCTTCATAGTTTTACCCACTCTGGATTTCATGTACAGAAGACATTAAAAATAAACAAACCAAACACTAACAACAGTAACAAAATAAAGCAGGAAAATCTCAATCGAAAAGCAGAAAATCTTAAAAACCTGAACAAATTTAAAATGGGTCAAAAGGGAAATCGGATGATAAGGTGTGAGATTTCAACCAAGTTACCTCTGCAATAATCCACATTCCAATGCACTCTGCTGGCTAAGAAGGCTGTTCGCATCCTGCTCTCTGGGCAGAGAGAGTTCACTGGAGGCTTAATCCACATGTAATTCCCGTTTACGTTTTGGAAAAACCGAAACAACTTTAAAGTGGGTCAAAAGGGAGATCAAATGATAAGATATTCTATCTTAACCTAACAAATCTGCCATCATCAACTTCGCAGTGCTCTCTGCCTGGTCACATCGCTCAGCTGTGGTCAGAGGGGATTCACTGTGTGGACCATGCAGAGCATTTGGGGCCTCCTATTCTTTTTCTAACCTCTATTTCCTATATTCCCAAGGATCACCTTTAGGAATTCCCCCAAATTTTAGAATGTGTTTTGGGAGAGAGGAACATAGTTTCTCAAATTCTCAAAGGGATCCATCACACCCAAAAGGTCAGGAACCATTGCTAATCTCTCTCTTCCAATTTTATGCTCCACCCCTGCAAAAATGGCCCCCTACTAGAACCCTTCAATGGCCTTCAGGATGCACAGTATTTGCTTCCTATAAAGTCTTTCCCATGCATAGCCCTGCTTACCTAGCCAGTCTTGGCAACTGACCCCACCCTCCAATGTAACTGTAAACGGTTATTCCTTCTGCCTGAAAGGTCCATCCCTCTCAGCTTGCTTGGCAATCTCTGATTCATCTAATCCAAAGTCACGATCCTAAAACACCTGCCACCAACCTGTCGCTAGGCGGTTTCATCATTCTTTTGCACATCGACCTTTGCATTTACCACTCTGTACTGTGATTCCCTGTTCATAGCTCTTGTTTTCTTGTTGACTGGGACCACTGGGAGGGCTGGGACCATGGGAGAAAGTTTCATTTTTTCAGAATTTTTGAAGCTCCCTTGCACTTATTTTTATATTTCCAACACCTGGCAGAGTGCCCAATACTCAATAAATAAACACTGAATTACAAATACAAGAAAGTAATACGTGATTATAACTGCAATGTACTTGACAACTCAAAAATTACACATTTAATTTACTGATCTTCATAATAGTGATAAAGTAGACAAGGAATACATTACTGGGGTTTAAGGAGGTCACAATCGTCAACTCATCACCTTCCTTGAATACTGTGCACAGGCTGAGGGTCACAGAAATATAGCAAATCTAATGAACTTGGACTTTGGCACTGACTCTATGCTTGAAAATCGAAGTCCTATTCGACTTGTCTAAGCCTTTACATTGTAGACCAAAAAAAAAAAAAAGTCACAAACTTCTCGCTCTCCTCTACCCTCATCACTGCCCTCTCTCCCCACAACTCAGGTAACTGCCCAAGGAAATGCCAAACCAATGTGAAGAAAAGAGAGTCAGGGCTCTTGTTTCACAGAGAATGATCCAGAACTAGGTATGGTACCTTGCATACAATAGGTATTCAATACACACTGGTTGAAAGGCTGAAAGAATGAACTAACTTTAAATAGAAAGAGGAAAGAAAAAAGTGGTTAAGGAAGTGCTAAGGGCGCTGAGTGGTAAGGAGAGAGGAGTGTAACTTTCCAGGCCCACAGTCAAGAGCAAGATACAGCCAAATGGGCAGATCGGGGAGAATAAATGAAGCTGCCAGAAAACTGGCAGGCAAAGGCAATTTGGAATTTATTTTTTTTTAAGTGGAAAGAGGTAAGTCCTAGATCTTATAAAGCAACAGGTATATTTCTGTACATCTAAAGCACAAGGTATTTCTCAAAAACTCCTGATCAGATTCTTGCATATATTTTGAACAAATGGCTCCTCCACACACTTCCGAGATGCCTGGGCAGCAGAATGGGTGCCCTGAGAACAAGACGTGAACAGGTCAGAGTAACCTGCCTTTAGGAAAAGCTCAAACAAATGCTAAGCACATTTTGAGTTTTGCAAGAGATCTGAGAAAATCTTCTACAACTTCGTAGACAGGGTAGTTCCGGAAACAGAGGCTGGAAAGGAATGCAGTCTGGTGGATTGACTCCGGCTGTTGAATAATGGATCAAGATAGACCCCGAGGGCAATTTCTCATGGCGTGCTTCAGGATTCTGTGCTGAGTACAGTCCTGATGAACACATGATTCAAAGATTAGCACGCACGGCACGGGACCACAGGGCTGTGCCAGTCCAACTCACCAGCACCTAGAACAGTGCACGCACGGCACGGGACCGCAGGGCTGTGCCAGTCCAACTCACCAGCACCTAGAACAGTGCACGCACGGCACGAGACCGCAGGGCTGTGCCAGTCCAACTCACCAGCACCTAGAAAGAACAGTGCACGCACGGCACGGGACCGCAGGGCTGTGCCAGTCCAACTCACCAGCACCTAGAACAGTGCACGCACGGCACGGGACCGCAGGGCTGTGCCAGTCCAACTCACCAGCACCTAGAACAGCGCACGCACGGCACGGGACCGCAGGGCTGTGCCAGTCCAACTCACCAGCACCTAGAACAGTGCCTGGTATCATGGAATGTGATCAATGCATATTTATGCAATGAACCAATCACAGAAAGCCAACTCAGTAAATATGTAAGTCACACAATGAGAATGATAGTTAAAATTTTCATCTTTGTTTCATGAGAGATACGCTGGCCTTTTCCAATGTTTCATTTTACATATCTACAAGGTGCCCTGGTGGTCGAGGTTACACCGGGGCTGCAAATCTTGTCCCTGTGCATTGGGATGGATGGATGCTTTTGTGAACTCTATCTGCAGTGAAGACTGGCTGGCAAACGAGCTAAACACAATTCAGAGGAGGCTGATCACAGACATAAGGAAAGAAAGAAATACCTACAACAGAGACTGCAGGCTGTGTTCTGTTCTGACTTGGACCACGGACCACCACAGTCATTCATTTCTGTGTGATCTATCTATGGCTGCCCTTGTACTTCAGTGGCAGAGTTGGTCACAACACAAACTGTCTACGTTGAAGAGCTTCAAGTATTTCTTATCTGCCTTTTTCCAGAAAAAAGTTTGCCAACCACTGACCTAAAATGTTGAGTAGGAGTTTCAACCATAAGAACCATTAGAACACTGAGCTACAAAAATTGAATACAGACGTGGTCTGCACTGGGGGAAGCATACAGGCAAATCAGGAGACACACGCTCTGTTCTGGAAGTAATGTTTCAGTAATGACCATGAGAAAGTCTAGTCTATGCAGAGGACAAGAGGAAGACAGAGTAGAAACAGCACCAGTGGAAAAGCAGCTGAAAGAACTGTAGAACAGCAGAGAGCAGGAAATGGTCACCGCTCCTGTAATAGTTGAGCCAAGGGATAGAGAGGGGCAACATGTTCTATATGCTTTTCAACTTTAGTACAAACTTTAGTATAAGAGAGTCTTCAGGAAGGGAGATTTCCTCATAAAACAAGCTTCATTTACACAATTAGAGGTCAGAATGGGCGGCCTTAGCAACCAGGCTGATGTCTGGGTCAGGGACTCCTACCCTGGGGGACTGGTTTGACAATATAGACAGGATTAGATGGCCTTCGGCTGAGAGGCTGGAAATTACAAATGAAAAAAACAAAACAAAAACGGTTTACTGAACCTTCTGGGATTCTGAACAGATGAGAAGGCTCCCAAACGATCTCCTCCTTCTTCTCTGGCCATGCCCTCTAAGCCAATGCTCCGCCTTGGCTCTGGGTGAAAGAAGCTGAGGGTGGCAATGCTGGGCTGAAATGAGGAAAGCACAGCCCACACCATGCCAGGCTGCAAATGCACAGAAGTCTGGGACTCAGGAGACACTTGTGTGTTTGAAGCATAACGTCAATATATTTCCTTCAGGCTCAGTGAGGCACCCAAGAAGGCAGAGGCCACGGCCTGCACATGCGAAGAACAGTCAGGTGGGAAGAGAGAAAGTTAAGAGTTCAAGTAACCATAGGAGGGGCCAAGATTTAAGAGAAAAGGTCCAAGAACAGCTGAGGGCAGGCTGCAATTACTGCCAAGTACGCGGAGGCTGTGGTGGAAGATGTACTCATAATAATGGAGCCCTGACAGAAGGACCTGGTTTTCTGGTGGAAGCCCTCAAGACTGAGGCCACTAGCTACCCTTCAAGCCTGGCACAGAACTCGGCTTTCAGTCAAACAACAAGCAGGTCGATAAGGCAAACAGTAACAGCAGGGAGGTGCTCGCTCCTTCAAAGGAAAGCATTTGCCCAGAGATGAAGCTCAGAAAGCAGGAAAGAAGGATGGGTGGAAAGGATAAACACAGGCAACAGTGGGGACAGTGCTCTCCTGTGGTGGGGACTGCAATCAATGTCATGGATCCAAAAGCGTTCACACTAGTGAATGGAAAACTAGTTTGTTCTGTAAACTTTCACCTAAACCACGATACAGAGTTCAAAATGGGAACAGAAAGTAAAGCAGATTGTGAGTGGTGGTGGGGCTGGGGGAGGGCAACATCACCCTTTACCTGGGCAGTGATGTGTCCCGATGTTTCCCGACATTCCTTACAATGTGGACCTCAGGACTTTTCTCTGGGAGGCAGCAGTGACACCTCTGCTGAGGCCAGCACACCAAAACCAGTGCTGGGGATCAGGTTCACTGTGCTCAGCTGAACCTCCCCCAGGCAGTCAGCAAGCCTGTCTGTCCTCCTGGCAGTACCAACCCCACAGCAGCTACCGCGCAGAGGCCCTGGTGTTGGAAAGTGAGGAGAGTCCCAGCCTCTGTGAATGATCCAAGAGAATGGACAGGCAGCAAGGGCAGTCTGGGTAGGCACAAGCTCAAATGTAAAACACTCATTTGTCTGAAGCCCAAATAACGTCCAGCAGACAGGTGAGGAGCTCAGGTACAGGTGCACACTACGTCCTCCAACTGCACAACTTCATGCAATGACTTCAAAGGCCTCTGGAGGAGTCGGGGATGACGGCCCCGTTGTGTAAGCATAGACATCAAGGCACAGAGAGGGTTGACTACTTGTCATGAATCAGACATTAAGCTGAGGGACCAGTCCTATAAAAAATATGGTGTTTTACAAATTAGAATGAGAACAGTATTCCAGAACTCAGAGTTCTAGAAGCTCTGAAGTTTCTTCTTTCGTCTTTAGTTTGGGGCCAGGGGCCATCTGCTGGAAGTGAAAGCGGTTCAAATAGGCATTCCATGCAGCTGCCTTACTCACCTCACTGAGCCCTGTTCCACTGACCACTCACTTGAAGCTCCGCAGGTTCAGTGCCTTCACCTCTGGGAGAGCACCAGTTGAAATCAGTGCTTTCCCCTCCCTGTGGGTCACAGCATCAGACTCGACCTGTTTCATTCCGTAATAACCTCTGCAGTGGCCTAACTTACAGGCCCAGAAGGGGCTGTGATGAGCACTGGTTCCACGCTCTCTGGGTTAGATGACTTCCCAGAGGAGAAGGGACAGGCTGCCGCGCTGGCAGAGAAGGGCTACAGGAAGCCATAGGGAGGGCAGCTCCCAGAGCAGCAGGGGAGCCCACACTTACCTTCCAAAGAATGGATTCCCTGCTCCTTGGAGGTCTTGTAAACACTGCTGAAATCATCTCCGAGGTTTGGGTCAGCCCCAGCCGCAAGCAGGACCTGTACCACACTGGAAGAAACCCCAAACCACAAGTGTCAGAGCAGTAAGGGCAGATGCTGAAGCACGTTTGTGGGTTGCAGTTGCTTTTCCTCGTGTGCACGGTCGAGAGGGAAGAACATGGACTCTCAGACTGCGTGAGAAAATTGCACCAAGGGAGCGTTTTCATCACAAGAATGTACCTGTTTATTATTCCAGGGGACCAAGGACTGTCTGATAGGAATTTGATTGGGAAGGCTAATCCCGTCCATCCTATAGCCCTGATCTTGCCCCTTTACACTTCTTTTGTTTCCAAAGTGGAAATAACATTTAAAAGGCACACAACGTGAGTCCCTGGAGGATGTCAAACTGCCAAATTGACATGGCAAATCGAAGCGTGCAGAATTCTTTGGGGAAAGGTTAGAGAGGGAAATATCACCTTCAGAAGTGTAGAGACCTGGAGGACGAGATGCAGCAGCTTCACATTTTGATATTTTTGTTTCATATATGTTTCTAAGATTTTACAGCAGTTTTTCACTTACCCTCACAGGACATCCTTCCAATTTTTCAAATATGCCTCTTTAAGCACAAAAATGGAATCCTCCAGACACACAGCTTTAAGAAGTAGTAATTAAATATTCATCTCCAAATTAAAAAAAAATTATTTTGAAGGTTTATATAACAGATTAGTTTTCCATTCAACAATTTACACACACTGTTTTGTGACACTACTTGTAACCCCCTTGATGTTGACAGCACTCTTACTACTTCCTACCTGGCTTCCCTTTTCCTCCCTGCCTTCTGCACTTGGATTTTGGAAAACTGCTGTCCTTTTGGTTTTGCATGGTTGGTCGCTCTGACGAGTTTGTTCCTTATGGATGTTAACTGTTCACTGGAGACCCTGGAAGGGGGTTCCTGGGCGGGTGGGGGGGGGGGGGGGTTCAGTGCCAGCTCTGATGAGTGACTAAAGTTCTCACGAGTTCCATCAGTCTCTATGATACAGATTACATTTCGTCTTTTTATAATCTTGAATTTGTTCCCTACGTTTTCCAACCACTCTGCCCAAGACCTAACCTACTGTTGTGATCTCAACCAGCGTGGCCTCTGGGTGATGGAGGCTAGGGCTCACTAGCTCTCTGGACTAATGATTTCACCGAGTCTTTCATTTTCTCCACTCTTCCTTGCTTTGAAGACCCCTGCTGCTGCTCCCTAAAGTAGACTGCAACACTGGCTGTACAGCTGAGTCAACTTGGCTGCGCTGTGGTTTGCCCAGTAGTATGTAATAATGTAGTCATCCTCTATTTGGTAACCTGATGGTGTCAGCCTCCATTTTTGCATAATGTTGACTTTCATCTTATGGGATTTAACTAGGTTGAAAAGTGAATAGTGGGTGGATGACCTTCAACAGACATAGCATCTGGCCATCCATTTGCCCAAAGGATGACGGGATTCCCCATTACGCCTAAGTCAAAGAACCAAAATCTATCTTTCACATAACTGAGGTCCTTCTATATATGACAGTACATAGCCTTTCATGGGCAACGTATCCAGAATATGGATGAAGATCTCAAAGAGAAGGGAGCTGTCTCTAAACAGCTAAAACCCAGGCTTACATGCTGATCTTTACTTATTAATGCTGTTACTCAGGCTCTCCCTTACAGATGCTTTACTTTACCCACAAGTGAAACATGATTGCGCTAGGTCTCCTATTTCCCAGAAGATTAAAAGACAAGAGGGTAGGAAAAGGCTGCTGCTGATGGGGAATTCACTGAAGGCACTGTGAAGCAGGATCCGACAGAGGGGTAGCCATGGTGTACAGACTAACAACACTGTCTTTAAAGACTCGCCCCATCCGAGCACAGAAATGAATAATGACAGCCATGGATTGCAGTCCATTTAGTAAGATTCCATGAGTCCCTAAAGAAAAGAAAGTAAGTAAACGAGGGTGAAATGAAAGCTCCTCCTTCCTTTAGAATGACATCTAATAAATGTAGAAGGAACAATAAAATTAGAAAACCACTTTGTAGCTCATAGTAATTATTAGAGCTAGGAAGACTATCTGGTTCACATGGTTGTGTTTATGTATGTAGAGTGCTTATAAGAATGCCTGACCCATCACAAGTGCTCAACAAATAATCACTATTATTCCCATGTAACTGACCCTGTGGCTGGACCGTGGGGAAGGCAAGAGAAACATACATTGTGACATGTAAATTGGAAAGACAACATGGCTGGGTGCAAAACAAAGCTCTACCACTTCTTTCCTAGAACAATGGGGATACTGATGCTGCACTTGCATCAGTAAAAAGAGGCAAAACTCTACAGTACCCAGAAGATAGAAGGAGCTCTCAAACGACATGTGAGCGCTTGCTCCTTTGTCCATATGCTCTGGTAACACGAATCTCCATCTTCGCGGGCACCCGACTACCCCAAGAACAGACTCTTTTGGCGCAGCCTTGCAATGAAGAAAGCAGCTCTTCTATATTCTGCCCGAGTTGGCTTATTTTAAAATCCAAGAGATAAGATTTAAACTCAAAGGGACAATAATTTGGTTAATCTTCTGCTGTTGTGTCCAATCAACATTCAATCACATCCTCTACCATGGCAGGCTGTCCCTCTAGGCAGCTAGTGTCACTAACTCTGCTACTCAGGCCTCTCCTGGTTCAAGGGTATTGATTCCGTCTGTCTAATTTGCAGGCTGCAAGACGTGTCCAAGCAACCAAGTATGCTGCCCTTGGGGGCAGACAGTGGTCTAGCAGGATGGGAAGGAAGAGTGACTAGACTGGGCCCCGGGGCTGCTAACACAATCAAAGTGAACAGGCAATTCACTTCACAAACTCGGAGGCCAATGAGGGGAAGCATTGAAGCAAGTGACTCATCCTGCAACCTCGGAGAAGATTCCCTTCCCTTTGAATAAAACTCAGAGCACAGCAGTCCCACTGTGAAGGACAACTAATAGAGAAATCGGGCTGCTGGGTGGCCCTAAACACCTTGCCAGATGGCTAGGCTTTTGGTTGGGCAGGCACCTAACCCAGTGTCCCACAAGGGGCAGATCCTTCCTGGAGTCAGCTCAGATCAGGCTAGAGCAATGTTTGAAATACTTCATGTAATTGTAACTCATCCTGACAACCTTAGGGGGCAAGGTTACATACAAGAAAACTGAAGCACTAAGGGGTTGAGAAGGTTGATAAAGGTCATCTTACTCTAAGAAGCAGAGTTGAGATTTGAACCCAAGACTTGGAACTTCCCAGGGAGACAAGTCCATGCCCTTATTACAAGGATGTATTGTGTCGCATTTCCCTCTATTGACTCTTGGGCACCTAACAGTCTGCAGGAGCACTTTGCCTTCACGCAGGTCCTAGTATAAATGTGAGGCAAGGAAGCCCACCAAAAATATGAAAAAAGATTAAGAACAGGCAATTCCCAGAGGAGGAAACCTCCAAAAGATGATTAAGTGTATGAAGAAGCCTTAACTTCACTTGTTGAGAAATGCAAACCAAAGTGGGAGACTGCTTTCAATCCAACATACTGACAAGAGTGAGCTGACAAATGGCCAGTGCTGGTGACTACCCGAGGTCCCAGCTGCTCACTTCATCTTGTCAGGTGTGCACGAGTGCTGCCGTTTTGGAAACGCCGCCTGCAGCAATTTGTCACATTCAAGTAGCTCACTCTGGCCGGCAACACTTCTGTTCCCGAGTGACCTGTCCCAGAGCAGTTCTCACACAGGTCTAGAAAGGGACACCTGGGAGATAGCGAATGCAGCATTTTGTGGCAGAGGAGAGTGGCCGGCAATCTAAGTGCCCATCACTGGGGACCAGGGAAGTCAAAGGTGGCGATACGCACGATGAAGTCCTCTGCCGCAGTCAGAAGCAACAGCTGGCTCTTGGAGGATAAGTCAAAAAGTATTACTACAAAATCACGGAGACCCTTATTGACCAAGAATCTAAAAATGTGACGTTACTGGTTCTAGACTTCACATAGGTCTACCCACTTTCTGAGGGTGGTGGCTCCAGTTTTTCAACCCGTCCTCAAGGCATTCTGCACTCTGATTGACATCGCATCAAAACGACAGTTTGGGCATCCCCAAGGGACTTTCCCCTCACCCGTGCAGTTTCCAATTTTCTTAACATGTCTTCATAATAAGCCCCTGTGATCATCCTGTGTTCCTTCACTGAGAAAATCTATCCAGATGATTCCTGTGGAGTACCCTGTCCCCCACCCCCCCAACCAAAAAACCCTGTAGCGATCTTCTGAGCTGACCTCTCCTCTATCACAAATTTAATTTTCGCAGTCTAGGAGGTGTCCTCGAAAGTCACTGTTCTACTGTGCTGATTGGACATTCTCTCTCTCTTCTAAATGGAACCCTATTGAGACAAAGGAGGCCTGGTGGCACGAGGTCGGCAGTCTGCAACCACCAGCTGCTCTGTGGTTTTTACTCCCATCAACGAGGGTGCTTTCTACTCCCATCAACAGGTGCAGGATCAACGAAGTGCTTTCTACTCCCATCAACAGGTGCAGGATCAGAAAGTCACACAACCAGTCTTACAGGGTGGCTATGAGTCGGAACCCACTTGAGAACAGTGAGCTTGGTTTTGGTTAATGAGAAAAGGTGTATTGCTCAGAGAACTTGTCTGCAATCATCCACTAATCGAAAAGACGTGTTTAAACATGGTTTGTTTAAAATGAACTGCTCCAGGGAACTGGAACTCCATTCACGGCATTCTGTGACTTTCCCTTGTACGTGTAGCAACATGGAATGGTGACCAAAAAAGGATTGGTTTTCCTATTCCCATCTGCTTATGCATATAATTGAACCTATTTGTCCCCAAAGTTTATTCACTTCCGGGAGTTTCTGAATCACAGAACTTCTAATTCTTATGCATGATCTAGTTATCTTGGTGGCTTGAGAAAATAAGTGTGTAATAAGGTTACACACTGAACCTTCTGGATTTCACCAACGGACATCAAATAAGGCATTTCCTGTGTTGAGAGGGTCCCCTGGGCTCCAACTGATCTGTGCTCATTCACCTGTGGATCACTGAGCGACAATGCTACCAACGCCACAGGCTCGGATCCCAGTACCTTTCCTCCTGGTCTACACAGCACCTCGCACTCGCCTCCCGGGAATAGTACCATGATTTGTATCATGATGATCTGCTTAGTTCCAGGAGGGGGGCTTTCAGAAAGTTCGTGGGAAATTTTGAGGCCTCCTCATATTTGCGTCCCCACTAGACAATGGGGGAAAACAAGGTCATGTGTCAACTTTATTTCCCAGAGCCTGGGTCACAAAAACTGGTTAATCTGCTTTCTGAGGGAGCACATTGCGTAAATGAGGAAGAAATGAAGAGCTTCCTTTGTATGGGGGAGGGGTGGGGGAGAAAGAAGCAAGGTCCCTCCTGTGTGGCAGCTCAGGGAACCTCCTCTGGAGCCCTAGCCCTCCGAAGGCGCATTGTAATTTGCTGATGAGGTTGTAATTCGATTAGAGGTGGGAGCGCATGTAGGACTTGGCCTGCACTGACCCTGCTGAGCTCTTGCAGTGGGTAGTCACAATGCAGGGGAGGGCAGTTAAATCGATTGACGTTGAAGCTTTCTGTTCGCAGTGGCCGGAGGGGTGTGGGGCCCGGACACTGTCTAGAGAAAGAGCGAGGAAACCTGTGGTGTGAGCGGAGGCCTGTGGCTGAGCCAGGCGCGTGTCAAAGACGGCTGGCGAGCAGCTGGGGTTGATGAAGCAAGAAGGGCAGTGATCCCAGCTCCAGGTCATCCCCACACAATGTCAAGCCCCAGAAGATGCTCCTCCAACACTCCCCTCACCACCCTAATTTAACATTAAAACTATGGGTTAACGTGATGCATGGCATGGGTCCCAAGGAGAAGACAAAGGACATACAAACCCAGTCTCCACTCAGCACATTCCTCTCTGCGAGACGGGAGCAAAATGGACACAACTCAGGAGGCTTGCTGGAAAGTCAAACAAACTGGCTCAGTCTGTGACCAGGTCTGCTGGCTGGTCAGGAAAGCCAGGGTGGCCTGACCGAAAGTTCTGTGGCCAGGGGGGTCATGAGCTCGGAGCAAAGAAGGCGGGGAGAGCTTTCATTTCAAAACCAGCTCTACTAGGAAATGAATGAAAGATTAGGTAGAAAGCAAGGTATCTGCAGAAAATGCACCCCAATTTCCTCAAATGAGGATAATCATCTTTTGTTTACTTTTTCTACAAGGTAAAGATCAATGATCATAACAGCTACAGCATGTTAGGCACTTTATATTCGATATTTCCGATGCTGGTAACAACTGCAGTGAGGGATTAGTGCCACTTTATGCGAGTCAGGTGATGTCAGCAAGATACACATTAAATAAGCAAAGGCGCTGGGATTTCAACAGGCCTGTCTGAGCCCCGATCTGGTGCACATTCCCCATACTACACTGGTTTTCAGCCACCTGACTTCTATTAGTCTAACTTACCAACTCATAGTTATTGTCTATGGTGGTGCTGAAGAGTCCTGGTGGCACAGTGGGTTATGTGTTGGTCTGCCAACCCCAAGGTCAACAGTTCAAAATCACCAGTAGCTTCACAGGAGAAAGATGAGGCTTTCTGCTTCTGTCAAGAGTTACAGTCTCAGAAACCCAGAGGGACAGTTCTACACTATCCTATCGGGTAGCTATGAGTTAGAATGAACTCAAAGGCAGTGAATGTGGCTTTCTTGACTTGTCGTGGTAGACTGGTTAGGCAATGGTCTGCTATGCTAGATGGAAGGTTGGTGGTTCAAACCCATTAGCTGCTCTGTAGGAGAAAGATGAGGCTCTCTGTTCCTATAAAGATTTCTAGCTTCTGAAATCCTATCAAGGGCCATTAGGAGTTAGAATTGACATGCTGGATAAAGTGGTTTGGATTTTTGGTATGCACTGAAGACAGTGGTATTTGTAGGCAGTGGTTAAAGCAGAGTGAACCAGAGCGGCTGGCTGTGGGGCAGCAGATTCAGATGGACAAGGGTCAAAGCAGTGTGTCCAACCAGAAGTGAGGTTAGTGCCAGGCTCAACAATGCATGGAAGAACAGGCAGAAGGCCAAAGAATCAAGATCATTCATTGCACGGTTGCTAGACCAATTGCAATTTTATATACGTAACCTGTTCTAAATATACATGCATGTCTTTCAAATGTACTTCAGAACATACAGTAGCCAAAAAAAAATGGGCCAGAATAGACAAACTCTGGTTGTTAAAGCTTTTCAAATATTTTTATTAACAATTTTTTAAAATTTAGAAACCAGAGTAATATGATGGGATTGGCATATTTCTTTGGATTGAAAGCAAGCAAACAAGCAGCACTTTAATTCCTATTCTGAAGATGCTTAATCTTCACAGCAACTCTGTGTTGAAGTGTTGCTGCTGCTAGGTGCTGACTCACAGGACTCCAAGCACAGTAGACTGAAACACAGCCTGGTCCGATCATCCTCACCACTGTTTGAGCCCCTTTGTTAGAGCCAATGTCAACCTATCACATTGGGGATTTTCCTCTTTCCCCACGACTCTCCCCAACTTGACCCAGCACACAGTCCCCCAGGGACTGTCCCTCCTGGTCACAGCCCAATGTCCGGGAAGCAATGTCCTGTTGCCGGATCCTTCTGGCTGCACTTCTCTCTCTCGAGAGGGTTGTCTGTTCTTCCAGGAGTCCGTGATCTGCTCCAAATGCTCCCCAACACCATCGTGCAAATACATCACTGCTTCCTTGGTGTCTTTACGAATTGTCCAGCTTTCTGGGGCCTACAAGGGGTCAAGCACCCCTGAGTGCTCAAAGCGACAGCTTTACTCTCTAACACTTTTTAAAAGGTTCTTTGCGGCCGATTTGTCACAGCAATATGTCATTTGATTTTTTTGACTGCTATTTCCATTGCTGCAAGTAAGACACAATCCTTGCCAACATCAGTCTTTTCTCCCTTTGTCACGATGTTATTTCTTGGTCGTTATGAGGCTTTCTGCATGCTGAGGGAGGGCCGTTGTTACTCCATTTCTTGGGGTTAGGAAAGTGGGAGCTAGTCAGCGGTACAGCTAGGCTTCCAACTTGGCAGCCTCCCTCCAGAGCTGGTGCTCGTCACCACCAGGATACACCCAACACCCAACTCGACTTTGCGCTTCCCAAAGCGGGGGCCCACTGTGCCATGGGCCCTCTGCTTCCGCACACCCCCAGGGTTAGCACAGGAAAGTACCGTATATACTCGAGGATAAGCCGAGTTTTTCAGCACATTTTAAATGCAGTTTGGGTGGTAAAATTAGGTGCCTCAGCGGATATTCGGGCCGGCTGATACTGCAGTGTATACGGCAAGTGCTGAATGGAATCCGTCCACTTCTGGGGCTATGACGCTGCACTGTGGAATATTCAGTCAACGCCTAAGCTTTCCTTTTTAGTGTTGCTAGACAGGGTCTACTCACCTTGGGTATTATAGTTCATGTTTTGGCTTTAGGAGTAGATCTATACATTTATCCCCACTAATTTTTAGCACTAGAGACTTAACCACTGTGTTAGCATATTGAGATCTTTTTCACTTCTCCAATTCTTTTACCCCACATAATAGCTACTTCTTCCTACGTAATTTAGTCTATAATTTTGTTGGCATTTTCCAATGACCTTCGTAAAATCATTGAGTAACTACTCAATAGGGCAGAGTCTGGTGGGTCACCACTATAAGCTGCTCTCCAGTCTGTTGTCTGCTCATATATCAACAATGAACCAGGCCATTCACCACTTACTGCTTGAAAGACTATTATCCCACAATCTTTCACTCATGTGGTTATCAAGAAAGACAGTTGATACCTTACTGAAGCCCATGATCCCTTATTGAAGCCCAGGCACATTCACTATATGTACTGCAGACCCCTAATCACCTGCCTAGTAACCCAATGTAATCATGTTGCTTGGGGTGCAGAATGGATCTGGTGTCTTTCAAAGACGAGAGGCAGGACTGGGCTATATCATAATCCCTAAGCTGCTGAAGTGAATGACCACTGGATGGTCTCCTGACCCCAACAGACACACTCCCCGAACACGTCACTGAACAGAGAAACACAGTGTAGGATGTGGTGTTGGGGGGCGGTGGTAAACCCTGAGACTGGCATGTTAGGCAAATGAGCCGGCATTGTTTTCAACTAGGGAGCAGCTTCTTAAATTGTTTGAGGTCAATGCATGTGTCTGCCAAACTAGAAACGGGGACATGCTGGAATTGGAATATCATTACTATGAAACAGGATTATCTTGAACAACGATTCCAAATGGGATTAGAAATGACTCTTTGTTACTCAGAGATAATCGGCCACAGCGGCAGGGGTGGGAGAAACATCAAGCCGGGCATACTTTTCTGGGGGCATAGTGCTGACATTCTAGGCACCTTGCCAGCACTCCCACCCACCCTTCCTTGCTGGGAAATACTGGGCACTCTCCAGCATTGGGCAGGAGGCCACCTGGGACAAGAGCCAGTCCTACATCAAAGTGTCTTGCTTTGGGGTCCCAAGTTCTGGGCCCAGCTTCTTGGAAGAGTAGAAACTTGCAATAGCATTGCCAAATTCTACTGTCTCTGAGTCCCTTCTGAGATAGTGATAAGAGACAGGTCTCACTTTAGTCAGAGGTAGGTCTACCTACAAGGCACTCATTCATTTCTTCCTGTGGGTACCCGCAAACAGCAGCAGGCAGAGTAGTGCTAAAGATAATAATTAAGTCAGTATTACCACTAGTAACTAAAGCAGCAAACCCTGATTGGATGCTTATAATACGGCGAGCACTATTCTATACACTTTAGACATATTTCCACATTTAACCTTTAAAAAAGCATTTTGAGGTAGATCTCTATATTATCTCCATTTCATGGCTGAATCACAGATAAATGAAAGAATATGCACAGGTACATAACTAGTAAAAGGAAGGACTTGGATTTGAACCCTGATGTACTCAACTGCTAACCTTAAAGGCTTCTGGTCCAAACTCACGCAATGGTACCAGTGAAGAAGAAAAGACCTGTAATCTGTTTCTATTAAGAACACAGAATATGTTTTGAAAAAGATGATGACAACATGTACAGATGTGTTTGACACAATGGATATATTTATGGATTGTAATAAGAACTGTAAGAGTCCCCAATTAATAAAAAGAAAGAAAGAAAGAAACACAGTTAAGAAAATCCTATGGAGCGATTCTACTCCGTAACATATGCGTTAGAATTAAGGTAATGGTATCTAACAACAAGAACATGAAATCTGCCTCTAGAGATCATGGTTGTAACCCCAAGCCCAAGCCTTGTGGTTAAGACCTCTCCTTCACATTCTCTGTGCTCCAAACGGAGCCAGTTATGTCCTACTAGCTCTGAAACATTTCTGTTTTTCCCACCTATGCATCTGAGCTCAAACTAGTCCTTCTTCTAGAAATGCTGTCCTGTTTCCTACCATTGGCATTTAAAATCCTGTCCCTCTGGTCTAGGAGAGGAGATGAGTCAGTCAGGGTGCGATGTAGCACCAATGAAGAACACAGCTTTCCCCCAGATCCTAAATGCTTCATCCCCCCCAACTACCATGATCTGAATTCTACCTTGCAGGACTGGATAGGGCAGAGGTTGTACACTGGTGCAGATAGGAGCTGGAGGCACAGGGAATCCAGGGTGGATGATACCTTCAGGACCAAGGGTGTGAGGGGCGATACTGGGAGAGTAGAGGGTGAGTGGGTTGGAAAGGGGGAACCGATTACAAGGATCCACATGTGACGTCCTCCCTGGGGGACGGACGGCAGAGAAGGGGGGGAAGGGAGACGCCGGATAGGGCAAGATATGACAAAATAACAATCTATAAATTATCAAGGGCTCATGAGGGAGGGGGGAGCAGGGAGGGAGGGGGGGGAAGAGGACCTGATGCAAAGGGCTTAAGTGGAGAGCAAATGCTTTGAAAATGATTAGGGCAAAGAATGTACAGATGTGCTTTATACAATTGATGTATATATATGTAGGGATTGTGATGAGTTGTATGAGCCCCTAATAAAATGTTTAAAAATAAATAAATAAAATCCTGTCCCTCTTTCTAGGCCCAACTCATGTGAAAGGGCCTCCTTTCGCGATTGTGCCCCCAAATTCCAGAACGCTCCTTGGTCTCCCCAGGGCACTAACCACATTTTGTCTCATTCCACAAGCAAAGTGGCAATTATTTTATCCCCTTTCTAGTTATCAGCTTCTAGAGGCCAAGGGAGACATGATTTGTCTGCTTTTAAGACTCTCACATCAGCACAAAGTAGGCCACCAGAATCCTAAGTTGATTTGCCCACTGGTCCCAGCACCGCTTGGTCTTTTCTGTGGTCTTGCTCCTTGTCCCCTCCCGCCAGAGGTAGTGCAGTCCAGCAGGAAGGCTAAGGGGTTGGAGTTCAGAAAGATGCAAGCTCAAATTCTGATTTATCTTTTCACTATCTGTACAACCAGGGCATCTTTGCATTTTGTGTCCCCTATTTGTAAAATAGGGATATATATATTAATCTCTCCCTTTCAGGCGTACGGTGAGGACTAGAAACAACACGTGAAGTGCTTGGCTTAGGCCTGGCACACAGACACAACCAATCAACTAGAGCCAACACCACCACTACAGTCAGGTGTCAGACAGTGCGAAGCCAGTTCTTTGTTTAGAAGAAAGTACTAGTCTGTAGCACAAAGCTCGGCCAAGAGCAGACTGGTGACTCTCAAGAGGCTTGAAGGCCCCTAAGGCAGGACAGAACCCTACGTGCTTGGGTTCCCTAAGGACGTGCACTCGAGAATGGTGCTGGGATGCTCTCCCATCCTTGCGTCTGGCCCGGCAGCAAGGAAGTGGAGCCTCCCAGGGAGGCTGTCCCTGGACCTGCAGAGGGCAGCCCCAGCTCTGTAGTCTAGGAACACCTCTGGAACTGTAGTGTGGTGGTCCACGAAGAAACACCTTTAAAAACTGCTCCTGAAGACAGCCATCTCTCTTTGGCTGTTGGTTTCTTAAAGATGGAGGAAAAAGAAGTGAACGTTAAGAATAAATGACTGCTGTGAGAGAGAATTAAATGGGTTGCAGCCAAGGATGGTGGCATTTTAAAATTAACAGAGCCCAGGTACCATATCCAGGAAGCCCTTGGCAAATGCGTGTTATCCACTCATTAGCTTAGCTCCTCAGGGACCCTGGCCAAGGGAAGTCAGTGCCGGGAACCAGTCCTTCCGATGCTGATGAAATGCACTCCGGGAGAAAAGGCAGAAGGAGGGAGGGAGGCTCTTGTGGGGAATTTCAAACAGTTCTGTTGGAGCCCTGTGCTCTCGCCTTCTCCTCGAAGGCAGGGGCCTGCGAAAGCAACCAGCAGGCCCCAAAGAGTGAGATCTGAACCTTCCCTGCCAACCCTCCCTTGGGATCTTTGGTTCCCAAAGTGCCACAGTGGCTGCACTGCAAAGGTAGCCTTCCATCCAGTCAGTCAGGACTAAGAGCCAAAATGTTCCCAGTCCTGGACCCTACAACTTTCTCTTTCTATAAAGAAGAGCCATATGCTTTGTTAATTATGTAAATCCACTGGATACCACTCTAAAGTGATTTTATCACACTTACACAATTAGAAGAGTTTCTTATCAGTAGTTTTAGGAATTCATACATCTTCATTCTCTACTCTCCATCAGATTATATACTTTTCTAATATGAAGGAGGCAGGAACCAGTCCCTGGAAAAGAACATCATGCTCAGTAAAGTAGAGGAAGACCCTCCGTGAGATGGACCGACGCAGTGGCTGCAACAATCAGCTCAAATGTGAGGACAGCCAGAAGGGGCAGGTTCTGCTTTACGCCACATGGTTGTGATGCGTCAGAGTTGACGCGACGGCACTGCATAACAAGAGGAGATACCACCCACGAGAAGAATGGGAACATGCCAGGGATCAAGAACAATGTCCGTTCAGTATGTCGCTGCATACAGCAGTGAAAATTAGAGAGGCATGACAATTTCAAAACACTTTTTTTAGAAGTGAGTTCGTTGGGGTATCATTTATAATGATACTGAATGGTAACATTCATCCTTTTTAGGGGTACACTTAGGAGAATTGTGGCAATGGGGAACAGCTGTATACCACCACCATAATCAAGATGTAGGCTATTTCCATCACTCCTGAAAGTTCAGTTCACCTGCCCCCCTTCCATTCCTACCTCCTGGCACCTACCGATCTGATTTCTTTTTGTACAGTTCTGCCTTTTCCGGACTATTATAAAATGAAATCATACAGTAGGTAGCTTTTTGTGTCTGGCTTCTTTCACGAAGCATAATGCTTTTAAAAAATTATTATTAAAAGATCATTTTATTGGGGGCTCTTACAACAATCCATACATCAATTCTATCAGGCATATTTGCACATATGTGGCCATCATTCTTTTCTAGCCATCTACTTTCTATTGAGCCCTAGCACAATGCTTTTGCCATTCATCGATGTTGGTGCATGTATCAGTACTGGGTGCTTTTGCCACTCCTTAGTAGTATTCTCTTTATATGATCTCATCATACTTTGTTCATCCATCCATCAGCTGCTGGGCATTTGGGTTGTTTACTGGTTTTAGCAGTTAAGACTAAAGCTGCTATAAACATTTGTGTACAAGTCTTTTGTGGACATAGATTTTCATTTCTCTTGGGTAAACACATAGGAAGTGGGATTGCAGAACTGTATGTTCGTGCACATTTTATTTAGCTTTATAAGAAACTGCCTAAGTGTTTTCCAAAGTAGCTGTACTATTTCATATCCCTACCGGCAATGTGTGAGAATTGCTCTGAATCCTTGCCAGTACTTGCTATTGTTCGTTTTTCTAACTTATAATTGCCATGGTTTACGTGTGAATCTTATTGTAGCTTTATTTTTTCATTTTCCTACTAATAATTAGGATCTTTTCATGTACTTTATCTGTCATCCATTTCTTTAGTGAGGAATTTGTTCACACTGACCTTAAAAAAAGAATCAGGCTGTTTACCTTATTAAGTTGAAAGAATTCTTTAAGAGCCCTGTAGTGCAATAGGTAAGTGCTAAACAGCTAACTAGCAGGTTGGCATTCAAATCCATTCTCTGCAGGAGAAAGATGTGGTGATCTGCTTCCATAAACGCATACTCCAGACATTCCTACAAAGCAGTTCTGGCTGCCACACGGACTTGCTATGAGTCATCGTAGACTCGATGATACCCATAGTAAGAGTTCTTTACAGGCTGTGGATACAAATCCTTTTTGTCAAAACATATCAAATCAGACATGTTTTGACAATTAATTAGAAACCATAAGGCTCTAAATCAAACCATTTTTCTTCCAAATCACCATCTTTTGTCCATACAGTCGGATGAAGGGGAAAGGGAAAAGCTCAACTTGCAGTAGAAAGATGCCCTCAGACAAAGGGTCAGGCAGTGCTTGGTACTGCGAAAACTCATGAGACTCGTTTTACCTCTCTTCTAAGCACTCACCGACAGGAGGGCTTCAAGGAAAGCTACATCTGGAGCAATGACCGTCCTAACAAACAAATTTTGGCCTCCTTGTCTCTGTGTCGCCCAAAGCCCTGTTCTGGTCGGCCAGATTCCTGGAATGGTCAACAGTTGTCACACTCCATTGCTGGCCTTTGTCCACTGGCAAAGGTAGGAGGCTCCCAATCCATCCTTCAGTGAGTGAGCAAACAATGAGGCCTGTGGCTGTATGGACATCAAAGGTGAGCAAATAGGCCTGGCAGACCCTGCCTCTCCGCCTACCCAGCCTACAAATGCCATCTGAAGGAGTGTCCCCAAGGGGGTCATGACTTCCAGCTTGTCACAGCACACATCAAAGTTTGCACCACACACGAACTGGGTGCATGAGTTCGAATCAAGTCGACTGAGAGCGGATACTCAGCCATTGTGTCCAGTTTTAATCCTGTGTTTTCTCAAGTAATTAAGCCTTCTCGCTTATGAACTTGTGACTAAGTAAAGCATCACTGAGAGGTTGTAACATCAAAGTGCCTTCTACCGTCTGTCCATGTTTGGTGAAATTGGATTTCTTTTCCTTAAAGAAAAACTAATTGAATTTAGCTGAAGGCTGGGTGTGTTTGCCCAAGCTAGGAAGGGGTAGGCTAAGTCGCAGTGACCATCCTGGGACCCTGTGGCTTACCCTTAGCCGGCTGGGTCAGAATGTAGCATAGGAGGAGGCACCCAGACTCCAGCTAAGTAAGTGCCAGTGGCACGGGGCTCCCACAGAGCTCTTGGCGGAGAAGGGGCCAGACGCTAGTGACGGCTCCTTGAGTCCACACTACACCCCAAGCTGTCACGAAAGCTGGTCAAGGGCACACCACTACTCAAATCCTTGATGCCATCAGTCCAAGTGAGTCTCTCAAAGGGCAGGCCTGTTACTGCTTACATTAGGAATTCTCCGTAGCCTAGCGCATCCATGCTGGATACAGTTTAGCTTGAAAAAAATGCTTGCTGGATGCAAAAAAGGACAATATAAAGAAATGCTAGAGTTGTTCTCTCCTGTAGAATCCAAATTCTCTAGAACTACTATTGTTTTGCCTTGTTTGTCAAGAAATGTCTGTCTGCATATAATACTCAATTTCAATACCTGCATAATGTACTGTAGATATAGTCAAGTCCCATTTTATGTAAAATTATACATCTACACAAGACACAAGTGCAAAATGTGATCATTACTTTTACAAAAAAAATAAACTCATTTTCAGAAAAGAAAATCTCTTGTTTATTTCTGGTACAGTTATTTTCCTTTCGGCAGTATGTTCTCTGATCTTGAGCTAGTTCTAACTATCCTGTGTATACTTACCTTGTCCTAGTTTGAACTCTTCTGTTCTTTTTTCCCCCCAATCATTTTATTAGGGGCTCATACGACTCTTACCATAATCCACACGTATATCAATTGTGTAAAGCACATTTGTACATTCATTGCCCTCATCATTCTCAAAACATCTGCTCTCCACTTAAGCCCCTGGCATCAGCTCCTCATTTTCCCCTCCCTCACTGCTGCTTCCTTCCTCACGAAGCTTCCTTGATAATTTATAAATCATTATTTTGTCATAGCTTGCCCTGTCCGACATCTTCCTTCACCCACTTTTCTGTTGTCCGTCCCCCAGGAACTCTTCTGTTCTTATGTATACCTTTTTCCATTTTTTTAAATTGTAGCAAAATATACATTAAAAAAAAAGTTCAGTTTTAACCATTTGTAAGTATACAAATTCAGGGGCAGTGATTACATTCACAGTATGGTCAATCATCACCACTATTTCCACAACTTTATCATCATTTCAAACAGAAACTCTCTGCTTATTCCCTGTCCTGCTCCAGCCCTAGTTCCTAGTAACCTCTGATCTACTTTGTCTCTATGAATTTGCCCCTTTGTAAAATTCACATATGTGAAATCATACAAGTCATCTTGTGCTTTGCTTTTTAAATTGAGCACGTTTTCAAGGTTCATCAGGACTCCACTGCTTTGTATGGCTATACCATAATTTTGTTTACCCAAACACGGCTATGGGTGCTTCGATCTTTTGGCGATTGAGAATAATGTTATAATGCTCGAGTCCCTGTTTGTAGTTTTGGGCAACATGTACCTAGAAATGGAATTACTAGGTCCTATGTCAATCCTAAGTTTAACTTTTTGAGAAACTGCCAAACTCCTTTGGGAAACTGCCAAGCATAGTGGTTATGCCATTTTACATTCCTACTAGCAATGGATGAAGGTAATCATTTCTCCACATCTTTGGCAACACTTGTTACTTTGTGTTTTTAAATGCTATTCTTTATTGGTACAGCAGTCCAATCAATTTTTTCTTTTGTTGCTCATGCTTTTGCTTATGGTATTTTAAAATCTAATAATTCATTGCCAAATTAAAGATCATACAGATAGGCTCCTCTATTTTTTAAAAAGAGTTTTATATTTTTAACCCTAATATTTAGGTCACTGATCCATTTGGGTTAATTTCTGTAGATGGTGTGACACAGGGGTCCCATGAATACTTTCTGAATTTTGCCGTATACCACTACATTTCCTATTAAAAAAGAAATAACATACATAAATACAAGCTCACAAGAAGTTAAAGTCCTTAAGGATGTAGAGACGATCACATTCCGTATCTGTAAAGATTTAACACAGTAACTCATTGCTTAAACAGGTCTTATTAAGGTGTGCCAAAGACATTAAGACTATCTCTCTTGAGCTTGGACCACCAATCTTCCCAAGGATGTAAAGATTCTCTGCTTTCAGTCTTTAATCGAGGATTATTGCCATTCTCACTTTCCCCTACTCCAAATCCAATCTACAGAGTATAACATTTTAGGAGTAGCCAGCTGATAGGATTTAAGAAGTATTTGGAGATGAATTAGGTAAGAATCAGTACATTCCCGATGAGGAGAAACATACTGCAGCCCCAGCAGGTACAGACACTGATGACCCTTCCCAACTCGACTCACTTGGTACCTGCCCAACGAGGCCAACTTACTCACCAGCAACAATGAACCACTGCCAGTCCTTTTTACCCAGAATTTACTCCATAGCATCTCTTACCTTCTAATACAGAGTTTATTAATGTATTATATTATTTATCCTCTATCCCTGTCTCACCCGACCCGCCAACCACCACCAGTATACAAATAAGCTTTGTGAAGGTAAAGGTCTTTGCTTGTCACTGTTACCTAGAATAGTACTTGGCAAAAAGTATTTGTGAATTGAATATGTAAACTCCAACCTGGAAGTGTGGTATTTCGGATAAGAATCTGTCCTCCCTATACATTGGAGGGGAAGGGGGTAGCGCAAAATAGGTGCTTATAAAGCCAATAATTAGTCCTAGGAACCAAATCAAATAAATACAGCCCATCATTCTCACTTTGCCAAACTCAACTAGTATCAATGATTTACTAATAGTCCTGGATAAAGACAGAGCAATCAGTTAAACCACCGACTCATTAGATTCAGGGAGAAGAAGCCCCAAAAGCACTTTTACTCGCTGTCTGACTGCTGATTGACAGTACTCTTAAGTATGGTGTTATTTCCTGTTCAGTCTCAACCCTGAAAGCACCATACGCTGAAGAGATCATAACCTTTCCTCTGCTCCATCACTGGCTGTCTCCTGCAGGTGCAAACACCTAAAACTAAGGGAAGACGACTGACAGGAGTGTGGTGAGGGTGAAGTATCAGTGGGTAGTACAGAAAATGCACTGGACTTTGGATTAAGATGTACAGGGAGGTGAGTGAATCCTGGATCAGTCACCATTGTTGGGTTAAATGACAGATGCTGGCTAAAATAGAGAGGGCACAAACTGGGAACTATCACCAAGCCTTCCCTTAGCTGACAGTGGTGTCCGAAAAAACAAGGTGAGCAGCTTGAACAAACAGGGCTAGGATCACTTGCTGGCCATTAGCCCGTGAGCACAGCAGATACTCAGTGTATTTCCAGACCTGATTTCTGAACATCCCAACTTTCGGAGAGGGAATCATCTGATAATGGTATTAAACATGCTGAGTAAAGAATGATGCCACTTTGCTAAGTGCTACAAAGGATACAAAAATGAGTCAGAGATCTGCTTCCAAATAATCAAGGAGAGACAAGTATAGATAACCTAAAGTTGGCCATGATCAGATAACCACTGAAGCTGTGATGGCTCTAAGGAGGCTCATTGTGCTCTACAATGTTTGCTGTATGTGTTTGAAACGTTCCACAGTAAAAAGTTAGGAGAACAGGGGAGTTCACTGCCCGGCAGGAATCAGACACATACAGGAACAACCACAAAGCAAAGCAGCAAGAAGCGGAATGCTTGTGGAGCTGAGAGGTGGGAGAGTGCCTGGAGGTAAGCTGGGAAATGGGATCAGTCGCTGAACAGATTAAGGAGGACAAGAACTGGAACTGACCTTGGAGTGGAGATGACAAAGAGACCTGAAGAAAAGGCCCTCCGGTCTGACACTTTTTCACACACCTTCGACCTGACAATCTTGGAATTTTCAAAACTATTATGCCACTTCTAAATTTATGAGTTAAAAATATTACTCTTATTGTGAATGAAGTGGGGAGGTTTACATTTCAGATGAGCAATTGTGTATTCAATCATTTAAGCTACTTATCAAACTCCCCATGAGCTTATCCTGGCCCTCACCCTCTTTGATTTCTCTTCTCCTCTGTGGCTTATTATCTTCCCCTTTACCCACAGTAATACTTGCCAAACCTTTAGTCTATTGCTTCCTCTTTCCTCCTTGCCCTTCCCCAAATTTACTTTGTTTGAAAGTAATTTAAATAATAATAGAAATACAGTATCATTGTCTGGCTGTGCAAAGAACACACCAGCCTTGGTTGGTCTCAGCTTGGTGCTGACACAGCAGACACTAAGAAAATATGATTTGAATGGTTAAGTGCCTGACAGCCTGACTGCTCGTATGTACACATGTGTCTGATGGAGGCATCACAGAGTAACGGCTTTTGATAACCTGTAGTACATGCATTGTCTTTCTTGAGTTTCCCCTGAATATAGCAAGCATCTACTCAACCTGCAGATTCAGCCAAGCTCACATGCTCTGCTACTTTATCATGTACCCACACTGCTCTTACATCATTGACAACAGTAAACTATCTCTGTTTGCCTGTCCTTCTTTTCCACAGTGACTGCCAGCTCCCCAGGGTCCCTACCCCCCTAAGGATTAGCATAGAGTCTGGGTGAGAGCAAACATGTATTTGTAAAAATAATCGATTCATTTCAGATGAGGAAGCAGGGTGTTTGTGGAGTTGTCAAATTCTTGGAAGGTACGTTGGTCAAAGCCAGGTGTGGATTCCAGGTCTCTCTTACATACATCAATCTTCCTTTTAAAGACTAAGTGTCTGGTACTAAAGAAAGCAAATAGGGAAACTCAGTGGCTGGGAACAAGTTCACGGCAGCGGTGCAAGAAAAGGTCTGCGCAGACCGTGCCTGGAGGTTCCTACATCCTGGTTTCCTCGCTCTTTGCCACATGCATGACATGTCCCAAAGTGGGTCTTGCTGGCAGGTAAAAGGCTTACAGAACCTGCTTGAAGAGACCATTAAAATTATTGCCTCAACTGCCCACTTCAGTGGCCGCTATTATTAATTCCCAAAGTCTGCTTGCTCTTATTAATAAAAAAGATTTTGTGTGTCCAATTACAGCATGGAACTTCTCTATTTCCCTGGTTTCCTTCAGAAGTTCAAAAAGTTACCCCAGTATGAAAAATTGCCCCGAGGGAAGTGACTGCAGACTTCACAACAGGGATAGAGGTGGATCACAAAAAGGATGGTGGCAATTGACCAACACACAACATCACACAGCATCGTTTATAAGACACAGGTGGCTGCCAGAATAATGCCTAAGGTCCCAAAGTGAACAAGAGATGCGATGGAACCTAAAGCCAGGTCTCTGTCTCCCTATCTCCCGCCTCTGATGAAGCTAGCAGTGGGGAAAGGGTGGGAGAGCTACCTTGCTAGCTAACGCAGTCCCAGGTGGGAAGAGGCTTCTTACCTTTCATTTCGGCTGATGGCTGCCACCATGAGAGCTGTCCAGCCAAGTTTGTGCCGTGCATTGACGTCTGCACCTTCTGACAGTAGCCTGAAAGCAAACAAATGGTTTCAGTTTTGTGGCTTGTCCAGAAGCCCTGGCGGTGCAGTGGTGAAGAGTTCAGCGGCTAAGCAGAAGGTGGTCAGTTAGAACGCTCGACGAAACTCTCAGAAACCCTATGGGGCAGTCTCGCACAACCTGTATCACAATTCACTATCAACAGAGAGCCACCTGATGGGAATGGGTCTGGTTTTTGGTTTCAGGTTCGCCATGAAAAGAATCACAGAAAAAATGATAGTAAACAGGGAAACGGAATGAGGGTGGAAGTAGGAAAGGCCTTGAGAATTCCCCCATTCCAGCTCTCTGGACACTCTCTGACCCCAGGTTCTCTCCACCTTTCCTTCTTTTCAGACCATCCCTTTGACGATTGTTGTCCTCCCAACTTTCTCAGACTAGAGAGTGCCTTCTCTAACTTATTGTCCTGGCGCTCATGACTTCCTTGGTCTAGAATGCCCTCTCTCTGACTCTTTGCCCATTCTAGTCCCTCTCTCTAGTCCTTCCCGAGAAAGCTTCCGTACTCATCAAATCCACTGCTTAGTACAGAACACCTAATGCCACTCTTAATCAAGGTAGACGCCAGCTTACAACAGAACCACACTGACCAAGTTCATCTGTATGTTGAAATCCTGTAACCCAAGAAAGAGGTAAAAAGAATGCTAGGCAAGCTAGATTAGATGCCTCAAAGAATCCACAAGAGCCTATTTTAATCCACATGCTATGGCTTGGTGGAGAAAGGGCTGAAAGTACATCACTACAAGTCTGACGTGTGGGTTCTGGGAACAGGGTACCCTGAAGTGATAGATGGAAGAGGAGGAAACCAACAGTCAGATAGGAACCTCCCAGGGACTTCACATACTTGTTTTGCTTTCTCTTACTCTTCCCACGACTTTAAGAAGTTGGCACTGATCTCTTCTTTAGCCCATGTGCTAACTACGCACAGAAACGTGCTCAAGGTCACCCACTAGTTAAGGGGTAGGATCGTGATTTGGGAGGGGCACTGGCGGTGTAGCCGTTATATGTGGTCACATGGTCAGCAATTTGAAACCCCAGCTGCTCCGCGGGAGAAAGACTGGGCTTTCTACCCCCATAAGGAGTTAGTCTTGGAAACCCACAGTGGCAGTTCTACCTTGTCCCATAGGGTTGCTAATAGTCAGATTTGACTCGTTGGCAGTGAGTTTTTATTAGTGATTTGAACTAGGTTAATAATTACTCCCAAGCTTGAATCCCTGTCCCCTCACGATTTTTCTTGACAGATCTTGGTTCCATGAAAAATAAAAAAGAAACTAAATTTATTTCACTAAAGCAGTAGGTGTGCTTGGTCCTAGGCTAGAGACTGTGCTGGAGGGTAAAAGCAGCACACAACTTGGGGCTCGGACATGGATGGACTAACGAGAGGCTAACAGGAGATAGCAGGAGACCTCGTCTGCAGGTGTGCGGTCTGACCTTAAGTGCTCAGAAGGCCGAGAGAGGGCAAACCCCACGGGGAGTGATTTGCCGAGGCAGGTTCTACTTATAGGGGACGGGGCTGGAGTGTTTGGGGACACTGGTGGGCTTCTACTTGTGACCGGGAAGCTGCCTACGTTTCAGTAGGTTCTAGCAGAGTGGGCACGGGGCAGGGCCTGCAGGCATGGATTTGAGTCCCAGAACCATTGTTCTGTCACAATCGGTAGTTAACGTTCCTAGGACCCAAGTCACCTGAGGGCTCTGCTGTTGAAAGAGTGGGGTGCTGAGGTGTAGCTACCACTTCCTCAAGGCCTCAGCCATGCACTGGGGCGGGGCAGAGGCGACCAAGCACACAAGGCCACATCTCACCAGTGAGTGGGTGAAGTGGGGCGATGGCACCAAAAGGGAGCCCAATCTCTGAGGACATGATGATAAAGGGGTGACAGAGGAAGGCATGGGTATGAAGCTCTGAAAGAGGTCTGGCATGACTGAGGCACAGATTGTATGGGAAGAGTACTGGGTGGAGGTTGGGAAACCCTGTCACTCCCCCAAGTTTGGATACTTTCTTCTGGTCAAAGACTTGGGCTTCTTACTACAAACGAGGGACTTAGACCTGGGCCACTTACTATTTACAAGGGGGCTTCTAAAGCTCCTGGAGGAGTTGAATGAAAGAGTGAATGAGAAATGTTCTCAATTTTTATAGTCTTCTTGTCCACTGTTAAATGCCCAAGGTTTGGAACGCTGGGGATAAGTGGTCTCTGAGACAAAAGTTGGTTTTGGGACACAACTTCCTTGCTAAGACAGGGAGCCATGTGGTGTAGTCAAATGCTCATGGAGAGACTGGAGTTCTGGGTGAAAATTCACAGCACAGAAACCGAGGGCTTCAAGCACCAGGCCGGGAGGCCAGGGCAGTAGGCATGAGCCTCTTTGAGCCATGGACTCCTTTGAGAATATGATCAGAGCAAATGACTCTTCAGAAAAGCATGAGAGAAAACACACACTTAATCCACATATGATACACATGCAGTTTCTGCTTTGCACTTCTCCCTCCGGGCAGGTATCACAAATTCCTTTGTAGCAGCTGGGTTCCTGTGAAGCCTTTGAAAGAACCTCCCCAACAGGCTGAAACCAGTCACCATCAATCACACGCAGGGGGCTGTTGATCCTTAAACTTCTACCACAGGCAGTAGAGTGGTCATTGAAGGTTTTGAGACACACACATTTATGAAATTAGCCTAATAGCGTACCCAGGCTGAATTTGAAAAGGGGAGTAGAAAATGGGAACAAGGAGCCCCATCAGGAGGCTGCTGGGATAAACCCAGGGGCTGATGTAGGACAGGTCAACACGAAAGCAGAGCGTGGGCAGAGACACTCAGGGAAGGCAACCTCTCAGGACCAGGCCAAGAGCAAGGGTCACTGCCCACGGGAGGTCAGAGGGATTTTTGCCTTTGAGGGCCTCATTTCCTTATTTTCCTGTCCTGTGTCATCTCCCTGGGTTTATTAGAGCAGCCTGGGAATTCTGGAAGCAGGGCTGAAGAAAGAGGATGCCTTGTCTTTTTGCCCTTTGACAGCTCAACACTCACGGCCATCGAGTTGATTCCCACTTATGCCCCTATGGGTTTCTGAGACTGTAACTCTTCATGAGAGTAGAAAGCCCCACTTTTTTCCTGTGGAGTGGATGGTGGTTTCGAACTGCTAACCTTGTGGATAGCAGCCCAAAGTGTAACCACTACGCCATCAAGGCTTTTTTTTTTGAGGGCTTAGTGTCGCATAATAAAAACAAAAGCACTAATAGAGGGCTGTGGAGTAAGTGAGACCTGAATTCAAATTCTGCCCTGGCTATATAACCTTCAGCAAATTCCTTCTCTGAGGCTCTGTTCTCCCATCTATAAAATGAGGACACTAATCTCTCTCTCTCTCTTTAAAATCATTTTATTAGGGGCTCATACACCTCTTATCACAATCCATACATACATCCATTGTGTAAAGCACATCAGTACATTCATTGCCCTCATCATTCTCAAGACATTTGCTCTCCACCTAAGCCCCTGGCCTCAGGGAGGACACTAATCTCTAATATGCAGGGAGATCCCAGCCCAGAACCTGGCCTATAGAAGATATTAAATATACAGCAGTTCCTGCCTGCCACCCTACCTCCACTCCTATTGCTTTGACCAAACCGTGTCTGGTCTCAAGCCGGTAGTGGCAGGTTGGCCAATTACCAGGATACTCAGACGTGATCATACCGGATGACCTGGATAATTAAGCCACACTGGCTCTGGGCATCCCTTTATTCACTTATCCAACAAACATGTGACCACACCCACTGTGGGCCAGGCTCCATGCAGGCTAACGGGAAGAGACAGAGATGGAGGAGGTCCTGAGCCAGGAAGGAATTTCTTTTGTGAGGAGGGATTCCTAGCAGAGAGAGAACCTCTAAGCTTGCTACCCTCTGAATGAAGAGAACAGACTCTCTGAACAAGGCAGAGTCCAGAGGGGTGGGGCTGGGGGTTTCCTCCCGCCTCTGCTACAGGCTACATCTGACACTCTGGGGAAGGTATTGTGATGCCAAGCTTCAGCCTCTTCACAGGTTCCCTAGGGCTCCTCATCCCTTGCCAGCTTCACAGAGGTTTGCAGTTGGAGGCTACACTGAAATACGAAGGAACGGGCTCTGAGTTTCAGACGTACTCTCAGGAGGCAAAGCTTGGTGTTTTTCGTGAGATTTCAGCACTGAATTTCTGCCTACCTTCCTGATTGAACATCATTCTTTGTAGCCGCTCAGGTCTGAGGTATAATGAGAAAAAGCCGCACCTCTGGAGTTCAAAGGCCAGAGTTCATTCAGATTTGGGCTCTGTCACTTGCTAGCTATGAGATGGGGATCCTAGTCCCCACTGAAAGGAGCCCGGTGTGCAGCACTTGAGCCCTTGGCTGCTAACCCAGAGACCCACAGTTGGACTCCGCCAGGAAGTCCTCAGGAGCGGGCAGTTGGCTTCAGTAAAGGCTGGGGCCCTGGGAACCCCATCACTGCTACTGAGTCAATTACAGCATATGGGCAGAGGAGAATTACCCTGGGACTTCTGAAACTGGAAATCTTTATGGGACTGGAAAGTCTCATCTTTGTTCCACAAAGCAGTTGGTTGTTTCAAACTGTTGACCTTGCTGTTAATGGCCAATGCATAGCTCACGATGCCACCAGGGCTCTACCTCAAACCAACAAACTCGCTGCCATCCAGTTGATGCCAAGTCACAGGGACCCTATAATAGGATAAGCCGGAGCTGCCCCTGTGAGTTTACTGGAGTAGAAGCCCTCTTTTCTGGGTTCGAATTGCTGGCCTTATAGACCGTGGCCCCATGTGTAACAGCGCTGCCACCAGAGCTGCCTAGGCTCTGAAGACAGTTCTCTTGTGTCTGATGGGGTTGCTATGGGTTGGAGATGACACAATGGCCGTGTTTAATTTGTCAGACAGTGCCGACGGTTTTAAAGATGAAGAGACACCCCAGAGGAGGTCTCCATAAGGAACTGAAAGGAGGGCCAGAAATAACTCATCCCCCCATTAAACCCAACCCTGAAGGACTTTCCCTCTTTCCCATCTGGGGGGACCCATCCCCCACCTCCCCTCCAAGAGCAGAGTAGTAGTCCAAGAAGTTAAGATTTCACAACCCGGGTTCTCCTGGGTTTCACTTTGTTGCTTTGCAAGTGAATGCCCAGCAGGCAGTCATTTCAAAGCCCTGGGCCAGTGGGGGGCGGGTGGCTGCCTGCTGAGAGTGGCTGAAAGGGCCTTTGAGGCCCCAGAAAGTCACCCTTGCTCTCTCCAGTGATTTACACCAACAGACAAAATGCAGCGAGTGAATTAATCTCTTTTAAAAAGAGCAATGCTTGTGACAGAGCACGGTGTCTGGGAAAAGGTTAGGATTCCATCATCCCCGAGATGATGAGTGGAGTGCTTAATGTACGCTGCCACTCAGGGCAGAGGAGTGCGAGCGGTGGACTAGGCGTGGGGGTGGGCATGGCGGGCCTTCCAGGCTTACTCCAGACTTTGTAGGGGGCCCTTTCCTAATGAACGAGGTGCCCGGTTGGCAAGGCAGGGCAGTGGTGGGGGATGCTAATTGGGGAGGTGGCCCAAGGTGGTTGAAGAAGAGACAACTACGCTGGAATCCTAGTTCTTGCATGACTCTCAGGCAGTAGCGTGAGGCTGGGGACGAAGCCAGGAAGATCTTGGTTCAGAGCCAGTCTCTGCCACTCACTGGATGCAGAGCCTGGGATGAGGGAACCACCGAGCCTTTCTGAATCTCGGCGAGTTCCCTCTCACTCTGGGAGCCTGTATCCATATCTGTTATGGATATGCAGTTATGATTATCATTTTCTAATCTGTACATACCTGATTTTAAAAAAGAAATGGAGCAAAATAGGGTGCTCTATGAAAGGTGTACACAGAACATGGAAGCTTAAGTGCTGATTAGCTAAATGATGAACTAGTTCAAATCTGCAGGGACAGAGTAAGGGTTCCCTAGCCCCAGAGCTGGAGATTACATGGAACAACAAATCAAGGGGGAAGACCGTTTACTCCTTCCTGTCCAGCAGGGATCCAGGATGTCCGGAAGACTGCAGGCCCACAATAGTGGTCTCTCTGATTGAGGAAAGGAAATGAGGGAGTCACTTCACTTTTACTGTGACTGTTTCTGGGTTGTTTGGGGTTTTATGTAAACACACACACACAATCACGCGTATCAATGATTATATAAACTCAAAACCACATCACTGCCATCAAGTCCATGCTGACTCGCTGACCCTACATAAGGTTTCTGGGACTGTAAATAGACTACTTAAAAAATAACCATCTTTCTTAGGGAAAACAAAAACTCCTACACTTTCCTCCTCTAGGAAGTCTTCCTTAAGATGGCTTGGATGCCGTCACAGCGCTCAGTGTTTACCCGTGTCATTACAGGACACTGCTGAGCCGTCTCAATGCCCCGTCTAAGCTGTGTGCGTGCCCCAGTCATCAGCGTGCTCTCTTCAGTCCGGAGGCGTCTTCATTTCTTCAATCCTGGTGCGATCACAGGATGACTCGGGGTCTGGACGACTGCCCACAGCATCCATACGCATGCCCTGCTCACCAGGCACCACTGCTGCGTGCACTGGAAGGTAGCTGGTTCATAAGATGCCCTTTTCAGAGAGCGCAGGCTCCTCTGACTCTGTGGGAGTGTGGGATGTGGCTATAGACACAGGCCTGAGGGCTGGGGGTCATGGGGGCCTAGGCCCAGTTCTAGCAGCGAGTGAGTGAATGAACCTCTTTCATTCTGAGTTTTACTTTTCTCTGCAGTAAAATAAGAAAATGAAAGAGTCTCTCAAGGCCCTGACAGTTCTAAAATCTTATGATTTTTAACTATGTGTCGTATCTAAGTGCACATTAAGAGGACTCCTAGCAAAAGAACACTTAGCAAGACTTCCTAGGAAAAGACAATTTCTTGGGTTTGCTGCTTGCAGGGAGGCAGGAAGTAAGTAGGGGTGTGGGGGCTGTTTTAAGTTGTGCTAGCACATCAGACCACAAAATCATATCATTGTGTGCTCACCTCCTTGATAAGATCTCTGAAGACAAATGGGTGCATAAGCAAATGTGTGGTGAAGAAAGCTGATGGTGCTCAGCTATCAAAAGATATAGCATCTGGGGTCTTAAAGGCTTGAAGGTAAACAAGTGGCCATCTAGCTCAGAAGCAACAAAGCCCACATGGAAGAAGCACACAAGCTTGTGCGATCACGAGGTGTTGAAGGGATCAGGTATATAAGGCATCAGAACAAAAAATCATATGATTGTGAATAAGGGGGAGTGCAGAGTGGAGACCCAAAACCCATTTGTAGGCCTTTGGACATCCACTTACGGAAGGGTTGTGGGGAGGAGACGAGCCAGTCAAGGTGAAGTATAGCAAGGATGAACCATACAACTTTCCTCTAGTTCCTAAATGCTTCCTCTCTACCCCCCACTATCATGATCCAAATTCTACCATACAAATCTGGCTAGACCAGAGGATGTACACTGGCACAGATAGGAATTGGAAACACAGGGAATCCAGGACGGATGATCCCTTCAGGACCAGGGGCGAGAGTGGTGATACTGGGAGGGTGGAGGGAGAGTGGAGTGGAAAAGGGGAACCAATTACAAGGATCTACATATAACCTCCTCCCTGGAGGACAGACAACAGAAAAATGGGTGAAGGGAGATGTTTGACAGTATAAGCTATGACAAAATAATAATTTATAAATTATCAAGGGTTCATGAGGGAGCGGGAGCTGGGAGGGAGGGGAAAAATGAGCTGATGCCAGGGGCTTAGGTGGAGAGAAAATGTTTTGAGAATGATGAGGGCAATGAATATACAAATGTGCTGTACACAACTGATGTATGTATGGATTGTGATAAGAATTGTATGAGCCCCTAATAAAATGATTTTTTTAAAGTGCTAGCTAATCAGCTCTCTCACTCTGGAGGAAGGGAGGGTCCACTTGATTTTTCCACCTCCTTTTTAATGACCAATCAATACAAAGCGGCCACCGAACTTCAATCGTGTATTGTTCCAACTGCTTTCCGGGTCCTTCCTGTGAACAGGCCCTCAGCTGCAGCTGTGGGGGGAGTGGGGGGAGAGCTCAGAGTGAGGAGCCCTGTCCCACCTGCATCAGAGGCCTGGAAGCAGTGAGCCATGCAGACCCAATCATGATCACTATCTGGGGCCCTGGCCCTGTTTACAGTAATAGCAGCACCAGGCCAGGCTGGCTGAGCGGAGGAAAGGCTGCCTGGGGCTAGAATCCACACACAGCTTCCATCTGCCTTATCTACTCAACCTGTCAGTGCTGGGGGGTGGGTCGAGGAAGGGCTGGGCCAGCAGGCTGTGGGTAGACTGGGTGGATACATAGGTAGGATCCTAGTACTTTTAACTCTACAGGGACACTAGCTGCAGCGGCATCTTTTGCATCCACCACTTGAACTGAGCAACCTCCTTCAAGGCCCATCTTGGAGCCCTTCCTCTGGGAAGTTCTCCAGATGCTCACACTCCCAGGGATAAGACCATGCCTGGGCAGTGAGGTAGAGAGGGGTTGGCATTTTTGCAGCACCTACAACATGGGGTACACTGTGTAACATGTCTGCAAGCTTCACAATTGAGCGTTTTCTATCACACGAAGTTGTTTTAATGTCTGGAATTAAAGAGTGAGCTATACAGATCAATCAGTTCAATCCTTCCTTTTAGACGCTCAGATAGCAGGACTTGGAAAACATCACTTTTGAAAAGCGGCTGTCTGTATCTCTCTCAGTCATGAGAACCACTGAGAAAGAACCTCAGGCATCAGCCTGCTAGACCTACCTACCAACCGATCAGGGATGCTACGCTGAGTGTAGTAGGTGATATATGGCAATGTCTATGAAAGCACCTACTTTTTCTAAGTGTTTGTTGCTCATATTAAACTTACTGTCGTTGCTCAAGGACACACAATAGGGAAGCTCAATGAATATTTGCTGAATAAAATTGCATAAAGTCGAAAGTTAGTGTCAATCAATCTGCCTCATCTCTCTTACAGTTTCTAGTCCAGAAGTTAGCATACACTAAGGTGTATTGATTCTTATTTTTGAAAATTATTTGGAAATAATTTAACAAGTTACAGAAAGAGTATAAAAACTTTCACTCAGATTCTCTTCACATTCCCCCTCATCTGCTTTGCTACTCTTTAATTTTCCGTGACCCTTGTGGGAGTTTACATCAAATAGGCCTCCTTTACAGGTGTTTCATAGTACAAAACATTGAACATCGTAAGGGTATTTCTATTTAATATACAGCTCATATTAAACTGTGTTCCATCATCCCAATAACAATATGTATAGCACTTTGCACCGTCTGCCATGCAGGCTATACAAGCCAGTGGCTCTGCTATGACCAAGCACGGCACATGCCTTTGGTTCCTTTCATCTAGCCGCTTCCTCCACCTTTCCTTCATTTCCATGATGTTGGCCCTTTGGAAGAGCAGAGCTGTTTGTAGACGATCCTTTCCTCTAACAGCAAGCTCCCGAGGGACCACTTCCCAGCAGGCACCCCTTCATTCCAGACACTCCTCTTGCGGAGTGAGCTGAGCAGGGTGCTGAGGGGGCTTTGTTGACATCTGAAGTATCTCCATCTTCAGAGTTCATGAAGCAGGCCCACACCTGGCAAACTGGCCAAACTACAAGTGAGGACTTTGGAGACGGGGCCAGGGGATTGTAGGGGAGAGCAGCAGAACTGTGGGTGACAACAAGGACAAGCAGAAGCACAGAACCCCTTGTGACCTGCCCACTGGATCCTCTATGCCAGAGCGTCCACAGCAGGGGTGGGGAACCTTTTTTCTGCCAAAGGCCATTTGAGTATTTATAACATCATTTACGGGCCATACAAAATTATCAACGTAAACATCAGTCTGCTATATTTAATCAAACATTGAATTAACTCACCCCTAATGTGATGACTGAAACTGGTGAGGTGTTAGCAGGTATTTGTGGGCCTTATATGGCTTAAGGGCAAGATATTCCCCACCTCTGGAACCATCTGGAACCATCTCTGTCTTCCCAAGCAATGTGTGCTATGTTTGGGACTAACTGAAATACAAACGTCCAACAATACAAGACCAGGTGAACCACACCCCCCACTTACCCCTAATCTGGGTACTTCTGCCCAGGTTATATGGGATGTCACTGAGTCAGCACCGCCTAGGTGACTGGGTGATGAGGAAAGGCCAGTCCAAGCAGCTCAGGTGTGGGAAAGGGCTATGGGCGCCACCTACTGGCACCAGAAGACTCTAGGTTGCTTCAGAGGGCAGCTGGGCAGCTGGCTTGTTGCCAAGAAGCAGTGAGACCCAGAAGCGGCCCAAACTCCTCAAATAGAATTGGCACTTGAGCCACCACTGCCAAGTTCCAGACCGCAGGGCAATTTTGAGTCAAAAATAGACTGCGAACCAACCACAATATCTGGCCCCTAGAAGGGTAGCTGCCGAGGGTTGACCTTCACATATTCAGATTCACTCTCAACACTTCTGCTCCATCTCCACACCAGGTTCTGTGCTGGAGACTGAGGGCTCAGAGGAACCAGACAAGCTCATAAGGAGCTCCAATCTGAACAGAAGGCGGAGAAATGCGACAAGTCATTGATTTCAAATAAATTCGTTACGTCTCCCAGGTGCTCAGAGATGTCTGTACAGCCAGAGCCCAAAAGAACATTCAGCACGCTTTGCTCTTCATGTCTTGAGTTTGCTGTGTTTCAGGCCCTACTAGCATCTATGACCTCCCATGGTCCCCCACTGACCACGTAACTACGTGGAGCCGGTGACTAGAGACCTCAGATGTATACCGGCTAACTGCCAGTAAGTGGCAGAACTGGGAGTGGGGCCACACTGCCCTCCTGTTCATGCATCCCAGCTGCTTCTGCCCTTCTGCCCTATATTTAGCATGGGGCCAGCACACTATACGCACCTGATGGAGCTAACTAGTTGACAGACATGATAAAGAAAAATCTTCAGCAGAAACATGGTTATCTGAAGGATGGAGAGACTGCCCAGTTCTTTCTATCTAGAACCTTCTCTGTTGGAAAGAGACATTTTTCACTTAGTCTCAAGAAGGACTCAAACTACTGCATCCACTTCTTCATGGTCATCTCCATACCGTCACCCCCACTTTCCTATCCACATGGCAATGTACCGTTTCAAAGCACTCTTCCTTTAAGGTAAAACAAGCCCAAAAGCCCAATATAAGACCTCAGGAAGCCCTGGTTCTCAGCAGACTGGACAGCGTAGCAATCTAGGAATGGGATGCAGCTGCCACGAAAGCCAATGAAACGCTAGGTCATGTAAAATAACACAGAAACTCTGAACAAAGGAGAGAATGACATTGCTTCTCACACTACGTGTCATGTCACACTAGAATTCGGAGGGGACACTGAAGCTTTGTGACTGTTTATTAGAAAATGACTCGGATGAGGGGATCTGAAACCACAGTTCAGGACTGTCTCACAGGAGGCTCTATTTCTAACCATTTAACAGATGTGGGCTCTGTGTGGTCTTCGAGGGCAGTGATGGGACTCAATGGGGTCAAATTACAGAGGGAGCGAGTGTGGAAGGACAGCCTATTACTTGTCAAGTGTTTCATTCAGATCACTTCATAATTCATCAAAACATAAAGCCCCTTTCTTGGCAACAAATGTATAAATGTGCTTGACATAATGGATGAATGCATGTATTGTGGTAAGAGCTGTATGAGCCCCCAATAAAATGATTAGAACAACAACAAAAAACACCTTTCTGCTAATTACCAACAAAGCACACACAAAAAACCTGTTTCCTCTGAGTGCATTTTGACTCGGAGCGGAACTGACTGTTCCATAGTGTTTCCAAGGCTGCACTCTGTACAGAAACAAGCGGAGCAGCTGGTGGTTTCAAACCACGGATGTTCAGTTAGCAGGTGGGCGCTTAACTGCTGCACAACCATTACAGGGCTCTAACTGCCCAGAAATCTTTTTTGAAAAAAATCATTTTATTAGGAGCTCATACAACTCTTATCACAATCCATACATCCATCAATTATGTAAAGCACATTTATACATTCATTGCCCTCATCATTCTCAAAACATTCACTCTCCACTTAAGCCCTTGGTATCAGCTCCTCATTTTTCTTCCTCCCCCCCGAAATTATTTCTATAGCTCTTTAGATGCAGATATCGCCTATCTCCAGGCCTCACCTAAATGTTGCTTGTCTATGTTAAGACTATGGATATGCACTAATTGCAATTCTCTTACAAAACTGCAAGTGCCTTAAAAAGCCAAAGCCATGGTGATACATTTTTCTGCTTCCTACCCCCCAATGCCTTATGGGGTATATTGATAATAATGGGCCTTAAAAATGTACAAATGCCCATCAAAGAACAACAAAAAAATCATCATTTGTGCTCATCTCCCTGAAACGACCGCTGAAGACAAATGGGTGCATGAGCAAATGTGGCGAAGAAAGCTGATGGTGCCTGGCTATCAAAAGATATAGCGTCTGGGGTCTTAAAGACAAACAAGCGGGTATCTAGCTCAGAAGCAACAAAGCCCACATGGAAGAAGCATACCAGCCTGTGCAATCACAAGGTGTCAAGGGATCAGGTATCAGGCATCATAAGAACAAAAAATTTTACCATAGTGAATGAGCGGGGGAGTGCGGAGTAGAGACCCAAAGCCCATTTGTAGGTCACTAGACAATCCCTTACAGAAGGGTCTTGGGGAGGAGACGAGACAGGGTGAAGTATAGCAACGATGGAACATACAACTTTCCTCTAGTTCCTAAATGCTCCCCCCTGACCCCCCCACTGTCATGATCCGAATCCTACCTTGCAAGTCTGACTAGATCAGAGGATGTACGCTGGTAGAGAGAGGAACTGGAAACACAGGGAAAACAGGGCAGATGATCCCTTCAGGACCAGTGGTGTGAGTGGCGATAGTGGGAGGGTAGAGGGAGGGTGGGGTGGAAAGTGGGAACCGATTAAAAGGATCTACATGTGACCTCCTCCCTGGGGGACGGACAACAGAAAAGTGGGTGAAGGGAGACGTCGGACAGGGCAAGATATGACAATAATTTATAAATTATCAAGGGTTCATGAGGGGAGGGAAGGGAAAAAATGAGGATCTGATGCCAGGGGCTTGGGTGGAGAGTAAATGTTTTGAGAATGATGAGGGCAACGAATGTACAAATGTGCTCTATATAATTGATGTATGTATGGATTGTGATAAGAGTTGTATGAGCTCCTAATAAAATGATTTTTAAAAAATGTACAAATGCCAAAGAAGATATACAGCTGGCCAATAAGCAAATGAAAAGATGTTCATCATTAGTTATTAGGGAAATGTAAATCAAAACCACAATGAACAAAAAAAGAACTAAACCTGTATCTCTCATGAACATAAATGCAAAAAACGTCAGAACTTCTCCATAGTATTTCTGAAACTCTCCTGTAAGTCTACAATTTTATCAGTTTTTTAAAAGCCACTTTCCATCCTCTCGGATGCTGTAATGAGAAGACAGATAATGATTAGTACTGATGAGGAGGCGGAGCACCTGGGACCCTCAGGCACTGCTGATGGGAATGGAAATGGTGCCGTTGCTTTGAGAAACAGTGTGGCAGCTCCTCATGACTCAGCAGTTCTGCTCCTAAAGACATATGCAAGAAAATTGAAAGCCTAAGTCCACACAGAAACCTAACCGAGAATGGACAAAGCTGCATGCAGATGTAGAAAAAAGGAGAAACTGCTCAAATGTCTACCGAGTGATGAATGAGCAAATAAAATATATGCCCATGTGATGCAATACTATTCAGTCATAAAAAGGGATGAAGTACTGATACATTCCAAAATATTACAACAAATAAAGGAACATCCTCACAACAGTCCCCATTTATATAAAATGCCCAAAATAGGAATGAGCCCTGGGGGCCCTCAACCACTAACCAAGAGGTCCACAGTTTGAACGCACCAGCTACTTGTGCCAGGGAGTCGTGGCCGCCTGCTGCCCTAACAATGCCTGCCCTGGGAAGCCCTGTGGGGCAGTTCCGCTCTGTCCCATGGGCTGCTCGGTTAGAATCTACCTGATGGCTATGAGGCTGACTTGGTTTTACTCGGAATATACAAATCCATAAAGAGAAAAAGCAGATTAGTTATCAAAGTCGGAGAAAGGGGAATGGGAATGGCTGGTAACGGGTCCCAAGGTTTCTTTTTTGGGGGTCATAAAATATTCTGGAATTAGACAGGGGTAATAGTTGTACTACTTTGTAAGCAGAGGCAGCTCCCAAGTGAAAATACAGTCAAGTTACAATGCACTACACTTACACCTATCTCTGTCTTTCGTTTTTTTTCACCGTGTCCTTAGCAATATGCACTACGTACCATGGTGTGGTGTATAGTCTGCGGACGCTATCATTCTCATGCCAACCCGAAGGCAAACACAGATCAGGTTTACAGATACAGAGGGCTAAAGGTAATAATAATAACTATTTGTAAAAAAGGCATGTGACATGTCAGAACCAACTTACAACAAAGTACCAACACCATTTTCCACAAACAGCTCACCAAGGTAAATAAAATGCACACACAGAAACAGGTGGAAAGAATGCAATTGTGTTAAAAAGTTCGAGCACTGTGCATGTCTCATGACATTTCTAGAAGAGAATTTTGGTCTCATTTACCCTCACTCAATACTCTAAAAATCTTACTTTTATTCATATTTTTCTAATAGAAGTATAAATCATGGTTAAGAAATCATGGATCAAGTTTTGTAATAAAGAAGCAAAACCAGAGAAACTCCAAAAAAGGAGGTTCAAAAGGGTTATAGAAAAATAGGATTGAATTTTTCCACAAACTTTTGAAGCCCCCTTATATACACACAGAGGGAGATATTTATCTCAAGTAAATGGCTCATGTGGCTGTAGAAGTTGACAAGTCCCAAGTCCATAAGTAGATGCTAAGACTGGAGGCACCTCCTGACTCACACAGCTGCAAGGTCTGATGGAGCCAAGTTGGCCAGGTTAGATGGTAGGTTGCTGTGTCAAGTTCCAAGAACCAAAGGTAAGATTATGAGATTAAGAGCAAAATTCTAGAGCTTTGTCAGAATGTCCGTATATACTCTATGCAGGACAAGACACCCCCAAGGAAACTTTCCTTCAACTGACTGGCTGCTCAGAGCAGATCTGACTCTAACCCAGTGGTTCTCAACCTTCATGACCCCCAACCATACAATTATTTTCATTGCTACTTCATAATTGCAGTTTTACTACTGTTATGAATTGGGCGACCCCTGTGAAAGAAAGGGCCACCCAAAGAGGTCACCACCCACAAGTTGACAACTGCTGTTCTAACCGATCTCATCATGGATGATGACTAATGTCAGAACTGCCAAACCACCTAGAATCACGGCTCAGCCAAAAAGACAGACAACCTTAGCCACCACACCAAGTAATTGGAAAATACAGAACGGAAACTGTGTTTGCTCGGAAGCACTTCACAGCCAGGTCTGAGAGCGCTAGCATTCCTTAGAGCACATACTCCTGAAGTATGCTGTTCCAGAAAGTAGGGCGAGAACCAGGTGAAAAGCTGGTCTCACAGCAGGTGGGGCTCTTGCCTGCATGCACCCCTGTTCTAAGGTGCCAGCCCCAAGTAAAGTCATACAGCAGCAGGATAGTTGGGTGCAGGTACACATTATCCTGCAGGCCCCAGGTGACCAGTGAAATTCATTTTGTCCAAGCAGGGATGCATGCGCCTCTGCACCCAGGCTCGCACATCCATTCTGTGGTGTCTGCACAGCTGGAAGAGTCCAATGGCCTGAGTGCAGCAGCTGGCCAGCTGCAGGGCGGGGTAGAGTGGGGTGGTCACAGTGTACCAGCTTCGCCCTCCTGAGTCTCCTCTAACGCCTGAGATGTACAGATCTGTACACTTCCTAGGCTGGAGCTGGTTGCCCTGGTGAGAGCCGATTCTGGGACAGAAAAAGGGATTTCTTCCTGCACTGGAGAGCAAGTGGTGTGCAGGGCAGGGAAGGAATCCTGCTGGGAGAGGAGCTGCTTGAGAAACTCAAGGGTGAGCTGGTGAGGGTCTGCTGCTGGGAACCAAAGCTCTGGGTCAACAGTACAAGGCCGCATTAACTCCAAGGGACAGAATAAACTCACCCAAACCCTGAAATCAGAGCCATCACGATAGAAAAGATTATGGGTATGGTGCATTTTGGAACTAACATGCAGAGGATACACAGCATGCAAAGACACATGATATGTGCACTCTGTGTAAAATATGGCAGCTGTCATAACAGAACCCTGCTGCAAGTCAGGGACTATGTGTATACTAAAACCCACTGAACTGTATTAACTTAAAAGGGTACACTTTATGGTATGTGAATTATAGCTTGAATGAATGCTTTTTCAATCAGGGTTTGCTTGTCCTCCAAGAGGTGGGGAGCACCGTGAGCCTGGAGTTGCCTGGTGGATGCTGTCCAACAGAGAACGGAAGGAGGGGACCTAAACCCTAGACGGGAAAGAAGGTTACAGACAAAAGTGCCTTACATCAGCGGTTCTCAACCTGTGGGTTGTGACCCCTTTCGGGGTTGAAAGACCCTTTTACAGGGGTCACCTAAGACTATCGGAAAACACATATTTCTGATGGTCTTAAGAACTGAGACACCGCTCCTGTCTCTAGGTGCGTCCGCCCACATGCAGACATGCCCACATGAGTACCCCGCATGAAGATTGCTATCCATCCTACACCATGCTTCAAGACAAAATTTCATTCCTTTGTAAATAGATATAAATATTTCACGATATATAATTACATATTGTTTTGGTGATTAAGCACTGTGCTTTAATTATGTTCAATTTGTAACAATGTAAATACATCCTGCCTATCAGATATTTATATTATGATTCATAACAATAGCAAAATTACAGGTATGAAGTAGCAATGAAAACAATTTTATGGTTGGGGGTCACCACAACATGAGGAACTGTATTAAAGGGTCCCGGCACTAGGAAGGTTGAGAACCACCATCCTAACTCCTGTCTGGCTCGGGCAGAAGCTGTGACTGAGCCCAGATCTGCCAGCCTGGGAAGATCCTCCCTGCCTGGCTGGACTTTGAGCCCCTGGGAATTCCAAGGGCCTCCCGCAATTGTTTGTGCTTTGTATCCTGTCTCTGTTGACTGTCCACCTGCAAAGGCTGATCACATGCACACACACAGCCCAGGAGGCCTGGTGCTATCCCCCAAACAATAGGGCATTGAGATGGAAGCTTCAGCTCAGGCTCACAGAGATTCTTATGCAGCCTTCCTGGCCTCCCACCACATGAATGACTGATCCTGAAGATCAGTCAGCTAGCTTAGCTGCTTCCCAGGGTTGTGTCCTCCTGCTGAGGAGCAGGAAGAGAATAAACAGGCTTTCAATCAACCAATCAATCAAGTAGCCTGGCCTTATCTGTACTGTGTGCCTTTTGGTTGCCCAGTCAGTCTGTGTGACTAGTTATGCTAAGTAAAGGCCAGAGGAGGTACCATGTACCTTACTTACTGTGCCGGGGTTGTAGCCCAGGTGAGGAGACACATACTTGAAGTGATTGAAAGAAAAGACCAGGGAGGGAATAATTAAACGTGACGCCATATAGCTCCAATTTTAAGACCTATGGGGATTCCTCTAAGATCAGTGTGAGTCAGAATCAGCAGTCAATTGCACTGAGAAAAGCATGTATCTGGATTTATGGAGACCTTGGTTTAAATTGCTAAATCTGCCAGAAACTAGAGCTTTTTTAGCTGGACAATGGACATAATACAACCTGTTCTGAAATAAGGTGACAAGGAAGGGTACTAGGTGGGCAAGTCAAAAGTACTTTTAAAAACAAAATCATAGAAACCTTTATTGCAGAAAAATCTCACAATGTGAAGTTATTGTTTCTCAACACATGCTCCACCGTGGTCAATACGCGCCTGAAGGCGGTATTTCCGTCTCTCTAACCCACCCCTGGAGAAGTCTGTGCACTTTGATGGACACCCTGTCAAAATGGCAGTGTGGGCGTCCTCCTGAGACTCACTGTTCTTGGGGAACGGAAAGAAGGCTGAACGTGCAAGATCAGAGCTGCACGGTGGACAGGGTAAGCTTCCCGAATGAAATTCTCTCAGGACAGCCCCTGCTCCCCTCACAGAATGGGTAGGTGCGTTGATGCGATGGAAGCAATCCCTCAGGCCAATGTTCCTGACCTTGTCCTCACCGGCGCAGCTTTCATTTCCCTTAAAACTTCTTCTCAATGAACCCTCACGCTGGCCCTGGCTCCTCTGAGAAAGTCCATTAAGATGAGTCCTGTGGGGTCCACAAGTCACCACAACGGTCTGAGCTGACCTCTCGGCCCCCTTGAACCTTTCACTTGAAGATCCCAAACACTACGGAGGGAGGTGTATTACTGAGCGAGCCTGTCTACAGCCATTCACTGATTGCACAGAAGTGTTTTGAGGAGGAAAAGCACACAGATATGAACTAGAACCCTGGTAGCAGCAATTGTCCGTCTACCCTGGTACCCACAAACAATGAGCGTTCTGCCTCACACAGTGGCTATCTCATACCCGGCAGCTTTTATTGCTAGTCTGGGTGTGCACACTGGCGAGAAAGAGAGGGCTTGCGGTGGGTGATGAAGCATGACCAGGCCCTGGCGAGACAGCTGGACAGAAGTGGAAGCCCGTGCGAGCCCAGGAAAGAGGAAGGTAGGCTTCAAGTCTGACCAGGATGGGGTGTTCAAGGGAAAGAGGGCACGGCCCACTGGGCTGGTGGGCATGGGGAAGGGGCGGCCAGTGAGGCGCAGAGCGGAGAGGAAGGCAGCTGAGGTCTCGGTTTGACAGCTTTTCCTGAAGAGAGGTGGACAGAAAGATCTCCCCTTTAGTTAAAAATGGTCCCCAGAGCACAAAAGATGCGAAGAGAAACACCAGCCTGGGAAAACCTCTCATTTGCAGCCTCCTGGCTTCCCCATCTGTAAAATGAAAGGCTGGGCTGCCTCTCAAGCAGGCGATTTTCATGAAATTCCTTGAGCTCCCCAAACTCCTGCTTCATCGTCTAGGAAATGGGGATAGAGTACTTGGCAGAGTAGTTGTGAAGAGGAGTTCCCGATTAAAGCCTCACACAAAAAGACATTAATAAGCACTAGCTGTTACTGAAACAGAAAACCCCGAATATCTAGGTCAAATAAATGAGTAAATGTCATAAAACTAAAACACGGTAGGCTGTAATGATGACAAACATTTACCTCTAACTTTTGTAAAACACTTTCAACAGTATCCCGCATTTGCTGAATATTTACATGAACTGCAACAACTTAGCAGTGGTTTGCCACCTCCAAACTCACAGAATTGGGGGGGGGGTTGGACAATTAAGTGCTTAACCGGGGAGTGTGCAGTGCCCAGAGCCCTGGGAAGGGTCACAGAAATGTTTCCTGGAAGGTGTGACACTGATGACACAAAGGATGAGTGATTTTCCAGACGAAGGTCCATCTGTCTAGAACGCTCACAGGTTCTGAGAAGGGGGTCACACAGGTATCATCCAGGCTGCTGAGAGATTTCAGGGTCTAGCCCAAGGACACCCAACCAGTGGGGTCAACATGAGGCTCAAACCAGGGCTCTCTCCCCTGCTCCCCAAACCAACCCCACTTTGGGAGGCTTCGTTCTCTGCTCGCTCAAGGGCTTGGATGCTAGGCTTCTGGTTGGTTGCTTCTTTGACTCACTAGCCCATGACGTTCAGGCAAAGCTGCCAACCCAACCTTCCCCAGGGTATAAGCAGATGTGTTCCATCACCGAGAACAAGCAGGCGGGGACGCGGCAGGTTACACACTTCAGAAAAGTGGACAAACCCTGGGCCACTCTGCAGAACTGTCGGATGTTTGTGTGCGCTCAGGACCCTTCCAGAGGGACTCCTCTTTCTCTGCAGAGCTCTATCCTTGGGAATTGTGTTTGAAAGTGTGAAAGAAAAGCTCCTTTAGGAAGATTTAGTTACTAGGCACAGAAAAGAAGGCTCTTATAGCAGACCTATTAAAGGTCATGTAGCTAGTTAGTTGGTGACTACTATCAGAAGTCAAACCCAGGTCTTCTAATTCTAAAAACCCTGCACTGCTCCTGTAACTATGTACCTTCCAACATCCTAGCTAGCGCCCACACACAAACCTGACCGTGATGCTAGAGAGCTCTCACTACGAACATCAAATGACCAAGGCCAGAGCCCTGTGAGGTCTTGCTCTGTGGTCTAGGGTAGAGCTTCTGCTCCAATCTGCTGCGCGCGGCAAACACATTCACCTATTTCCTGGTTCAGAGAGCGGGATGTTTTGGTTGCTCCGATGCCATCATTAATATCTTCCCATCCAGCCGAAATGATGCAACAATCAATAAACAGACAGCCTCGCGGAGGCCTCGAGACAGCCAAATGTATTTACCAGCCAGGGTTTTTGTTAATTAGATAAAATCCTCAGATCGATGTGCAAGACATTTACCTATGCTGTAGCTAAACACATTCTGGACACCTCAATCCTGGCACCTGGACAGCAAGTGCCTTAAGCACCAAGCTGGGGCATCCAGGGACAAGATCCAAACCAAGCCAGGAGCAAAGCTAGAATAAATGTGTCTGTCCCTGAACAAAAGCCAACCCTTCCTTCTTGCCTGAACTGCATGCCAAATCATGATTTTTCCAAAACCATCGAGAAAACCCACCTCAAGCTGGGATTTGGTCCTTTCTTTTCTAAAACTATCAAACCAGGAATATCAAAACAGGACATCATAACAGTCTCTGAACTATGGAGATACTTTTTGAGGGCAGCTGGGGAGAGACAGAAACCCGCTCAACTTCTTAGTGGGCATTACCACGCAAATACCCCACCAGCATGCTCAAAACTGAACTTAATCATTTTTCTCCCCAGGCCAGTCCCCTTCCAGGATCCTCATCTTAGTGAATGGCAATAGCCATCTACATAGCAAATCAAGCCAGACACCTGAAATTCATTCCTAACACCTTCCCCCAATCAACTACACCCAATCCCACCCACTCAGCATGCACTGATCCTCTGTGTGGCAGGCTGGCACCAGACCAGACTGCTTCCTTCTGTTGTCACAGGGTCACTGAGTCAAAACTGACTCGACTGCACCTAGCAGTGTCTCAGGTACTGGGGAGGGAGGCACTCATACTGTTCTAACCTCCACAACCGGCTAGTTGACTTCCTCAGTCTCAGTCACCAAATACCACCATCCTCCATTGCCTGCAATCCCAGTCCCTTCCCAGCCAGTCTCCCAGCATCCAGCGCACTCTCCATCTGTTCTCCCCTGAGAAACCACTGATCCTTTAGACAGATCTCGATCACGTCTAGCTCTGTCACATGTAAACAGACTTCCTTAGGGTCCTCCAAGGGTTGCCCACTGCCCTTCAAACGAAATTTTAAAGAGGCCAACATGGCCTTTGGATCCAATGTGGCATAATCCCAGTTTAACTCTCCCGAGTTCACTTCAAGTCCCTCTCCTACTCTCTGTTCCTGGGTTTCTCCACTTGTCTTGACCCCAGGCCTTCCACCTCTGCTTCCTTTATCTGGGATTTCCGTCAAGTTCAGTTGAAGCCCATTTAGTGAGAGGCTTTCCCTTTCTGACCTTCCCCACTTTCTAGCCCCCGCGCCACATTCAAGCCTGGGTCCCCAGGGTCCTGTACTTCACTTTCTGAAAGCAGGTTGAGATTGGATTCACACCATATGCTTCACCCATGTGAAGGGTACAAGCCAGCAGTTGTCAGTGTAAAGTTGTGTAACCACAATTCATTTTAGAACATTTCGTGATCCCCTCCAACAAAACCCACTGGCAGCCCCTCCTTACTCGCTCACCCCACTCCAGCCCTAGGCAACCACTAACTGGTGCTGGCTCCACCGATCTGCCTGTTCTGTACATTTCATGTACATGCAATCCTATTGGATCTTCTGAGCGTGGCTTCTTGCGTTCGTGCACGGTTCATCCATGCTTTAGCATGCAAGCATCAGTCCTTCCCTTTTTCCAGCCTAATAATATCCCATTGCATGAATATGCCATATTGATCCAGTGGTCAGTCGATGAGCATTTGGGTTTTTCCCTCTTGGGGCTGGTAAGAGTACAACGATAAGCACTTATGTACAAGTCTGGGGGAAAGGGGTTTTAGTTCCCATGAGTGTATATATAGACCTCAGTCTGCTTTGACTGGGGCAGTGAGTTCCCATGGAGTGAGATTACTGATTAAGACGTAACTCGATGATCACCTTCGGAGCACTCTCAAACGGCTTTCTAGAGTGGATGCACCACTTTATAATCCCACTCGTCGTGTAAGGAGCCCTGGTGGGACTGTTGGGCGGCTGACTACAAGGCCAGTGGTTCAAACCGATCAGCCACTCCAAGGGTGAAAGATGAAGCTGTCTGCTCCCAATATAGACTTATGGGCTTAGAAACCCTATATAAGATGGCTGAGTTGGGGCTTACTAGTAGTGTATAAGAGTTCTAATTTCTCTGCAGCTGCACCAACACTTGCCGTTAGGTCTTTGTGCTTCTCCTTGTCCTAATGGACAGAAGTGGTATTTCACTGTAGGTTTGATTTGCATTTTCCTGATGACTAATGATGTTGAACATCTTTTCACATGCTTATTGGTCATTGGCTTATCTTTTTAGAGAAATATCTATTCCGAGTACTCACCTATTTCCTAATTGGGCTATTTATCTTTTTATTATTGAGTTATAAGAGATCTTTATTGAGTCTAGGTATCAGTCCCTTACCAGATATATGACCTGAAAACATTCTCTCCCTTTCTGTGGGCTGTCACTTTCCAAATGTTATTGTTTGTATTTCACATTTTTATCCTGAAGTCAGATGTATCTGCTTTCTTTCATTGCTGTGCTTTTGGTGTCCTATCCAAGAAGGCTCTGCCTAACAAGGGTCCCAAGGTCTATTCCTGCTTTAAGAGTGTGCAGGTTTAGCTCTTACATTTAGTCTATGGCTCATTTTGAGTTGACTTCGGTGTATAGTCTAAAGGCGGGGTGTAGTTCACTCTTTCGCATGGGGCCATTCCTATTTCCTGGAACCATTTGTTGACAAGGCTCCTGGGCTTCACTTTGAGGCACACACAGTGGCAATAATGGAGAGAGCCGGAACTCTGGGGGGCTGCTGTGCGTTTCTGCCGTTGACAAGGTGCAGTCTTACCACTTCTCGCACTATCAGTAGGATAGACTTGTAGGTTTCTAACAGATAGCTGCCTTACATAGGGTCTGGCTTTTCCAGGCCCTACTATAATTATAATTAACTCGTAATCTGGCTCCCAGTTCCACTGTAAGTACCTAGAGGTCAGGGGCTCGATCTACCTTGTTTATGACTGTATGTACAGCATCTGCACGCTTCCTAATAGTGCTCATAAATATTAGATGAATGCATTAATAACTTTACACATACTGTTAACTCCACGTACAGCTCTAGAGGCCACAGGTCTTATCATCTCCATGCTACTTAGGCTCATCCTTCCTCATCATGTTGCCTCCCATCCCTCCCCATATCCAACTCAGGGAACGTACAAGGGTACAGGCTGGGCAGACGGGTGACAAGTGGGCAGTCAATTAAGGCCTTCGACAGCCAGACTCCTACCTTCCTCTAGGACCTTTTGGTCTCAGATTGTGATGTGGCAATACCTACAGCAAGGTGTGCAATTCCATCCTCCCTTCCACACACACCAGGTGGTTCACTGCTGGGTGCCTCCATGCATGCTGTCCCCTTTGCCTGGAACGTCTTCTGCATCTCTTGGTTATATCCTTCTGCCGTTGTTAGACTTGGATCAGGTACCCCCACCTCCAGGAAGCTTTCCTTTCTCTAGGATGGTCGGGGTTCTCTGGGCTCCAGAAGATGCTGTACTCTCTTGTCTCAGAACAACACTAAGCACACTATGTTGCCACAGTCAGTCTTAGACGACTCCTTAATCAAGGGCAAGATTCATGCCTGGGTAGGTGTCCCTGTGCCATGTACAGGACCTGACATGCAGCCAACACGGCTGTGAGCTGACTCTGATGCATAGCAACCCCACGAACAGAAGTGCCCAGAGAATGTCCAAGGCCACAATCGGTACAGAGGCAGATTGGAGCAGCTGTTGAGTTTGAACTACCAACTTTTTGGTTAGCAGCTGAGCACTTAAACCACTGTGCCACCAGGGCTCAACATATGCTCTCAAATGTCAGTAAAATGAACAATGAATCTTGAGAGAAAGAGTCGACGCACTGAAGCACAAGATTTAGCACATCAAGCTTTCTTCATGAGCGTGTTTGAGCTGAGGGACAAGCAAGTTAAACTCGTAGGAGGCCTGGCTCCCTGGTGGGAGAAAGGAAATGGGGAGGTGTGCTGTCTTTCCCCCAAGTTCATTCTGAAGGAAATGTGATCTTTAATGGGACAACCGCAGCCTCACTTTTCTCAGGCCTGATTGCTCCGCTCACAGCTCGGCGGAGCCAGCACAGATGTGCCTGCAGCCTGCCCTGTGCCCTGCGTTTCGGATGACTGGTTCCTGAGTTCAGAAGGCAGGCTCAGGTTTGGAATGAGCGAAAGATCCAGGCCACCTGTTCAAATGTAGGCAAGTAGAATAGAGGCCCCAGAATGTGCAGAGCTAGAGCTGAGTGTTTTAAGTGCACGAGGTGTAAGTGCTTTTGCTCTGGAGGATGGGGAGAGATAAAAGGATGACCACCAGGGGCAAAAGGAGGAGGGTAGGGCAGAAAGAGAAGAGGCCCCATCCTGACTCTGACAGAGCCCATGGGCAGATGCAAGTCAGACTGAGGGCCACTTGCTGCAGGTTTGTTGAAAAGTCCCTGTATTCTAGGGGGAGAATAGGGAGCAGTGGGAACCAGGTCTTGCCCCTACCACAGAGAGTCAAGCCAAGAAACTTCTTAATACAAAGAGCAGAGGGTAGTAAGTGGAAACCCTGCCCTGTGCTGTTAGCCAGGCAGGACCAGCACACAGGGTTAGCCAGGAAGCAGGTCAACTGTGCCCGGAGCAGCTGGTTTGATCATCTCATACTCGGTCCTTGAGATGGTGAGCATCTCAAACCTAACTGGTTTTCCTGTTGAACTGACTGCCTTCAGCTTCTCTTCAAGAGTTCCTCTCCTGGTACAGCCTGGCCTTCTGAGACCACACTCAGACCCTCCCAGACCAGGAGGAGACTGCATTGACGGGGGGAGTTAAAGGCGGCTTCCTTCGTGAGCTGTGTCTGAAAGGCTGGCTGCACGGGAGCAGAGGGGAATAAGAGGGTGGCCTGGGGGCGGGGGTGGGGTGCCCAGACAGATGCAGGGTGTCCTTCCAGAGTAACACCTGCTCCCTGAGTAGAAGGGCACAAGTCGCCACTCCTTCGCTAGAACACTCCCAAGGCAGTCGGGGGGAAAGGAGGGGGGTCGTCCACGGCTGAGACACACCATGCAGGAGCTCCCAGAGAGGAGGGGGAGGTAAGGGGAAAGAACACCAGGCAGCCACATTTTCCAGGTGCTGCTCAGTAACCCAGATGTCAAGTTTTCAAAAACTCACTGAGAATGAAGGGGCTCTGACCTGTTGCAGCAGGTCTGCTGGGCAGAGCTAAGGGTCAGGGCACACTGAGGAAGAAATAATGAAGTAAGAGTAGCATGAGGCGCCTGTCAGTTACCTAGGGAGTAGAAAGGCTACTAAAATAGTCTCTGCACAGATCTGCCTTCTGTCCTTTCCCATTCTGTCCATCCTTCCCTCGTCTGAAACAATGCTTGAACAGTGTCACTTTCCTGTCCCAAACCTCCTCATCTCCCACTATTCAGTGGACAGAAATGCAACCCCACCCCCTGCTCTAGTCATAGTACATGGTCCCCAGGCCTGGTGGCTGGCCAGCACCCCACATCTGACTCCCTCAGGGGGGTAAAAAGGGGGTGTCTGAGGCACCCTAGCCAGAGGAGATGGGACAAGACAAACAGCAGGCCGGAAGATTGGTCCGAAAGGCCCCTACAAACGTGATCCACACAGACAAGAGTGTTTCTTCGGGACGATTCATGTCTGTCTGTCTCTCAAACATAGTTGAATTGCTCTCTGTAGAGGTGGGCAGATCTAGGTGAAAAGCAAACTTAAAAGAGCTCCAATAACCCGTGCTTGGGGCTGAACAGACAGGGCGAACAGCCTCCTGTGGGCAACAGAAAGGTAGGCTCACGGCTGCGCCGTTGCTCCACAGGCCCAGGCAGGACCTGCCGGGCAGCCCAGCCAGTCCTGCTGCACTGCGGCCGAGTGAGGCTGGCTCTTCTGTGTCTGGGGGAGTGAAGGCGCCTCACAGCCAGTTATGGATGGCTCTTATAACGGCAAGCTGACATCTGTGCTTGGTTTCTAAGATGCATCATCACATGTTTATTAAACTATTGCTCCATCATATTTATTTGGCTACGAAAGAACTCCCAGCTCATACTTTCAAAAGTGGTTTATTAAAAACTAGGCCTTGAACATTAATACTCAAAAGCACCCTTGAGAATCAATAATAATGCTGCAGATAAAATGAAAAGGAATCAAAGCAGTAAGTCTTGGAGGGGCCGTGGCTGCCTTTCAATACCTTCTGCATGTTGAGCAGTGAGCGGGGAGGAGCACTGGCGCACACTGCCACCCGAACATCTGACTTCCTGCCTCAAACATGGGCATGGGGGTGGGAGGGGAGGAGAGCTCAATGGGGGCCATCAGTTTCGTCCAGAAGAAAGTCTCTGCCCCTAACCCCCAGCCCCACATGCAGGCCCTCTGGTGGCCTAGCTGAGCAGCCATGCTGCTAACGGGCTGAGCCTGAGTTTTGTCCTTCACTGGCCAAAGAATAAGCCTCCAATCCAACCTGTCAGAGGCTAGCAGGGAGGCTGAGGAGTCTGTCCCTAGGCAGGGCATCAGCACCTGCACCCCAGCCCCCACTGCAGGCGGGACTTTATAGCCCCAAAGACTCTCTCATAGAAAGATCTCTTCCGGCTCCCTCCTAAATCCCCATGCTGCTCCCTGGGAGGCTGCTCCCTTGTTCAGGAAGCAACCAGTGGCACATGGCAGAGGGAAAATGCACAGAAGGACCCACGGCTGGGGGGAGGGGGGGTGGGACATCAAACCACACCCCAGGAAGAAGGACAAAATGGCGGGAGAATGGAGGGATATTTGGGGTTAAAATAAAGGAGACACAAACACTAACCCATTCATGGGACCAGGAGGCCCAATCCTTGGTGACCAGAGAGAAGTCCCAGAGCAGTTGGAGGAAGCGGCCCACCCCTCACCTGGCTATGAACGAGGAGGAGGGTGGGCTTTGACACTCACCTTCTGACTTCTTGGACATTGTTGGCTCGAGCAGCTTCCACCAGGGCGGCATCTGGAGAGAGAGGGGCACTGGTCAGAGCCCTAGTCACAAGCTACGCCTCAAGACGGCTCGGTAAGAAGACAGAGCAGAGGCACTTCACAAACATTGGCTTTAGCAAGGGGCACAATGCCAAGGTACATGAAGAGAAAGCTCATCACTCCTTCCTCACCTGGCACCCACTGTTACCAATTTGTTTGGCCACACCCTCCTACCTAGAGAACCCAAATACCAGGTGATGCTGTGAAGATAAACATCTGGCCTCTTCGTAGATGCCCTGGTGGCGTAGTGGTTATGGCTGGACTGCGATCCACAAAGTCTGCAGTTCAAAACCACAGCTGCTCCAAGGGGCAGGGATGGGGCTTTCTATTCCTGTCAGCAGTTAAGGCTCTGAAGCTCAGACAGTCAATTCTACCCTGTCCGGCAGGGTCACTAGGAGTCGGCATTGACGCTACCGTGGTTCTGTAGGAGCCCAGGGGCCCAGTGGGCTAGTCGGGAGCAAGAAGAAACTGCCTGCTCCTGTTGAGACAGACAGTCTCGGAAAGCCCATGGAACAGTTCCAGTGCCCTGCAAGGTCTCCAAGAGTCGGAACGGAGTCAAGGAGGGGGATTTCTTCCAAAGTTAGAAAGCTCTGTAGAAGTATAATACATTTAATGTTATCGCCATTATTAACGATCTCTCGACATTGCCCTACTTCATCCCAATTCCAGTTGCTCGACCCAATTCCCCATCTCGATTTCGCAGGTCACAAACCTAGAGGAAGGGGCAAAACGAGGTGCAGGCAGGGCGGGAGCCCCTTGGAGTGATCCCCTCAACTAAAGTCAAGGCGTCTGGCTCCAAGTCCTCTGCGTGTGATTGCCACAGTCCCTGTCCCTTTCAGCATCCGACCCCTCGCTTCCTTGCCCCCCCTGGCCCCCTGCCAGCCTCACTTGGCTGCCACAGAAATGAAATGACAATTGAAAAAATTTTGCAAACTCTTTGATGCCTAAGCAAGACAGTGCCAGAGCAGTGCAGACATGGCAGGCCTAGCAGAGGGGCAATGCAGAGCACTGGGCTGCTAACTGGATGGTCGTGGAAAAAGACAAGGCAGTTGGCTTCCTTCCGTGAAGACGCACAGCCTTGGAAACCTGGGAGAGCCGGCTGTGGGCTTGATTGGGTTTTTAAACCAGGCCCAGTCTGGGCTGCCTACAGCCTGTTGGCACCACCTTGTGGCACAAACAAAACAACACAAATCCTGCCTGAGGAGAAGAAAGCACCAATCCAACAGCGGAGGCTCATTTTTTTTCCCCCACACAGCCCAACAAGTGCTCTGGGAGCCCTGGTGTGACGCCTGGCCCCAAGGTACATGTCGGGCACTGAAAAGAATCATCCCCAGCCCTACTGCAGGGAGTCTGCCAGGGCACCCAGTGTAACAAGAGGTGGCAGAGGAGCGGTGCAGAAAAAGCAGGATCTAGAGGCAGGCCAAGGTGGGCTCCAGGTCCAGCTCTGCTGCCTACCTCTCTGAGTTGGCCCTATAGTTCAGATGAGGAGATCCAGAGCCAGACCTTGCTGGTTGCCTTCCCCAATGGTTCTCCAAAAATACACCCAGGCCTACTCCGCAGCCCCAGCTGGAAGGGGAACAGCCCTCTCCGAGACCCCTGTATCTGCTCCCTGTTCTCGCTGCATGATCAGATTGGGAGAGGAATGAATTGAAAACCGGGGGTTCCTAGCTCCTAAACATACAATATCTACTGCACTGAGGGTCTCAGCTCACAACTCCAAGTCAGGAGACAGGGCAGCCGGCGGGTCAGAAGGGGCTCAGGTCCCAGGGGTGGAACTGGATGGGGCCATAATTTTGGTAATATTGATTTCCTTGCTGCGGTTCACACACACTATCTCAGTGTCACAAAGTGTGGTCTGGAATCCCCAGGAGCATTTAGAGCAAGATCGTAGTATACAGGTTCTATGGAAGTCATGGCCCCAACCTCTAGGCCATAGTTCTCACCCTGATGCACAGTGAACTCACCAATGGTATTCGGAAAGCAGGCTGATGTTTAAGCCCTATACAGATCAACTACATCAGAAACTGGGGTGTGGGTGTTTACGACCAAAGCATCAGTAATGCTTGATAAGCTCTCCAAGTGATTCCAAGCAAAGTTAAGAGCGCACACCAAATAACAAGAAGTGAAAGACATCCTTCTCTTACAAAGTTAAGGTTCTCAGAATCCTACCCTGTGCCATCTTCTACCTGGCATGGGTATAGTGTCTTCAGGATCAACCTCCTGTGGTCTCGGAACTTCCCTCATTCAAACACTGGCCTCGGGACATTGACTGGATCATTAACCTTCCATGGTCTCTACCGCCTACAGGAGAAATCCCAAGCACTCCAACCATTCTGCCTGGCATCCAGGCCCCGCTCCATCTGCTCTCATCTAATTCCAAAGGCCTCCCTCCTGTCCACCAACCAGGCTGCCATACTGCTAGGCGCTGCACACACCATGCTGGCCTGAGACCCCTCCTTTGTGCAGGAAGGCTGCCTAAAATACAAATCCAACCCAAGGCACATTTGCTGAGTACCTACTAAGTGCAATGTACTGTGGTGAACGGTGTGTTGGTATTGGGAAGGGAAGTGGTACCAACCTGAAAAGAAAAAAGATGCATTTCCTGCTCTCAGTGGGCCTCCCTTTTTCATCTTTTCCTTATTTTTCAGGACTAAAGTGAAAATTTCCTATCCCGCCAAGGTCTCTAATCTTTCAGGAAGGATTTCCTGGTCCTGCTAGTTCTCTGAACCCCCAACAACACATAATCCCATTCACCAGACCTCAAGCCCTGACTGCCTGCCCTCACCCATTGTGTCTTAAGTTAGAAGTTCCCATAATACCTTGCCCAAATTCGACACGGAGAAGGTATCCCCTTTCCCCGGAACCCCACTCCCCGCCCAGAGGTGCAAATTATAGAATCATAGTATATCTAAGTTAGAACACTTAAGAGCCTCTAGGTCACCATCCTCATCTTGTAGACGAGGAAACTGGGGGCCAATGAGGAGGAGCAAGAATCTGGTCACAATGGGAATTCAGAGGCAGAACTCAAACAAGACCCCAGGTGTTGTGATCCCAGGCCACTGCCCCTCCTGACAGTTGGCCACAGCCCAAGGAATAAACAAATATAGGCCCAGCAGTCCCCACAGCATGAATTTTATGCATGTCAGGCCTCCGTCTTCCCCTATAAGGTACAACCGAGTGACTCTCTGCCTGCTCTCCTAGGTCTGTCCCATGACGTGGCTGGGACACTAATCTGGTTCAGCCAGTTCATGTGGTTGCTTGGGTCTCTACAGATTATCCCACTATGGCAAGATCTGGAGAACTGGCACAGCAAAGCCTTGGAGCGAGCTGAGCAGCACCCTTTCCCACTAAGCATACTGGGGGAGAAACCTTCACTGTGTGGAAACGGAAGCCAAAATGGTAGGGAGTGTCCGCCCGAAGTGACCAAAGGCAAAGCTGGCACTGAAACCAAGTCTCTGAGGTCACATCCCATTTAAACGCGTCTCTGAACCACCTGGCGGTTGCCCTGAAGGCATCCTGCGGTTCACCGGGCACCTCTTTAAACAGGAATTGGATCAGGAGGCCTATTAACACATAAAAAAGTCATACTCTAATATTAGATGTTTCAGTTCAATGCCTCGCTGGAGGGGTGGGCAAAACCACGTCCAGAGGGGAAGCTGATCTCTGGGAGACTATGCGACTCAAAGGCAGGGAGCCTTCACTGCAACAGCCTCCCCCCTGTGATCAGACGCTATCTGAGTCTCTCCAGGACTGAGGCTTTCTGGGTCTAAGTCTGTAAGCATCTCCCATCCTGCAAAGGTGCGTTGTCAGGACACTCCTCCCGCCTCGACCTCTCTCCAGCCCAGGGAGTTCCCATAATCACCATTGTTGGATGGGTTCTTGCTGTAGCAATGAACCACCAGCGCCGTGGCCAGGGCCCACACGCCCAGTCCAGCTCTGTTGGGGACCCCGCTCCAGCCGTCTTGTCCAGGGAGTATTTCTTCGGGGTTAGGAAGGCGTCCCCACGTGGTGGCCGCAAAGTACTGGGGGGCCACACGTCCTTCCCGGCGCCCCCCAGCGGCCGCCCCTCGTCCCGCGAGCAAGGCCGGCACTGTCCCGGGGCGCCCCCCGGCGGCTGCCCTCAGCCATGGCAGCTCCCCGGGGCCCCCGGTAGTTACGCTCCGGCCGGAGGCGCCTCCCTGGCTCCGGAGCGATGGAGACCGAAGTAGGCGGATGGAGAGCTGCGGCGCCAGCGCTGTCCTCCTCAATGCCAGGGACCCCAGCATCGTGACAGCTGCGGCTTCTACAAGCCCCTGGTGCCGGCCCCTGTGCTGGCCACGTCCAACATGGCTGCCGCAGCGCGTTCGAAGACGCCGCGAACGCGGTGAGGCGCGCACTGCCTCACGGGAGTGGTAGTCCAGAACCTTAGAACGCTCCGTCGCTACGGAACAAAGAAACGACATTTCCCAGAAGACTGAAACTTACGTCACAATGACTGCCGACTTGTCGGATCCCGGGGCATGTTGGGAAGTGAAGTTCTGGTGGGAGTATATGGGCGGGGCAGGAAGGGAACTACCTCGGGGGGGCGTGGCTATTGGTTACTACTCGGCCAGGGGCGCCGCCTTGCGTTTAAATATTAGAATCTCAGAGTCACTTTTGGTTAGAATGCACGTGACGTAGTTTCTGGCTCAAGCTGTAACATTTAGAAGGGACCTGTTGTGAAGCATAGACTTTTTTTTTTTTTGTAAAGTAATTTTCTTTTCTGCGTGATACAGGGCTTCAGAAAGGAAATGTACAGGGAAACCGATGCTTTTGAAGTAGGAATTCCTTCCCCCCTCCCCCCCCTACAGAGATCTCCACTTCCAGGTGTTAATTCAAGAAACGAAAGTGTATAATCATAGCAACTTTATTAGAAACAACCGAAATGTCTAAGAGTGGATGAGTGAATAAACAAATTGTGGTAGATCCTCACTTAAAAAAAAGAAAAAGGTGTTGTTGTCAAGTTGATTGCAACTCAGGGCAAACCTGTGTGAGGGAGAACAGCTCCACAGGGAGCCTTGGATATGACGTTTATGGAAGCAGACCTCACCATCAATTCTGATTCATAGCAGCCACCTTTCTCTGAGAAAGGCTGGTGGATTTGAACTGCTGACCTTGAGGTTAGCAGCCCTATGCATAACCACTACACTAGGAGGGCTCCTGGAATCAGGTCTCCAACCCATACTTCCATGGTGCTGCTGGGGGTGGGGGAATCAAAAGGCCAGCCTTGAGGTTAACAGTCAGGAACAAACTGCAGAGCCCTGAAGGATATCGTACTAACCACACCAAACCCAATTCACACAGACAGGGTTCACAGAGGACGTTTCTCACTGAGGAGACAGCCTCTTTCTCCCACAGTGGCTGGTGAGTGTGTTACTGACCTCAAGGTTAGCGGCTCCACGCTTAACCACAGTGCCTCGTGTGACTCAGCAATGAAAAGACACGAACTAAGGAGCCCTGGTGGCATATTGGACTGCTAACCCCAAGGCCAGCAGTTTGAATCCACTGGTCACTCTGAAGGAGAAAAACGAGGCTTTACTGCTCCCTGAAGTATTTACAGGCTCAGAAACTCAAAAGGGCAGTTCTACTCTGGCCTGTAGGATCTCTGTGGGTTGGAATCGACTGCAAGGTAATGAGTTATTGATATATGCAACTATGTGGAGGAATCTCAAAGTAATTTTGCTAAGTGAAAGAAGCTAAACCTTTTTGTAAAAGACTGCACACTGTACACAATTCTAGAAAACAAAACCCAATCTATACTAGCACAAAGCAGGCCGGTGGCTTCCTTGAGAGTGGAGATCAGGGAGTAATTGCAAAGAGGCACAAGAAAAGTTTTGGGGGTTGGTAGATGTATGCATTGTCTTGATTGTAATGATTCTCTTTAAAAAAAATCATTTCATTGGGGCCTCATACAGCTCTTATCACAATCCATACATCCATCCATTGTGTCAAGCACATTTGTACATTTGTTGCCATCATCATTTTAAAAACAATTTCTTTCTACTTGAGCCCTTAATATCAGCGCCTCATTTTCTCCCCTCCTTCTCCCCTCCCTTCCTCACAAACTCATGATAATTTATTTAAAAAACAACTTCATGTTTTACACTGACCAATGTCTCCCTTTACTCACTTTTCTGTTGTCTGTCTCCCGGGGAGGGAGTTATGTGTAGATCATTGTGATCAGTTCCCCGTTTCTCTTCCCACCTTCCCCTTCTCCTCCTGGTATTGCTAATGTCATTATTGGTCCTGAAGGGTTTATCTGTCCTGGATTCTCTGTGTTTCCAGCTCCTATCTGTACCCGTGTGCATACTCTGGTCTAGCTGGATTTGTAAGGTAGAGTTGGGGTCATGATAGTGGGTTGGGGGATGGGTGGGAAGCATTAAAGAACTAGAGGAAAGTTGTATGTTTCATCGGTGCTATACTGCACCCTGACTGGCTCGTCTCTTCCTTGTGACCCTTCTGTAAGGGGATGTCCAAATGTCTACAGATGGGCTTTGGGTCTCCTCTCCATATTCCCCCACATTGATATGATTTTTCGTTCTGAGTCTTTGATGCCTGATACTTGATGCTGTCGACATCCATGGTCACACAAGTGATCATGAGGACTTTGTTGCTTCAGAAGGCCACTTATTTATCTTCAAGTCTTTAAGACCCCAGACACTATATCTTTTGATAGTGGGGCACCATCAGCTTTCTTCACTGATTGTGGTGATTATTTCATAGGATACACATGTAATTTAAACATGTGCAATTGATTGCAAGCTACATATAGCTCAATAACCCAAAAAGCACTGTCATCGAGTAAACTGTGACTCAGTGACCCCATATAGGGTTTCTGAGGTGCTGGAAATCTTTGCAGGAACCGACAGCCTCATCTTTCTCCCTCATAGGAGCTGCTGGGTTTGAACTACTGGCCTTGTGATTAACAGTCCAATGTTTACCTGAAAGCATCACCAGAGGGCTTTACATATCTCTCAATAAAATTACTTTTAAAACTATGATGAGCTGTCATTTGCTTATCATATTGGTAGAGACTTTTAAAAATACAAGTGACCACTGTGTGGTTAAATTGGCAAAGAAAAAGATGCTCATGTATTGTTAGTGGGAGCGCACTGGACATAATTTCTGACAATATTAAAATATTGGAACTTAAAATACAGACATATCTGCACATGCGCAAAATGAGGAATGTGTGAAGGTATTTGAAACAGCAGGAGCTTGAAAGCAACCTTCATATGCACCAGTAGTAGATTTTAGCCATTTTCACGGTGGCACCGATTCATTTTGTGCCGAACAGTTGCACAAACTCATTTTGTATCATCACTTACTATCTCATTTTTAGATATTTCATCTCTAACAGAGCAGGACGTCACGTCGAGGTCTACGGTATGTCTGATCCCAGCTATGCTATTTCAGTCCTCTCATGTGCATGTGGAAGTTGGATAATAAATAAGGAAGACTGGAGAAGAGTCGGTGCATTTGAAAGATGGCGCTGGCAAGCAACAGTGAAACTAGCAGGGACTGCCAGAAGAACAAACAGATCTGTGCAGAAAGAAGTACTGCCAAAGTCAGGAGGGAGCGGCGTCATCTCATGAACCCTGAACATGTGGTCAGGAGAGGTCAGTCCCTGGAAAAGGGCACCATTCTTGGTGGATTTTGCAAAAGAAGAAGACCCTTGAGGAGATGGATTGACCCTCCAGGAGGTGGCTACAGCCGTGGGCTCAAACCTAAGAATCCCGCAGGTGGCGCAGCACCGGGCATGCTTTGTTCTGCTGTACGTGTGGTTGCTGTATGTCTGAACTGAGCTGACGGCGCCTAGCAATAACAGGACGCAGGAGCAGTCAGGTTCTCCTCCATAAATAGGGCCCAGGCGACAGCAGAAGGTATGGTTTACATCAAACTCTATGGGTCTGCCATGTGATTCTACTGTTGGAGCTTGCCATAGGCACCCAAGAGTGCTTTCTGCTGTGGGCACTTGCCACGCACTAGGTCTGCTCGGTGTCTACACTCAAGTGCAGGGCAGCTGGAACCACGATGTAAACTGAATGAAGAGCGTTCTCTTGTTCTGAGCCCCGCTCCGAACTGGCAGCCGGTGGATGGCTGTATCTGACGGTGCACACTGCCTCTTACTTTAAAAGCTGTATTTCAATGGCTGGACACGCCATCTCTGTATCAGGTTTATCTGCCATCCTCTGGCTTGTGTGGGCTGTTTGCTCCTTCTTGCTCACCGGGATCAATGAACATACCATCGGCAATGTCAAGGACAAGCATGGCTATCAAGAGAATCTAGGCCCCTCTGACTATTTTATGCAAGAGGCTGATGAATAGTGAGAGAATGCAGCTGTCACTGTCACGTGAAGGCAGGTTGCAGTGGAGTTGTAACGAAAGCAGTTTGCAGATGCTAGGACCTCTGTTAATTTGCTCCATAAAGGTACCACCTCCAGATGGCGGCTGCAACCAAATTGGTGACTTGATTCCATTCAGAGTCATCCCCATTTATTCTTCAAGATTTACCAAGCTTTCACATTTGTCAAGAAACAAAAGCCCAATCACTGCCAGTTGTCCATTCTGACTCAGAACAACCTTCTTCTTTTTAAAGCAGCCAGCCTCATCTTTCACCCAGGGAGCAGCTGGGGCTTTGAACTGCTTACTTTGAGGAAACACGCAACAAGACCACCAGGGGCGCAAGAGCAAATTAAATGGGGTTGTACCTGTAATAACCGCCCCTGCATCTTTCATGTTCTGCTGGTGGTGCTTATCTGTAAAATTCCCTTGGGAATGTGTTACTCTCATGATGCAAATGGTGTATGTCTTGTCTCACCAGTAGCTGGAACACACGGGCCTGGGCATGAAGCAGCAGGAGTTTCCTGGAACCCATACTCCCAACCAGCCACTTGGTAATTTTTCATAATGGAGGAAAGGATTATGTATTGAATAGTGTCCTTTCAAAATATGTGTCAGCGAATGCTGAAGACTAAAAGAGGGTCTGAGTTGCTAGGCAGCAACTGGAAGAAAGGGGACTGGACAGATGGTTTATAATGCATCCTCTCTGTTTAACAGAAATAACCAACAGGACGGATGGTTTATAACACATCCTTCTCTCTATTTAACAGAAATAGCCAACAGCTCTATGTCAGGATCCCTGTTAGTCCTGTGACTACGCATAGGTTTTTTGTTTGTTTTGTTTTGGTGTTTATGTAAGAGCATCAGGATAGGCAATCTTATGGAGACAGCACTGGTCCAATGGTTCCTGGGGGGCATTGAAGGGGAGGGGGCAGGGAGTGCATGGGGAGCCAACAATGAGGGGTACAGGGCAATAGTAAGTGTTCTAAAATTGGAAGTGAGGAGGGTGTCGCTTTCCTGGTGATGTTTGATCAATCGAGTTGTATCTGAGAGGAATTACTGAGAGGTGAACTATGCGTAAGCACAATAGTGGGGCAGGAGGGAAATAAAAGAAATAGAGGAAAGAAGAAAAAAATAAAAATGTAAATGTAAACATATAAACATATGTGTACTTGTTTATGTGTGTATTTATATGCAAATGAAACAAGGAAGCAGATGGACTTTGGACCTCTACTCAAATCTTACCTCTATATAGGAACGGTTTGTTCTAATATTGTGGCATTGTATGATATTCACCTTCCTGAGACTATCATGAAGGCAAAATGGGTAAGCAAATGTGGTGAAGAAAGTTGATGGTGCCCGGCTGTTAAAAATGATAGTGTCTGCAATGGATATATGTGTGGATTGTGATAATAAAATGATTGCATTATTTTAAAAAATGATATAGTGTCTGGGTTTTAAAGGATTGTAGTTAAACAAGTGGCCATCTACCAAGAGAAGCAACAAAACCCATATGGGAGAAGTGCACCAATCTGTGTGATCATGAGGTGTCTACCGGAAGAGGTATCAGAAGTTGAAAAACAAGCAACAAATCAATGTGAAGGGGCATGGATATAGTGGAGACCCTGAGGTAGTTAGTTTATTGTGCCAACCTGACTGATAAAACACATGTGGGGTTAATTGAAGGGCGGAGGGATAAATGGCTCAGTGAGCCTCGCCTTTCTAGTTCTCGGGTCTCTTGCTTTCTGGTGGTTGGACCAGAGTGCAGCTGCCTTAGCTAGTTCCCTGCTTCAGCTGGCAAGGCTCACTGCCTGCAAGACACCCCAGAGGAGAAGCCACATGGACCTACCCCATTGCAGCCCCGGGTGCTGGAGCACCCATGTGGGGACCCCTCCCAGCGCTGAGATACTTACATGCTCACTGATTTGGTTTTCCTCCTGCAGTCGGAGTCATAGTGTGTGTTTTGTGAGATGGAGGAGGACTTTGTGGATTGGTGTCAGACATATGGGTTAATATTGGACTTGTGGGCTTGGGCAGCACTGGGTTGGGATGTTTTCTTGATGTGCACTTACCCTTTATATAAAACTCTGTCTTATACATGAGTTCTGTGGATTTGTTTCTCTAAAGTACCCAGACAAACACAACCCCAAACCCACCTGTAAGAAAATTGGACAGTCCCTCTCAGAAAGACCACATGGAAGGGCTGATAAATTCAGGAGGCGGTATAGCACTGATGTTGCACATAACTATCTCTAGTTATTCGCTAATACTTCCTCCCCTTACTATTATAGTTTTTATTTGTTTTACCTCATTAATAGTGTTAGATTTGCATATGTTCATTTGCATAAGATCGTCACTACTTGAAAGACAAGATAGATAACTCTTCAGAAACAGTCACAGGAGTAATGTGGGTCAACAGCCCCCACAATTGAATGGGTCCAAAGGGCAGTTGTGTAATTGAGGGGTAAAATTAAAGAGACATCAAACAATATAAGACATGCAATCGCTCATTTCTGTGATGGCCATGATCTCAGCAACCAGGTCCCTGCAGAGAGCAGGAGGAGGAGAGCGTGTATTTCCAATCACAGCTTATATATACTTAGGGGGCATGAACCCACCCACCCCTGATTACATCATATTGGGAAGGGGTTGTACAATTCACACACATCAATTAGAGGAGGACAAGTAAGGGGTGTACCCACAATCAGAAGGGGTGGCACTGAGGGTACACATGTGACCAGATGGGCGGATCCTAGATTCAAGATGGCAGCCTAACCTTGGTCCTCCTTGATTTGGCTTGACCTTCTCTCTGGGCTCTCCTTCAGGGATGCAATCCACTATCCTTATCAGCAGGGAGTGGACACTATTTAAGGTAGGACAGACTATAGAGTCTGATTGCTCTAGATAGCTGATAACCTTCAGGGAGATAACCTCCAAGCAGCTGACCTTGACCTCCAAGTTTACAGTCATTCACCATGTGTTGCATGCAGTGTCTAGGTTTGGCATATATTTGGGGGACAAGCTGGGGAAGAACCCTTCTGCATCCCACAGAGCAATGGTTCCCTGAGGGCACGGGAAGAGAGCAGGGGGAGGGACGAATGAGGAGCTGACAGCATTGATGGCTGTGTAGCCCCACTCGATGCGATCGAACAAAAAATTGTGTGGGAATGGATATATTGGATTGTGTAAGATATGGCAAAAAAACTATTATAGAGAAAACATAAATAAATAAGAGTCCCTGGGGGGCAGGGGATAAAGGGGAGCTGATATAAAAGAGTTCAAGAAGAAAGGAACTGTTTTGAAACGGATTGTGGTAGCAATTGCACAATCCTGCTTGATGTGACTGAATCATGAATGCTGTGATATCTGTAAGAGTGCCCAATAAAATTATTAAGCTTAAAAAACAAATAAACAAAATATGTGTTAAAAGCCTACCTGTGAATGTAATTACATTTAGAAATAGGGTTGGTTTATTAATGTAACTAGGCCATATCAATTTAGGGTGTATCGTAAGTTTAATGACTATTGAGCTATAAAAAGCACTCTGAGACACAGAGAGAAGTAAGAAAGCATAAATCTGGTAAGACAAAATTACAAATGAGAATCACCAAGGAAACGAGGAACATGGATGTGACAGGTTTTTGTGCCAACATGGTACCTGTAAGAAGATAGAGGTGGAGTTTAGCCTGTCACTCAGGTTGCAGATTGATGGCCTCATTTAGATAGGCTCTCTGGAGGCAGTCCATTCTTTCTCTCTACACCTTCACCTTCCTGTGGAGGAGCCACAGAGACACCCGCCAGAGCCCTGTGTTGCTTCCACCACCATTGGATCCACAAGACCTTGCACCCACCAGCCTGTGATCGTCCTGTATTTTGCATCACTGCATGTGGCTTTGTGAGTCTGAAGAGGGACCTGTGGACTAATATTGGACTTATGGACTTGAGTTGGACGGGGCTGGGATGTTTTCTTATATACATTTACTTCTTGATATAAAACTCTCTCTCGCACATATATGTGTCACTAGATTTGCTTCTGTAGTCAACCCAGCCTAACACAATGGGTTGTCCAGAAGCTAAGAGAGCTGACGGAGAAAGGACCTTTCCCTAGGGCGGATCCTACGACTTCAGACTTCCTGAGCTGTGAGAAAATACATTTATTTAAGATGGCTCACTTTCTTTCTAGTGGCCCTTGCCCTGGCCACTGCATCTCCTGCCTCTTGTCATCCTGGGAGCAATCAAGTTGAATGTTCTTTTGAGGATCTTGCCAGGGCAGTGAAGCCCCACCTTGAGTTACTCTCCACAGACCTCTGTCTATCTAGTCCTTTTCCCTCATCTAACTTCTCTCCCAAGCAATCACTCGCACGTACACTCTCCATCAGGCTGTCTCTCTGTTCTAGGGAAGGTCGGTTGGAAGAGAGGTGTAGTATTTGTGACTGAAATTGTGGCGGGGTGAGGGAAGGCCTAGAAGAGGGTTTCCCAAAGTTGACGATGCTGCCTGGCGGTGGGGCAGGGCCACTCGAGGGACCCAGGAGTGCTGCAGAAGCAGATGCCTATAGTTGATCCTAGATTATAGGCGATTGTGTAAATGTTTTAAACCGCCAGTGGGGCACTGAGTAATTTTTTTATTGACTTTTTTTTCTGAAGAGGAGGCACTAAGCCAACTAAATTTGGGAACCTGTGGTCTAGAATATGGCCATGGGAGTGAATTGAATGGGGTAGAATGGAAAACAAATTCACTGGAAAGGAATTGGGTTAAGGAACTTAACCCAAGTCCTTAGTCCGGGGTCTTCGAATAATCATCTAACTGGATAGGAATTCTCAAGGATTGTCTTGGGGTGTTGGAGAGAGTGATCCGAGAGTTACAGTTTTCAGAACATGACAGGAAGGAGCGCGAGGCCTTCATGCATAGATAGAGTTTCTAGATGGAATAATATTTAGGAATGAATAATGTGGAAAGAGGAGGACCTGTAACTCACCTCCAGGCCTAGTGATACAAGTCATGACCTCTTGAAATGATTGCAGAAGTGTAGTCTCCTGAGACAGAAACTGCATTTCGGATCAGGAGAGAAGAACACTCATGGAAGAGAGCAAGGCTTTGGGGTATTCTGCTGACGAATGGCCTGGAGCTCCAGAGGGCACCATGGGAAGATTTCAGGGGATGAGAAAATATGGAGGACGGGGTTGGAGAAGGAACCTACCAGATGAATGGAGATTAAAGCTGGGCGGGGGCGCGGGGAGGCCTGACTTAGGAATTGTGCTTCTTGTGAGGTCCACAAGCTCAGAGCCAAACGGCCTCCTGAGGAACTCCTGGGCGGCTGAATGGCTGAGCGCTTGACTACTTGCCCAAAGACGTAGCAATTCTCAGCCTCTAGTGAACTCTGATGTGAGCTCAGATGCGAGGCCTGCGAAACTGCTTCTGAAAGGTGTGGGTCTTGAAAACCATCCAGAGCAATTGTTCTCTGCACTCACTCGGTCACCACAAGTCAGCAACTGGCAACAGTGGTGGGCCTCGTGGGATTTGTCCTGGCACACCCCCCTCACCCCCCGCAGCAGAGAGTGTTGGAGCCACTGCAAGTGTCCAGGGGAAGTGTGAGCGGGCCCCCAGAGTATGTGGTACTCAGCCCTGCTGATGGGGGTGTGCAGTGATGTCCGGATGGAAGGTATGTCCTCTGAAGACACAGGCTCTCTTCCCTGGGCTTCTGCAGCCTGGGGAGCGTCGAGGACAACCGAGGCATCCTCTTACTGTCGTTGATGGGCACCCTGCCAGTCCCGGTGGTTTGAGGACTGGGTGTTCTCTCTGAGCTCTTGCAGGGGCTGAGGTTAAGCTGACCTGCTTTCTTACTGTCCTCTGCTTGTGCATTCTGGCAGGCAGTGCCATCTGGCTTGCATTTAGCGCTGGCCTACTTATATCTAATACACGACGAACCTTTGACAGACGTGCCTGTCCTTTCATCTTCCTTCTCATGGCCTCACCGTCTTATGTAACTCTCTGATTCTTCATCTTCTTATGAGAAGGAGTCTATTTTAAATGTCTTGACATTTTCTCTACACCGACTCTTCTCTTTGTCTGTTACTCCATCTTCTTTTACCTCAAGTGACTTTGTACTTGCTTGAGCTCATTCACCCTGCCACAGCTTGCCCAAATGGTTTTCTACTTTTTTCCAAACAATGTGTAAACTTCCTTCCTCATCTTGACGAATTCTTCAGAGGGATTATGGTGACCCGTACCCAAGCATTTGCTGGCTTTGTGCATTTTGTTTCTATTAATTAGCCTCAATACCTTTGACTCTATAATATAGAGTAGATTTCTTCTCTGTTTGATATTGCACACCTGATATTATAAAAAGGCCCAGTCAACGACTAACCATTTCAAGAGGTAGCCTATGGTCAAGAACTGGGGGCGCTGGAAGATGAAGTGCAAGCAGCCCTAAAGGCACTGGAGAAAAAAGAGGCTCCAGGAGTCGATGGAATACCAACGGGAACATTCCAGCACATGGATTCCGTGTGGGAGGTGCTCACGTGTACATAAGAAATTTGGAAGAGGTTTGTATTTGTGTTCGTGCCGAAGTAAGGCGAGCCAACAGAATGAGGGGATTGTTGGACACCATAATTAACATCACATGCAAGTGAAATTTTTCTGATGGTAACTCCAAAAGAGTCACAGCAGAACCTCCGCAGGGATATTACAGAAGTTCAAGCCGGAGCAGAAGAGGAGGTGGAACGAGGGATATCATTACTGCTATCAGACTGACAGGCAAGAATACTAGAAAGATGTTTACTTGTGTTTTATTGACCATACAAAGGCATTTGACTGGATCGTAGCAAATTATGGAGAGCATTGCAGGGAATGGGAATCCCAGAACAGTTCGTTGTGCTATGAGGGACTTTGATACAGATCCAGAGGCAGCTGTTGAAACCGAACAAGGAAATGCTGCCGGCTTTAAAATCAGGAAAGGTGTGTGTCAAGTTTGTATCCTCTCACCATACTTCTTCAAACTGTATGCTGAGCAAGTCACCCAAGAAACAACTCTGTGAAGTGCATCACAGCACCAAGACTCGAGGAAGGCTTCTTAGCAACCTTCAGTGTGCAGGTGCATCATCCTGCTTGCTGAAAACGAGGAGCGCTTGAAGTACTTACTGATGAAGATCAAAGGCGTCAGCCTTCAGGGTGGATCACACCTCAAAATAAAGAAAACAAAAATTTCCACAGCTTGATCGATAAAAAACCTCATGGCTGTCACCCACTGCCTTCGAGTTGATTCAACAAGTGGGGAAATATCGAAGTTGCCGAGAAATTGGTTTTCCTAGATCAACAATCAAGACCGATGGAAGCCATTATCAGGACCTCAAGTGATGTATTGCATCAGTCAGATCTGCTGTGAAAGGACTTGTTTAAAATGCTAGGAGCGACAATGTCCCTTTGAGGACGAAGGTGCCTTGACCTTCACCTTGGTCTCTTCAGTGGTTTCCTGTGCATGTAAAATCTGTGCCATAAGATCGAAGAATTGCTGTATTAAAGCTAGGGCGTAGGTGAAGAACATTGAATAGACCATGAACATCCCATAAAACAGCCAAACTGTCCGGACAAAGTACAGCCATACTAAATACTTCTCTAAGCGAGGAGGGAGACACTGTCTCATGGACTTGGGGCATGTTTGCAGGAGGGACCTGGCCCTAGGAGAAGGCGTCGTGGTTGGTAACGTAGGGTGGAAGCAAACAAGAGGCAGCCCCTCCCGGAGCTGTCTGCAACGGTGGCCTCCAAGAGAGAGACAGTTGTGGGGGGCGGGGGCTGCAGGGCCCGTTGGGGTTTCCTTCTGCAGAACACAGAGTCACTGTGAGTCAAAACTGACTCGACACAGCCTAACAAGAGCTCCAATATCCCTCCGCTTCTTATTGATACCCTCTCATCTTGCACTCTGCTTCCCTCATCTTCTCAAAGCAGGCCTTCACTTTTCATAATGCCCCCCCCCCTTTCTATAAGCAGACTCCTTACCTTTTCTACACACTTGTCCTACTGGACGTGTCGACGATTTCATTTTCTCCCCACACCGACACCTATCAATGGGATTCTAGGTTTTGAACAAATCACCAGTGCAGGTCTCACAGTTTGGGCCGATCAATATCAGCTTTTGCAATAAATGCGATTGCAAACTGATATGCACATTATGGATGTTTTCTTTAAACGTTTTATTAGGGGCTCATACAACTCTTATCACAATCCATGCATATACATACATCAATTGTATAAAGCACATCGGTACATTCTTTGCCCTAATCACTCTCAAAGCATTTGCTCTCCACTTAAGCCCTCTGCATCAGGTCCTCTTTTTTTTTTTCCCTCCCTCCCCACTCCCTCCTCCTTCATGAGCCCTTGATAATCCACAGATTGTTATTTTGTCATATCTTGCCCTATCCGGAGTCTCCCTTCCCCCCCTTCTCTGCCGTCCCTCGCCCAGGGAAGAGGTCACATGTGGATCCTTGTAATCAGTTCCCCCTTTCCAGCCCACTCACCCTCCACTCTCCCAGCCTCGCCCCTTGCATGTTTTAATTACCTTTGGTGCACTCCTCCCACTAACTGTTTAGGATCGTTATGGTTCTTTAACAGGCTGGACTAGTTCTGATGCGCTGTGGTCCTTCTTTGAAGCTCACTGGCCAGTCATAGCCTCGCTGGCCTTGCTGCTCTTGTCCCCTCTGTCCCAGGGGTCTGAAGATAGCTTGCTTTCTTGAGTGACAGGGTGAATCTGGAACTGGGGCCTGCCCCTTAGTATGTGGCCCTCATCAGCTAGAGGAAGACAGATGGTTTCTAGACTTTTCTCAGGCCACTTATATAGTACAATGATATTTTCTTTTAAGAATATTATATTGATGCTTCCTCTTTTACTGTTACGTTTACTAAGGTATTTTGGTGAGCTATTCTCTATTGTGAGATATTATTAGTTAACTTCCTCTCTTTTCCCTGCTGATCTTTTTTCTCCCCATTTTCCTACCAACATGGATGTAAACATTGTCACACCAGCGCATACTTAAATTGTAGTATTGTCCCCCAAATTACAAGTCTCCATTTTTATTTTCTATTTTAAGCCCCAGCTCAAGCATCTGTGGGCTCCAAAGTGTGCATGGTTCAAATACTCTGACTCACAGTCATCGCTAACACACCAGCCATCTGAAAAGACAAAGAAATGCCAAGCTGCCTTGAGTACCTTCTCCTTCCAACACTTAGTAAAGGTAGATTCTAGACAGGTCCTGTTTCTTCAGGTTTCACTTAAACTTCCTTAGTTTTCTCCACCTAAGCTTTAGCATTTAAACTTATTTTCTTTTCCTTTTTCTCAGAGCTTAATCTTTTCCCCCCTTCCCTTTGCTTATTGGTAGTTTTAGACCAGAACTCCGTTTTCTGTTAACCCGAGGTTATAGATCTTTCACTTTCTTTCCCCATTCTCCCAGCATGCATACAAAACTGTTTGGGGTTTCTTTATTACTTCTGTAACATTACATGCTAGCTCATACCTTATTCTTGTCTCATCACCTGTGGACTTTCTTTTCACCTCAACTTTATGCAATATAGACACGCATTGTTCATTCACCTTTCCTTCCACTTTCCAATCTCCGATCCTGTCATCTGGACTTTCATTTTTCTATTATCAAGGGGCTACTGTAATAAAGTACCCCAAACTAGATGGCTTACAACACTAAAAATCAATTCTTTCAGGGTTTCGGAGGCTCTGAGTTCAGATTCATGGTGTCAGCAGAGCTAGACTTCCTCGAAGGCACTAGAAGACCCTTCTTGATCGCCTTTAGCTATTGGTAGCCTCGGTCATTCCTTGCCTTGTAGAGGAATGGCTCTAATGTTTGCCTCCACCCTTACATAGCATTCTCTCTCTGCTATTGTCTCTGAGTCTCTTCTTAGAAGGACATCAGTCATATGTGATTAGGGCCCATCCTAGTGACCTCATCATGACTGAGTACATCCGCAATAGTCCTAATTCCAAATAAGGTCACATTCAGATACTGCGGTTAGGATGTTATAGCATTGTTTGTTTTTAACATTACATGGATGTATTTATTATGTTTGGGGCTTGATTTCTCATAACAGAGTCCCATAAAATACATATCCCAAGACTAAGGAAAGTGAAGTAATTAAAAGTGTTTCCACAACACAGTCACATTATTGCTGCCCGCAACATATCCAGGCATCCTATTTACAGAATATAGATTTTAACTCCGGTATCCAATTAAATATCCTAAAAAATGATTCAGTATTAAAGGCTATCTGGTGAAACAGGAGCAAACCTAACCATTTCCAGCACAGGAGACTGAAGTATCCTTGCCTAACATTCCTGGGTTATAAAACAGGAATACTTTCCACAGACTTGTACAACTTAGGTTCAGTCCACTTTCCCATGCAAATACAACCTAACTCTCAAGGAAGGTGATTTCTCGATTTTTCTCTCTGTGCATTTTATCACCGTTACTGCCCAATGTGCTTTCAAAACAAGCATCTCAAGCTAGAAAAGGACAAAAATGACAGCCAAGTGTTTGGGGTCAGACTGACGACCTTTCTTTTTGAAGGGCACACGCCAACCCATGACACAAGGTCAAATGTATTGATATTCTCTAGCATAGTGCATCCATTTCAGGCAAACATTTAAAAACCAAGAAACCACATAGAATACCTATATCAACGAAGACTATCTTTGATGACTTCAATCTTTCTTCGTTTATCCTGAGTGAGGCTGCCTGTTGGCCCAGGCACTTGTTTGTTTGTTTTAACACTGAGGTGTAACGGATGCCGACAGCTGCAGGCTTTGCTCCTCACCAGGAAGTGCTTCAAATCCTCCTCATGTTCCGCGAGCAAGGCCATAGCACGTGCATATTGCAAGTTGTTAACGAGCCTTCCGCCAGTTCCGACGCTGTGCTCGGCATACGTCCAGAGTCTTGGATCATTTGCTCAGCACACAGGTTGGCTGCGCATGGTGAGAAAATATACTCCTTTCCGATTTGAAACCAGGTAGTAGACCCGTGTTCTATTCCAATGGCCGTGTCTTGCTCTAGGTGTAAATTCTGCATGAGCACCATGTTCTAGAATTCCATTCTTTGCAATGTTACTTATAGTTTGTTACAATGCCTTTGTATAGTCAGTGAAATACAGGCCAATATCTTTCTGGTAGTCTCTATGTTTGGCCAAGATTTATCTGACATTAGTGATGATATCCCTCATTCTACAACCTCTTCTGAATCCAGCTTGAATTCCTGGCAGCTTTCTATCAATGTCTTCTTGCAACCATGTTTTTTCCCTGCAACCATTTTTAATTATCTTCAGCAACACTTTACTTTTGTGTAATATTAATGAGGTTGTTCCATAAGAGTCACACTCTGTTGAGTCACCTTCTTTGGAGTGGGCACAAGTCTGGATCTCTTCTGGTCAGTTGGCCAGATAACTTACTAAAGTAAGTTCATATTCTTTATCATTTAAATTTTTATTCTCCTATATTTGTGCCGCAGTGGGAGAAAAAAGTATTTATCCTGCTCATAAATATACTCATTATTTCCACGTTGTTTTATTATTTATTTATTTATTTTTAAGTCATTTGGGGGCTCTTACAGCTCTTATAACATTCCATCCATCAATTGTATCAAGCATATTTGTACCTATGTTGCCATCATTATTTCCAAGACATTTTGTACTTGAGCCCTTGGTAACAGCTCATCTTTTTTCTCTTCCCTCCCCGAACTGAGATAGTTAAAGTTTATTATGCAAACCTGGTCAATAAACACATGTGGAATTAATTGAAGGGCAGAGTGAGAAATGACTTGGTGAGCCTCACCTTTCTTGTTCTTGGGTCTCTTGCTCTCTGATGGTTGGACCAGGTACAGCTGCCTTAGCCAGTTCCCTGCTTCAGCTGGCAAGGCTCACTTCCTGCGAGACATCCCTGAGGAGAAGTCACATGGACCTACCCCGATGTAGCCCTGGATGCTGGAGCAGCTGTGTGGAGACCCCTGCCAGCGCTGAGATGCTTACATGTTTACTGACTCAGCTTTCCTCCTGCAGTCGGCGTCATAGTCTGTGTTTTGTGAGATTGAGGAGGACTTTGTAGATCAGTGTTGGACTTATGGACTTGGACAGCACAGGGTTGGAATGCTTTCTTAGTGTACACATACCCTTTATATAAAACTCATATATATATATACGTTTCTGTGGGTTTGTTTCTCTAATTTACCCAGACTAACTCACCCACCCTTCCACCCTTGTGAATCTTTGATCAATTAGATATTGTTGTTATTATTTCATATTCTACACTGTCCATTGTCTCCCTTCACCCACATTTAAAAGTGTATTAAAGTAGTTTATTTTCTATAATCAAAGTTGGAGCCATCTGGCTATGAAAATTAATAAAGAAAAATAATTAAGAAAAAGAATTGTTGCATTTGAATTACGGTGATGGCAAAACATGCTGTTGGCGAGTAATATGGAGTGTATCATGAGCTGCCAGAAGAACAAACAAATCTGTCTTGGGAGAAAGACAGAAAGAATGCACTTTAGAAGTGAGGATGGCAAGATTTGGCTCAGGGACTTTGGAGAAAGCAGTCCCTGGAGAAGGACAACCTGCTTGGTGAAGTTGAAGGGCAGCAAAAGAGAGGAGGCCCTCCACAAAGCAGAGCAACCCAGTGGCTGCGGCGACCGGGGCCTCCGACAGAGCGGCCATTGTGAGGGTGGCTCAGGACGGCCGTGTTTTGTCCTGTAGAGCTTGGAGTGGCTGTGAGTTCCTCGTGACCTGCTGGCACATGACAATAACACAAAGCTTAACAGTTAATCTATAAAAATGTACAGCTTAAATGTCCAATGAACAACATTCATCAGATCGTAAGATGATTTCATACAACGTTGTCCTTCCTGTGGCATCTGACAGCTCACAGTGAGCGGCACACGGCATCTTTCAGCTCCAGTGATGGGCGACAGTCTCTCATAACTACCTTATTGTAAAAGACCCACTGCCTATACGCAGACGAGGAGACAGAACTCCCCTGTCTAACCCCGACTTATGCCTGTTTTGGGGGTAAATGAGTCATTCTTAAAGCCATCTACTTGTTCTCAAGTTAGGTGCCTCCAGTCAGTTCCAACTCGTAGGGACCCTGTGTTCAACAGAACACCGCCCCGCCCGGTACTATTGGCACAATTGTGATGTGGGAGCCCCTGTCGCAGGCAGTGCGTCTGTCCATCTTGTCGCAGGTCTTCCTAGTTCTCAATACCAGAGGAAATACAATGCTACCACCTCCACTGGAGTGCTAGAAAGTACCTCTCCCTCGAAATAATGTCTACCCAACAAGCTGAATTCATTTCATCCCCCAATTGACCATCTAGTCTCAGTAGTAACCAACTACAAATAGCTAAGACAGTGAGCCTGGTGGGTGAGGGATGTCTTAGCTGAGAGATCTCTGGGAAGGGCAGGGAAGGGAAGGGCAGGGAAGGTAATGGACAGGTGAAGCGAGTCCGCTGCGCGTGGTAGTCCTCCCCACTCAGCTCTGGGAGAGGTCATAGTCTTTCCTGATGCTTCCCTCACCTCCCTCCATACTGTGTCTACTGAGGTTCATAGGTCATGAACTTCTACCTCCCATCAGTTCGGCCATCATTCCTGGGCATGTGGCATACTATGAGACCCGCTAACCCAAAGTGATGAGTTCTGTGACCTACCACCTCAGCTCCGACACTATTTACCCGCCCTGCTATCTAGCCAAACGCTTTGATGGGCACAACCTACAACTTACTTAAAATCTGTAAACTATCCACACTAGGGGTGGTAGGGAATCCCTCTCCTACTTTCTGATCATGTCTCTCAATCTCTCCAGTTTCCACCTTCTTTCTCTCAGAATACCTCCTCGAGAATCTCTCCCCGTCACCCCAGGGCCTTCTTCACTGCAGGCACTTTCTAGAATGACTTGCTAGGATCACTGCAGCAGCCACACCCTTCCACCCCGTAGTAGAGCTCCGGATGCCCCTTCCCATCATCACACATCCCGGTATTTTCCTTCCTTGTTCTACTTTGTGACCAGTCGATTTTTAAAACTCTCTCAGTAGCCCGGAGGGTGGGAGGTTGGCTGGACCAGAAACGTCCCGTGTCTCTAAGGTGGTCCCAGACATCACCCCTGTCTGTTTTGGAATCTAATATTCTATTGGGGGTTCTAACAGCTCTTATAACATCCCACACATCAATTGTATCACGAATATTTGTACATATGTTGCCATCATCATTTCCAAAACATTTTCTACTTGAGCCCTTGGTATAAGACCCTCTTTTTTTCCCTCCCCCTCATCCTGATTTTTCTTTTAAGTATTTTAATTTATTAACATCATGGCCAAAGACATTTTTGACCGGCATTTCCTCTACACCACTTAGATTCTATTAAAAAGAATAATAACAAAATACTGAATTGCACAGCAGATAGAACAAAGCAACGTGACCAGGATGTATTTCTATCACCTGTTGTGTTAGGCAGCAAGTAAGAAGAAAAGTCATCTCCAAGTTCACAAAGAGCGGCAAATAGGAGACAGGGAGAAGCGGTGTGAATGTTAACCACGGAGAGAGTGTTGAAGCATCAGTTCTGTGGGAATGAAGCCCCATCCAAGCCCAGCCTCACAGAGACTCTGAACGGCTGACTTGGCTTCTCTGTCAACAAGCCTGATTAGGCCCTGCACATACAGAAAGGTGAATCTGAAATTGGGCCCCAGTAGGGATTTGAGATTTGAAAGGGGGGGTTGTTTTTTTAATAAGCAGAGCTACATGCTCTGCAGGCCGCCGGTGAGAGAGACAGATCATGTTCCAGCAGACCCATTCCAGCCTCTAGCTTCAAAGTCTTGCTAACCTTCAAATGTAAGTCAATATTTCCCAGGGATGTCAATTTCACCACGATCAGCTTGCCTTATGAATCACTGCACTCAATAAATCTCGTCATTTCAAAACTTCTTCACTGCAGATATCTGTTTCCAGCAGCATAGATTGGGACTGCACTTGTGGGCTTCACCAGATGGCACACACCGAAATTAAACTGACTACATCTGTGGGAAGGAGCCCCGGTGGTGCAGTGGTTACATGTTGGGCTGCTAACTGCAAAGTCAGCAGTTCAACATTGCCATCAGCTCCATGGGAGAAAGATGGGGATCTCTGCTCTTGTAAAGGGGGACAGTTTGGGAAGCCCACAGGGGCAGGTCTACCCTGTCCTGCAGGGTCAAATCGGTTCCACAGCAGTGAGTTGTTGAGCTACATCTGTGGGAAGAAATGATAGAGAAGCTCGATATCATCAGCCAAAATGAGGCCACTGGGGTAAAGGATGGGATGGAATATGGAACAGATTAACAGTTGCTCACATTCAAGTTCAGGTTGAAGCTGAAGAAAATTGAAACAACTTCCTGAGAACCAAAATACAACCTTGAGTACATCCCACCTGAATTTAGATATGTCAAGAACAAATTTGACACATTGAACACTAATGATGGAAGACCATACATAAAGAAAGAAGGTATTAAAAAGATAAGAAAGAAAGAAAAAAAATCCAAGCGAATGTCAGAAGGGACTCTGAAATGTGTTCATGAATGTAGAGTAGCTAAAGGGAATGGAAGAAAGGATGAAGTAGAAGAATTGAACAGGAAATTTCAAATGGCAGTTCAAGAAGACGAAGTAAAACATTATACTGAAATGTGCAAAGGCATGAAGTTGGAAAACAAAAAGGCAACAACACTCTCAGCTATTGCAAACCTAAAGAACTGAAGCGGGGAAAAGCCAAGTCTTGAGTTGTAATACTGACGGATTCAGTGGGCATCATTTTAGCAATGCAAGAGCATGAAAAGAAGAGAGAGGGATTGTATAGAAGTCACTGTACCTAAAAGAATCGGTTGATGTGCAACCATTTCCAGAGGTAGCATGTGCTCGGTAACCAAATATACTGAAGGAAGAAATCCAAACTGCACTGAGGCATTGACAAAAGTCAAGGATCCAAGAACTGATGGAATGCTAATTGAAATGTTTCAACAAGCTGATGAAGCACTGGAAGCACTCACTAGGTCTATGCCAAAAAATCTGGAAGAGAGCTACCCAGCCAACCAACTAGAAGGCATCTTTATTTGTGCTCATTCCAGGGAAAGGTGCCCCAACAGAGTGCAGATATTATCTAACAGTACCATTATTATCACTTGAAAATAGAATTTTGATGAATATAATTTTAAAAATGTACATCGACAGCGAGATGCCATAAATTCAAGCTGGATTCAGAAGAGAATGTGATATGAGGGATGTCATTTCTGACGCCAAATGGATCTTGGCTGAAAGCAGGTACTATCAGCAAGACGTTTATGTGTGCTTTATTGAAAGACTTTGGCTCCGTGGTTCATAGCAAACTATGGATAACATTGTAAACAAAGAGAATTCTAGAACGCGAGAGTATGGAGCCTGTATATGACCAAGAGTCTGTAACTATTTGCAAGAGTAGAAAGCCCAGTCTTTCTCCTGGGGAGCCACTGGTAGTTCAAACTGCTGACCATGTGGATCGCAGCCCAACTCCTAACCACTACACCACCAGGTCTCCCATCTAAAGCAAACAAAAAGTCTCACAGCGGGGTCAACAGACAGCAGTATGGCAAATGGAGAACAGACTGATGTCTAGGCTCTACAATCAATGCTCACAGAAGCAGCGGGCAAGAAATCAAACAATGTATTGCACTGGGAAAATCTGCTGCACAGACCTCTTTAAAGAGACACAGAGCAGAAAAATGTCACTTTGAAGACCAAGGAGCACCTGACCCAAACCTTTGTATTTTCAATCACCACATATGCATGTGAAAACAACAACAAACTCACTGCCAATGAGTTGATGCTGACTCATAGTGACCCCCTATGGGTTTCTGAGACTGTATTTGTTTATAGGAGTAGAAAGCCCAGTGTTTATCTCAAGGAGCTACTGGTGGTTTTGAACTGCCAACCATGGAGATCAAAGCCCAGCACATAACCACTACACCACCAGGACTCCCTATGTGAAAGCTAGACAACACTAAGGAAGACTAGAAAGTATCAATACATTTGAATTCTGGTGTTGGCGAAGAATATTGAAAACACCCCGGACTACCAACAGAACAAATACTTCTATCTTGAAGGAAGTCCAGCCAGAATGCTCCGTAGAAGCGAGGATGGTGAGATTTGTCTCACGTACTTTGGACATGTTATCAGAAGAGATCAGTTCCCGGGAAAGGACATGGTGCTTGGAATAGTAGAGAAAGACCCAGGAAGGGATGGATTGACACAGTGACTGTCACACTAGGCTCAAACAACAATTGTGAGCATGGCGCAGGATTGAGCAGTGTTTCATCTGATTGTACACAGTGTCGCTACGTAAAACTCAACAAGACCCTCCAACAACAGCAACAAATCAAATGGATACTTGCCACTTAAAGAGGTTCTTGTCTAGTGTTGTACGTACCCTATTTGGGTGCTTGATAGATGTTTGCTGGATCAATGAGTATTGAGGATGGAACTGTTTAAATACTTAGGTCAAGATTCAGGCTAAGCAGGGAGCATTAAGTACTTTATCTAAGCTCTATGGAGATGGGTCTATGAGGCTGGAAATGAGGGGACTTGTTATCGGGTGTTTGAAAGAGAGAAAAGGATAACTATTCTAGGTTATGTACTTTTCACTTCTGTCAAAAGCTGATCCTGAATTCATTTAAAAGGACATTGTACAAGATGTTTATAGAGCATTAGTCTGAACAGTAGAAAAAAGAGCAACAGCATGAATTCTTACTGCTGGAAAAGCACTTCATGGATAGAATAATAGTCTTAAAATTACGCTCTTGTTTTTCAGAAAAAGAGGAAAGAAGAAAGTAAATTATATATATATTGTGTTAGGGTTCTGTAGAGAAACAAAATCAGAATGCTAATAATTATATATAGTTATACAGATAGATATATGTATAATATAAGAAATAGTTAATTAAATTATAAAGCAGTACAAATGGCTCATTGTAACTCACTCCCGTGAGACACTGGAAGTCCTTCAAGTCTTGAGGGCCGCTGGGTAGTCCTCTGTAGAGCAATTCAGGCTATCCATCAGGCAGTCACCATTGTGCAGTCATCATCAGGCAGCAAACAGCAAGGCAGGTCACCAACAGTCAGCCAAATGATAGGGTCTGACAATCCCCAGCTCAAAAGATGTAAATTCCAATGATGTGGTGAAGCAGGTCTTGAAGGAACCTCAAATTACACCAACACAGTCCATGGGTTAGGCGTCCCACGGGTAGTATAGCTTGCAAATTGAGGCATAGAACAAGCAAGACAGCCTCACACTGGTCCGATGATCAAAGAGTAAGAGTCAAGAAAGGCGAGGCTTGCTGAGCCATTTCTCTCTCCACCCTTCAATTAATCCCACATGTGTTTATTAGCTAGTTTGGCACAATAAACTAACTACCTCACATATATAGGTAAAATATAGATATGTATATATGTAAAAATATAAAAAGATGGACTTTGGGCCTGTACTTAAATCTTACCTCAGTACAAGAATGGTTTGTTCTAATAATGTGGCACTGTATGATGCCTTCCCAAAACAATCGCCAGAAGACAAAATAGGTGCATAAGCAAATGTGTTGAAGAAAGAGGATGGTGACTGGCAATTAAAAGATATAGCAAAAAAAAAGATATAGCATCTGGGGTCTTTAAGGGTTGAAGTTAAACAAGTGGCCATCTAAGAGGGAAGCAACAAAGCCCACATGGAAGAAGCACACCAGCCTGTGTGATCAATGAAGTATTGATGGGAGTGAGTATCAGAAGTTCAAAAACAAGCAATCAAATTGACATAAAGGAGCGTGGACAAAGTGGAGACCCAATACCCACCTGTAAAATAATTGGACAGTCCCTCACAGAAGGGCCACATGGAAGGGATGACATATTCAGGGTGCAGTATAGCACTGATGAAGCACATAACTATCCTCTAGTTCTTTAATATTTCCTCCCTTTACTATCATGGTCTTTGTTTTACCTCGTTAATCTTCTTATACCTGCATAATGTCCATTTTTATAATTAAGTTAATTTGGTGCATGAAAGCCAACATAGATAACTCTTCAGAAACAGTAACAGGAGTAATGATTCCCTGAGGGTGTGGGAAGTGAGTGGGGGGAGGAAAGGTGGAGATGGAGAGCTGACAGCAAGGATGACTGTATAATCCCACTTGAGGGGAACAGATAACAGAATTGTAGGTGAATGGATACATTGGATGGTGTAAGATAAGGCAAAATATTTATACATACATATATAGTATAATAATAAGGGTTTCTGGGAGGTGGGGTGGGGGGGAGGGGATAAAGGGGAGCTGATATCAAAGACTTCAAGAAGAAAGAAATGTTTTCAAACTAATGGTGGCTGCAATTGTACAAATATGCTTGATCCAATTGAATTATGGATTGTATAATATCTGCAAAGTTACCAATAAAATGATTAATAAAAAACCCCAAAAACTTTCTTTATTTTTAGAATAGTTTCAGATTTAGAGAAAACTTGAGAAGACAGTATGAGGTAGTTGCCATAAACCTCACACCCAGTTTCTCCTGCCATTAGCTTACATCAGTTTGGTTAATTGGCTACAACTAATCAACCAGTGCTGATACCTTACTTGTGACTGGAGTTTACACTTTATTCAGATTTCCTTTTTTTCCAGAATCCTGTCTGAGAGCACATTCCATCAAGTTGTCGTATTTCCTCAGGCTTCTCTTGGCTGGGACAGTTCTTTGCTTTGTTTTAAAGTAATTTATTTTATTTTTGTTGTTAAGAATACACACAGCAGAACGTACACCCATTCTACAATTTCAGCACGTACAATTCAGTGACGCTCGTTTCATTCTTCAGTTGTGCCACCCTCCTCGCCCTCCTTCCTCATGAACAACAACTGTGCCGGAAGGTTCTTATCTGCTTTCTCAAGTGACTCCGGTCCATTTGCTCCCACACAGATGGTTCCTTCAGAGAGTACAATGCTTTACCAATTGAGCTGAACTATTATTTGCTCCCAAGATTGCAAGGGCTATTTTGGGTTTAACTTTTTAAGATTATCCTGGGGCAGTACATTCATCCTGAATCAATGGCTTCAGATGGTCTGGGTTACAGGAGAATTTTTCATTCTCTTCCTCATATTCCCCCTTTCTTCAGGATTCTTCGATGAATCTGATCATGCTGTTCAGGGGTGGCAGTCAGTGAGGGTGGCCACCCTCCAGTGCGGGTCTCATGGCCAGAGAGGCCATGAGCCTCTCATTCCATTTTCTCCTGTTCCTGCCTCACCTGCTTCCTCTCTTGCTGCAGGTAAATAGAGTTTTTATTTTCCTTTTGTATTGGCATACAATTCAGACATCATACAATTCATAGTTGAATCATATAAAGAAAAATTGTGCAGTCACCATCAGAGTCAATTTAGAACGCATCCTCCTTTCTTGTTGTTATTGTAAACTCCCCATTTCCTACCGTGCCCCTAGGTAATTATCAATCCAGTTACAATTTTGATAGATTGACCTATTCTGGGTTTCATCTACTGAAAAACATACAAAGCAACATCAAAGGCAAACAGACAAAAACAACCACAACCAAAAACCCCACCACCACAATGAAAACAATTAAAACAGAGAGAAAACTTCAATTGAAAAGAAATCAGAAAATATTAAAAACTGACACTAATGTACAATGGTGAAAAGAGTGATCAAATGATAAGATGTTCCGTTTTAATCTAGCTGCAGCTGCTGTAATTGACTTTACAACGCTCTGTCTGATAGCAAGGCTCTTCATGCCCCGGACTGCGAGACCAATTGATCACAATGTCGTCTCTCAAGGGAGGAATGTATGAATAATGGCAGCATGTGCCAAGAACAAATTATGTCTTCTACTAGAGTAGTAAGGTGATATTTGAAATTTATATTCATTTATTTTTTATCATGCATGGTTTAATGTTGGTTCAGTTACTAATTCTAACCTCTTACCTTAACCCCTTCCTACTGTCTGTTTATATAGCTTATGACTCCCAGATAAGAGACAGATAAGCAATAGCTCCAAAAGAGCCTCATTTGTTGTTTAGTTACCAGCTCTGGACTCCAGTTGCCAGTTCTTCCAAACTCTTCATCTCTTCCCTCCCCTCCTACCTGAGACTGAGATAAACTGAGCATTTGGCGCTTCAAGTTCAGACTGCCACATTTCTACTCAATTTCTAAACGACAAGTAACATTCCTTAGTAGAGAAATTCCTTGATCTAGTTGGGAATTAGACACCATGCTCCACATGGTTCTTTATTTCTTCTATATTCTTTTTTCCTCTCCCTCAGGTATGAACCTTTTATCTTTTCTTCAACAAAAAAGTACTAGCCCCTGACATGTAGAGACATATGCATGCATACAAGCACGTGCCTGGAGTTTAAGGCCACACACCCCCCACACACACACCCAGCTCTGCCTGGACTTCTCTGGGCACTCTGCTGTCTAGAATCATGGCAAGGATTCTGAGGATGGAGTAGAGCAGGCTGGGCTAATCGCAGGAGACTTGGGGATCTTCAGAGGGCGGTTGAGGCCATTTTGGAAAGATGGAAGAACTTCCTGGCAGAAAGTGACCACAGGTTCACCACACTTTCTCCCGATTCCTGGACACACATCTGGAGTCCTTTCCCAGACACCCTTGTAGGTATGCCTGGCTCTGAGTGCTCGCCAGTGGAATTCTGAGAAGTGACATATGGCATTTCATGGTGTGGGCCCTGAAGTCACTCCCAGTGAGGCGTGGTGGTGACATGGAAACAGCCACGTCCATCCCACCCACCGGGTAGCTGCTCAGCACCAGGCAGCTTTTCCAATGGGTACTGCTCTGCGTTCTCACAAACAAAATGCACACACAACATCATGCTCACGCAACCCCAAACACTCACTACCATCAAGCCAATTGTGACTCATCATGACCCATCGGGCAGGATATAACTGACCCTGTGGGTTTCTGAGACTATAAATCTTGATGGGAACTAGAATTCTCATGTTTCCCCTGCAGTGGGCTGGTGGTTTCAAACTGCTGACCATCTGGTTAGCAGTCCAATGTGCAACCCTGTAAATGAATAATAATTTTAAAAACACAGGAGAAGAAAAAATGAAAAGAGGGGGGAAAAAGAAAGCGAGGGGGGAACAATACAAAGGAAAAGAGAAAAAAGAAGAAGGAGTAAAGAAAGGAGAAAGTTGGGACCATGTACCCAGTCTACAACAGAACACTCTACAAACCGTGAAGGTGGCAGGGGACCAGTTGTCCGGTCCAACGTGGCATGATCTGCCAGCAGAGAAGGCGACAGGGTGAGTGTCTGAGTCATAGCAGAGCGTGCCTCCCAGTGTGAGGGCGGAGTGTCCGTGACACTTGATCCAAAAGAATGTACCTCAAGCCAGTCATGGGCACCCATGGGGAGGGTCCAAACCACTGATTGGGTGAGGGGTGGCCACACTTCTGGTCATCAGGAGGGTGTAGTGTAAGGAAGAGACCATACCTTTTTGGTTGCTGGCTTCTGATGTGGGCACTGGGACAGTCCTAGATACGTGGGACCAGTTACCTGATTCCTCACTCCATCAGAAAGCTGCCAATAGCAACTCAAAATGACTATGCTGCCCTGGACCAGCTGACAACCCAGTATTCCATGTCTCCTTGTACATGATTTCCTTTCAGTGTCTCCTAATCAGCATGCAATTTATGTTGCTATTATTTTCTTTGAAGTTCAGGGTTCCAGGATCCTCATCCATTTCTGTTTCACTTAGTTTCCCAGATCTTCGTTGTAGAGGGTCTGGGTAACCTGTCTACCTAGTCTGCCATCTTGCTGGAAATCAGGTCTGTTGCCTTTCTGATTATTACATTTGTGGCAGTTACATAATATCCTGTCAACTTGAGTGAAGGGGTGGAGTCTAGCCTGTCAATCAGGTAATGGCCAGTGAGACCTCTGTGTGAGCATGGCCTTCTCCTGAGGATTCTGGGGACTCCTGTCTTCCTCCCTGGAGGTGGGACACACATAATCTCTCTCTACATTCCCTCTCTGGCTGTTGAGACACTCAGAGAGCTGGAATTGACACATGGAGACCTCGCACCAGCGTTGAGATGCTTCCACTGCCACTGTATCCACAAGACTTTCCTATGATCTTCCTGTATTTGGCACCATTGTGTTAGGCTGAGGAGGAATTTATAGACTGGAATTAAACATGTGGGCTAATATCGGATGTATGGACTTGATCTGGACTGGGCTGGGACGTTTTCTTTATATACAATTACTCTTGGATATAAAGGTCTCTCTTATACACATATATGAGTATTCCTGTATTTATTTCTCTAGTCTACCCGACTAACACATATTTTATTGGGTTCAGCGTGGTAGGTAAGAGAAAGAGCCCTCAGAGACTTTCAAGGGGAGACAATCACTGAGAAGAGGAATCTGTTGCGCTCATTTCTTTACAGTAAAGCCAGGGAAAAGCAGAAACCTGTGTAAGGCAGAAACCTGACAGCGAAGAAACACTTTACAACTTTCCACTCAAGTGAGCGGTGGAAGAGTGGTGGGAGGCACCTTGTCAGAGGAGGACATGTGTGAGACCTGGTTCTGGTGCTCACAAAGGTCTCTGTCATTCTCTGAGACTCGCTGGGTATCCAGCATAGATAATGCCAAAGCCATGCCTTCTTGCTAATGAATATGGACCAGAAAGGCTTAGCTACATGGCAAGGTTGAGATTCATCCTATAATCTGAAATAGGGCAGAAGCCAAAAGGGGTAAAGTGGACTGTGGGGAGAGGGCCCCAGGAACTAGAAACCAGACAACCCTCGCTTTCCAGGTTTGGAGGAGGAAGGACGATCAAGGACTACTAAAATTCTAATTGGTTGCAGATGAATATTTGTTTTCAAAACACAAACTGCTACCGTGAGATTGACCCTGACTCTTGTGACCCCATGTTTTCCAGAGGAGACCTGTTCCAGAGGGTGTTTCTAGCTAGAGAGAGATAACGTGAAAGTGTGACGAATGGTGTGTGGGTCTCATCTGACCCCCTCTGGCCACCCAGAGGAGGAGGAGAATCCAGCTCTCCTCCCACCTCAGGCTGATCCTTTACCTTATGATGAGCCTAACTCTCCCTCCCAGGGCCTTCTAGACCTCTCTGTCGGGTGTGATAACTCATGCCACTGGCCACACAGAACTCACAGACAGGAACTGATCATTATGGAGGGCTATTCGGGACACCAAGTCAAACAAATAAACAAATAAACCCACTACCATTAAGTTGAGGGAGACCCATAGCAACTCTACAAGACAGGGGAGAACTGGGTTCTGAGACTGTAACTCTTTACAGGAGTAGAAAGTCCTATCTTTCTCCCCTAGGGAAGCTAACAGGTTACAAAACAGTAAGATAATGTTCTTTTGTCCTGAAACACCTCTTCTCAGCCATGCTGAAGGGGCTGTCTCTCTGGTCTTTGTCCTCTCAGCCATGTAGTCCCTTCGTCTTTGCTCCCATAAGCCAGGAAGTCCACCACCACTCTGCCTCACTGTCTCTGAGCTGCTCCTCTGCTCTGCCTCACGGTCCAGGTGCTGGAGCCTTGGTGCCTCTGCTGCCTCCACCACTTCTGCTGCCTCCACCACTTCAAGTGCCTCCACCACTTCAAGTGCCTCCACCACTTCAAGTGCCTCCACCACTTGATGGCTGTGGGAGTTTGTCTTCCTGCTTCTGCTCGCTCTTATAGCCAGCAGAATGGCAAAACTGGCCAGTCCCTGAGTTAGAGTCCCCCATAGCTTTACATCCTCCCATTCGGGTGCTGGTGGGATTATAAAAACTAGTCACACCAAGGAATTTGACCTCATCACAAGGTGTAAGATGGAGATGACATTTAAAATGATGAAGCCACTCCTAGGACCTAGCTAGATAAAGATGGAAACTAAGAATAGTCACAAGACTGGGACTCTCCTAAGAAGAATTTTATTGGCAGTCATCCTGTTCCATGTTTTATAACCTTAGAAAAAGCAACTTTATAAGGTTTGTGAAAAGTTTTCCCCCCAAACATTGTCTTTCAAATTTTAATATTATTTTCCTGGTAGGAAACCTTGAATTTCAAAGTATTGCATAATAATTGGTTGTCATGGGAAACTGCATGCCTACAACTGGTGCCTGTAACGTCTAAATGCATATATGCCTATATATGTAGCTTAATCCCTTTGTTCTGCAAAAGAATTTTAACTTTCTATATCTGACTTCTGATTTCATCTCAAAATAAAATTAGCAAAGATTCTCGCAGATCCTTTGTCCAAAACCAACACATGCAAGAGAGTTAAATTGGATATTTGGCAAATCTATTATAGTCCCGCTGCATTGCAAGCTTAGAAACCAGATCAGTCTTTCATAGAGGAATTTCCCTCTGCTATGCAAGTTTGTCTATCTCAACCTAATCTTATTTTGGGCCTAAATAATCACAAGTTTGTTTGGTATGCATAATATCAAATGAAAGTAATTCAATGATTGACACCATCATACATTCTTATCTGACACATCTTTATCTATTCCTATTACCAGAACCAGCACTGTGGGATTATAAAGAGACTTTCCCCCAGCTTTGTCTCCCCCAAAGACAGGCCAAATATTAGGGGCTTTTTGCCAGCTTATGGTGGGAGGTCAGATGCTTAAAGACATCTTCCTTGAAGGCAGTCAGTTGGCAGACAACTGTCTGGTCCCATGAAGGTAGGGCCTGCTCCCTGCTGTTAAGGACAATAGGCTACTTCACCATAAAGGCTTGCAACCATTAGCTTGGTTCCTGTAGGTGGGGTTTACCCTCTACTGATAATGGTTTCTATAGTTGAGCCAGGGAACAGGTCAAACCAGCTCAGTGACATCCAAAGTTAGACTGCCATCCTGAATCTAGGATCTTGTTACATGTGTGCCCCCAATCCCTCCTCTTCCTAATTTTACACTCCTTGTTTGTTCTTGGTTTCTTCATCTTCCTTTTGTTGATTTCCAGCCTTATGGTACAGTGGTCAGAGAGAGAGGTCTGTATGATATCAATGTGCTTACATTTATGTAGCTTCACCTTATGCCCCAGCATGTGGTCTATCTTCGAATATATGCCATGTGGGCTTGAGAAGAATGTGATTTTGTGTGTGTGTGTCTTTGGATGTAAGCCCTGTAAATATCTGTCAGGTCAAATTGTCTAATTGTAGTGTTTAGATTTCTAGCCTCCTTGTTGAGTTTCCTTTCCTGTGATCTATCTTTCTCGGAAAGCAGTGTGTTGAAGTCACCCACTATAATTGTTGAAGCTGTGATTTCTTTTTTTAATCTTTTGGAGTGTTTGGTTGACATTTTCAGTGGGTCTCTCATTCAAGGAATATATGTTTACAATGCTTAGTGGTTTTTTGTCTACCATTCCCTTGAGCATTATATAGTGTCCCTCCTTATCTCTTTTTATGGTTTGCACTTTATCTGAGATTAGGATGGCAACCCCTGTTTTTATAAAATTGTTGTTTGCTTGGTATTCCCTTCCCCAGCCTTTGATTCTCAGCCTATCTTTGTCTGTAGCCTTGAGATGTGTCTCCTGTGGGCAGCAGATTGATGGGTTTTGTTTTCTAAGCCAGTCTGCTAGTCCCAGTCTTTTAATGCCTGAGTTCAGACCACTGATATTCAGGGTTATTATCTCCATCTGAGGACTCTGTGATGTCATCTTATATACCTTTTGTGTTGGGTGTTTTCCTACTTTCCTTTCTCATTAGTGTGTTGTGCGCGCGCGCGTGTGTGTGTGTGTGTGTGTGTGTGTATCATTCTTGACTTGCTTCCATCCTTAAGCAAATGCTATCTCGGGGTCTGTTTTCTCTTTATTTCCCTCTGGATGAGGTTGTTCTATGTAGCGGTCTCTTATTTATGCTTGGTGAGTGTTGTTCTGCCCATACTGGGTCGGCAAGGATCTTTTGTAGGGCTGGATTTCTTCTAATGTTTTCTTTGAGTTTTTTTCTTGTCTTGGAAGACTCTTACTTCTCCATCTATCTTGATCGATAATTTGGCTGGGTAGAGTATTCTTGGGTTTGTGTTGTTTTCCTTCAATTTTTGGAATATGCTATTTTACTCTCTCCTCTTCTTCATAGTGCTGATAGGTCTGAGCATATTCTTATTTTGGAACCTTTATATGTGATTGCATGTTGTTCCCTAGCTGCTTTCATGATTCTCTCCTTTTCCTCAAAGTTGGATAGTTTTAACTATTATGTGCCTTGGTGACTTCTTGGGATCCAGTCTAGCTGGTGTTCAGCTCTCTGGGAGACTTGTAGGAATGCTTCTTCAAACTGCCTACAGCTAATTTCACTATGGTATTAACCTACCACTTTATCCTCCTGTGACTTCTCTCTCAGGGGAGTGCCCCAGAAGGCTGGTGGGTTGTCTGATTTGGTGTTGCAGAGGTTGTGCAGAGGTTCCTGCAGCAGCTTGGAATGTTAACGAGTGTTGGCAATGCTGTCTTAGGCCCCCAAGTACACAGGCATGAATTCCCCAGTAAGAAGTTGGGCAGAGTATCTCCTGATGGAGGTCAGCAGGGCTTTTCCTAGCCTCAGGCTAGCTATACAGGATGGAGCTCACCTAGCTGGGTGTGGGTCAGGCGTAAATGCCCTAGGCTAAGGGGAGTGGTCTGGAGGTCAGCAGTGGAGTGTGAAAGAACAGGAAAGAGACAAAGAGAAAAAAAATTTTAAATGTAAGACTGCTTAGACTATGTGGGGATATAGTGAAGAGAGGGAAACAAAAGCAGCAATGTAGGTGAGGCCAGATCTCCATCTGTGGAGCTGCAAGGTTTAGTCCCTGCCCCAAGGCGGTGGCAGCAAGCTGTGGCTGTGTTGAGAAAAAGCCCCAGGGCAGCCCTCTAAGACTGTGGGGGTATAGAGAGAAGAGATGGAAACAAAAGCAACAATGTAGCTGAACCCTGATCCTTGCCTGTGGAGCCACAAGGGTCCAGTCCCAGCCCTGAGGCAAACGGCAGCAAACTGTGGCTGTGTTGAGACCAAGCCCTACTACGGGCTACAAATGGTCCCAGCTCTGGCAGAGACAGTGGCAGGACCAAGGTCAAGCCCCAGCCGGCTTCCACTGAGGTAAACCAAAAGCCCCCAGCTCCTCAAAACCCCATGGGTCTGTGCCTACTTATCTTTATGATGCTCCTCCTGCGTTCCAGCAGTGTTGAATTTCCCTCTAAGCAACAGTCATGGCTGAATTCTGCAGAGTCCCTCTGGTATGTGTCACTCTGTTGCCATTTTCCTGGAAGTCCCAGGGCGTGGGGGTGGGGTTGTCCAATCCCTCCTCTTCCTATTGCATGTATATCCATAGATTGTCCCCCCTCATTGCTATATAATCTATAGTGAAATTCCTTTCTGTGAGTATGCCTTTAATTGTAATTAGTGGACTTGCACTCCCCCCAAAGTTATATAGTCCTGGGTTAGCAATAAAGAGCTCTCTCTTGGGTTCCCCTATTGGCCTTTTGTCAGTTCCCCCTCTCCTCGTTCCCTTGTTCCCTTTCCCCTTGTCCTCCTTCCCCTTCCCCTATCTCCACATGGAATAACAAACGGGGCTGAAGAGAGCATGCTACTATGAAATGTGTCTGACTCCATTATTTCAACCTCTCTTCTATCTCTCATGTTCTCTACAACTTTATTATATATTTATATATCTCAACTGTACAATTGCGCCTATTGAACCCGTGGGGGGGGGGCTGGCCCTCCGCCCACACAGCATATTGGATGGAGTTCTTAAAATAGAGTCCTCTCTACTAGGGGTGGTGTCTGGATGGACACCAGTGCTTTGTGCCTTTGTGAATGTTTTCTTTCTTTCTATACTCATGACTAAGCAACAAACCTCCTTTTGATTAACACATCCGTTCTTTAGACAGTTTAAGCACATTGAACCAATCTGGAAAGGCATAGGTTTTCACTATAGGGTTGTAGATGACATAGCCAGATTCTTGGGCATGGTGTTAGACTGAGTGGACTAGAGAAACAAATCCAGAGACACCCACATATATGTCAGAGAGAGCTTTATGTCAAAGAGCAATTGTATATGGAGAAAACATCCCAACCCAGTCCTGATCAAATCCTTAAGTCCGATATTAGCGCATGTGTCTGATGCTAGTTCATATACTCCTCCTTAGACTCACACAGCACATGCAAAGTTGTTGAATGCAGGAAGATCACAGGTTGGTGGGTGGTAAGTCCTGTGGATCCAGTGGCAGTGGACACATCTCCAGGGCTCTGGCTGCTATCAGTGTGTCTCCATGTGGCTCTTCAAGAGGAATGGGAAGCAGAGAGAAGGAGTGTGTCCCTTCCCCAGGAACTAAAAAAGGAAGTTCCTAGAATCTTCGTGAGAAGGCTACACCCACACAGAGGCCTCAATTGGGTATGACCTGCTTGACAGTCTGGACTCTATCTCTTCACTCAGAAAATCCTCCAGTTGACACATGAATATATAACTACCACAGACACCTAACATGGAGAGACATATTGTGTGTTTATGTACATATTTATTCATTTCTCCCCAGCTATCCTCGAATTGACCACCTGTGTGTCAGAGTAGAACTCTGCTTTCCAGGGGCTGAGTGTTCAGTGGTAGCTCCCTAAGCCTTTCTCTTGAGGACCCGACGGATGGACTCAAGCATCCAAACTGTTGGTTGGTAGCCAACTTCACGGGCCATTTATACCACTCAGAGACTATTAGCATACCTCATTTTTAAGAGAGTTTTTTGTTGTTGTTAAGGTAAATTTTTATTTCCATTGCATGTAACAATTTCAAATTAACTCTGCTATAAGGTGAGAAAATGATGACTATTGGCAATCTCATAAGAGAGTTCTTCACACTTTTCCACTGAGTAGGGAGGGGCATGGAGGTCCAGGGTCCCCAAATGTGGACACCCAAAATGTTGCCCAATGAGAATGTACATATAATTACAGAAAGAGATGACATCAATAGCCAAGAATCACATTGCTGAGGTTTTAATGATAAGCTCTTAATGGGATCTAACTGGGGCCTTAGTGGCAGAATGGTTACAAGCTGGGCTGTGATCCACAAGGTCAGCAGTTCAAAACCACCAGTTGCTTCCCCAGGAGAAAGACTGGGCTTTCCATTCCCAGAGAGTACATCTCAGAAACTCCTAGGGACAGTTCAACTCTGTCCTACAGAGTCACTATGAGTGGACATCAACTTGATGGCAGTGAACTCAGTTTGACTTTTTGATAGTGTATAATCACCTCTGTCGGGCTGTAATAATAAAGACGGGTTTATTTAAAGATGGGTTTATTATTTTTTCCCTCCAAGTTCAGTGCTGTTGTTTTTTTAAGTAAAAGGAGAGAGCATGTGCAAACACTTAAGTCTTGCGCTTAATTTTCTTACAATAAAAATAGTAGAAGTCTGGAGACTTTTAATCATTCTTCGTGAGTTCAAGCTGGGACAGGACTACAGTGGGTGTCAAGCGATCATACTGATTCCAATTCTGGCGACCATCAGCAAACTGGTACCTGCAAATAAGCCTGCAGGCATACATTTCCTGGAGTTGTAGAATCTCATTCCCATAATGCCAGCCAAGGTCCCAGATGTAGCTAGGAAAGCCCAAATGTTCCTGGGATCCTGAGAGAGCACCCAAGCCCACTAACCCCACTGAAGAGAAGTCCAGAAGTGAGGGAGGGGACCCTTTGCATAGCCAGTGATCCCACTAGAAGCAACCTGTGCTGCGTAGCCAAAGTCAAAGCAATGAAAGGACACCAGTGGGCTGGGCTGTTTCTCCATGGTTCTTTTCCCACTCTGTCCAACTGCACAAAGACATGACGCCTGCCCCCGAATGGCTTTCCCAAGGTCACCTCCGGCAGACAGGCCAAGAGAACTTTTTAGGTTTGTAGAAAAAAAATGCACAAACAATCCAGAGACTCCCCTAGACACCGTCTCCCTCCTGCACAGCGTCTCCAGCGACCAGCGTCTGCCTTAGTGGGGTACATTTGCTACAGTGAATGACCCGAGGTGGATGCGTTACTTATGCCCGTGTCTCTGTGCAGAGAAGTCATCGTTTTTATCAGAATCTCAGGGTGATTCCTTTTTCACTGATGTACCTGCAGTTCAGTCCTGTCAGCCTGGGGACCCCTGCTCCTTAGAACGGTTTTTAAATGTGTCTCCTAGGATCCACGTGACTATTGTGAAGTGTTCACTCTTTTAAGACACTTTTATTTCTATTATTTCCGGGTTTAGGGAGAAATGGGGTCCTCACCAGAAAAAACCTGAGAGTCAGAAATGGGAGGCTGCTCCAGTGGAAGGATCAGTATGAACCAGGAGGGAAGCCGCCTGTTCGTCAGGTGTTCAGATGGATTTTTTAAAACTTCTAATTTCTGCTCTGGTAGTTTTTAAGTTCCAAACCTGATTGCCTTCTTGTTAGTGGTTGGCCTGAGTGAAAGGTCCGAGGAATAAGGACTGTTTTATGCAGGCTGGGCAGCACGTCTGGAAATGAATGCGAAGGGCATTAGACCAAAGAGGATGAGCTATAAGTTCAAACAGGCATGGGATTATCCACCGGAGCACACTCAGTGGGATTCAAGCACTTGTATTTATCTTGAGCACCGGCAAGCGGATTGAACCACTGGCTTGGCTAGTTTATTGAAGCCTGGACTCAGTGGCTGCCTCAGTCAATGGGATAAAGATGTTAAGGACCTAAAGTTTAGGGAAATGGGAATCTTGGAGTGGATTGACATGTACCATGTGCTCAGCCACTCTTATCCGTGCCCCTGGGAAGATCCAAATGATGCTCCATGTGCCACAATCAGCTTTCCATGGAAGCACTCCTGAAAAGCAAAGCCAGAGACAGTTGTAGATGGCACCTTAACAATAAGCCCCCTGACCTCACGGGGAATTAATAGGGCTCCAATGGGCAGATTCAAGATGAGTGGATGATCATAGGATGCGGGAACAAAATAACCATCACCGTGTTTGGGGTTTTCAGAGACCTGTTAAGGCAGCTAATTGGTCACGGAGCCCATAAGGTACAGAATAGCTTACTCAGGTGGACCTTTTTCTATATACACCCACTCCTCTCTTGTCAACATGGTGAAGTTCCAAAGACCAAGTTGTTTCGTGAAAATCAATGTCATGTGAAAGTGGGTTGTTTGGCAGTCATGTGATGGTGAAATTTGGCAGTTATATAGTGATGGGACTAGTAGCTATACACTGATGTAGCCAAACTCCGAATTTATAACCTGATGTTATCATCTTCTATTTCCACATAACTGCCAAACCACCGAGACTCAGGGTCCAGTCAAGTTGACACTTAGCCTTAACCATCACAGACAGTGTTACTCTTACCTGGCACCTCGGTGCTCCTCACTACTAGATGTCCATAGATAATGCACAAAATAGCCAGTAGATAAAAAAACCCACCCCACTATTGTAGTAATGGGAAATGTCAAATAATGGGCTCATTGATAAGTAAGAAGCAGGTGTCATTGGAAAAAAAGCAATAATTCTAATCAAGTCTGCACAGTGGGAACTGCAAGCCTCTCACTCAGTTCTCAGACCCAGAGTCCCTTGTGGGGGCTGACTCTCTTTCATGGAGGACTCTGCAGTCTGGCTGAGAGTACATGTGTATCTATGTGCATATTTTACAATTCATGATTAAAGGGTTTGTTTTTATTTTCAGTTTATTTAGTTTTTCTTTCTTTCTTTCAAATATTATTGGGGGCTCGTACAACTCTTATCACAATCCATACATACCTCCATTGTATGCCAAGCACATTTATACAGTTGTTGACCTCATCATTCTCAAAACATTTGCTTTTTACTTGAACCCTTGGTATCGGCTCCTCATTTACCCCTCCCTCCCCGCTACTCACTCCCTCATGTACCCTTGATCATTTATAAATTATTATTTTTTCATATCTTACACTGTCCGATGTCTCCCATCACCCACTTTTCGGTTGCCCATCCCCCAGGGAAGAGATTATATGTAGATCCTTATAATCAGCTCCCACTTTCTACCCCACCTTCCTTCCACCCTCTTGGTATTGTCACTCTCAGCACCGGTCCTGAAGGCATCATCCGTCCTGGGGTCCCTGTGTTTCTGGTTCCTATGAAAGTATATATTGTCAGCTTTCCTCCAGGCCTTCTCTAGAAAGACCTAGAACTAATGGTTAGGCTGGCTGTGCCCTGGGGAGGAAAGAGCTTAGATTATTAGATATTGGATTTAGCCACAAAATGCCACTCTGCTTCTGCTGATCAGACGAAGGCTTATGGAGACCATGTGTCAAATGGAGTCTGGATTTTCGTCCACTTGGGGAATGATCTTAGTTTTCGAGGGAACAAGCACTTCAACAGGAAGGGGTTCCATTCAGTTGCAAGCTGAGCTGGCTCCCCCATCATCCTCATACAACAGGGAGAGATGTGAGGTACAATATTGACTGGGATAACCAATCTCACTATTAAGGGGGGTGTGGTTGGTTATTGGATATGATCCAAGAAAGCGTCAGAGAGAAACTTTAATTTTGAGTCACCACGGGCATACCAATTATACAGTTTTAAATGAACTTGACCTTCAAGAGCAGTGGTTCTCAACCTTCCTAATGCTGTGACCCTTTCATACAGTTCCTCATGCTGTAGTGACTCATGACCATAAAATTATTTTCATTGCTACTTCATAACTAATTTTGCTACTGTTATGAAATTGGCAACTCCTGTGCAAGGGTTGTTTAACCTCCAAAGGGGTCGCGATCCACAGGTTGAGAACCACTGATCTAGAGGCAAGGGGTCTAACATGAAATGAGCAGAAGTGGTAATTCCCTTCTACTTTTTGGACCAGCAGAGGCCTACAAATAACACAAAGAAAACTCAATATTTTCTCAGGAATGATATAAGGTGTGGGAGGCTCAACTTTTGACCCCTCCCTGACATGACTGCAGCCTGCTAAGATCAGAGCAGTTCAGAAACAGAGTTAGAGCAGGCAGAGCCGAAGACAACACAGATTTACCAGAAATACTTGGCTCTCATTCTACAGGCCCCTCTACAATCCCCGGGCTTCACAGTGCTCCTCGTTTGGTCAAGACTATGTCAGATGATAGAGGAAACTATGACCACAACTTCACAGCATGACAGCAAGTGAGACTCTGTTGTTTGAGAAAAGCTTCACACAGGATGAAATGAGGGGCTCGTCAGAAAGAAGCAGTTGATCACGGGGTCCCCAGGACCCCTTGCCTTCCTAGGCACATGGTTTATATCTTTCCAAGGTGAGAAAAAAGATAAAGATCCATGATTTCCCCCTAAATGTACTATATCATAGAAGGGATCAGGCCCTGGGAAAGGTCATCATGCTTGGTAAAGCAAAGGGGTAAATTAAAAAGAGGAAGACCCTAGGTCTCCCCAGTGGCCAGTGGACATCAGGTAGGCCACGCTGCACCCAGCCACGAGCTACAGCCAGGCCCTCACCTGACGGTCACCCCTTCCAAGTGGAGCGCACACAGGAGGCGCTGCAGCCGGGATCCACCGTGGCTGGCATTGGGGAGGAGACATCATCGTTCTGGGAGTGGAGAAGAAGTCTGTGACCCAACTGCAGGATGAGAGAAGGGCGAAGAAGAGCTGTGCTTTGTGGGACACTGCCGGCATGAAGCCCGCAGGGCTGGCTGGCGGTGAAGGACCCAGGCCCCTTGGAGCCCATCACCCGCAGCATCACCAGCCTGAAGCCGTGAAGCACGCAGAGCAGTGGGCGCAGCCATTTGGCATCTCCTGCCTCCTCACGGTTTGTGGCTTTGCACACCCAGTCTGCAATGCCTGGAAGGCATTTACCAGGCATGGGAGGTCAACACTAGGGGCCATGTGTCCGAGTCAATGTGAGAGACTTTCTGCGGAAGCACTCCCCGGAGGAAGCCTTCCAGACAGACGGATGAGCCGGCTGGTTGGTGCTCAAGGACCTTCTTCAAGTGGCCTCATCGGCTGCCAAGAACATGGTGCTTGTGGGCAGGCAGCACAGCCAACCCCTCAAGACTTGAAATCCCGAAGAAATGGAGAAATAGGCTGCTGCCATTGAGAAAGAAAGAGAAGGAACAGGATGGAGGCCCTAGTTGGGGTGATTTGTTTTTTAACTTCGCATCGTGGATGTCCCTGAGCATGGACAGGCCTCTCCTTCCATCTGTCCAACAACGAACCTCCCTGTTTAAAAGACACAATAAAGAAAAAGAAGATGAGCCTACGCAACACGGGTTGACGCAGTGGCTGCAACAATGGGCTCAAGCAATCGTGAGGACAGCGCAGGACCCGGCAGTGAATTGTTCTGCTGTGCATGGAGTCGCCGTGAGTCAGGACAGATCCGAAGGCACCTAATAACAACAACACTACATAAGGCAAGTTGGCCAAAGAAAGGATGACACCGTGAGATCGTTTCTGCAGGACCTGCTTATGATTCAAGGTGCTGAGGACACGGGGATAAACGAGAGTCTGGAGGTGGAGACCCTGACTCGATGGCTATACCTACTTCCTAGGAAACAAATTTCCATGCATTGGAGAGCCTACAAGTAACCTCTCACACTTTCAGAGGCTAAGTCTAAACCCAAGATGCTGGCTCAGGCATGTTCTCTCTGAAAGCTCAAGCGGGAGGACATGTCTTATGTTGTGCTAGTCTGGGTACTTTAGAGAAACAAATTGACAGAAACTCATATGTATAAGAGAGAGTTTTATATAAAGAGCAAGTGCACCTCAAGAAAACATCCCAACCCAGTGCTGCCCAAGCCCACAAATCCAACATTAACCTGTATGTCCGACATCAATCCACACAGTCCTCTTCCATCTTACAAAACACATGCAATGACACCAACTGCTGGAGGAAAGCTGAGTCAGTGAACGTGTAAGCATTTCAGTGCTGGCAGGGGTCTCCACGTGGCTGCTCCAGCACCAGGGCTGCATGCGACTTCTTCTCGGGGATGTCTTGCAGAAAGTAAGTCTTGCCAGCTGAAGCAGGGAACTGGCTAAGGCAGCTGCACGCTGGTCTGACCATTACAAAGCAAGAGACCTGAGAACTAGAAAGGGGGGGGGCTTACAGAGATATCTATATCTTCGCCTTTCAAATAGCCCCACATGTGTTTATTGGCCAGGTTGGCACAAGAAACCTTAACTATCTCATATGTGTTCACCTTAGGTACTGATAACGTAAAGCTTCAGATAAGCCCAGCTTTCCTGATGGCTGGTAGACATATCACTCCAATCTTTGCCTCTGTTGCGACAGGTGTTCTCCCTAGGTTTCTGCCTCTGTCCCTCTTCATCTCTTCTTGTAGGTATGAGTCACGTGGCAGTAAGGGTCCAACCTGCTCCAGTATGACAGCTCCTTCAGTAACTACAGCTGCAAAGACCCTATTTCCAAACAAGATCCCATTCTGAGATTCCAGGAAGGCCACTCTTCAGAGTGGCCACGTACAGATATTGAGAGGCAGCAGAGCGAAACGATGCACCAACACACTCAGAACAGGGCTAACTTAAGGCTCACATCTCGCTGTCCCCAACTTGGCTCTTTCCAGGCCTTTTCGTAACACAGTGTTAACATCCGTTTTAGATGCAACTGTTCACCTTTGAGCCCAATTTAATGGCTACAGTACAGATCCTGCTTCCTGCCTCTAGATCCGTATCCTCCTGACAGCACTCCTTCCTTAATATCTCTGTCCAGGAAACCCTGGAGGCAGACCCTTGATGGGTCTTAGAGATTGTGGATCTTAAGAATAAATCCATAACACTTAATTTTTCATAGGGCAATTGCTATGCCTTCATCATACATATTCCATACATGAGCTCTAGAACAGAAACATGTAGAGTCTCAACTGTGCAGCATTCACCACATGCTGGTTTCTCAGTGAATACACAAGGGACACCACTCCTTCTTTAGAGGTGCTGCACAGCTGGTTAAGTGGAGGACTGCTTACCGCTAGGTCAGCAGTTCAAACCCATCTGTGGATCCACAGGAGAAAGGTGAGTCTATCTGCTCCCATAAAGATTTACAACCTCAGAATTAGGGAGTTTTTCTGCTTGGTCTTGTTGGGTCAGTGGGAGTCAAAATTGACTTAAAGGCAATGGGTTTGGTCGGATCTCAGGGGGTGGGATAGTGGATGGGGTGGGGCTCACCAGGCAAAGCTAGAGCAGACCAACAATATCTCTGATGATGAGCAAGTAGCTACCCTGAAGGAATGGAGGGAAAGACTCCCAGGTGTTAAAAGAAGAACTGGAAGCGAATAGAAATTTAAAAACTGGATAGGAAGATGCAGGAAAGAGCATAAAAGCAAATAAACGATGAAATAAACTATTTAAAGCAAGTCGCTGGACTAGGAAGGAGCTCTAGTGGCAGATATTGGGCCCATTGCAGCAGAATTTAATGGAACCATGAGAGAATGTTGTCAAAATCCGCATGATTTTTACTTTAAAGCCTTCCATTATTATTTTACAAGAGCCCTTCAACATCTCAGACCTGGGAAGCGTTACGTGGTTTATAGAAGCTTTAAAGCCAACGTTCAATCTACTGGAAGAGGAAATGTAAGTTTTGGGCAATTTGTCTCACATATTTTCACAACCAACAGCTACCTATTCATTTTCCCTCTATTAACAGTGAGGGCTGAGTCTTTGCCACCGGAGCCTGCTTAGGACTTTCTAGTAAAGAATGTGCTTTTGATCCAGGGGAAGATGAAGTGCTAGGAAATTTTTCAAAATTCTACCAAAAAAGAGTGAATTAAAAAAAACCCCACAATAATATTAATCTTGAGCATCCCTAGACATATGGCAGGAATTTAAACGTCTTCCCTCCTCTCTCAGCCAAATCCAGGTCTGTTTGACAGTGGGAGGGGTGGGGCCACCATTAGGGAAAAGAAAAGTGTTCTCCTACCCCCCAGGGCAGAGGACAGGCGTCCTCCCCCCAACTGTGGAGGAGAATTAGCCTCCTAAGCAGACCACACTGAGGTTGGAATAGAGAGCAGAGCTCACGTTCAAGACACATAGTTCTCGCCCAGCCCAACTCTCACCCTCCCCGCTGAGCAGAAAGGTCGGAGAGATCTGCTCGGCACAAGGTAAAATGAGGCATGGAAAATACCAGCATGGGTGGCAACGGGAGGGCCAGGGGAGTCAGGAGAGCTGATTCCAGGCAGAACCGTGAGCCTGGCTCATAAGCCGCCTGAGTCAGGGCCTGGCGTTTTCCCTAGGGTGTTCTGAGAGAAAGTGTGTGAGCGTTGGGTCGCTTGGGAAGTGTGGTCAGAAAGCAGGATAGTGGAGCGGGAATTTTCAAAGGTGGAGCAACTTCGAGTTTTTGGTAGGCCCTGGGATAGTTCCCTGCAAGTAGGCTCAGGAATTCTGTGAAAGGGAAGCCTCCTACAGAAAGCAAACATTTCCTGGGGATATGTTAAGGTCTTTAAAAGGTGAACGTTTTAATTGACATCCGGTCTGAATGGAAATGAAGTTCAGGCAGGTATTCCAGCAGGGGGGAAGCTGCTCTATTGAGCTCATCTTAGAGGTTGGCCCTTGACAGAGGACTTGACCTGGGCACTATTGCCATTTGAAACCAGACACTCTTTACTGGAGGAAGAGGAATGCGTTGTAGCCTGCTTAGAATGATCTTGGGTGTCAGTCGCATGTTCCCCAGGTGTGAGAACCCCAAATGTCTCCAAGTGTCGCCTGGAGCTGGGGCAAAATTGTCTCCAGTTGAGAAGCACTGTCTTAGACAAACCTCATCTCCTTCCTTGAGGAGCATTCATTGATCTCAAAGTGCTGTCAAATCCTCCTTCTCAAATTCTCTCTCAAATATAGTCTCTCTGCATCTCCTTAGGCAGGGGTTCTCAACCTGTGGGTCTCGACCCCTTTAGGGGTCAAACGACCCTTCACAGGGGTCACCTGATTCAGTAGCAAAATGACAGTGATGAAGTAACAACGAAAATAATTTTATGGTTGGGGGGTCACCATAGCACAAGGAACTGTATTAAAGGGTCGCAGCCTTAGGAAGGTTGAGAACCACTGTTAAGGAAATGCACAGGGCAGTTCTTGAGGTCAAAAACGCAGCCAGGAAGAACTTTGAGTGCCGGATGCAGTAGCTGATTGCTGGCACCAGATGGTGCCAATACAGCACCAACTCTAAAAGGAAGGCGGGCAGCCAGAGCTAAGATCTTGTGACTCAGTCATACTGCATATGCAACTCCAGCCACCATTCACCTACAGAGGACTCGTGCACTTGGCACTGCTGAACGCGTGTTACGGACGATGATGATAATGATGATGATGCTCTTATAAGGTACCATCAAGTTGGTTCCAACTCACTTTGATCCTATGAACAACAAAACAAACACCCTGCCTGTTCCTGTGTATGCTCCTACCCATTGCTGTGTTGGAGCCCATGGCTGCAGCCACGGGATCAATCTACCTCACTGAATGCTTTCTCTTTGGGGCTGAACTTCTGCTTTCCCAAGAAGGATGCTCTTTTCCAAGGCACCTTCTGACAACATGGTGATAGGGTTGTGAAAACTGGAAGCAAAGACGGATCAATCGATGGAAAATCAATCCCTTTCTTGCGCTCACTGTTATCTGAGTCAATTTCCACTGAGAGTGACCCTAAAAGACCCACTAGAACTACCCCTGTGGGTTTCCGAGACGGAAACTCTGTAGGAGCAGAAAGTTTCATCTTTCTCGCTGTTTCCTTAGAAAGGTCGTTTGGGGTCATTAATTAGAAAGAATTTTTCAGCCACATAAATGGCAGCTACACACATGGAAATCACCATTGGCATATACAGGAATCACATTGACTACATCTGTGAAAAGAGATGGCTTCAGAAGCTCAGAATCATTCATTAGAACAAAGTCAGCGGCTGACTGGAACAGACTATCAATTGCTCAAAGGCGGGGTCAACTTGGAGCTGTAGAAAATTAAAACAAGTCCAAGAGAGCCAAAGTACGACCTTGAATATATCCTTTCTGAATTTAGATGGCTGATGTTGAAGACACTTGATGCATGGGCACTAGTGGCTGCAGACGAGAGGAGGTGTGGGATGACATCAAGGGCAGCAGACGGAGAGAAAGCGCTAACAATCACAGTTAACCTGATGGAGCACTTACTCTGGTCAGACTCTGGGATCCGTGTACCACGTGGATTATCTCTTTAAAGTGTCTCAACTATCCTGAGACATAGAGTAATTGATTTATGGATAATTATAATAATTACTATGTAATTTACAAAATAATAGTAATTTCCTATATGAAAAACCAGAGGTATGGAGAAGAAACTTGAGACAATTTACACTTAATTCTTCTACAAGGGTTGGACAAGTTATTTTAACCATTGAGTACCTAGTATATACACCAGGCACTGTTACAGGCCTGGGGTACCCTTATTAACCCAGTATTAGAGAATAGGGAACAGATGTCAGAGATGTGAGAGTTGTAGTTCAAGTTTGCACAGTTTACAAAAAAAATACACAAAAAACCCAAACCCACAGCCATCGAGGGTTTCCAAGATGGTAACTCTTCACGGGAGAAGAAAGCCTCATCTTTCTCCCTCAGAGGGATTTTGAACTGCTGACCTTCCTGTTAGCAGCCCATGCTACACCACCAGGGAAGGGGGGAATCATAAAACCCCGTCTCATCAAGGGACACACAGTCCATATTTTGTTGGGTTTTATTCATCCTCGTTTGGTGACAAGCGTGGCTCTGGAATGAACACCCTGGGTTTAAATTCTCGCACTCCCATCTATCTGTTGGGTGGTCCTGGGCACGCTCCACTCTCTCTCCACCTCGGTTTCTTCATCTGTAAATGGCACCGTGCATGGCCCTTACCCTTGAAGGTCCCTGTGAGGGTTAAAGGAGCTGCTGTAAAGGCCTCAGATGAGCAGAGGGTTCATCCTCAAGGCTAGTAACCACTGGTGTGGCGGGTGGTTGATGTGGAGTTGCTGACTCACGGCCACCCCATGTGTGCAGAGAAGAAAGACCTGCTCTATGGGGCTTGGGGGCAGTGACCTTTCAGAAGCAGATTGCCAGGCCTGTCCTCTGAGCCCCTCTGGGTCAGCATGAATTCCAGCCTTGTGAGTGACCAGGATCAGCCTTTCATGCCGCTCAGGGCCAGGGCATCCCCAGAGGGAAGAGGGGGATGAAGACTGCACCAAGTGACACCGTCAGAGCGTGACACCAGAATGACCGTCTTTCGAAGTTCTGTGCAGTGTTTCCGCCTAAATGGATGACTTTTCACCATAGTATTCCTGCAACTAGTTAAAACAGCAAGAGCATCTTTGGTAAGCCCAGCTTACACGTGTCGCTAGACCTACAAGAAGCGTACTCCACGCTCATGTACTTTTTGAATGACCTAACACAGTCCAGCCCGAGCTGTCATCATCACCATTACAAGGACACGTGGTTTCATCTGCATGGGGTACAAGCATGCGTGCACGCGGTTACCTTTGTTGCTGCCAGTGTTCTTACAGTCACTGATTTTTGTCAAGCTTTTTGGCATTTTAGTTGTGATGTTGTGATCATTGATATTTATGACCCTGTATTAATGACTCTTTTGAGAATTAGGTAGTACTCAGAGGAAAATCAAAACCAAACGCAGTGCCGTCGAGTCAATGCTGACTGTAGGATAGGGTAGAGCCCCCTATGAATTTCTGAGACAGTTACTCTGTAAGGGATTAGAAGCCTCGCCTTTCTCCTGCAGAGCAGCTCGTGATTTCAAACTACTGACCTTGCAGATCACAGCCCCAAAGCGCAACCCCTACACCACTGGGGCTCATGCAAAGGAAAAGAAGGGAAAAATTATTTTAACTCTACTTCTCTGCAACATTCCTGTAATGAATAATGTGGTAAATTAATCTGGAAAGATTTCATAATTTTGTTTCTATCCTTCATATAGTCTAAGAAATAGTATTCTTAGCAATTCACAATGATATTTATCTCCTACTACTCTATAATTGGAATTGATGATAAGTATTGCTAAGGGTTCATTTGGTCTGGCACAGGGGTCCATCGGAAGGGAGTGCCACCAGGACTGACCGACCACATTGGGTGCCACCAACCACCCTAGTGACATCGGCACCCCAGGGACTTTCATATAATTATTTGTTATTATTATCACCACAGCTTATCACCCACAAAAATTAATATTGTTTTCTCCGAATTTCAAATAAACACCTCCCCATTTCATGAAAGCCTTCTTTAGAAATGCCCCTTATGTAGGAGCTGGTACATTCCCGAGAACATGGAAGAAAGAGAAATGCTTCCCAGAGTGATATTGTCACTCAGAAGGGAATGTGTATGTGGGGGGGAGGGAGTAAGGTCTTTATTTACTTTATCTTTATACATCTTTTTATTTCTTCACTGGCAACAAAAATAGAACAGATAGACCAAAAGGATTGAATAGAGAGTTAAGAAACAGACCCACATGTGGGATTTGTGGCAAAGACTCAACTGTAGTTTATTGCAGGCTTTTTTAATTAAATGAGTTGATTGGGTAATGAACCTGGGAGAAAAATGAATCCTGACTCATACCTGACCATGCTCACACATTAATTTGGGATGGAACATGGGCTTAAATGTGCAAGCGAAAAGCAATCAAGCTTCTGTAAGAAAATGTAGACGGACAAGATTGCTCACAGAGAACATGAAAGATTGACAAAGTGCACTTTGTTAGAATGAAGAACTTACATTCATCAAAAAACAAAACACCATTCCAAAGCAAAAAAGATGAGCCATAGATTGGGAACAAATATATACAATCCACAGATCTGATAATGAATCATAACAATGTCACATATGGAGATATAGAGTTTTGGGTGTTAGTCGTGTTCTATAAAAGGTCCTGGGGTGACTTCAAAGGCGTGCACTCCATTCCAAGGTCGCCAGTCGAATCCCACCCGGCAGCGTCCGTCTGAAAAGAAGGACCGAAGAAAGGAAACTGCTTTCATACAGATCACAGTTAAAAAAAAACCCTAGGAAGCAGCTCCACTCTGTAACCTGTGAGAGCCCCATAAATGAGAACAGACGACAGCAATGGGGTTTGCTTGGTTTGGTTTTTGTTTCATGATCCATAAAGTCTCAACAAGCACAGAAGTGTGAACACGGAACCAGCCCTGCTGGACCTCCACTGCAGACATACCTATGGGTAGCTCCAACTTGCCCCTGCGGAGCCCTGGTTCTGCAGTGGTTGTGCATTGGGCTGCATGTCATCTGCAGGGCCGGTAGTTTGAAACCACCAGTAGCTCTGTGGGACAAAGATGGAGCTTTATACCTCCCCAAACGGTGACAGTCTCAGAAAGCCACAGGGAGATTGCTATGAGTCAGCAGTGACTCGATGGCAGTGAGTTTCGAAAGAGCACTGATAGTTAAGTTTCATAAAATTGAAAATCTGGAATCTGAGAATAAGGAGAATGGATGGTGCTAAGTCATGAAAGAGAGGGAAAAATAATAAACTAGTGATATGTGAAAACCTGAACAAATTTCCAAAGAGATAATGTTCAATGAAAAGAAACCAGATGCAAGAGCATACGTGGTCTATGACATTTAAAAAGTGGCGACAGGAATGCAGGTGGCAGAGCGGAGAAAGATGGCTGCTGTTGGGGTGGGGACTGATTGGGCAGAGGCACTGAGGAATTTCCCCCATCATTCTTTGAAGGGCCCAAAGGCTGTCTTATGAGAGTTTCATTGGGAAAAGTTATCCCACCCCCTACAGCCCTTATCTTGCCCCTGCAGACTTCTTTTTGTTCTCCAAACTCAAAGAGCCTTTAACAGGAACACAACCTGACTCCCTGCAGGCTGCCCAATCTGCCATTGTGATGCAGTTTAAATCGAGGCTAGAGATCTAAATGTGTATAATGTATTGGTCTAGATGTCAAGAAACAATAGCTTCACTTTGACTATTTTTGTTTAATAAAGGGGTTTGTCGATTTTGTAGCAATACTTTTTTACTTCCTTCTGTGTGCAACAGAACAAAACACTGCCCGTCCTATGCCTTCCTCACAATTGTTGCTATGTTGAGCCTGTTGTAGCAGTTCTTCTAGCTAGCCATCCATCTTTTTTTTTTTTTTCAGAACAAACTTTTATTTACTCAGAAAAGAAACACAAAGGTCAAACATATCAAGAGAAAGCGCTCAAACTCAATTACCAGTAAGGTATAGGTGGAATGTTGGGGGAAGCGGAAAGAATTACAGAACGCGATGTCTGGAGAAAAGAGCATCAATGCCCAACTGTTGGAAGCCCCGCCCCGCCCCCAACTGAGCGACAGTCTGGAAAGGCTAACTGTGCACACCGGACATCCTGGAGCGAATTTTATTTTTGAAAGTTCTGGGATACTTTTTAACCAGACTTCAAGAATTTCAGGGTCAAATGTGCTTGGCTTTGTAGTTTCGCTGATGTTTTTGTGGGACTCAGGGGTGGGCTGGACTCTGTTGAATGGACTACCAGGCATGGGAAATGTTCCTGGTCTGGGAGTCATGCTTCTCATGGGACTCTCTAGTGCCCACTGAATGGAGAGGCATCTTCCAGATACAGCATAGATGAGTCTGTGGGTGGTGCAGACGGCAAGGAAGAGATTGGAGGTTTGAGTCCATTCAGAGGTCTCTTGGAAGAAAGGCCTGGCGTCTGCTTCTGAAACAGCAGCCACTGAAAAACCTGTGGAGCACGGCGCTATCTGTTACCCGGGGTGGCGAGGATTCGGAGTCAACTCTGTGCCAACTGGCTTAGCTGGTTCCTTTCCTGTGACCAGTGGGCGTCCAGGCCTGACTGTCCTTATTCATGATGCTTGGCTTTTTCTCCCACTTACATGGCCTCTTCTCCCCAACCCCTACTGCTGTCAGGCAAGCTATAGTTAGCTTCCAAGTGTGAAAATGTGCCACTGTCCGCTCTCATGGTGGGCAAAAACAGGATTGTTTGTATTCTCTTCCTCTCACGAATACGGACTCTGTAGGAATTAGTCCAAGTTTACCTTCAACACAAGCCTCCAGAAAGTCAAGATGAATCTTGATTCATAACAACCAAGCTCTCCCACACTGAGTCCTTTCCTGTTGTCTCTGTCTGTCACCTCCCCTTCTTGGCTTCCCAGGACGTCTGATCTGTAACATATGAGCCTCGAGGCTCCCTTTGCATGTTCTGGGAAACCTCGTGAGACAACAGGTAGATGTTGCCGCCTCGCCTGCAGGAGATCAACCACCACCACTTTGGAATGTGGACGTGGTGGGAACAAGTGCACAATAGGTGGCCTTTCACCGGGATTTTGCAGTAGGTCATGGAAAGGCCTCGTCTTTCCTTCTCCTTCCTGTCTGATGGTCCACTGGCCATCCTCCATGGATGTTGGGCCCCATCCTATCTTCAAGTCCAGTGAGAGCAGCTCAACCTGGGCAGAGGAGGAGAGGAAAGGCAGCTACAAGGGCAGCCAATGGGAGCCCAGGGGCCACAGAGTGACCCTGAGTCCCAGTCAGCATTTCTCTCTGGCCACCCTGGGACCCTGCCTGGAGTTCAAGGCCGGGCCCACCTAAGATCTTCTAAGGCTACTCATCGAGATCCAGTTCCTGTACTTTCCACTTCTCTTTGCAACATCCTTCTTAACTTCTGTCTCCTTCCTTATCACCTGTCTTCCACTTCCTGTTTCCTCCTCTGAATCACATTTTCATCTGTGGGCATTGGGCCTTGCTCTATCTTGTCCCCTCCATTCCAAGCCAAACTACATCAAATCGGGTTGGCCTGTGGGAAGCACCAGGCATCCATCCAGAGTGGGTTAACATGGCTACATGGGCAAAGTCAAAAGCCAAGGCCTCGGCTGGCACCAGAGTAGCGGCAGAAGTTTCTGAGGCGACCGTTCCCCTACGCCCTTTTAAAAATCATTTTATTGTGGGCTCATGCAACTCTTATCACAATCCAGTATCTATCCATCTGATGGAGGTTGTTCCTCATCGTTTTCCCCCCACAGAATCTCTGCTTTACCAAGCATGATGTTTTTTTATCAAGCACTGTTCCTTCCTCATAATCTGTCCAAAGTATATAAAACGATAAAGTCTCACCATCCTTGCCAAGTAACGAAGTTGTTTCACGAAACTTTGATCTCAGAAATCCCATCTCATGAGGTGTTTTATTATGTCAAAGAAGTGTTAAGTTGTTAAGCATTAAGTGTTCCAAAGCAAAGATGCCACGTTGGAGAATAAGGTGTGCCAGACCCAAACCAAGGAGCCCTGGTGATGTAGTGGGCCTAGCCTCAAGCTGCTAACCACAATGTCAGCAGTTCAAACCCACTAAGCCCCTCCATGGGGGAAAGCTGAGGCTGTCTGTTTCTGTAAACGTTTTAAGTCTCAGAAAATCTCTGTCCTTTAGGGTTGATGTGCGTCGTCTGAATCAACTAGATGGCATTGCGTTTGACTTTCGACCCGAGTCCTGGGATTTTCAATCACCTACTACACAGTAAGGAATAGTGGGAAAGAATTGATGCCTTTGAATCACGGGCTTGGCGAAGAATATGAACTACTCCGTGAACTGCCAAAAGAATGAACAAAGTTTGTCTTAGGAAGAACAGCCAGAATGCCCCTTTGAAGGGATATGTTGCTTCCAGAGACATATTTCCCAGTCTGTAGGTTGGTTATTTTTGAGTCTTTTAATACTCTTTTGGGGAACATAAGTGGGTTGTGTGTGTGTGTTTTCAACAAGTGAAATATAGTTGAGCATAGAGTAAATCCACTTTGGGTCAAGAAAGAGGCCTACTTCAATCCACCACACTCAAGTTTACAACACCCTCTGTCTGATAGTAAAGCTGTTCGGGTCCCTCACCTGTGGCTAGAGGATCCCCTGCCAGAAACTTAATCTGACTAGTTATCTTGCAGATGGATTTGGGGCTCCCACTGTCCTCGATAGCCTTCTGGAAATTGGGTGTTCACAATTTAGGCTCGGATGCTCTTCCCTCCATCGTGTTTGTGTTTGTTATCAGCATCTTTGGCTCACACAGGCTGGTGTGCTTCTACCATGGGGACTTTGTTCACGGCTCACTTTGATGACTGCCTGTTTGAATACAAGCCTTTAAGAAACCAGTCAGTATTCCAATGATAGCTGGGCACCATCTGCTTTATTTTTATTTATATTTTTAATCATTTTATTGGGGCTCATACAACTCTTATCATAATCCATACATACATCAATTGTGTAAAGCACATTTGTACATTCGTTACTCTCATCATTCTCAAAACATGTGCTTTCCACTTAAGCCCCTGCCATCAGCTCCTAATTCCACCCCCTACGTCCCCATTCCTCCCTCCCTCATGAACCCTTGATAATTTATAAATTATGATTTTGTCATATCTTACACTGTCCAACGTCTCCCATCACCCACTTTTCTGTCGTCTGTCTGCCAGGGAGGAGGTTATATGTAGATCCTTATGATCAGTTCCCACTTTCTACTCCACCCTCCCTCCACCCTCTTGGTATCGCCACTCTCACCACTGGTCCTGAAGGGATCATTTGTCCTGGATTCCCTGTGTTTCCAGATCCTATCTTACCAGTGTACATCCTCTGGTCAAGCCAGATTTGTAAGGTAGAATTGGGATCATGATAGTGTGTGTGTGTGTGTGTGTGGGGGGAGCATCTAGGAACCAGAGGAAAGTTGTATGTTGCATCGTTGCTACACTGCACTCTGACTAACTCGTCTCCTCCCTGTGACCTTTCCTTAAGAGATGTCCAGTTGCCTACAGATGGGCTTTGGGTCCCCACTCCACACTTTCCCTCCTTCAAAATGATGATTTTTTTGTTCTCTGATGCCTGACACCAGATCCCTTCGGCACCTCCTGATCACACAGGCTGATGTGCTTCTTTCATGTGGGGTTTGTTGCTTCTCAGCTAGATGGCCACTTGTTTACCTTCAAGCCTTTAAGACCCCAGACACTCTATCTTTTGATAGCCGGGCACCATCAGCTTTCTTTACCACATTTGCTTATCCATCCATTTGTCTTCAGTGACCATATCAGGGAGCACACAATGATATGATTTTTTGTTCTTTTGACTAATAATTGATCACTTCGGCACCGCCTGATCACACAGGTTGGTGTGCTTCTTCCACGTAGGCTTTGTTGCTTCTGAGCTAGATGACCACTTGTTTACCTTCAAGTCTTTAAGACACTAGATGCTATATCTTTTGATAGACGGGCTCCATCAGCTCTCTTCACCACATTTGATTATGCACCCTCTTTGTCTTCAGCGATTGTGTCAGGAAGGTGAGCATCATGGCATGCCAGTTTAACAGAACAAAGTGTTCTTGCATTGAGGGAGTACTTGAGTGGAGGCCCAATGTTCATCTGCCACCTTAATACTAAACATACAAATATATGCACATAGATCTATTTCCCCATCCTCTTATATAAATATATTTACATATGTATATGCCTGTATTTAGACCTTCCAAATGCCCTTTGCCTCCTAGCTCTTTCCTCTATTTCCTTTTACTTCTCTCTTGTCCCACTATCATGCTCAGCCTTCATTTGGTTTTTTTTTTAAGTCATTTTATTAGGGGCTCATACAACTCATCACAATCCATACATACATCAATTGTGTAAAGCACATTTGTACATTCATTGCCCACATTAGTCTCAAAACATTTACTCTCCACCTAAGTCCTTGGCATCAACTCCTCATTTTCCCCTCCCTCCCCGCTCATAATTTATTAATTATTATTTTGTCATATTTTTCCCTGCCCGATGTCTCCCTTCACCCACATTTCTGTTGTCCGTCCCCCACGGAGGAGGTCACATGTAGATCCCTGTAATCGGTTCCCCCTTTCCCACCCACCCTCCCTCTACCCTCCCAGTATCGCCACTCACACCACTGGCCCTGAAGGGATCATCTGCCCTGGATTCCCTGCGTTTCTAGTTCCTGTCTGTACCAGTGTACATCCTCTGGACTAGCCAGATTTGTAAAATAGAATTGGGATTATGATAGTGGGGGAGGAGGAAACATTTAGGAACTAGAGGAAAGTTGTTTGTTTCATTGTTGCTACATCGCACCATGAGTGGCTCGTCTCCTCCCCAAGACCGTTCTATAAGGTGATGTCCAGTGGCCTACAAATGGGCCTTGGGTCTCCACTCTGCACTCCCCCCTCATTCACTATGATAAGACTTTTTGTTCTGATGATGCCTGATACCTGATCCCTTCAACACCTTGTGATCACACAGGCTTGTGTGCTTCTTCTATGTGGGCTTTGTTGCTTTTCACCTAGATGGCCGCTTGTTTACCTTCAAACCTTTAAGACCCCAGACACTATATGTTTTGATAGCCAGGCACCATCAGCTTTCTTCACCACATTTGCTTGTTGACCTGCTTTGTTTTCAGTGGTTGTGTTGGCAAGGTGAGCAACATAGAATGCCAATTTAATAGAAGAAAGTATTCTTGCATTGAGGGAGTACTTGAGTGGAGGCTCAATGTCCATCTGCTACCTTAATACTAAACCTATAAATATATGCACATACATCTATTTTCCCACCCTCATATATAAATATATTTGCATATGCACATGCCTTTATTTAGACCTCTATAAATGCCCTTTGCCTCTCAGCTCTTTCCTTTATTTCCTTTGACTCTCCTCCTGTCTCACTATCACGCTCAGTTTTCATTTGGTTTTCAGTAATTCTTTTTGGTTACATTACCCTAGATCACGCCCTACCAGGCCTCCTATACCCTCCTCACCACCAATTTGGATCACTTGCTGTTCCCTTGTCCCTGGGTTTGTTAACACCACTACCTTTCCCCCCACCTTCCCCTCTCCCATGGCCCCCCGCAACTGTCTGTCCCATTGTTTTCTCCTCCATATTGTTCATCCAGCCTATCTCATTTAGACAGACCTGCGGAGATAATAACATGCACAAAAACAAGACAGAGCACAACCAAGCAACAATATACAACAAAACAACAACAAACCAATGACAAAAAGTAAAACAAAACACAACAAGAAAGAAAAGATTGTAGTTCAAGGACTGTTTGTTGACCTTTAGGAGTGTTTTCCAGTCCAGTCTGTTGGGGCACCACGTCCTGGCCCCAAAGTCCACCTTCAGCATTCCCTGGGGACCTTGCCACTCCATTCCCTTGTTATTCTGTCGCACCCCCTTAGTGTTTTGCCTCAGTGTGGCGGGATAAGATCAGGCTCAATTCCCACACTATGTCTCTGGGGTTGTCCCCTGTAGGGCTATGAGTCAGCGAGGGACGTCATGTCTCATAGTGGTGCTGGCCATGTGGTCCTCTCTGTGGACTGGCTGCTCTAATTGTAAACATCGTCCTCAAGGCCTGGTGGGCCAGAATGTGCTCCACTCTGTCCTCCTCCCCTTTCATCTGCTCCCGTGTGCTCTGATCAGATATGTCCCTCTCCTGGAGCTGCAGATTCAATGCCGTCCTTTGAAATAAATTCTTTTTGAGGAGTGGCAGGTGTCCACGTTTTAGTTGGGATTGGGACTGGCCCCTCAGACATCTCCACTGGTTCCCTACTCCACGCCGGTATATTGCATTCACATCTTGGAGCACTGGGTTGAAGTCTAGTCCCTCTTTCCCTGTGGAAATATAAACAATACCCTCCCTTTGTGTGGGTTAGTGCCCTATGCCCACGCTACCCATTTCTTTATTATTATTATTTTCCTTTCCCCACCTCCTTTTTAGTTGTTTACCATATCTATCTCTGTATTTGGTCTGGTCCCTGCCATATTACCTGGTCCTCACCCCAGGAATGTTTGTATACAGTAGCTCTTTCCCTATGCCCCTTTTGCATGTTATTTTTTTTAAAGCTTACCTCAGTGTACTCATGTTCTACTTGTCCTTTTGTGCTTCGCTTAATTCACTTAGCATGATTTCCTCTAGTTCTTCCCATGCAGCGATGTGCTTCATACGTTCATCACTACTTTTTAGCGATGCATAAGTACTCCATTGTATGTGTATATCACAGCTTTTTAATCCACTCATCAGTTGATGGAGATTTGGGTTGTTTCCAACTCCTTGCAATTGTGAACTGTGCCACAATGAACATTGGAGCACAGATGTCTGTCTGGCCTTGGTTTGCTTTTTACCTCTTCTGGGTATATGCCCAGTAGGGGGATTGCTGGGTCATATGGTTACTCGATTTCCATCTATTTTAGATATCTCCAGATCAATTTCCATAGTGGCTGTACATACTTACAGTTCCACCAGCAGTGGATGAGAGTTCTTGTCTCCTCACAGCCCCTCCAACACTTGTTGCTTTCTGATTTTTTGAATTGGGCTATATTTGAGGGTGTTAGGTGGTACCTCAATTGTTTTAATTTGAATTTCTCTTACGGCTAAAGATCGGGAACCTTTTCTCACGTTTGTTGGCCATTTGGATTTCTGCCCCTGTGAAACTTCTGCTCAGATCCTTTGCCCACCTCTTCAGTGGGCAATTAGTTTTTTTCTTTTTGGAAGCTGGCAGAGTACTGTAGATTTTAGTAATAAGGTCTTTGTCTGATGTGTCATTGATAGAGATGTTTTCCCACTCCGTGGACTCTCTTATTACTCTCTTGGTGAATTATTTCGATGTACACAGGTGTTTTATCTTCAGTATATCCCATTTGCTAATTTGTGCCACCTTTGTGTTTGTGTCCTTCCCTATTTCTAATAGCCTGTGCCAAAGCTACTAGCCCTGTGCCAAAGTTCTCAAGTTGGTCCCAATTCCCTCATTGATGGCTCTAATAGTTAGGGGTTTAACTTCAAGGTCTGTGATCCACCTTGAGTTTATTCTTGTGCACGTAGTGAGATAAGGGTCTTGCTTCCTTTTTCTGCAGGTAAATATCCATTTTTTCCCAGCACCACTTGTTAAAGAGGGCATCTGCTTCCCACTGGATATTTTTTGGCCCTTATCAAAGATCAGTTGTCTGTATGCTGATGATTTTATTTCTATGTTTTCAGTTCTTTTCATTTGTCGGATTATCTATCATTGTACTAATACCATGTGGTTTTGACAACTGTGTCTGTATTCTATGTGCTAAAGTCAGGTAAAGCAAGCCCTCCCACTGTGTCCTTCTTCTTGAGGAGTTCTCTGCTAATTCTGGGCTTCTTCCCTCTCTATATGAAGTTGGTAATAAGGTTTTCCATTTCCTTGAAGAAAGATGAGGGTAATTATATCGGGATTTCATTAAATTTATATAGTACCTTTGGCAGAACTGACATCTTGACTATATTGAGTCTTCCAATCCATGGGATATTCTTCCATTTGTTGAGGTCGCTCTTGGTTTCTTGTAATAGTGTCCTGTAGTTTTCCCCATATAGATCTTTGGTTCTTTTAGTCAGGTATATCCCTAGATATTTCAATTTGTGTTTGGCTATTGTGCAGGGTACCACCTGCACAAGATCTCCTCTTCTGTGGTCTTATCCGAAGTGTATAGCAGTCCAATGGACTTCTGTTTGTTGATCTTGTATCCTGCCATTCTGCCAAACTCCTCTATTGCTTCCAGTACTCCCCTTGTGGAACTTTTGGGATTGTCCATTTGTAAAATCATATCATCTGCAAATAACAATAGTTTAACCTCTTCCTTCTGCTGTTAGCTAAAACCTCCAGCACGATATTAAATAAGAGTGGGGACAAGGGGCATCCTTGTCTGGTCTCCTTTTTCAGTGGGATTGTTTTAGTGTTTTCTCCATCGACTACCATGTTGGTTTTTCATACATAGCTTGTATTGTCTTGAGGAACTTTCCTTCCATTCCTATCTTCTCAAGTGTTTTAAACAGGAATTGGTGTTGGATGTTGTCAAATGCTTTTTCTGTATCTATCGATATTATCATGTGGTTCCTATAGTTTTTCATGTCAATGTGATGAATAATAGTAATGGCCTTTCGTAAGTTGAACCATCCCTGCATCCCTGGTATGAATCCCACTTGGTCATAGTGAATTATTTGTTTTATATACTTTTGTATTCTATTGGCCAGTATTTTGTTAAGGATTTTTGCATCAATGTTCATTAGGGATATTGGTATGCAGTTCTCAATTCTTGTGGGAACCTTGCCTGGTTTTTGGTATCAGAATTATACAAGCTTCATCGAAGGAGTTCGGGAGTTTTCCATCTTTTTTCTATGTTCTGGAAGAGATTATGTAGGATAGGTGTTAGTTCTTCCCTAAATGCTTGGTAGAATTCTCCAGTGAAGACATCTGGTCCAGAGGATTTTTTTGTTGGTAATCCCTTGATAACCTTGTCTATTTCTTCTATTGCAATGGGTCTGTTGAGATTCTTAACGTCCATCAAAGATAGTCTATGGAGGGATTGGTTTTCCAAGATTTTATACATATCTTCCAAATTGTTGAATTCATTGGAATACAATATGTTCGTAGTACTGTATAATCATCCTTTTGATTTCATTAGGGTCTGTTGTAATGTCCCGTCTTTCATCCCTTATTCTTGCTATTAAAATTTGTTCCCTCCTTTCCTTGGTTAGGTTTGCCAGCAGTCAGTCGATTCTGTTTATCCTTTCAAAGAACCAACTTTTAGCAGCATTAATTTTTTCCATAGTTTTCTTATTTTTCCTCTCCTGAATCTCAGTCCTGATTTTTATAATTTCTTTACTTTTGCTATGAGTAGGATTGTCCTGCTGACTCTGCTCTAGTTGTTGTAAATTTTGTACCAGCATATCAATCATGAGTCTCTTTTCTGTTTGCAGGTGTGCGTGTATTGCTATGGAACTTCCTCTGATAACTGCCTTTGCTGTGTCCCATAAATTTTGGTACATCGTGTGCTCATTCTAGTTGGTTTTTAGAAATTTCCTAATTTTATCTCTGATCTATGCCAGTATGCACTCCTTTGGCAGTAGAGAGTTATTCATCCTCCAATTGTTTGCTCTTGTTTTCTTCATCTTCCTTTTGTTGATTTCCAGCCTTATGGCACAGTGGTCAGAGAGAGAGGTCTGTATGATATCAATATGTTTAAACTTATGTAGGTTCGCCTTATGCCCAAGAATGTGGTCTATCTTCAATATGTTCCATGTGAGCTTGAGAAGAATGTGACTTTTTTTGTATTTCGGTGAAAGCTCTGTAAATATCTATCAGGTCAAATTGTCTAATTGTAGTGTTTAGATCTCTAGCATCCTTATTGAGTGTTTTTTCCCGTGATCTATATTTCTCAGAGAGCGGTATATTGAAGCCATCCATTATAATTGTTGAGGCTGTAATTTCTTTTTTCAACATTTGGGGTGTTTGGTTGAGGTATTCAGCGGATCCCTCATTTGGGGAATATATGTTTACAATGCTTAGTGGTCCTTTGTCTACCGTTCCCTTAAGCAATATATAGTGTCCCTCCTTATCTCTTTTTATGGTTTCACTTTGAGGTCAATTTCATCCGAGATTAGGATTGCAACCTCTGCTTTATTTGAATTGCTGTTTGCTTGGTATTTCTTTCCCCAGCCTTTAATTCTCATCCTATTTTTGTCTGTAGCCTTGAGATATGTCTCCTGTAGGCAGAAGATTGATGGGTTTTGTTTTCTAAGCCAGTCTGCTTGTCTCGGTCTTTTAATGCCTGAGTTCAGGCCATAGATATTCAGGGTTATTATCTCCATCTGCGGACTCTGTGATGTCATCTTATATACCTTTTGTGTTGGGTGTTTTCCTACTTTCCTTTCTCATTAGTGTGTTGTGCATGTGTGTGTGTGTGTGTGTGTGTGTGTGTGTGTATCATTCTTGACTTGCTTCCATCCTTAAGCAAATGCTATCTTGGGGTCTGTTTTTTCTTTGTTGCCCTCTGGATGAGGTTGTTCTATGTGGCGGTCTCTTATGCTTGGTGAGTGTTGTTCTTCTGCCTATACTGGGTCGGCAAGCATCTTTTGTAGGGCTGGGTTTCTTCTAGTGTCTTATTTGAGTTTTTCCTTGTCTTGGAAGGCTCTTACTTCTCCATCTATCTTGATCGATAATTTGGCTGTGTAGGGTATTCTTGGGTTTGCATTGTTTTCCTTCAATTTTTGGAATATGCTACTCCACTCTCTCTTCTTTATAGTTTCTGCTGATAGGTCTGAGCATATTCTTATTTGGTAACCTTTATATGCTACTGTTTATTTTTCCCTAGCTGCTCTCATGATTTTCTCCTTTTCCTCAAAGTTGAACAGTTTAACTATTATATGCCTTGGTAACTTCTTGGGATTTAGTCTAGCTGGTGTTCTTTCAGCCTCCTGAATGGTTGCCTGGCTTCCATTAATTAAGCTGGAGAAGTTTTCCTCCAAGAGTTCTCACTATTGTTGCAGATGACTTCTTTGTTGTGTATTCCTCTGGTAAGCCAATAATTCTAATGTTGTTCCGCTTCATCCCATCAGACATAGCTCTTAGGTTTTCTTCCGCTTCTCTGATGATCTTATTAGATTTTTGTTCACGTTTGTTAAAGTCAGTGATACAATTCTCTGCTTCCTCCAGTCGATTCTTTAGGTTCGTGTTTCTGCTACTGGTCTTTGTTTTCTCCTCCCTAAGCTCCTGTATTGCCCTTTGGTGTATGGCCTTTATCTCCTCTATCACGTCATCCTTTTTCTGTATTGTTTCCCTCAGATCCTGTATGACTCCAAGCAGCATTCTGAAAATTTCTTTCTGTGGCAGCTCAATGTCTGCTTCTTCTGTGCATGTCGTTATGTTTGGGACATCTTCTGCCATTATCTTTTGTTTCTCCTGTTTTTCTTTGAGGTCATTTGGGATGATGGCTGTTGCGTTGTATTGTTTTAGAGGAGCCAGGTGCCATTTTCCAGGGAGTCAGAGTACTGGCTTTTTCTGGGAGATTTGTAGGAATGCTTCTTTGAACTGCCTACAGCTAATTTCACTATGGAATTAACCTACCAGTTTATCCTCCTGTGACTTCCCTCTCAGTGGAGTGACCCAGAAGGCTGGCGAGTTGCCTGCTTTGGTGTTGCGAAGGTTGGGCAGATGTTCCTGCAGCAGCTTGGAATGTTGACGAGTGTTGGCAATGCTGCCTTAGGCCCCCAGGCACACAGTTAGGAATTCCCCTGTAAGATGTTGAGCAGAGTATCCCCAGGTGGAGGTCGGCAGGGCTTTCTCCAGCCTAGGGATAGCTGCACAGGGTGGAGCTCACCTAGCTGGGTGTGGCACAAGCATAAATGCCCTGTGCTAAGGGAAATGGTCTGGAGGTCAGCAGTGGTGTGTGAGAGAACAGGAATGAGATAAAGAGGAGAAAAAAATTATAAAATAAGCCCGCTGAGACTGGGGGGGGGGGGGGGATATAGAGAAGAGAGGGAAACAAAAGTAACTATGTAGCTGAACCCTGATTCCTGCCTGTGGAGCTGTAAGGGTTTAGTCCCTGCCCTAAGGAAGGCAGGCGGCAAACTGTGACTATGTTAAGATTAAGCCCCCTTTATCGGTTCCAAATGGTCCCAACTCTGGCAGAGTCAGTGGCGGGCCAAGGTCAAGCCCCAGCTGGCATCCACTGAGGTAAGCCAAAAGCACCCAGCCTCTCAAAACCCCGTGCGTCTGTGCCTACTTATCTTTATGATGCTCCTCCTGCATTCCAGCAGTATTGAATTTCCCTCTAAGCAACTCTCCTGGGCTGAATTCTGTGGAGTCCCTCTTGTATGTGTTACTCTGTTGCCATCTCTGACAGAATTACCTCATTGTCCAGGAATCTGAAATTAGAATTTAACCCTGCCCCAGATTTTGGTTTTATACAGCCTGTCATAGTGCTGGTGCTGGCAGTCATAAACCAGGACCCCACATCCCCCTATTTTTTATGTTGTCACTATTTGGAGTAACCATACTCCAACCTGATTTGGCAGTAAGCAGGTGCACAGAAGCGAGAAATTAGCAGGTTATATTAGATTTACTCTAGTCTGGGGTAGTTTATATAAACTCAGCACATTTTTCCTAATGCTATGCAGAGCTCTCTCCCCCCCCCCCTTATGTCTTTACAAGCACTCTTGCTCATAAGTGGCGTTCTGTACTTCTTCTATTACAAGACGGGGGTCAGGATTCAGCCTGTGATGCTGTTGTTGTAGTACCATTAGCTGGACAGTATTGACACATTCTTTCACAAAAAACAATTAACTTATTTACAATACATGGTCCAAAAGTGAGAATGAACAAGAGTATGATTAGGGGTCCTAACAAAGTAGAGAGCAAGGCGGTAAACTAAGGCCAGTTACGAAACCATGATTTAAACCATTCTTTTTGGTTCATGTTCTTGTCTCTGTCTGGTTAATCCTTCCCTGACTTTAGCCATGGACTCTCTTACCACTCTGGTGTGGTCGGCATAAAAACAGCATTTTCCCCCCAGGGCTGCACACAGTCCTCCCTGCTGGAAGAACACTCGGTCTAGTCCTCTGCGATTTTGTAACACTACCTCGGACAGGGAGGTTAGTGACTTTTCTAAATGGGAGATAGATTCTTCTATTCTAGCTATATCTTCGTCTATGGCTACCCTTAAACTATTAAATCCCCGTTACTGTACTGCTAAGGATGAGATGCTGGTTCCTACTCCTATTGTACCAAGGCCAAAAAGAGTAGCCAGGGTTACTGCCGTGAAGGGTTCTCGCCTTTCCCTGGTCATCTTGGTATTCTCCATACCCCTTGTCCATGCATCATACATTACTCTTTCCTGGTGGTAAATAACTTTTGGGAATATTAGCACCATGATGCAGAACTCTATTGATTCATTAAAGACAGGTAGGCTAAGACATGGAGTCAGTCCGGTTTTAGAGAACACCCACCACCCATTGAGCGCCAGAACTATCTATTTTATTCTACCCCTTGTATTCACAGACGGGAAGATGTTAGCACAGAACTGACCGTGGCTAGACGACACCTTTCCTATGCAAGTTTCATTTCCAGTGACTGCCTGGAGTGTCAGTCCTGGGCCTTTATGATCCCATCTGCAAGACCCAGGGGTCTCTGTGCTCAACCGGTTGAAAGGGGCAGCTAGTCCTACTGCCTCATAGAACGGGGGTTACTTGAGTTTCCATTTTTACCAGGGTTTTGGGGTTTAAGGATGGGGCGACAGATAGGTGAGGGTGTTTTTGTTTTTGCTGTCCCCCTCCCAGTACTGGATTTGGTCCTACAACCCCCGCAGCGGGGGAAATTTTTATCTTTAATTGTATTATGGTGTCAAATAATGGGCTTTGATAGAGATATATTCCGCAGGAAAGTACTGAAACCCGTTGTTTGTCCCTTTTTCCTTCCTCTGTGAACGTTACACGTATCAGGTTACAGTCAGAAGCATACCTGGTTCACGAACAAGGTCGGACATAAGACATTTCAATGAAGAGAGATTTGACCCGCCATTTCCCATCCCCATCATTGGTAGTGACACATTTCCAAGCTGCATAATAAAGAGACTCAACTCCCCCACATTCACGTCTCATTTTCCCGGTCCTAAACCCTGGACATGCCTAAAACCCGTTTTTACTTATGGATACCCGCCTTTGTCTCTTCCTTCATGATCCCCCTTTCATTTCTTTTAAAGGACTAATTTTTTCTAGGTTAAAGTACAGGTCTGGCCACCAGGTGTGCACTGGGGCCAATCTTGAGGTTCTATTACAAACTTCCTGAGTTTCTAAATCAGTGATTTCCCAGGTAAGGTTGTATGGTGTGTGAGGATTTGAGTTAGTCATTACCTTTTTTATAAAGGCTATAAACACAAAGGTACTTATTAACACCTATATTCTTGGTGTTCTCATGATGGGTCTGGCAGTGTTCAGGTGGTCACTTGAGTTAATTTGCTTTTCAGCGGGTTTTCTGGGTTGGACGATGCCTCCACTGGTTCTGCTGCTGCTTTCGTTCGTTTTCACTGGCGGGTTGTACATGGGAGTGGTGTATCCAGGTCGCCACCCCGTCTACTTTTAAGGCTGTGGGAGAAGTTAAAACAACTTGATAGGGCCCCTTCCATTTAGTTTCCAGTTTTTTGCTACGGAACCTTCGAACCCAGACTCAATCTCCAGGCAAACGCCGATGTTGACTTCGAGCTGCAATTGCCTGCTCAATGGCATTTTGGTAAACAGCCCCAATGGCGGGCCAAACATTGGCCTATACCCCCTGCAAGGCTTGCATAGCCCCTAATACCTCAGCAGGCCCTGCATAGGGCAGACTGAATGCTCTAGGGTTAATAGGGGGGTGGTTTACTGTACACAATTTCAAAAGGTGTTAATCCAAACATGTAGGAGGAATACCGCACACGGAATATAGCAAACGGCAGGAAAGTCACCTAGTTTTCGCTAGTCTCAGGCTGATTAGGTCAAAGTCTCCTTTAAAGTTCTGTTCATTCTCTCTACTTGCCCAGAGCTTTGTGGGTCGTATGCACAAATGCAGTTTCCAATTTGTCCCCAGAGCCCGGGCTAAATTTTGAATGACCTGGCTTACAAAAGCAGGTCCATTATCGGATCCAATTGTTTGAGGCATTCCATATCTTGGAACTATTTCTTCGAACATCTTTTTTGCTACTATCAGGGCTGTCTCTCTTTTAGTTGGGAAAGCCTCTGCCCAACCTGAAAAAGTATCAAAGAAGACTAACAAGTACTTGTAACCATATTTGCCTGGCTTGATCTCAGTGAAATCCACCTCCCAATGTAGCCCAGGTTGCTTACCTTTTTCTCTAGCCCCTTGATGCATGCTTATAATTTTACCTGGTTTCATTTCTTGGCAGACACTGCATTGGCTCACTAGCTGCTCTGCAGTCAGTCCTTGGCCTTTGAACTTTGCAACAATTGCAGCATCTTTCTTTTTCCAAAATGAGTAGTATGGTGTAAATTGTACAGCATCTCTCGTCCCACCTCAGCGGGGAGGATAAGATTGTCCTGAGCCGTTAGCCACGGCAAGCCCTCTTCAGTGAGGGCTTGCAGCTTTTGTTTGGCCCCCAATTCTTCTTCAGCTGTGTAGCCAGGCACATTTGGAACGGACCCAATTCCTTTTGGTTTGTTGAAGTCCCATGCAGGTCTTTCCAGAGGAAATGTCTGGTCGATCACCCCAAGGCTTATTGTGAACTGGCCATCTTCACCCGGTAACTGCCTCCTAGCCTCCTGTTGGATTCACTCTTTTTCTTCTGTGTTGAAGAGAATGTGGAGAAGCTGCTGGCAATCATCCCAGGTGGGCTGATGCATGAACAGAACAGAGTCTAAGAGGTTAATAAGATCCTGAGGATTCTCAGAAAACCTAGCATTCTGAGACTTCCAGTTATACAAATCACTGGTGGAGAAAGGCCAATATTAGAGACCTTGCTTCCTGTCATCTCTTACCGGGCCAACTGCCCTCAACAGCAGAGCCTGGGCAGAGTGAGGCTCTGGGTTGGAACGAGGTCCTGGGCTGGAACTGGAGGGTTTAAAATCCCTGCCCAATCGCTGTCAGGAACGAGTGGCAGGCCCTGCAGGAATTTTAACGGGAGGAGGGAGAGAACTAGAAGGAGGAAGGCTGGGGGAAGGGGAGACAGGCGAAGGTGGGAGCGCAGGGGAGGGGGCAGACGTTGGAGGGGAAGTTTTTGGTGGGAGGCGATTGGGGTCTAGGGAGTCCAAGCAGCAGGGATTATAAGGGGGCGACGCTCGCCAGGTCTCTTCTGCATCTTCAGGCGGTGACTCTGCCTCAGTCTGCAAAATTTTGGGGTGAACTTTGTTAGTGACCAAGACCTGGGTCTGAAAATTTTTTATCCAATTAGGGGGATTCCGTGCCAAAATCTTGCCACACCGGGACATAAGGTATTTGGTCAAGATGGCCTTCTCATCCAGGTTGGAAGACAACATCTTTTACTTTCTGGATAATCAGTAGACGAAAGGTTTCCTTGCTCCGCCATCCAATTCCGAACACTGGCCACTCTGAATGACAACATTATTAGTTTTCCCTTTTTAATTTCCACAGAAAGATTATTTGCTTTAGTTTAACTTTTTAAAAATTATCCACCAATAGGGACAATGGGGTGCTGGAGGAGCTTCCCATAGCTGTGGAAAAATAAATGATTGAGGACAAGGCAAACGACACGAAAGCAAGACAGACAAACAACTTGTGACACGGACTAAACAAAGAGGATGACCACACAGTGTCTGCAGACTCTCTGAGGCACCTACTGCCTCCCTGTCCAAAAAGACCCAGTCTGTCAGAACCCAGGTCCGGACTCTAACCGGAACTTACCAGGGGAACAGGAGGACGTCTCCCATTCTGAACCCAACCAGTGACCTCTCTGGTGCGTCCGCCTCGGTCGTATTCTGGTCCCAATTAACGGCGCCACCCAGAAACCTGTCCGGACAGAATTCCAGAAAAACTACTACCTCAAGGTCAGTCCGTGCGCCCGTGGGGGCCCATGCTCTCAATCCCAGATCCCGGATGAGCCCCCAAATGTTGGATTGGGGAAGGGAATGTGAGCTCACCTTGGGCGCACGGAAGAATTATGACCAGTTGAGATGCAAACACGGCAAAAGGAGTTTATTTGCTAGCTCGAGCTAGGGCTTCCCTCCCCTCCCTCCACTGCCCAGCACAGCGGGGACCCAACATTCAAAAGGGAATCAGCCCCGAGTTCTTTGTTCCCTGGGCTTTTATGGGGCCAGGGACCTGGGGCAGTACAGTGTTGCTGTTCTTTAAATTTATTGGAGAAAACTTCTGGCATCAGCATTGTCCAGTGGTTGTTGGCAAGCAGTTTTGCGCGTGTTTTCTTGACTGGTCAATTGGGGGGTGGGGGTGGTTGGGGGGTGGTCGCTGCACCCTACTGGTCAGTCTGGGACAGGTGATGCCTTCTCTGACAGAATTACTTCATTATCCAGGAATCTGAAACTAGAGCTTAAGCCTGCCCCAGATTTTGGTTTTATACAGCCTGTCATGGTGCTGGTGCTGGCAGTCATAAACCAGGACCCCACAACAGCAGCCTGGAGGGGTCACCAGGAAGAGAGAACAACAGGGATTCCCCAGTGTAAGCCACAGAGAGACAGTAGACTAAAAAAAGAGTTCACCAAGGGATATGCAAATAACCAAGAAGCTCATGAAAAAGTGTCAACGTCCTGAGTCCTTCTTGTGGTTAGGGGCCTCAGATGGGTGAGACTCACAGTGGCCTAGGGTATAACAAAAGGAAACACTGCCTGAGCCTGAGCCATCCTGACAATTGTCATGTTTGAGCCCATTGCTGCAGCCACTGTGTCAACCCATCTCATCAAGGATTTTCTTTTTCTCTGTCCTACTTGACCAAGCATGATTTCCTTTCCCAGGGACTGGTCTCTCCTGATAACATGCCCAAAGGACATGAGAGCAAAGACACACTGTCCTTGCTTCTAAGGAGCATTCTAGTTACACTTCTTCCAAGACAGATTTGTTTATTCTTTTGGCAGTCCATGTTACATTCGATTTTCTTCCCCAGGACTATAATTCAAATGCATCCATTCTTTTTTGGACTTCCTTATTCAATGTCCAACTTTCACATGCATTTGAGGCAATTGAAAACACCATGGCTTAGCTATCACATGTCTGGGGTTTTAAATGCTTGCCTTAAAACAAGCAGCCCTTTAATTTAGCATCAACTAAGTCTACATGGCAGAAACACACCAGCCTGTGTGAACCAAGAACTGAAAATAATAACATCTAAATCCAAGGAGGGAATGGTATTAGAGCTTAAATTATGAAAACCCAGGTTACAGAAGGCTATGGGTGACAGTGAAAGCCCCAGATCCATTTGCAGGGTCCCCACGTGGATTAAGCTTCCAGTGAATCTGCTCTGACCGTGATCTGATGATGTCAACAGCCTTGCTATCGCACCGAGAGCATTGTAAAGTCAATTAAGGTGGAGGTAGTTAGGTCAAAATGTTACATCTTATTATTTGATCTCTCCTGTAACCCAGTTTGAATTTGCTCCAGTTTTAAATATTTTCTGCTTTCTTTTCCTTTGAGGGTTTTCTTTGTTTTATTTTTTTCATTTGTTGTTGTTCTGTGTTTTACTTTTGGTCTGTGTATTTGTTTTTCTGTCTATGAAATCCAGGATGGGTAAATCTATAGAGACAGTAACTGACTTAACAATTACCTAGGAGCATGGGGGTGGGGGATGGGGCGGTAACTACAATGAGGACAAGAAAGAGCTGCTCTGAAATGGACTGTGGGGGCCATTGCACAGCGCTTCTCCATATGAGCGGACTATTAAAGTATACGACATCGGAACTACACGCCAATAGAACTATTAAAAGTCAAAGAAAACACCATGGCTTGGGTCTGGTGCATCTTAGTCCTCAAAGTGACATCCTGGCTCTTCAGGACCTTCTGGAGATCTTGTGCCGCAGACTGACCCGATGCAAAATGTCCTTTCATCCCCTACTGAGAGCATGGGGAAATTGTGATCCGCACCCATTGCTGATGGGAGTAGGAATGGGATAGGCACTGTGGGAAACTGTCGGTGGCTCTTCAAACAATTAAAGCTAGATAAGCACCATATGACTTCACAATCCCGATCCATCTCTCCATCCAGAAGAGCTGAAGACAGGAACACATGTACAAGCAGAACGGTACGTGTACACACCGGTGTTTACTACATCTCTAACTACAGTAGCCTAAAGGTGAAAGTAACTTCAATGCCCACCAACTGATGAATAAATATGCAAAATACAGTATATACAAGCAATGGAATACTCATCAGCCATAAAGAGACACGAAGTTGTTTTTTATCATTAAATCATTTCATTGGGGACTTGTACAACTCATGACAATCCACACATACATCCATTGTGTCAAGCACTTTGGTACATTTGTTTCCCTCATCATTCTCAAAACATTTGCCTTTTACTTGAGCCCTTGGTATCAGCTCCTCATTTTCCCCCTCCCTCCCTGCTCTCCTCTCCCCCATGAACCCTTGATAATTTATAAATTATTATTGTTTTGTCATATCTTACACTGTTTGACGTTTCCCTTCACCCACTTTTCTGTTGTCCATCCCTCAGGGAGAAGGTTATATGTAGATCCTTGTAATTGGTTCCCCCTTTCCACCCCACCCTCCCTCCATCCTCCCAATATCGCCACTTTCACCACTGGTCCTTGGGCAGTTCATCAGTCCTGGATTCCCTGTGTTTCCAGTTCCTATCTGTACCAGTGTACATCGTCCGATCCAGCTGGATTTGTAAGGTAGAATTTGGATCATGATAGTAGGGGGAGGAAGCATTCAAGAACTAGAGGAAATTGTATGTTTCATCATTTCTACACTGCACCCTGACTGACTTGTCTCCTCCCTGTGACCCTTCTGCAAGGGGAAGAGACATGAAGTTCTGATACCTGCTATAATGTGGATGAAGCTTAAAATCGCTGAGTGAAATAAACCAGTCACAAAAAGACAAATACTGGTTGACCCTACTTATAGAACAGGCAAGTGTATAGAGACCAAATCTCTTTAGGGGTCACTAGAGGTGGGAAGGAGGGGGAATGGGGAGTCATTGCCTGGGGGACACTGAGTGTCTTTGAATGTTGGTGGAATGATTTGGAAAAGAATTGTTGTGCTGGTTGGAGAACTTGAAGAATGTTCTCAGATTTACTGCATGATGGTTGTGGTTGCCATTGCCTAGGGTCATTGCGTCAGCTCCCACTGACAATGACTCTCTCTCTATCAGCACAAAATGTGGCCTGCCTTGTGCCAGCCTCACTGTGTTTGAACCCATGGTTACAGCTACTGTGTCGATCCATCGCATGAAGGGTGACCCTCTTTTTTTTGGCTGCTCCCTTACCAGGCATGTTGTCCTCCGGTGATTTGTCTCTCGTGACAATGTGTCCAGAGTAAGCAAGACAAACTCGCACCAGTCTCACTTTCCTCCCCCTTTTCTTTTATCTATTACTACTTTGTTCTCCAAAAAAGTTATTGAGACAGGTTCAAAAATGCTAACTACTGTAACAGTGTAGCTAAAATACCTGAGATTTAGACAAAACCATAGCCTTTCAAAATACTGGCAGCAACAAAAACAACACACAACGCTTATAGAGCATGCGGGCGAAACCTCATGATGGGAAGTGTCCTTACAATTGGGTAGTAATGACATCTCGGACAGAGTGCATTAAAACTCAATGCCACCAAGTTGATTCTGACTCGAAGTGACCCTCGATATCATTTCCCGGCTGTAAATCTTTACAGGAGCATACAATGTCATCGTTCTCTTCCTGAGCAGCTGGTGGGTTTGAACAACCATCCTCACTGTTCAGGGGCATTCTGACGGTGCTTCGTCCAAGGCTAATCACTGAATTGAATTATGTCTGTAAATTTTTGACTTGGCAGATTTTTTGCTATATCTATTTCTAACACAATAAAAAATAGTAAATTGAGACTAAGAGACAATTCTCTCATGCAGAAAAAATCCAGATCAATTAAGTATCTGCTACACTCTGAAGGAGAGGGAGTCTAATTTTCCTGCCTTTAGTGTGGCCTGCCCAGTGATGCCTTCCTAGGAATCCCCAGGGAAAGGGGGAGAAAAGGGTAACTTTATAGTGAAGACTCTTGACAAACACTACCCATGCCATTAGTGTTTGCAGTCAGTCATAAAGGTCAATGTGAACTATCAATCATAATCATGTTGATATGTTCCTCCGATAAGTGATGAAAATGACCCTTTCCATCCGTGATCTTCTGCCCCAAACCCCTAGAACCCCAGTCCAATCATGCAAAAAAAACCCAAAACACCCAAATTCCAATATAGTGATGCCCTATATTATTCCTTAGCAGTACTGCTTACATCCGCCAGGCTCTTATGGAAGGAGTAAAGTTTGAAAAGCGGAGCCTGAGGAGGCATGGCAACTAGAGGCCATGCATTCTGGTGGAGACATCTCTGGGTGGTACCAGTGGGTAAGCACACCCAGAGGCCTCTCCAAATCTACGTTTCCAGTGATCTGCTTTTGAAAGACCACGACCTTGAAAGCCCGACGGAGTGCAGTCAAATACATGGGATTGCCACTAGTTGGAATAGCTTCTGTGGGGAAAAATTTTTTTTTAATCCTCGATGAGATCTTGGAACAGAAACAGAGCATGAAGTAAAGACTAGGAACCCCCAATAAACTATGGACATTGGTTACATTGATGTATCCATATTGGTTCATTAAGTCTGACAAATTTGTCTTACTGAAGTAGGATGTTCTTGGTAGAACAAACCTTGTGCAAGGGAGATAGGAGCTCTCTTAACTAACTGTCCAATGTTTCTGTAAGTCCCCAAAACTACCCTAAGGAGAAAAGTCCATTCATAAAAAGATAACAAGTAACTAGCTGAATCTTATGAAAAGGATGACCAACATAAAAGTAACTCACGGAAAATGCCAAGAGATAGCATTATCTCATAAAGCTGACATTTGTGTCCATTAGACAAAACCATTTTTTTCCTAGGTATTCATCAGGGTTCAAATACAAGACTATTTATAGCAGCAAAATTCTGGAAATTAATAAATGCCCATTGACAGGAGAATGGATGAATAAATCATAGTGTACCAAATGAAGCAAAGACATTTCAAGAACAGGAAAGTTACAGGCCTGTTTTATTCATGAATATGGATGCAAAAAAAAATCCTTAAAATATTGGCACATCTAATCCAAGAGTGCATGAAAAAGTAATCACATAATACTTAGCTGAATTTAATCTAGGTATGCAAAACTGGTTTAATATTAGAAAACCCACGAATATAAATCATTGTATTAGTTGATTAAAAGAGAGAAATACATTATTATGTCAATTGATTCAGAAAAATCTTTTGGTAAAATCTAACTCTCAATCATGATGAAGACTTATAGCCAATTAGAAACAAATGAGAAACCCCTCCATCTAATAAAGATGATTCATTTTTTTAAAAATAGAAGAATATTAACCTAAATGTGGAAACTTTGAAAGCATATCTCTGAAGTCATGAAAAGAACACAAGAATACCTGCTATGACTTTTTCTTTTTTTTAAAATCATTTTACTGGGGCCATCAAGCAAACTTATACATGTTGCCATCGTCATTTTCAAAACCTTATCTTTCTGTTTGATCCCTTATTACCAGTTCCTCTTTTTTCCTCACCCCACCCTCCCACCCTCATGAACTCTTGATAAATTATATATATATATATATATATATATAATTTTTTTCATATCTTATACTGTCTGCTGAATCCCTTCACCCATGTTTCTGTTATTCATCCCCCCTGAGGAGTGGATTATATATCCATCATTGCTATCAGTTTCCCCTTTTCTCCTTCCCTCTTCCCCTTCCCTTCATGGTATTGCTATTTTCACTACTGTTTCTGAGGGGTTTGTCTGTCCCGGCTTCCATCTGTCCTGGTTTCCATGTGCCGCAAGTTCTTTTTTCTCTTTATGTTTTGTTTTTCAAACATTTTATTAGGGACTCATAAAATTCTTATCACAATCCATACATACATCAATTGTATAAAGCACATCTGTACATTCTTTGCCCTCATCATTTTCAAAGCCTTTGCTCTCCACTTAAGCCCTTTGCATCAAGTCCTTTTTTTCCCCTCCCTCCCGGCTCCCTCCTCCCTCATGTTGCAAGCTCTTATCTGTACCAATGTACATACTCCAGTCTAGCAGGATTTGTGAAGTAAAACTGGGGTCATAATAGTGATCAGGAGGAAGCATTAAAGAACTAGAGGAACGTTGTGTGTTCATTGATGCTATACTGCACACTGGCTGAATCATCCCTTCCATGTGACCCTTCTGTGAGGGATGTCCAATTGTCTAAAGATAGCTTTTGGGGCCTGTGTTAGTCTAGAGAAACAAATCCACAGAAACTCAATTCTTAAAACAGTCAAGTTCAATTTTTATTTAGTTTATCTAAATCCTTATCTAAACTCTTCGATTTATACAAAAATATGGGATTAAGCCTCTGAGAGCATCAAGCCAGATTCAGGCTTTCTGTCAGACATTTTAACCTTCTGTCAACTATTTTCCTTAAGCAGCATGGTTAAAGAGAATTTCAAATGGCGATTTCTACCCCTGAGCTCAAAATATACATTCACAACATTTATTTTTGCCATTTCACACAGAAATAACCAAAGACTACAACCAAACATAATAATAAAAACTTTAGCTTCCCATGTTCTTTCCAGTAAGCTGCATGGACATATCTGACTTCCAGCTAGCCAAAGAAGAAACACTAACTACCATGAGGGAGAAGTCAAATAACCATCCACTCTATTTTTATTATTTGTTTCTCCAGCACCCCAGGTACCATAAACAAAGTCAAATCAGGACAGGCCATCCATAAACTCAGCAACAATATGCACCAGTTCACAGGCTCAAAAATCTCTTCATCTTGTCAGATTCTGGTCAACTCAGTGTGGGCTGCCTCACTCAGCCTCACCAGGATGCCCATTGGTCTCCTTGCCTTAGACCATGTGCTCATCCAAATATTCAACAAGCCTAGCCCCCTTGTGCTAGGTCATTAACTTTAGACCAGTCAACCCGCTCTCCTCTTCGTCTCTTTTTCCTGTAAACCAGGTCCATGGGTGTCAGTGGCCAGACAACCTGTCTCTTTATTGCTGCACTTCTCCCACTTCTACTCAACAAGTGGACCCAGGTGGTCATCTAGCAAGCATTTCAGCCTGCCCCCAGGCTCCCTTTAACTTTCAGTCCTAGAGAGGAGTTTCCTTCATGGCTCCATATTGTTTTCAGCTTCTGACAAAGACCACTAGAGTTCAAACTTCAAATCCAGAGTTCCTTTTTTTCTTTAATCTGTCAATAGCCCCTAGGCATGTCTCTTGACCTTCAAGTGTCCTAAGTCCTCCAAAGCACTGGATGGGGATAATCTCTTTGAAGCCTTCCTTTCAGGTGTGTCATAAACCCATCTAAAGATCAAATTAATGACTTGAGGCAAGTGGGTTTACAAACTCTCTATTTTCATAATTCCAAACAAACATTTCTACTAATCATTATATCAATAATAAGCAGAAGAAATCAATATAAACAAAGTAGAAACAGATATTAAACTCACAAAACACATGCAATGATGTCGAATGTAGGATAATCACAGGCCAGTGGGTAGAAAGTCTTTGGATCCAGTAGTGATGTGTCTCAGCTCTGATGTATCTCAGCACTGGCAGGGCTCTCCATGTGGCTTCTCCAGCACCCAGGGCTGCATCAGAGTAGGTCCATGTGACTCCTCAGGGATATCTCACAGGAAGTGAGCCTTGCCAGCTGAGGCAGAGAACTAGCTAAGGCAATTGCACTCTGGTGAGCAAGAGAAAGAAAGGTGAGGTTCGCTGAGCCATTTATCTCTCCACCCTTCAATTAAACTGCCCTTCAAGTAATCCCACGTGTGTTCACTGGCTAGGTTGCCACAATAAACCTATCACAGATCCCCACTCTGACCCCTCTCCTTCACATCGACATATTCTGTTTGTTTTTAATCTTCTGATACCTGATCCCATTGACACCTTGTGATCACACAGGCTGGTGTGCTTCTTCGCATATGGGCTTCCTTTGTTGCTTCTCTGCTGGATGGCCGCTTGTTTAACTTCAAGCCTTTAAGACCCTAGGTGGTATATCTTTTAATAGCTGAGCACCATCAGCTTTATTTACCACATTTGCTTATGCATCCATTTTGTCTTCAGTGATTGTGTCAGGAACGTGAATATCACGGAATGCCAGGCTATTAGAACAAAATGTTCTTGTGTTGAGGGAAGACTTAAGTAGAGGCCCAAAGTTCATCTGCTACCTTAATAATTTAACATATAAATATGTGTACATAGATCAATACCCTATCTTTATATATTAATATATTTATAGATGTACATGCCTATATTTATACCTCTCTATACGGCTTTTGCCTCCTAGTTCTTTCCTCTGTCTCCTTTTACTTTCCTCATGCTCCCCTATCATGTCCACCCCTCATTTGGCTCTCAGTAATTTCTCTCAGCTACATTACAATTGATCAAACCCCACCAGGCGTTCTGCATCCTCCTCACCATTGATTTTAGAACCCTTGTTTTTCCCTTGTCCCTGAGTTTGTTGGCTCCCCTCTCCCTTTCCCACATCTCCTCCTCTCCCATGTTTGGCCCCTATCCCCCCCACCTCCCTGCAACCATTTGTCCCATTGTTTTCTCCTCAGGATTATTAATAATAAAAGAAAAAGGGCTATAAATAGTTCCAGGTATATCTGCTGACTTTTATGACTTCCAATCAGATCTGATAAGGTGCCAAGTACTGACACCAGAGACAGAAGTCTATTTTCGGGATTCCTCAGGGACTTTGTGATTTTGCTCCCCTTGCTGCTCTGTTGTGCTTCCATCGTGATTCGCCCGACTGTGGGGTGGTCAGAACGGGCATAATTCCCTCACTGTATCTCCAGTGTTGTCCCCCGTAGTGCTGTTGGCCAGCGAGGGAACGTCATATATGACCACTTTTATCCAAGACTATATTTCGCTATTCCAGTCAGTACAATACACCAAAGAAGGGATATTAATGTGTAAGAAATAGAAAGGAAGATATAAAAATGTCACCAATTGAAAATAAACACAAATTAATGTACAGATACATTATTAGGAAATATTGGCAGCTGGTTATAGATACAAGATTATCAAACCAGTTACCATTCAATTGATGCCAATTCATGATAACCCTCTACGTTTACCAGAGTGTAACTATGCTCCAAAGTGTTGTCAAGGATTGGTTTTTGAAAGTGGATCAGCAGGACTTTCTTTTGCAGTTTTGGATGGCCTTGAACTTGCACCTTCCAGTTAGCAGCAGAGGGCCTTAACTGCTTACACCACCCAGGGAGCCAATGATTACCAAAGTCAGTTGTCCTTTGACATATCATGAACAAACAACTAGAAAATTTAATTTAAAAATTGTAAAGTATATTTATAATTGTATCATAGAATATCCAACCCCCTAGGAATAAATCTACAGAAGGTCGTCAAGATCGCTAAAGAGAAAATTCAAAAGATGTCAACTTCTCCCCAAATTGCTGTGGAAATTTGATGTGATTAAAAAAAAAATCTGAACAGAATTGATATAGAACTTGATAAGATGATTTAAATTTTTAAATGGAAGAGTGAAGGGCCAGAATTATTCAGGGCACTTACAAATACCTTCTAAGGCACCTAAACACAATAAAGACAGCACGTTAACTATCAAAACACAATGCAGTAAATAATTTTTAAAAATTTGTACAGGGACTGTACCTTGATTGAAGGTTTCCTGGGAGGAGGAGAAATGTTCATTTTTGGAAGGAAAGGCTCCTTCCATGATGACCGCTTTGTTTCGCGGTTCACAATTTCACACTTTTCACTACATTAGCCACTTTAATCGCAGGTTTCTTTTCTTCAAAAATGCTGATCATGTTAACTTTGCCATGCTGTACTCGGCCACCACATCAGACAAGCAGCGCCCTGATTCAAATTCCCAATGATTTCTTTCTTGACCTCTCCAGGCCTCTCACTGTTTTCCTCTTAGCTTTACTGCTGGTATCACACGCTGGTTATGATATTTTACACAAATAAAATGCAAAAAACAGAAGCATGATGACTAATATGTTGACACACTAACACAAGCACAATATGCCGTCTGAGCAAGAGTGGGGCTCAGACAGAAGCGTCACTCCTTTGTGTCCCAGGCGAGTGAGCGTGTGCTCGCTATCTGCCTGTGCCATTTTGTCAAGTCAGGCTTCAGTTAGCCTATTGAGCAATGTTACTGTGCCATTCCACAAGTGCGAAGGTTGAACTTGGAGCCGTTGTACAACCGAGGTATCTCCCTTTCCGTCTTGGAAGCATGAGTTGCTGATATTTTATTCTACAAATGAAATTGGAGCAGGAGAGGACAAGTCCAGAAGCAATGGTCTTCTCCCTACAGTTTAGAGTGTGTAGCCAATCCTCGCACAAGCTCACATTCCTGTCTGCTGCTCGGGAGTTAATATTTGCTGACTGACCATCTGTCAAAAACGGTGCAAGTGTGGGAGAGGGAGATGAAGGCGAAGTCTTCAGTATTTATAACAGAACCAACTTGGAACATCGTGAAAAATAATTTAAATTTTTCTCATGAGACCAAGCATTTTGACCCAGAAACCATTTTTATTTCCTTACGTGTCTGCACAACCTTTATTTCTCTCGACAAAATATGTGCACATCATTTTTCATCATTTTAAAGTACACAATATTCATCCATGAACAGATCCTCCTGTTTTAGACACTCGTGTTGCTTCTTCCATTGTTATAAATAATGCTCTCTAAGAGAGTTGTGTAGAGGCTTTCTCACTGCAGAATCAGGGTCAGAGCGGCAGAGAAGTGGTTATTGATTTTCCTCCCTAATATTCAGCAAGGGGCTCTCCCTACTTCTCAGCCTCTATTTCTTCCATCTCCCTACTGTTTACTTAATGGGATCTGGTATTGTAAGTAAATTCCTAGTCTCTAGAATGAATTCCCAACCATTTAGAAAGGTTATTTAAACAGCTCCAGTGCAATAATCATCTGTAAAATAAACATTGGTTGAACATTAGTTATGTGACTGGCAACTTGGTTTAAGGGGAAGGTCCTGGTGGTGTAGTGATTATGCATTGGGCTATAATCCACATGGTTGGCAGTTTGAAGCCACCAGCTGCTCCTTGGGAGAAAGACATGGCTTTCTACTCCCATAAAAAGTTACAGTCTTGGAAGCCCACAGGGGGATCTACTCAATGACAGTGAGTATATACAATAAAAGAAAGGCCAAGAAACAAATACAAAGCTATGTGATGTGTATCGGCTCCCAACTTACAGCAAGTTAATTAAAATAAAAGTATCGATCCAGGAATGGGTTGGGGCTCACACTAAATCTTAGCTTCACCTTTTTTTTTTTTTTAAGCTTGCAAGAGAGACCTTTATTTATTTATTTATTTTTAACAATTTATTGGGGCTGATACAATTCTTTTCACAGTTCATACATATACATACATCAACTGTATAAAGCACATCTGTACAGTCTTTGCCCTTATCATTTTTTTCTCTTTTCTTCTTTTACATTTTATTAGGGACTCCAACAACTGTTACCACAATCCATACATATACATACATCAATTGTATAAAGCACATCCATACATTCCCTGCCCCAATCATTCTCAAGGCATTTGCTCTCCACTTAAGCCCCTTGCATCAGGTCCTCTTTTTTTCCCCCCCCTCCCTCCCCTTTCCCCCCTCCCTCATTTGCCCTTGGTAATTTATACCTCGTTATTTTGTCATATCTTGCCCTATTCGGGGTCTCCCTTCCCCCCTTCTCTGCTGTCCCTCTCCCAGGGAAGAGGTCACATGTGGATCCTTGTAATCAGTTCCCCCTTTCCAACCCACTCGCCCTCCACTCTCCCAGCATCGTCCCTCACGCCCTTGGTCCTGAAGGTATCATCCACCCTGGATTCCCTGTACCTCCAACCCTCATATGTACCAGTGTACAGCCTCTGTCCTATCCAGCCCTGCAAGGTAGAATTCGGATCATGGTAGTTGGGGGGAGGAAGCATCCAGGATCTGGGGGAAAGCTGTGTTCTTCATCGATACTACCTCATACCCTAATTAACCCATCTCCTCTCCTAGGCCCCTCTATGAGGGGATCTCCATTGGCCGACACTTGGGCCTTGGGTCTCCAATCTGCACTTCCCCCTTCATTTAATATAATATATATATATACACATACATATATACATATACACATATATACACATACATACACACACTTATATCTTTTTTTTTTTTTTGCATGATGCCTTATATCTGGTCCCTTGGGCACCTCGTGATCGCACTGGCCGGTGTGCTTCTTCCATGTGGGCTTATTTGTTTCTGAGCGAGATGGCCGCTTGTTCACCTTCAAGCCTTTAAGACCCCAGACACTATCTCTTTTGATAGCCGGGCACCATCAGCTTTCTTCACCACATTTGCTTGTGCACCCATTTGTCTTCAGCGATCCTATCATGGAGGTGTGCAGTCACTGATATGATTTTTTGTTCTTTGATGCCTGGTAACTGATCCCTTTGGGACCACTCGATCACACAGGCTGGTGTGTTCTTCCATGTGGACTTTGTTGCTTCTGAGCTACATGGCCGCTTGTTTATCTTCAAGCCTTTAATACCCCAGTCACTATCTCTTTTGATAGCCGGGCACCATCAGCTTTCTTCACCACATTTACTTGTTCACCCACTTTGGCTCCAGCCGTTGTGTCGGGAGAGTGAGCATCATAGAGTTCCAATTTAATAAAAGAAGGTATTCATGCATAGAGGGAGTGTTTGAGTAGAGGCCCAAGGTCTTAGCTTCACCTTAAGAACAATCATTTCTTATATCAGGGCCCTGCTAGATACTCACCTTCATGAAATGATCACTGAAGGTCAGGGTGTTACAGCAAAGTATGGTGAAGAAAGCAGATGGTGCACAGCTAGCAATTGGAATAGTGTTTTGAATCTTGTGTACTCAAACAAGCAGCCAACCAAGTGAGGAGTCAACTAAGTCCACACAGAAGAGGCACACCAGGTTGTGTGAGCCAAAGATGGCAATTACAAAATATGAATATGGTGAGGAGAAAAGTATCAGAGCAAAAATTATGAGTGCCTTTGTGGAATGCTACGGGAGCCAGTGAGAGTCTAGAATCTGTCTGCAGAGTATCTGGTCAAACTGAGCCACCGGCAGATCCACTCTAGTCACACTCACTAAGAGTCTCGAACATCTTCCTATCAGGCAGGGGTCACTGTAATCTTGATTATGCTGTATCAAACTCGACCCTTGACTACCCTACAGACACGACCTGGATCTGTTCTGGATGTAAATTTCTCTTATTGGTCCCTTGACAGAAATTTCTTCCCTGGCTTTTTTAATATTGTTGGGAGTCTTATCCTTTTTACACATGATTAGTATTTTTGTGTGTTTACTATTATGTTATTAACCTTACCACCTTAGTGTGATTTTGTTTTTTATTGTTTACTATTGGGTCTCCCAGCTGGATGCATAATGATAATAACAGCTACGAGGGTTGTAGGGAATGCAGGGGTGAGGGAAATAGGGAGGGAAAGGGGATTTCTGGAGTAACTCATGAAGACGTGAGGGAAGGGAGCACTAGAATGGATTGTGATTACATGAATTATCTTAAAGGTGATTTAGCCAAGGGGGGGGAGGGCTGCTCTAAAATTGATGTAGGTAGAGGTGATTGTACAATTCTCCTTGATACGCTTGAATGATTGAACAATTGAATTATATGATATATAAATTACTTGCCAATAAAACTGTTGGGGGAAGCGACGTGACAGGTAGAAGCACTGATAACTGCCCCATAGAGTTGCCAGGACTGTACTCTTTCTGGAAGCAGACTGCCACACCTTCTTTCACCCACAGAGCAACTCATGGGGTTGAACTGCTGTCCTTTGCATTAGCAGCTGATGACTTAGCCACTGTGTCACTGGGGTTCTTGAAGATATAATCTCTAATAAACAGAGCTTCTTTAAGGAGAGAATAAAGAGTGAAAAATATATTAAAGCATAAGGATAAGCGTCTAGATAAAGCACTTGCCAATTTCCCAGAACAAATAATTGAAAAATTAATCATATGTAGATATTCCATTGTGAAATTTCAGAAACCTAAGAGTAAAAAGAGGAAGAACACACTCAGCATATCCTGGTCAAGCCTCGAGCTGAAATATTGAAGGTGTCTGTGGGCAAAAGATAAGGAGCCCTGATGGCATAGTGGTTATGTGTTGGACTGCTAGCCTCAAGACCAACAGTTTAAAACCACCAGCCTCTCCGTGGGAGAAAGATGAAGCTTTCTATTCTTGTAAAGAGTTTTAGTTTTGTGGAAACCCATGATGGCAGTGAGCATGGGCAAAATATTGAATGCTGCAGGATGCATCGAAAGACGATGGAAGTAAAACACAGAGTCACTGTAGCAAAAAGAACTGGTCGACATTCAACCATGTCAAGAGATAACACATGATCAAAAGCTGATACTACTGAAGGAAGAAGTCCAAGGTCTACTGAAGTAGCTAAAATCAAGGCTCCAGGAATTGATGACATGTCAATGGAAATGTTCCAACAAGCTGAGGAAGGGCTGGAAGCACTCAGTCATTTATGTCAGGAAATTTAGACAATAGCTACCTGGCCAACTGATTGGAAGAAATCTATATTTTTACCCACCCCAAACAAAGGTGACCCCCAAGAATTTGTACATTATCAAACAATATCATTATCATCACTTATAAGGAGATTTTTGTTGAAGATAGTTAAAAAATGGTTGCAGCAATATATTGATAAGGAATGGCCAGAAATTCAAGCTGGATTCAGAAGAGGATGTGGATCAAAGGATATCATTGTTAACTTCAGATGGGTCTTGGCTGAAAGCAGAGAATACCAAAAAGATATTTACTTGTGTTTTACTGACTGTGCAAAGGTATTAGACTCTATGGATCATAACAAAATATTAATAAGATTATAAAGAATGAGAATTCCAAAACACAATCCAAGAAAACTCCCTTTTCAACTGATAAATTGATGACATTATATTATAGAAAATGATTACATCAGACTGCATTATTAAGCAACAACTAGATTAATGTTTGACCAAACTACTGGGACCTATAGCTTAGCCAAGTTGACACACAAAATTAATAATCACAGACAACTTCAATATAAATTCTTTTTCTTAAAGTCCTTAGCATGGTTTTGTGATTCTTCTTAGGTGTGTATGTGGGTGGTAATCAATGATTTGGTGTTACTTTTCTAAGTCATATTTTCCAACATTCACCATCACTCCATCTTGCCAAGATGTCAAAATAGAGTATTTCAAGTTTTCCAATTTTTCAAGAATTATGATCTCAGGAAACATAAGAAGAAATTCTAATTTTGGATCATACCTAGTAAAACAATAATTTTATTTTAAATAAATTTTACATACCAGAAGCCACAATTGCGCAAAGTGACCAGAACTGGAACTTCTCCCAATATTCTATTACCTTATATAGGACAGATAAAAAATGTGGCACACGGTCTGTAAGTGCCCTTCTAGAAACGAGAGTCCTTGGAGATCGGGGTTAGAGAATAGGTTAGGCACAGTGGCAGGAACGGAAATTAAAACAGCAAAAGAGCTTCCTGTGTCACTTGGTCCTTATTCTGCAGGGTCCCTCCACTAATCACAGGTTCTCGTTTCATGTTGTTCCAGAGTCTGCCAAGAAGGTACCAGAGTATTGTGGAAAATAAGATCGCAGACAAAAGGAGTTCAGAACTTACTGCTTACTAAGAGCAACATGCAAGAAGGAAGGAAGTTCAAGCTGGCCATGAAGGGTGACCTTGACTCCTCAGCTCCTTCAGGCTCCGGGTATGTCCTCAACAGAGGACAGTAACAAACTGAATCAATCACAACATAGTTTGGGTCAGGGAAAAAGATTACCACCTTGAGACATTTCCTACTGTGTTGGTTCAAAATTGAAATCCTACGCTAGCAAATATTGAGAACCATGTGTACACAGGATGGACGGCATGACTTTGAAGGGAGCCGCAGTGGTTGTTGATGGGGAGAAAATGGAAAGTGTCTTTGTTTGAAACAGTAAAAGCCTGGAACCCAAACCAAGAAAGGGACCCCGTTCCCCATGGCACTGCCACCCGTGGAGAGGAGGTCAGATCACACATGAACCTCATCTGTCGTTCCTCTCGGCCTTTCTCAAATTCTGGATTCTCCCCAGGCAGTGCAAATGGTGATTGTTGTCAGTGGATAGTTGCAAGGTTGCAGGTGAAAGTTCACCTAGAGGTACCTCCGAAAAAGAAAATCAACCATGGCGACCCCCGTGGAGAACAGTTCCACTCCGACACCCATGGGGGCCCCATGAATTGGAATGGACTAATGGCAAAGGGTGCGAGATTCTTCTGAAGCCAGGTCACATTTCTATGGAAGAAGCCAAATAGACCCAGAGTTATGAGCTCATCATTACTAAGAGCTGCCTGCAGAAAGGACTGCTGACTAACTCACCTCAACTGCTTGACCAGTCTCGCTAAGTGGATACTTTATATTACCCAAAGAGAAAAACAATGCCTTTGCTGTAGGATTAATAAGTAACAACGAAAGGCGATCACGGTGAATGTTCATAATTGAGAAATATTCAGGGGCCCTAAGTTTAACTGCGCCCCACCCACCAAACCCACTGCTACCATAGAATTGATTCCAACTTCTCTAGGACAGAGCAGAACCTCCCTGGAGGATTGCCTGGAAATCTTCATGGAAGAAGACGATCTCATCTCTCTCCCCACTGGCAGGTTTGAGCCACCAATCCTGCAGTTAGCAACCCAATGCTTAACCCCCTCCACCACCAGGACTCCTTAATTTGAGCCCCAAGTTAACACATTTCAAGAAGTGGTAAAAAAGCATGTGCTGGTAGCATCTTTTCAAACAGCTCACAGTAGTTCTAAGAGGAAAAAGTACAGAGAGGCTTCCCAGGACCCGGGAGCCCCTGGAAGGCACTGGACTACTAGCCAAAATGGTTTCATGGTTTGAACCGACGCCCTGGTGCCTCAGAAGACAGATCTGGTGATCGGCTTCTGAAAAGTCTTGAAGATCTATGGAGTAGTTCACCCTGTGTACACGGGGTCACCGTTAGTTAGAATCAACTAGCCACAGCAAAGACCTTACATGATCTTCCCTTTTCTCTGGGTGACCGTGAGTTTGATGATCGATATATAGGTCTATGCAGAAGAAGGGAGCAGAAAGGCATCCAGATATTAAAATAACTGTAGGCATTTTAAAATTTGAATCAAAACAGGTAGCAGATACGTGGAATTAGATAAAGAACAAAATGAATATTTCAAAGAAAATCAATTACTTTCATGGATCCACTTGTGAGGGTACATTGTAATAAAATTTAATAAAGCTGCCCAAGACTTTTGTGAAAACTCACATAATTTAAAGTTCACAGCCTTCCATCATTATTTGACTAGAGCACTTCATCTTTTTAGCCAAGGAAATTATTATACAGCAAACAGACACCGTCACTAAGCTTCATGACAGTGGGGGAGGGAATGTACCTTTGGGGCAATTTGCCATCTTATCTTTGTCTAAAAGAACAGGTACACATTCTTTCTTTTGTTTGTTTTCAATTGCAGTGGGTGTTTTTCAAAATAACCATTTGCTGGGGTGTTTGTATTAAAGAATGCATAGGCTTGCTGTCTATAATGTGAACTCTACTTGAAGAAACCCTGCTGCCAGGGCAGTGGTACAGACAGAATAAGGGAACTCTGTCTAGTTTAAAAGCAGGAAAGGGGTGCATCAGTTGTATCCTTCCACCCTACTTCTCCAGTCGGTATGCCGAGCGAATCATATGAGCAGCTGGACTAAATGAAGAAGAATTTGACATCACGATTGGAGGAAGGCTCATTAACAAGCTGTTTTATAAATCTGACACAACCTTGCCTGGTGAAAGCAAAGACGACTTGAGGTACTTACTGATGAAGACCAAAGACTACAGCCTTCATTGTGGACTGCAACTCGATGCAAAGAAAACAACACTCCTCCCAACCGGCCTCACAGCTAGCACCAACCTGGCAAATGAAAATCAATTTATTTTTAAACTTGAAGCTCTAATCAGTGCCCATGAAAGCAACTCCCTCTAGCTCTTTGGTGCTTCCTTCCCCCCACTTTCGTGACTTCAATTCTACTTTACAGGTCGGATTGGACGGGAGCATGCACACTGTTACAGCACAAGGAATCCAGGATAGATTAACCCCTCAGGGCCAACAAGGAGAGTAGAGGTAACAGGAGGATTAGGGAGGTGAGGGGAGAAAGGGGGAATTAATCACAAGGATCCATCTATAACACCCTCCCAAGGGGAAGAATAGTGGAAAAGTGGGAGAGGGGCGATGGATGACAATGTAAGATATGAAGGTAATAATCTATAACTTATCAAGGATTCGTAAGGGAGGGCAGTCACAGGAGGGAGCATGAAAAAATGGGGAGCTGATATCGGGGGCTCTAGTGGGGAGAGAATGCTTTGAAAATGATGATGGCGGCAAATGTGCACATGTGCCGGACACACTGGATGAATGTATGGACTGTGATAAGAGATGTAAGAGTCCCCAATAAAAGTATTAAAAAAGTTAGATCAAATGATAAGATATTATATTTTAACCTAAAAAAAAAGAAATCAACCCGCATATTGCATCGGGTAAATCAGTTGTAAATTTATGTCTTTAAAATGTTAACAAGCAAAGATGTCATTTTGCAGACAAAAGTGTTCCCGAGCCAAACCATGGTGCTTTCAATCCCTCCATATGCATGTGAAAGCTGGACAATGAATTAAAAGATTGGAGAAAAATGGATGCCGTTGGATCATAGGGTTGTTGAACAGGACCAGCTTCCAGAAGCGCAGTCAGAGTGCTCCTGAGGAGCCAGGATGGTGAGCTTCATCTCAAGGACTGCAGACCTATCACCAGGATGGGTCAAACCTTGGAGAAGGCCGTCAGGCTAGGTAGAGCCAAGGGTGAACAATAAGGAGAAAGACACTCAGGGAGGTGGATTGACACAGTGGCTACAACCTGGGGATGGCACAGGTGGGGCCACGCAGGAGCCAACACAATGGGACCCGACAACACGCACACGCAGTCTGTAAGTGCCCCGGGATGGTTAGCTCTACAATGACAGCTTTAGCTTATTCTTCTTGGTGTGCTCTGAACCCACCCTATCACCCGTCACTAAACAGGAATGATTAGTCATTTGTTGAATTCAATGATACCGACTGAAGTCATTAGGAAATAAATCCAATCAGAAAAATAAAAACTCACAGTGACTAACCTGAGTTTCTTATGAAGAGAAATTTATAGTTCAGATCAGGTCTTAATGGAATCAGGGTCTGCAGGTAAAGAGGGTGGCAGAGGAGAGATGTTACCCACCCCATCACGATGTACCAGATTCAGACTATACAGAAACATGCAAACAAGAACTACCATGCAAAGAACCTGTGTTAGTCAGGGTAGACTAGAGAAAACAAATCCACAGAAACTCATATATGTATAAGAGAGAGTTTTATATAACGGGTAATTGCACATTAAGCATCCCAGCCCAGTCCAGTCCAACCTCATAAGTCTGACATTAGCCCATATGTCCGACATCAATCTACAAAGTCCTCCTCCATCTCACAATACACACACAAAGACCCAACTGCAGGAGGAAAGCCGACTCAGTGAGCGTGTCAGCATCTCAGCACTGGCAGGGGTCTCTACGTGGTTGCTTCAGCACCTGCATCAGGGTAGGTCCATGTGGCTTCTCCTCAGGGATGTCTCTCAGGAAGTGAACCTTGCCAGCGGAGGCAGAGAACTAGCTAAGGCAGCTGCACCCTGGTCTGACCATCAGAAAGCAAGAGACAGAGAACCAGAAGGGTGAGGCTCACTGAGTCATTTATCTCTCCACCCTTCAATTAAACTGCTCTGCAATTTATCCCACATATGTTATCGGCCAGGTTGCCACAATAAGCTTTATCACAGAAGCCAGCTGTCATTACTAGTCACAAAACCAGTTAACATCTGATTACTACAAATATATCAGTAAGCAAAGCGGGGGGAAAAAACTCATGTGAAAAAACATAGAATTTCCATGAGGTGCAGAGCTAGAGGTACCTTTCAATTCACTGCCATCAAGTGTTCTTGATGCATAGTGACCGTGGAGGACAGAATAGGACTGCCCCTCTGAGTGGCTGAGGCTGCCTCTGTACAGGAGCAGAAAGTCTCGCCTTTCTCCCATGGAGCGGCTGGTGGGTTCAAACTGCTGGCCTTGGGGTTAGCAGCCCACCGTGTGGCCAGTACCTATTAAGAAGACTGTGGGAAAGTTTTAAGCATGCATTTATGACCAGTTAGATGACTTTTCAGTGGCTGTCACATGGCAAGATGAGCATTATATATGATTTTAATTCCCCTTACGTTTGTCCAATTCTGTCCTGTGATAGTCTCAGCTTTGGAGCCCTGGTGTAGAGCTAGCTCCTAAGTAATTCTTACTCATAGGAAAAAGAGGTCAAGTGTCATAAAAGTATTTGATTGGAAAACAAATACACATCCTTCACCTACATTACTAATTCCACTTCTTTTTTAAAATCATTTTATTAGGGGCTCATACAACTCTTATCACAGTCCATACATACATCAATTGTGCAAAGCACATCTGTACATTCATTGCCCTCATTATTCTCAAAACATTTGCTCTCCACTTAAGCCCCTGGCATCAGGTCCTTATTTTTCCCCTCCCTCCCTGTTCCCCCTTCCCTTATGAACCCTTGATAATTTATAAATTATTATTTAGTTATATCTTGCCCTGTCCGACGTCTCCCTTCCCCCACTTTTCTGTTGTCCGTCTCCCAGTGAGGAGGAGGTCACATATAGATCCTTGTAATCGGTTCCCCCTTTCCAAACCACCGTCCCTCTACCCTCCCAGTATCGCCACTCATACCACTGGTCCTGAAGGGATCATCTTCCCTGGATTCCCTGTGTTTCCAGTTCCTATCTGTACCAGTGTACATCCTCTGGCCTAGCCAGACTTACAAAGTAGAATTGGGATCATGATTGTTGGGGGGGGGGGGGCGGGGGCGGAGGGAAGCATTTAGAAACCAGAAGAAGGTTGTATTTCTCATCGTTGCTACATTGCACCCTGACTGGCTCATCTCCTCCCTGAAAGCCTTCTGTGAGGGGATCTCCAGTGGCCTACACATGGGCTTTGGGTCTCCACTCCGCACTGCTCCCCTCATTCACTATGGTAAGATATTTTGTTCTGATGATGCCTGATACCTGATCCCTTTGACACCTTGTGATTGTACAGACTGGTGTGCTTCTTCCATATGGGCTTTGTTGCTTCTGAGCTAGATGGCCATTTGTTTATCTTCAAGCCTTTAAGACCCCAGACGCTATATCAAACCCTGGTGGGGACTGAGCATGATAGTGGGACAGGAGGAGGGTCAAGGACAATAGAGGACAGAGCTGGGAGGCAAAGGGCATTTATAGAGGTCTGGACATATGCAAATATGTTTATATATGAGGATAGGGAAATAGATCTATATACATTTATTTATAGGTTTAGTATTAAAGTAGCATAAGGACCTTGGGCCTCCACTCAAGCACTCCCTCAATGCAAGAATACTTTGTTCTGTTAAATTGGCATTCTATGATGCTCACCCTTCCGACACAACCGCTGAAGGCAAAGCGGGTACATAAGCAAATGTGGTGAAGAAAACTGATGGTGCCTGGATATCAAAAGATATAGCGTCTGTACTAATTCCACTTCTGATGTGTAGACTATGCACATATAGTGGACATAAGCTTTTTTTTTTTTCTTTTCTGCTCAGCACTCTTCTATGTGGGGAATTTCCCTCCACATTCCACTTGGTTCTTGATCTGACCCCTCATCTGTTAGTTCGGTATAAGGATGTGGCCTGGGCCTGACCAATTGTAATACCCGATTCCCATAGGAAAAAGTGATTGCTTCAAGTGCAAGGTTCATGTGACCAAAGATGTCCATATTCCTTTCTTATGTAAGTTGATGGATATGCTACTTCTGAAAAAAAGAAAGATATGCTGCTTCTGTTGTGTTTGATAAGCTGGAATACTACTAAGAAGCCCACCCGCTCCCCACACCCCCATTTTCTGGATTAAAGATAGCTGGAGAAGCAAACAGACTAACAGATCCCTCAAAGACCAAGTTTGGTGGCAGTTGGTCTGGGTTTCATCGCCCTAGACCCTGGTGCCAAATTGCTTTGCCCAATTTTACAAATCACTTCTATTTACAGCAAACCTCTGCCCACCAAAAAAATCCCTGCTAACTAAAATAGTCTGAGTGAGCTAGCTGTCACTTGCAGCTAAAGGAAAGTAGGTTTATATGACCGGGGTTGGAAAATTTCAGCCAAAGGGCTAAATCCAGCCAATCGCCTCTTCTTGTATGGGCCCTCAACTAAGAATCCTTTTGACAGTTTTAAATGATTGCAAACCACCAGCAGGAGAATATTTTGTGGCATGTAAAGTTACATGAGATTTCTCTTTGCATATCGTCCACGCTGGCGTTCCTGCGACACCCGCAGAATTGAGATGCTGACGTGCACAGCTGCCCAGTGCCCCCCCCAACCACTACATTGCAGCAAAGCTGTTGCAGTATCGCGGCAGTATTTCCAACACCACAGGAATCAGGGGTCGGTGGCATCTTCTTTTCTTTTTTTGTGACCTGTGCATATACATGAAGCCAAAACAAGAATAGAAAAGAAAGATGAACTTCAAATGCCATGCTTTTAAAGCATAATGGAGTGTAGATGATTTTGCTATCAAAGCAGTTGGTACAACATTCTGTTTCTGATGCAGTTACACTGTGGCTCAGATACAAGAGGATAAAGTCACTCATCATGACCAGGGTATGTATGTATCAGGATATTTTCAACGCACGGGGAAAACGTGTGTGCCATGGAGCTGTGTGCCTAGCACACTTTGGGACAGAGGAGAGCCGCCTCCTGGGGCTTCCCTGGCTGTGATCCATACGAGCACAGATGGTCGCTTCTTCCTCTAGTGCAGCAGCTGGTGGGTTTGAACCACCGAACTTTGGGTTCACAGCCGAACTGGCCAACTGCTGCCCTACCAGGGCACCTTAGAGAAACAACAGTTGTAAAAATTAGAAAACTTGACATGGAAAATATCATGACACCAGAAACCCTTCTCAAAAGTAAAAAGTAGGAAGTGTGGCTGCGCCCAGTTTCTGAGGGACTCATGGCTGATGGTACTGCTCACGGGGCCTTCCCTCCCAGGAGTTCATGGCAGTCTCTGCGTGGTGCACCTGAAACGACCTCAGAGGAGAATATAGCCCAAGAAACTGAGAAAACCCTAATTCAGTAAACCTGACATAAAAATGCTCATAAGATGTGTTACAAACAATCACGATGAAGGTGCGTGGAGCGTGAACAGGCTTGCGGTTTGCGAGTCTCAGACTCATGGGGTGACTTCAGTTCTCTAGGGCTGCCATTACAGCAATACCCCAAGCGGATGCCTTTCGCAAACAGAATTTTACTCTCTTACATTTTGGAAGGCTACAGGTCCGAATTCAGAGCCTCGGCTCCAGGAGAAAACTCTCTCTCTGCCAGCTTTGGGGGAAGGTCCTTGTTCCCTTTCAATATCTGTGAAGATCTGATCTCTCTCTCTCTCTCTCTCTCTCTCTCTCTCTCTCTCTCTCTCTCTCTCTCTCTCTCTCTCTCTCTCTCTTCTCCCTCCTTCCCTCTCTGTTTACTTCTCATGCCTGTTATTTCTTATAAATAAAAGGTGGTGCGGGGAAACTCCCCTACATCAGATCAGGGCTGGGGCCTACAGAAGGTGTTGCATCCTACTCTGATCCTTACAACTTATTGGCTGTCACGCCATGGGGAATGATTCCATCATCCCCTAACTGCTGAATTACCCTTTGTATAACTGCCAATGACAATCATTGGCAGTCAAGTTGACATGTTTTAGGGAGATACAATCCAAGCCATGCACAGTGAAGCAAATTGTTGCCCAGTCCTGTAGGAGCCCCAGGGTCAGGTGCAGACGGGACCATCATAATCACAGTTTTCACTGGCTGATTTTTGGAAACTGTTTACCAGGCCTTTCTTTGGCATCTTAGTCTGGAGCCTCTGCTGAAACTGGCTCGGCATCAGAGCAATATGCAAACCTCTATTCGTGGATGGATGGCGTTGCACCGCACAAGGTTCTTTGACTGGAAGTCACGCCCACATCTCCCACATGCCCACCCTTGCTTCCATGAAAAAGGTTAGTTGGCTACATTGACAAAGCTTGTGCAAATGTAAGATGCTTAAAGTCCAAAGGCATTCATTGCATTTTTGCCAGCAGGTATTTTATGGAAAATGCTTGAATCGATCCTGTGTTATTGAACCCATAGTAGAAACTAAGAGGCAAACAAGACGGAACCTACCGTGGACTGTAAAATGAAACGCATCCCTCATGCTCCTTTGAAGTGGGCATGGCAAGGCTTCCACTTGCTTCTTTGGGGCACATCATTAAGAAAGACCACGCACTAGAAAAGGACATCGTAGTCAGTAGCGAGGCAGCAGAAATGAGACAAACCTTCACGGAGAGGAATGGACACAATAGCCAGGACAATGGACCAGAACACAATCAACGAGCACAACGATGGCACGCAGAACGTTCTGTTATGCTGACTCGGGTCAGCACCTAACAAGTGCCAATGGTGAGCCTCAGTTGCATTTGTGGACTTACTAATTGTCCGTTCCATGAATTGAGGGCAGAACCAGAAGTAGAATCTTTTCACTTATCCTCCCACACTGAGTGGCATAGCAACAGTAAAGTTGTTTCACGTTCAGGGTCTTTTGTTTAGTTTTGTTTCCCTTAACCGGAAGAACTGTCCTCCAACATCATTATCAAACACTGAACGGCTTTGGAAATTAGCGTTGGTTGCTAATGGACAGCAGGTAGTGCCCAGGACCTGAACAAGATCCATTCCAAACTGTGTCTTTATAGAGTTTATAGGTAAATTGGAACAAGTGCATGTGATTATTATTTACCTTACTTTAGTTTTGTGTAAAGATTTACAGTCTTGGAAACCCCAAGGGCAGCTCTCTGTGTCCCAGATGCTCTTAATGATGAGAATTGACTTGATGACAATGAGTTTGTTTTGCTTGAATATTGTTGGGTCATAATTAACATCAAGCTGCTGTATGCACTTCCCGTGCTGTTAAAAGTTAAAGTAAGTAGTTAGGTTTCCATTCCCACATAAGCACACACCGGGTGCTTGAGGGGATTACCAACAATTCATAAAAATTCCACTATCTTTCCATTCCGATTTTTCTTTGAAGCCCCTTCATATTTTCTGAGTGCAAGCTACAGTAATATAGCATTTTTTAAAATCTCAATGCAAGTACAAAGGAATTTCCACATTTCAAAATGGTTGTATTATCATTTTATTGGGGGCTCTTACAACTCTTATTGCAATCCATACACCAAGTGTATCAGGCATATTTGTATATATGTTGCTGTCATCCTGTTCTAGACATTTACTTTTTTAATCATTTTACTGGGGGCTCAAACAATTCTTATCACAATCCATCCATATACACAGTGTCAAGCACATTTGTACATTTGTTGCCATCATCATTCTTAAAATGACATTTATTTTCTATTGAGCCCTTGGTATCAGCTCCTCTCCCCCATCCTCCCAACCCTTTAAATTTATATAAAAATTGTACACAAATATTGATAGCAGCAGCATTCATAACAGTCCAAATGTGGGAAATCAACACGTCTCTCGGTGGTTATATACAGCAATGAAGACAGAAGGAGGGAGTGGATGATAGTAGAAAAGGAACATGAAAACACTGTGCGAAAGAAGCCAGTCTTTGAAGACCACATGTTCCATGATTCTATTTAGGGAAAACATCCAAAACAACTACATGCATTGAGATAAAATATAGTTTGATGGTTGTCTGGAGCTACGGTGGAGGAATAGGGGGTAAGGGTGGAAATGAGGAATTACTGTTAACACATATGAAGGTTCTTTAGGGGTGGAAACATTGAGCGTGTTCTAAAATCAGACTGTGATGATGATATTACAACTCTGTGAATACATTTAGTATACCAAATATACATGAAGCCACTGGCCCATATACTTTACCTCGGTAAAATCTAAACCATCTCAATTATTTTAGAAATTAAAAAATTCATTTATCGGTGTCATGGAGGAGCTCCTGCCTAATCTTCAATTTCAAAAGATTAACTTTCCAAGTAATGACATGCTAAAATGCTCTCTTCCAAACGAAGACTATGCTCAATTAAAATCATAGGCTCGTGAGTTGCTATTACAAAAACATTGTGCTCAGTCATTATTACAATTACTCTTTATTATGAGAATAAAAGTTTTCACCTCAATTCTTCAGCAGCTTTGGCCTGTTTTTATTGGTCTTATGAAAGCAGGTGCCAACCCAAGATGCAGACTAACGGTTCTGTGGAAGTAATAGTAGATCATTCCAGTAATAGTAGATCATTCCAGTAATAGTAGATCATTCCAGTAATAGTAGATCATTCCAGTAATAGTAGATCATTCCAGTAATAGTAGATCATTCCAGTAATAGTAGATCATTCCAGTAATAGTAGATCATTCCAACAGTGTGATTCTCCAGCTCTTCCAGTGGGCCACATTTGCTTATAGTCTCTGAAGGGATTACATTTCTTCCCAGGGGTTAGAGATATTGACTCCTGAGGCCATGACTCCAATCCCATTGGAGTTGTACAACTCGAGGCAATTATCAAAAATAGTCCTTTACTTTGAGTCACATAATACATAATACAGTGTATGTATGTTACTGTGCACACTAGTTTAAATTCCTTAGCCCCTGTCACCTGCTACCTTTGAGTTGGTTCAAACTCATAGCCTTCGCCACTGGATCCACAAGACTTTCCACCCACTGGCCTGTGATCTTCCTACTTTTGGCATCATTGCATGTGTTGCATGAGTCTGAAGAGGAATTTATAGACTGGTATTGGACATATGGGCTAACACCGGACTTAAGGACTTGAACTGGACTGGGCCGGGATGTTTTCTTAATATACAAGTACTTTTTCATATAAAGTTCTCTATTACACATATATGAGTGTATCTGGATTTGTTTCTCTAGTCCACCTGGACTAACACAAGAGGTAAATGGATAGGTAAAGTAGAATAAAGGGATTGCTGGAATTGGGTCCTTAATTTTACAAGCAATCTTGGGTTACTGACGGGTTCCAGAGTCCTTTGCAGCATGTCCTTATAACTTTTATTATTGCTTGACGTTTATTGTCCAGACGTTTATTGTCTTGAATGCTTCTATCCAACCATTGTCCTGACAGAGCTTCTACAAATGACCAAACAACTCTCAAATGCACTGCCATCTAGTTGTTTCCAACTCACAGCAATACTACAGGACAAGGTAGAACTGCCCCTGTGGGCTTAAGAGACTTTAAATCTGTACAGAAGTAGAAAGTCCAGTCTTGCTCCCAAAGAGTGACTGGTGGTTTGAACTGCTGACTTTGGGGATAACAGACCAACTCACGGTCACTGTGCCACCAGGACTCTGGGTAAACAAGAAAAACAGTTTGGGGAGGGGAGGGGAGATAAAACCATGCTGATCACCTTTCAAACTGAAAATCATATGCGTAATATCACATCAACAAGATCTTTCAATAATGAAGATTTGGGTAATCCACGGACCTATCCTCCCTTAAGGTTGAGGAAGCATTAAAAGGTGTAAAATTCTACAAATGAAGTAGAATGCCAGCTTTTCTTTGGTCCTAGTCCCCGCTGTAAGCACATGACCAAAGAACTCTTTAAAATGAGCTCTAGTCAATTAGCAACAGCTCTGCTCCAGAACGCTGGCTTCTGGAAGCCAACCAACTCTTAATCCCACGTTTCCCCCAAACTCACCATAAGATTAGCTTTTGTTTTGCTTGGGGAGACTTTGTTCTACACAATTTTCTCTCGCTTGTCAAGCAATAAAGTCAGCGTGCCAATTATACTCTTCGCTATCTACCCCAGGGAAATAAAAACAGTCACCGAAAGATGAATATGGCAATGTTCATAGCAGTATTATCATAATAGGCTAAGAGTGGAAAGAGCGCAACACTTGATCTTAGCCAGAAGCCCTAGAAGCGGTTGGAAAGACCTCCAAATTCCATTAACTGGTGGATGGATAAACAAAAGATGCTATCTCCATATAATAATACTATTCCTTTAGAATCAACTCTACAGCAGCGAGTTTGGTTTTGGTATTTTAGTATGTAAAAGGAATGAAATCATGATACATGCTGTAACATGGATTAGCCTCAAAATTAGTAAGCTAATTAAAGAAGACCATACACTATGATTGCAGGTATATCAGATGTCCAGAGAAAGCAAACCTTTAGAAACAGATAGTAGTTGTTCGAGGTTGAGGGTGGGGAAGTGAGCACTTGAGATGTTATTGGGGAAATGGAAAATGTTCTAAAATGGAATTGTGGTCGAGGTTTAATCAGCTGGTAAAGATTAGTAAACTCTTTTGAATTGTATACTTAAAGTTGGTAAATCTTATTATGTAAATGATATGTCAATAAAGTTTTTTTTAATTAGCATGCCACATATAAGGGGTCCTGGTCATGTAATAGCCTATGTACTTGTTGGGCCACTAACTGAAAGGTCTGCAGTTCCAACCCACCAACTGTTCAAAGGGAGGAAAACGAGGCTAACTCCTCCAATAATATTGACAGCTCCAAAGCCGAGGGAGAAATTCTTCCCTGATAGGGTCCCGTGCGTCCGAACTGATTTGGTAACAGTTGGCTTGGTTCTTCTGTTTGGTATAGTTGAATGATCGTCTCTTCTTTTGACTTCCACTTCCTCTATGTTCTCAGAATCTGCTCGGCATCCTACCTCTCATGAGAGCGGTCTTTTTCTAGTCACTATCGGCCCAATGGCATCTACCAACAACAGTCACCCCCGTGGAACCTCGCCTACGTCTGGTCTCCTTTCATATGCAGTAGAGCTCTGAGTAGACATACCATATATCCTTGTGTCTAAGACAAGTTTTTCAGCACATTTTTTTTGCTGAAAAAGCCCCTCTCGGCTCATACTCAAGCGAGTGTACCACTTACTAGTTCTCCGGAGCAGAGCGGGTGTTCTCCGGTCTCTCCCGATCATCTGCAGGCGCCTGCAGCCTCTGTGGGTGGTCTGATGACTGCTGATATCACCGCTCTTCTTTCCTCCTGCTCGCGGGCAGCCTCTGTGTTGTCCGTGCTGTGCTGAGCAAGAACCTGCCCGCTCTGTGTGCTGGGACCTGGGGCGCACCGCGTCCTTGTCAGATGAATGTCGGATGAGACCGCTCTTCTTCTCCCGCACTTCTCCAGGGCTATGACCAATGACATAGCCTTTACAGTCTTACCCATGCTGTTCACGCCCCCTTGCTCCGCCCAAGCATTGCTGAGTACAAGTACCAGTATATCTCTGGTCTTGGATATACAGTGCGTTTATTTACAGTACGTAGTCTGCTATTTTTAATTTTCTTATTAACTCCTATCTGGACCCAGTGTTGACTATGCTTGCATAGAGCAGCCTGTGTGAGGCCTCATGATATACACACTGCATCGTGTACGCATGGTGTTACTGCATGTGTTGTGTTAGCACTTCCCATACATATGCAGTAATGCTGTGTATGCCGTAACGCAGCACATGCAGTAGCACAGTGTGTACACAATGCAGCATGTGTATTATGAGCCCTAACACAGGCTGCTCCATGAAAACAGTCATGCCATCACTTTCTGGAATATCATCAGCCTGTGTTAGGCCTCAAACTATACAAGCTGCGCTGTGTACATGCGGTAAGGCAGCGTATGTAGTAATGCAGCACATGCAGTAACACAGTGTGTATAGTATGAGCCCTCACACAGGCTGCTCTATGCAAACATAGTCATGTCATCACGTTATGGAATATTATCATACCAAACTTTCCAAACCCTGAATTACTGTCACCTCCCTTGGTGATCCGGCATGTTTTGGGTCCCATGTTGTCTTCTGAATGCGATTCTTTTGGGGGGTATCTGTTTTCCGTGGTGAAGTCTGTCTTGCTGCATTCTATTGCCTATTGATTTTACTAGTTTTTGTATATAGCGGTAGTTGCTTGGACACCACCATTTTTGCTGTAAATTGATCTCTTTTAAGAACTATAACTAGGGCTTATTTTTGGAGTAGGGCTTACGGTATATATTTGAGAATTCAATCGCTATGGTACAGCATACTTTTTCAAAATCATTTTTTTTATCCTATTGGAAATGGATCCCAATACTTCTGTCCTGGACCAAAACAGAAACACAGGTCATACAAAGCTGATTTCAAACTTAAGGTGTGTCAAGAGCAGAAGAAAGCAATAACAGTATTGCAAGTAGGGAATTATGTGTTGATGAAAAACAAGTGAGGGAGTGGCGGAAAATGAAAGCTGACTTGGAAAATATTCCAAAGGCTAAAGAAGCTCGATGTGGTTTAACAACTTCATATGGGGCTCTAGAGAATGAAGTGTGTGGGTTATGGAGTGTCGTGAAAATGGTTACTGCGTAACACCGATGGGAAGTCACTTACATGCCCTTCAAATGGCTAAAGACGACAAATTAAAAGCACCATGCGTTGAAAATTTTTTTGTATCAGCAGGATGGTGTACCCACTTCATGAATAGGTTTTCCCTATGTTTGTGGCAAAGAACAAAGATTTCACAGAAGTTTCCAAAAGACCTTGATGAAAAAGTGATGTCATTCCATTCACTCATCATAAAACAAAGGATTCATAACTATGGTCTGGAGATATTGGGAATATGGATGAAATATCTATTACCTTTGTCATAGTAACAGAACTGTGGCAAGTTTGGGAGACAAAACTACTATTTTACTCAGAACCAACGAAATGAATAAAACCATTTCACAGTCATTCTGTCATGTTTGGCTAATGGAACTAGGCTGTAGCCTGTCATTATTTTTAAAAGAAAGACCTTGCCTAAAAAGGTCAAATTCCTACCAAGAATTACAGTGCGTGCACATATTAACAGCTGGATGGATGAAGATGGAACAAAAAAAGTGGCTGGAAGAAATTTGGAAGGGACAACCAGGAGCAACCTTAAAGGAAAAACCATCATTGCTAGTTTGGGATATGGTTAGAGCCCACACATCTGATGACATTAAAAAAATTGGCAATCTTCTCAAGTTACTTTCCAGGTGGGCTTACATCTGTATTGCAGCCCCTAGATGTGTGGCATGAATGGATGTCCTCTGGTCAAGCCTGACTGATGAAGCCTGACATAGAATTGATAGCAAAATGGGTTCGTGATGCCTGGGAAGAGATTCCAGAGGATATGTGCAATGCGCCTACAAGACATGTGGCATTAGTGATGCGATGGATGGCAGTGAAGACAGGACTTTGTATGAGAATGACAGCAGTGATGGTGATGACTGCGAACTCACTGAGGATGACAGTGTCTGTGCTGATAACCTCACACCAGCTAAAGCTCTGGTTGGACATACAGATGAGGAGGAATCCAGTTCTGAAGGATTTGGGCTCTTGTGTTTTAGCTTGGTTGCTGATTGAGCTAAGGTTTTTGTATTTTTAAAGTTATTGTTGATACCATATTGTTTTTGTTGACCCTCTTTTCCATTTACAGAGCTAGTGTACTAGTTTTCTTTGAAATAAATATTCAAAAACATTTAACCTACTGATGTCTCAATTAATGTAATTTTATTGGCATCTAATTTTATTTTGAAATTTACCAGTAGCTGCTGCATTTCCCACCCTAGACTCAGAGTTTAGTCAATACGTTTCCCAGTTTTTGTGGTAAAATTAAGTGCCTTGGCTTATATTTGGGTTGGCTTATACTTGAGTATAAGTTGTCTCAAGGCAAAGGCTAAATTTCCCATAGTCCTTTGCAGCTAGGTGAACCTGTGATACAGTTCCATCTCATGGGAAGTCATTTCTATGTATCAATTTCCAGGAACCTTTCTTTTTTTTTTAATTTTTTTTAAAACAATTTATTGGGGCTCATACAATTCTTTTCACAGTTCATACATATACATACATCAATTGTATAAAGCACATCTGTACAGTCTTTGCCCTAATCATTTTTTTCTCTTTTCTTCTTTTACATTTTATTAGGGACTCATACAACTCTTACCACAATCCATACATATACATACATCAATTGTATAAAGCACATCCATACATTCCCTGCCCCAATCATTCTCAAGGCATTTGCTCTCCACTTAAGCCCCTTGCATCAGGTCCTCTTTTTTTTCCCCCCTCCCTCCCCATTCCCCCCTCCCTCATATGCCCTTGGTAATTTATACATCGTTGTTTTGTCATAGCTTGCCCTATCCGGAGTCTCCCTTCCCCCCTTCTCTGCTGTCCCTCTCCCAGGGAAGAGGTCACATGTGGATCCTTGTAATCACTTCCCCCTTTCCAACCCACTCACCCTCCACTCTCCCAGCATCGTCCCTCACACCCTTGGTCCTGAAGGTATCATCCACCCTGGATTCCCTGTACCTCCAACCCTCATATGCACCAGTGTACAGCCTCTGTCCTATCCAGCCCTGCAAGGTAGAATTCGGATCATGGTAGTTGGGGGGAGGAAGCATCCAGGATCTGGGGGAAAGCTGTGTTCTTCATCGGTACTACCTCACACCCTAATTAACCCATCTCCTCTCCTAAACCCCTCTATGAGGGGATCTCCATTGGTCGACACTTGGGCCTTGGGTCTCCACTCTGCACTTCCCCCTTCATTTAATATGATATATATATACATATATATACATACATATATACATATACACATATATACACGTACATACACACACTTATATCTTTTTTTTTTTTTGCATGATGCCTTGTACCTGGTCCCTTGGGCACCTCGTGATCGCACTGGCCGGTGTGCTTCTTCCATGTGGGCTTATTTGCTTCTGAGCTAGATGGCCGCTTGTTCACCTTCAAGTCTTTAAGACCCCAGACACTATCTCTTTTGATAGCCGGGCACCATCAGCTTTCTTCACCACATTTGCTTATGCACCCATTTGTCTTCAGCGATTCCAGGAACCTTTCTTAAAAGGAAATTGACATATATCTCTAGACCTTTTCTTGTTATTTGTCTCTTTCTTTTATCTTGCAGCCTGGAACATAGAAAGACCATGTGGATGAGGCATAGAGCCACTGAATGGTGACTAGTTTGCCTGAAAGGAACCCAGGTCCCTGAGTTCTCCATAGAACAAAGCCATCATACCAGTCCTGGACTGTGTATGCAGATTCTGTGTAAGTGATAGATTTTGTCTTCTTTAAGACATTTTGTCTTCTATAAATGACTGTAATTTCCCTCACTTGCAGATGAACCTAATCCTAATTAGCACCCAATTTTTAACTTGTTATCAGTTTCTGTTGGGCCACTCCAACTCGTGGCCATCATGTGGACTCACCCAATCCTGGACCATCGCTTAATCATTGATTTAGACCATTGTTATAGCCTAGAAGTAGGTTATTACCATAACTAGAACCAAACTATTTATTTGCTTCATTGAAACAGTTAAACTATCAGGACTCAGAAACAGCAAGATGAAAAGCTAGTGACATTTTCTTAAAGCATTTTATTGGGAGTTCTTACAGCACTTACACCAATCCATCCTGCCATTGTGTTTCGCACATTTGTACATCTGCTGCCATCATCCTTTGCAAAACATTTTCTTTCTGCCTGAGCCCTTGGTGACCTACTTTTTAAAAAGATTTCTTAAAGCTTCCCCTGAATTTGCTTGGGAAATGGATTGCATACTGACTGAGGTGTAGAATTTGAAGTGGTAAGGCATATTCACTCAGAGTGTGTTAATTGTTTCTTGCCACTTTTAGCAAAGGTCTTAGAGAAAAATACCTAGGGCTAGTCGGTGAGCAGAGATTAAAGGAAAACAGCTTGCAATCGAACCTGAGTGAGAGTCTCAAATTTGGAGGGCTTTCAGGAGTGAGATTTAACTGCCATGTTCCCTCTCCCCTCTGAAAGTCACAGTGGTGACCGATGGTGCAGCAGGATATGGGGTATGACCCCAAACCTTTTCAATCAACTTTCATTGAGAATTCTCTGTCGGTCAATAGATACCAGCTTTGTAGCAAAGACTCTTTCTGCCCTTGGAAGCAATTATTCTCTTTTTAAAATTCACTCTATTGAACGTCCTGATTCAATTGCCAAGACAGTCCTGAGGTCTGACTGCTACAACAATGGCAAGGTCATGCCTTCCAGAGCAGGGAGCTCACAGGACCATGGATTGTTATTGGAGTTATACTGCAGATGCCATTTCCTTACACAGTCATTTCACTTGATCTTTTGGTTTTTGTATAGTTTGACTTCAAGGAGCTACTGGAGAGGATGAAACACCATGCAAGGATTCTGGGCTTTGAAGCAGAGGCAGTCGACCTTTCAGAACAGACTTTTCTTCCTTGGGTCTGAGCATATTTTTTATGTGACTCAAGGGCTTCCTAGGTGTTTGGGGTGAGATAGAGGATACTTCTATTTAGAGTGCCAGAATAAAAATGCATCATGTACAGTGGTTTTTCCGTATGTGATTGATAAAATGGGCATTATGAAAAAGCTATCCATGGATTTCAATCTTTTTAACAAAAAAGAAAACCTCACACTAAATTGTTCTACCATGTTTGAACAGAATCTAGTCTGAGGCACCAGAATGACAAGGGCCCTTCAGAGGAGTCCTATAACACAGCAACACGAACTCTGCTAGAAATAGCGAACATCGAATTCATGGTGAAGCTCGGGTGGAAGAATGGTAAAATCAGTGTGCCGTGCTGTTGTTGTGAGATGCCATTGAGCGGGATCCAATTCACAGTGATTCTGTGTGTCTCTACATGTGTACCACATGACAACACACTGTCTGATCTTGCACCATCCTCATGACGATGCTATGTTTGAATCCAGTGTTACAGCCACTGTGTCCATCCTTCAAGTTAAGGAGCTTCCTCTTTTCTTGCTGGCCCTCTACTTTTCTAAACACGATGTCCTTCTCCAAGACTGGACCCTACTGATGACATGTCCACAGCTTCACCGTCCTCCCCTCTAAGGAGCATTCTGCTGCACTTCTTCTAAGGCACATTCGCTCATTTTTCTGGTAACCATGTTATTCATATTAAGTGGTCTTCCTTGTAGGTTCAATATATGGATATCATTCTATCATCCATTGCATTATACTTCAAGATACATCTTAACATTTTCTTTTTAACAATGACTCTGAAGCCATTCCCTTTAAATGTGTCATTCCTGGTCTAGTGTGCCATATGATTTTCTGATTCAAAATCGTCAACATCAGTCCATTTCTTTTTACTAATGCTTAGGATGTCAGTCTTTGTTCCATTTCATTTTTGTTAACTTCCAACGTTCCTTGAGTCATACTTCTTAAATTACACGTTCCAATCATGAATGGGTGTTTGCAGCTGTTCATTCTTAAGGCCCTTGAAAGCTTTCCTCTCTGAGTCATGAAGGTGGACTTTCCTTTGAGGAGGCAGCTCTTCCCGAGGTGTACGTGGGTGCCTTTCAACTTGAGGCGCTCACATGCGGACACTGCATCAGATGATGTTTTTCATAAAGCTTTGAAGCTGCTAATTTTTCATACGTGGCTATTTTCTCCTTCTTCTGAGTCTGGCTTAATCTGAAAGCTCTGCTGAAATTGATGCTTCACAAAAAGCATATCAGGACAATGCCCCAGATAAATCAACTGTTTACAAATAGTTAACCGATTTTAAGAAGGGATGAGATGATGTTGAAGATACAGCCTGGTGCGGCGGCAGGTCATCCACATCAATTTGTAAGAAAAAAAAAATGTTGATCTTGTCCGTGGAAGAGGACCGATGAGCAACAACAGAAGAAAGCAACACAATAGACATCTCAGTTGGTTCCGTTTACGCAGTTCCGACGGAAACATTAACGTTGAGCAAGCTTTCTGTTCCAAGGACCCCAACATTGCTGTGATTAGGTTAGCTGCAGAAAGCCACAGAGGTTCCAGGGGACACTTTAAACAAGCTGGATTATGATCCTGAAACATTTCTTGGAAGAGTTGTAGCAAGAGATGAAACATGGATTTAGCAGTACAGTCCTGAAGACAAAGTAATGACTATTGGCAAAGGGAATGGGCACAGCAACTGTTTTGGGAGTCGCACAAGGCATTTGGCTTGTTGACTTTCTGGAGGGCCTAAGAATGATAACATGTGCTTATTATGAAAATGCTTTAAGAAAATTAGCCAACACCCGCAGAAAAATGCTCAAGAAAGTTTCACCAGAGAGTCCTCCACCATGACGATACTCCTGCTCATGCCTCTCTTCAAACAAGGGGAGTTTTGCCAGAGTTTCAAGTGGGAATTATTAGGCATTTGCTTTACCATCCTGATTTGGCCCCATCAAACATCTTTTTATTGCCTTATCTTAAAAAAAATCTTTAAAAGACACCCATTTTTGTTTTTGTTATTCAGTTAATGATGTAAAATGGACTACATTGACATGATTAAATTCCCAGGACCCTCAGTTCCTTAGGAATGTACTAAATGGCCAATATCATTGCTTACAAAAATGTCTTGCACTTGATGCAACTTATGTTGAGAAACAAATTTTAGTTTCATGTTTTAGCTCCATTTTGAAGTTTTTTGAAATCTCTTCATATTTCTTTAAAACATTTTATTGGGGGCTCGTACAATCCACATACATCCACTATGTCAAGCGCATTTGTACATTTGTCGCCAGCATCACTCTCAAAACATTTGCTTTCTACTTGAGCCCTTGATATCAGCTCCTCATTTCCCCCTCCCTCCCTAACCCCGCTCCCTCATGAACCCTTGATAATTTATAAATTATTATTATTTTGTCATATCTTAAATTGTCTGACATCTCCCTTCACCCATTTTTTCTGTTGTCTGTCCCCCAGGGAGGAGGTTATATGTAGATCCTTGTGATCAGTTCCCCGTTTCCCTACCACCCTTCCCCACCCTCCTGGTATCGCCCTTTCAGCACTGGTCCTGAGGGGTTTATCTGTCCTGGATTCCCTGTGTTTCCAGTTCCTATCTGTACCAATGTACATCCTCTGGTCTTGCCGGATTTGTAAGGTAGAACTGGGATCATGATAATGGGGCAGGTTGCAGGGGGGTGGGGGTGGGAGGAAGCATTTAAGAACTAGAGGAAAGCTGTATGTTTCATTGGTGCTGTACTGCATCCTTACTGGCTAATCTCTTCATATGTTATAGTATGTAGTATATTACAAATTGAGAAAGGAAAGAAAAAAACTAAACTCACGGCCATAAGTCGATGCCGACTCACCGTGACCCTATAGGACTGCGTAGAATTCTACCCAGTGAGTTTTCTAGACTGTTACCTGTTTATGGTAGTAGAAAGCCTGGTCTTTCTCTTGTGGAGCAGCTGGTGGTTATGGACCTTGCAGATTGCAGTCCTGCATGTAAACATAAAGGACTCCTTATATTACATATACACACCTAATGTGTTATATGGGATCCCTGGATGGTGCGAATGGCTAATGAACTGTTGCCAGTTGAAAGGTTGGAGGTTCAAGTTTATCTAGATCCAAGTTTATCTAGATCTGGGAATCGCCTTCTGAAAATGCAGCCATTAAAAACTAAGTTTATGAGCAAAGTTCTACTCTGACACACTTGGGGTTGCGGTGAGTCAGAATCGACTCAATAGTATGTTTTATAATATAGCAGTTTCACATTTTAAATAGTCAAATTTGTTGACCTTCCATTAAGGTTTCGTCAGATGTTAACTCTCCAGAATACTACTAGAAGAACCTCTTGATGAGACAAAGCTGATTTTAATGCTTTACAAGGTCAAAATTGGTGACAAAAACGTACAAGGAATGTAATATCAAAATTTAAATAAGTCTCCACAATTTATCACTAATTTTTCCTTTTGCTTTAGGCTCTAACATAACTTAGCACTACATTATTGTGATTGTTGTCTTTTTAAAAACATTGATATTTTATCAAGCATGGACATTTTTGAATTAATTTTGATTCTGTCAAAATATTTATTTTTGGATATTTTGGTACCTTTCTCCATTGTGCACTCAGCATTGATGAGTCACTGTGCTCACCACGGACCTTGCCCCGGCTATGAATATCCTTCAATACTCTCTGCCAGAAAAATAGCATTTTCACCTGGGACCTGGTCCTTCCTTCTCTTCTCTGCTCTTCTTTCTCTCCCCCAAGAATATCTATCTATCTATCTATCTATCTATCTATCTATCTATCTATCTATCTCTCTATCTATATTCCACCAGTCTCTCTAATAGCCAGGCATAGCCCTGTGACTAGGTTCTGGCCAATGGATATAAGTGAAATTGTCCTGTAGCACCTTTCAGGAAGTCTTACTTAAAACAGAGTCAGTGTTCATATTTCATAATATCTTTTCCATTGTCCAATCAGCTGCATGTAACAAAACATGTTCCCACCTTTACCCTAAGAACAAGGGTCATGCCCTAGGGATGAGGGAATCATTAAGGTCAAAGGAGTCCAGGTCCCCAAGGGTCTCACAGACCCGCCATCACACCCCTGAACAACTGTCTCCTGTTAAATTTGGGCTAGAGAAAAAAAAAACAAAACTTTGTTTTGTTTAAACTATTATATTAGGCTTTATGTCACTCTTAGCCAAACATTATCCTAGCAAATGCATCCCCAGTTCCCGATGTAAGATGATACAACTTGAAACATTTTACAGAAGTTTTGAGAAATTCCAGGGCTAATTACCTCACAGCAAACAGCTTAAAATCACCAGTTACATCTTTCTATTCGTAAGACTGCCATCAAGTCAATGCTGTGGGTCCCAAGACTGTAACTATTGAAGGGCGTAGAAAGCCCAGTCTTTCTCCCTCGGAGCTGCTGGTGGTTTCAAACCTCTGGGTAGTGGTTACCCACTGGGCTATTTACATGAGTTGAAATATTCTTTCTCCCTCAGAGCTGCTAGCATCTCAGAAGAAGAAAAAGTAAAGGTGGGCCTTTGAGACTGAATTCTGGTTTCAGTTGGAGGCTTGGTTAGGATTAGTTAGGAACCATGGTCCACTGGTTTAAGACTACAAGATACGGCAAAGGAGTCTGGGCTGTGCCGTGGAGAAGTGCTGCACAAATAACCTAAGTTTAGTGGCTCAAACCCTCCCAGAGGCACCTTGGAAGACAGGCCTCAGATCTGCTTCCGAAAGTCACGGCCTTGAGAAAGCTATGGAGCAGCTCGGCTCTGGACACGTGGCGCTGCCATGAACCAGAAGGGACTCTGTGCCACTGACAACAGCAACCGACGCAGCAAAGCAAGGGTTTTGAGGAACAGGATTCAAAGAATCTTGGGGTGTAAGCTGTCATATGATGCTTTATGGAAGAGCTGGTAGGCCTTTCAGAAATTGTATGGAACGGAGATGTTTATTTGCAATTTTTATCTTCCTGAAAAGAGTTTCCTGGAATATTCTCATAAAGACAGGGGGATCATAAAGTCATGTTAATATAGATCTGAACTATTTTAATTTATCATATTTCCCTCCCACTTGTGGTCATTCTTCAGCCTGATATTAATATTAGTGGGGGTGAAGAGTGATCAAGATCTTCAGCACCATGTAGGATATACCAATTACATATACGGGGTGGCAGCTTCAACTTCTGTGTAGCAGAGCAGCCTGCTCTTTTCACTGGATGACCATTTCTTAGATCATCAGAAGGCACTGTGAATGCACAGCAGCACTGAAGAGTCTGAGCATCACACCTCTGAACATTGTGACACAGATCTTAAGAGATGCCTCAGGAGAAAACAACGGGAACAATGGATACGGGGGACATGGGAGAGGGGGAGGCGGGGAAAAGGAAGTGGGATGTCAACAAACCCAGGGACAAGGGAACAACAAGTGATCTAAGATCAATGGCGAGGAGGGTGTAGGAAGCCTGGTGGGGCCTGATCAAGCACAATGTAGCTGAGAGGAATTACTGTATCCTGAATGTAGGCCGAACATGATAGTGGGACAAGAGGAAAGGAAAAAGGAAACAGAAGAAAGAACTAGGGGGCAAAGGACATTTATAGAGGTCCAAATACAGGCAGGTACATATATAAGTATATTTTTATATAATGATCGATAAATAGATCTATGTACATATATTTAAATGTTAAGTATTAAGGTAACAGACGGACATTGGGCCTCTACATAAGGACACCCTCAATGCAAGAACACTTTGTTCTAATACCCCTAACTAGGCATTCTGTGATGCTCACTTTCCAGACATCTTCCCCATTGATGACGCACAGCTATCAAAAGATACAGCATCTGGGGTCTTAAAGGCTTGAAGATAAACAAGCGGCATCTAGCTGAGAAGCAACAAAGCCTAAATGGAAGAAGCACACCAGCCTGTGTAATCATGGGTGTTGATAGGATCACGTATCAGGCATCAAAGACCCAAAACAAAAAAAATCATATTAATGTGAATGCGGGGCCATTCAGAGTGTAAACCCAAAGCCCTTCTGTAGACAATTAGAAATCCCCTTACAGAAGGGTCAAGGAAGAGACGAACCAGTCAGGGTGCAGTAGAGCACTTATATAGAATATACAACTTTCCTCTAGTTCTTGCATGCTTCGCTCCCCTTCCCCCCACACACTATCATGACCTCAATTCTACCTTACAAATCTGACTAACTAGAGCATGTACACTGGTACAGATAAGAGCTGGAGAGACAGAAAATCCAGGACAGATAAAACCCTTGAGACCAATGAGGAGAGTGGGGATACCAGCTGGATAAAAGGGAAGGTGGGGGGAAAAGGGTGGAACCGTTCACAATGATTGACATATAACACCCACTGAGGGACAGATACAGAAAAGTGGGTGAAGGGAGACAGTGGTCGGTGTAAGGCATGGAAAAAAATTAGTGGTTTCATGAAGGAGGGAAGTTGGGGGAGGTGGAAGAATGAACTGATAACAAAGGCCCAAGCAGAAAGAAAATGTTTCAAAATTATGATGGCAATATATGTACAAATGTGCTAGACACAATGGCTCTGTATGGATTATGATAAGAGCTGTATGAATCACCAATAAAATGATTTTTAAAAGCAGAGAGAGAGAGAGAAGGAGGGAGTGAAGGACGGAGAGAGAGAGAGAGAGAGACAACCCATGGTCAGTTTGAAGACAACTTCTTGGTGAATGCAAGGTTTGCTGACTAAACCAGGAGAATAGATCTTAACCCCAATTAGACTGTTGAGAGTGGAAAGCACAGTCTTTCTCCCATGGAGCTGCTGCTGGTTTTGAAGTGTGAGCAAGAAGATCGTAGCCCAGCGTCTAACCAGACACTAGGGCTCTCATACAGAAGCCTAAAAGCCTCCATCTCTTCATCAAAGTGGGGAAAGAGAAGATGCAACAGCAAACACAGACCAACTAGTTCATGGGATAAGAACTGAATGTTCCCTTTCAAATTCAACTTGAAAGCAAAAGTACAGGTATACCTTGGTATCAGCTCATTTTCCCACCTGCCCCAGCCTCCCTCCATCATAAACCCTTGATAACGGGGTCAGAGTATGTATGCATTGTCTCCTTAGGCAGTACTGTGAGCAGTGGACAGCGACAGCCACCCAGATTCCTCCAGGAAATCATGTACCTAAGGGCCCTGAACTCTGTCCTCAGAAGGCGGAGGACTTGGTGAGGAAACGGGATCTTCATGCCAGGTAGACTGGTGTCAGGATGTGGAGGAGAGACTGAGGTCTGGAGATGTTAAGATGGTGGAAGTTGTCTGTCAAGAGCCAATGCCACAGTCAATTCTGGGCAAGAACTATGCCAAGTGGGGTCAGATCTGACCCAAAGGAAATCATTTCAAAAGACAGATAGGCATGGAGACCACCCATGCAATCCTGGAAATTGTAAAACTTAACAAACCAAAGCTTTTTATTGTGAATTAGGTGATGGTTTACAAAGTAGATCGAAGGAGGGTTTTTCTGTTTGTTAGTCTGAAACGAACATGCATGTCACTAAAGAATCCAAGTCCACTTCCATCTCACTTCCCTCCCTTTATAGGTGCCCAGACCAGTGTGTAGATTGGAGGAGGAAGGAAGCTGGATGATTTTTAAGACTGTGAGCCTTCACTCTCTTAAACAAGCAAGCAAACAAACGTGTACTTATGTTTTTCAAGAAAAGCATACTCTGTGTGGGTGCACAGCCCATTTGGTCAAATCAAGTCAATAACAAAAGACTCCCGCCCTCGACTCCATGCCGACACAGTGACCCTACAGGACAGGGTGGCACTGCCCCTGTGGGCTTCTGAGATTGTCTCTAGATATGGGAGTAGGCAGCCCCATCTGTCTCTCACTGAGAAGATCCTGGCTTCAAACTACTGACCTTGAGGATTGTAGCCCAATGCTTAACAAATGTGCCACGGGGGCTCCCATTAAACCAACTGGCTAATAATAGATAGTAAGTCCTTAGACCTCCCCATGAGATGATCCTCTTTTTCCCCTCCCCCTGTAAGGTCCTCGCCCTCCCCTCTCCTTGCTCCTGGCCCCATCCCTGCCCTTCTCCTAGTCGTCAAAGTCGTAGCTCTTAATATAAATCCACGTTCCTTTGTCTTTTAATTAAGATATCGTTAAACATTTATCTTTATAAGATTGACTAGCTAGGCTAAGCATAATGTTCTCTAGTCTTGTCCATGTCTGGCAGTGTTTAAGGAAGCCACATTGTTTTTACTGATGTATACTGTTCTATTGTCCGAATGTTCCAGAGCTTGTTTATCCATTCCTCTGTCATGGGAACTTTCGGTTGTCTCCATGTGTTTGCTGTTGTGGAAATTGCCGCAGTAAATGTAGGGGTGCCTATATCTGTATGTGTTGTGTTCTTTATTTCTTTATAGACCCAGAAGAGAATTGTAGGACCATAAAGTAATTGTATTTGCATTTGTTTAAAGACGTACCCTTCTGATTTCCGTAGTAGCTGTCCCACCAGCAATGTACGAGCATCCCAATCACTTCACACCCTCTCTAGCTTTATTATTATTTTCTGTTTAGGTGAATTTTGCTATGAATGTTGGTGTCATAGTTTTTAAATTGTATTGGTTGTATTTCTGGGAAGATTAACAGTTCCACATGGGCGATTTCACAATGTACTAACACACTCATTTTATGAAGCAAGTATTACCTCGATGCCTGAACCAGGCAAAGACATCCCCAGGACGGAAAACGATGGTCAAGTAGCTTGGGTGAATGTAGAGGCCAAAGCAGATGATAGTTTTACATTCAACAATTCATGCACAGTTGGATTCAACTCATCCCTAGAGCCCCCTCAAAGTATCCTTGCGTCTCACGCTTCCTGTAGTTCCTGTTGCCATTCCTCCTCCTTTCCTAACCCTCTGAACCTTGTCTTTGAGGAAGCGCTGCCCTTTTGATCTGAAATGGTTGGTTATTCTAACACTGGGGTCAGATCACTTCCAGAACTGAAGGGTAAGGCCCAGATTCTGAGGCGTCCTACCAGTCTCTAGCTGACCAGTAAGTCTCTGATGATTTTGCGCTCTGTTTCTCTCCCCATTCTGTCCAAGGCCTTCTAATGTGACACATCAGTAGCGGTATCCGGACACCATCTAGTTCTAGTCTCTGGGTTGTGGACTCTGCTGTTCGCACGGTCTGTCCTTTAGTCCAAGCACTAATTGTTTTCATGAGTTTCATGTTCGTCAACTCTGCTTTCCTCTGGGGGTTGAGGGGGAGGGGCCTATAGTTGCACCTAGGAAATTGTAAAACCTGATCTCAGGTCATACAATTCACTATGCAGGCCCACGGGGCAGTGCTGCTGCTGTTTATGTCTCAGGTGTCTTGGGCAAAAGAGTTTACCCTCCCTTCTCTTGTTAGTCAACCTAGATCTATTTCCCCATTTTGCTCCCAACTCCATGCACACAGCAACTTCGACCCTCTCCTGTCAGGCAAGACATTCCGAGCCTAGCTGTGCATTCAGTGTCCTTTCGGAATATGCAGAAACTGAAGGGCAGTGAGCTTCTCTCAACGGGGAAGCACAGTTTGAAAGAGGAGAGTGAGGATGGCTGTATAACTGAAAACATGTCATCGACGTCACGGACTTGTCCAGGTAGAAATGATTCAATTGGTGTATATCCCACCGTATATATTTTGAATAACAGCAAAAATAAAGTAAGTTGTTTAAAAATTCTCCTTTCAGTTGGAACGTCAGGATTCCTATGCAGGGAGCTCAGAGCCATCAGGGCCTGGATACTGGGAGGCAAAGGCACTAGAGTGTTCTCGCTCTCAGTGGACATTAAGGTTGAGCTGGGGTGCTTGACCACATGAGCTAAGCCTGTGGAAGCTGGTTTTGAACATTCAAAATTTAAATAAGAATGAGAGCAACTGCCCCTAAGAACACTTTCACAAAGACCCAATTCACAGAGGATTATTTTAGTCATGATCAATTTCCAGGGGTTTCAGTGAGATTGTCATAACCTAACCTTACACCAAAGATGGCCTCTAGAAAATTAAGGATCTTCTTCATGATTATGATGATTCTCACCTCACTGTCTGCATACTCATCCACTCTGCGAGTGTCAACGGCCAATCCCATGCTCAGGACTCCCAGACCTCTGCCTTCAGTCTCCTCTACTGAACCAGGGGAGAGAGAGACAGACAGAGAGAGAGAGTTAGAGAGAGAGAGAGAGACAGAGAGACAGAGAGAGAGAGAGAGAGAGAGAGAGAGAGAACTCATGGTCAGTTTGTAGACAGATTCTTGGTGATTGCAAGGTTTGCTGACTAAACCAGGAGAATAGATCTTAACCCCAATTAGACTGTTGAGAGTGGAAAGCACAGTCTTTCTCCCATGGAGCTGCTGCTGGTTTTGAAGTGTGAGCAAGAAGATCGTAGCCCAGTGTCTAACCAGACACTAGGGCTCTCATACAGAAGCCTAAAAGCCTCCATCTCTTCCTCAAAGTGGGGAAAGAGAAAGATGCAACAGCAAACACAGACCAACTAGTTCATGGGATAAGAACTGAATGTTCCCTTTCAAATTCAACTTGAAAGCAAAAGTACAGGTATACCTTGGTATCAGCTCATTTTCCCACCTGCCCCAGCCTCCCTCCATCATAAACCCTTGATAACGGCGTCAGAGTATGTATGCATTGTCTCCTTAGGCAGTACTGTGAGCAGAGGACAGCGACAGCCACCCAGACTCCTCCAGGAAATCAGGTACCTAAGGGCCCTGAACTCTGTCCTCAGAAACGGGATCTTCATGGCAGGTAGACTGGTGTCAGGATGTGGAGGAGAGACTGAGGTCTGGAGATGTTAAGATGGTGGAAGTTGTCTGTCAAGAGCCAATGCCACAGTCAATTCTGGGCAAGAACTATGCCAAGTGGGGTCAGATCTGACCCAAAGGAAATCATTTCAAAAGACAGATAGGCATGGAGACCACCCATGCAATCCTGGAAATTGTAAAACTTAACAAACCAAAGCTTTTTATTGTGAATTAGGTGATGGTTTACAAAGTAGATCGAAGGAGGGTTTTTCTGTTTGTTAGTCTGAAACGAACATGCATGTCACTAAAGAATCCAAGTCCACTTCCATCTCACTTCCCTCCCTTTATAGGTGCCCAGACCAGTGTGTAGATTGGAAGAGGAAGGAAGCTGGATGATTTTTAAGACTGTGAGCCTTCACTCTCTTAAACAAGCAAGCAAACAAACGTGTACTTATGTTTTTCAAGAAAAGCATACTCTGTGTGGGTGCACAGCCCATTTGGTCAAATCAAGTCAATAACAAAAGACTCCCGCCCTCGACTCCATGCCGACACAGTGACCCTACAGGACAGGGTGGCACTGCCCCTGTGGGCTTCTGAGATTGTCTCTAGATATGGGAGTAGGCAGCCCCATCTGTCTCTCACTGAGAAGATCCTGGCTTCAAACTACTGACCTTGAGGATTGTAGCCCAATGCTTAACAAATGTGCCACGAGGGCTCCCATTAAACCAACTGGCTAATAATAGATAGTAAGTCCTTAGACCTCCCCATGAGATGATCCTCTTTTTCCCCTCCCCCTGTAAGGTCCTCGCCCTCCCCTCTCCTTGCTCCTGGCCCCATCCCTGCCCTTCTCCTAGTCGTCAAAGTCTTAGCTCTTAATATAAATCCACGTTCCTTTGTCTTTTAATTAAGATATCGTTAAACATTTATCTTTATAAGATTGACTAGCTAGGCTAAGCATAATGTTCTCTAGTCTTGTCCATGTCTGGCAGTGTTTAAGGAAGCCACATTGTTTTTACTGATGTATACTGTTCTATTGTCCGAATGTTCCAGAGCTTGTTTATCCATTCCTCTGTCATGGGAACTTTCGGTTGTCTCCATGTGTTTGCTGTTGTGGAAATTGCCGCAGTAAATGTAGGGGTGCCTATATCTGTATGTGTTGTGTTCTTTATTTCTTTATAGACCCAGAAGAGAATTGTAGGACCATAAAGTAATTGTATTTGCATTTGTTTAAAGACGTACCCTTCTGATTTCCGTAGTAGCTGTCCCACCAGCAATGTACGAGCATCCCAATCCCTTCACACCCTCTCTAGCTTTATTATTATTTTCTGTTTAGGTGAATTTTGCTATGAATGTTGGTGTCATCGTTTTTAAATTGTATGGGTTGTATTTCTGGGAAGATTAACAGTTCCACATGGGCGATTTCACAATGTACTAACGCACTCATTTTATGAAGCAAGTATTACCTCAATGCCTGAACCAGGCAAAGACATCCCCAGGACGGAAAACGATGGTCAAGTAGCTTGGGTGAATGTAGAGGCCAAAGCAGATGATAGTTTTACATTCAACAATTCATGCACAGTTGGATTCAACTCATCCCTGGAGCCCCCTCAAAGTATCCTTGCGTCTCACGCTTCCTGTAGTTCCTGTTGCCATTCCTCCTCCTTTCCTAACCCTCTGAACCTTGTCTTTGAGGAAGCGCTGCCCTTTTGATCTGAAATGGTTGGTTATTCTAACACTGGGGTCAGATCACTTCCAGAACTGAAGGGTAAGGCCCAGATTCTGAGGCGTCCTACCAGTCTCTAGCTGACCAGTAAGTCTCTGATGATTTTGCGCTCTGTTTCTCTCCCCATTCTGTCCAAGGCCTTCTAATGTGACACATCAGTAGTGGTATCCGGACACCATCTAGTTCTAGTCTCTGGGTTGTGGACACTGCTGTTCGCACGGTTTGTCCTTTAGTCCAAGCACTAATTGTTTTCATGGGTTTCATGTTCGTCAACACTGCTTTCCTCTGGATGGGGAGGGGCCTATAGTTGCACCTAGGAAATTGTAAAACCTGATCTCAGGTCATACAATTCACTATGCAGGCCCACGGGGCAGTGCTGCTGCTGTTTATGTCTCCTCAGGTGTCTTGGGCAAAAGAGTTTACCCTCCCTTCTCTTGTTAGTCAACCTAGATCTATTTCCCCATTTTGCTCCCAACTCCGTGCACACACCAACTTCGACCCTCTCCTGTCAGGCAAGACATTCCAAGCCTAGCTGTGCATTCAGTGTCCTTTCAGAATATGCAGAAACTGAAGGGACAGTGAGCTTCTCTTAACGGGGAAGCACAGTTTGAAAGAGGAGAGTGAGGATGGCTGTATAACTGAAAACATGTCATCCACGTCACGGACTTGTCCAGGTAGAAATGATTGAATTGGTGTGTATTCCACTGTATATATTTTCAATAAGTAAATTATTTTAAAATTCTCCTTTCAGTTGGAACGTCAGGATTCCTATGCAGGAAGCTCAGAGCCATCAGGGCCTGGATACTGGGAGGCAAAGGTACTAGAGTGCTCTCGCTCTCAGTGGACATTAAGGTTGAGCTGGGGTGCTTGACCACATGAGCTAAGCCTGTGGAAGCTGGTTTTGAACATTCAAACTTTAAATAAGAATGAGAGCAACTGCCCCTAAGAACACTTTCACAAAGACCCAATTCACAGAGGATTATTTTAGTCATGATCAATGTCCAAGGGTTTCAGTGAGATTGTCATAACCTAACCTTACACCAAAGATGGCCTCTAGAAAAATAAGGATCTTCTTCATGATAATGATAATTCTCACCTCACTGTCTGCATTCTCATCCACTCTGTGAGTGTCAACGGCCAATCCCATGCTCAGGACTCCCAGACCTCTGCCTTCAGTCTCCTCTACTGTACTAGGGGGGGGAGAGAGAGAGAGAGAGAGAGAGAGAGAGAGAGAGAGAGAGAGAGAGAGAGAGAGAGAGAGAGAGAGACGACTCATGGTCAGTTTGTAGACAGCTTCTTGGTGAATGCAAGGTTTGCTGACTAAACCAGGAGAGTAGATCTTAACCCCAATTTGACTGTTGATGAGAGTAGAAAGCCCAGTCTTTCTCCCATGGAGCTGCTGCTGGTTTTGAACTGTGAGCACGCAGATCGCAGGCCAGCGTGTAACCAGACTCCAGGGCTCTCATAGAGAAGCCTAAAAGGCTCCATCTCTTCCTCAAAGTGGGGAAAGAAAAAGATGCAACAGCAAACACCGACCAACTAGTTCATGGGTTAAGAACGAATGTTCCCTTTCAAATTCAACTTGAAAGCGAAAGTACAAGTACACCTTGGTATCAGCTCATTTTCCCACCTCCTCCAGCCTCCCTCCCTCATGAACCCTTGATAAAGGGGCAGAGCCCGCACTGTCTCCTTAGGCATTACTGTCAGCGGTGGACAGCGACAGCCCGCCCAGACTCCTCCAGGAAATCAGGTACCTAAGGGCTCTGAACTCTGTCCTCAGAAGGCGGAGGACTTAGGTATGGAAACGGGATCTTCATGGCAGGTAGACTGGTGTCAGGATGGGGAGGAGAAACTGAGGACTGGAGATGTTAAGATGGTGGAAGTTGTCTGTCAAGAGCCAATGCCACAGTCAATTCTGGGCAAGAACTATGCCAAATGGGGTCAGATCTGACCCAAAGGAAATCATTTTAAAAGACAGACAGGCGTGGAGACCACCCATCCAATCCTGGAAATTGTAAAACTTAAAAAATCAAAGCTTTTTATTGTGAATTAGGTGATGGTTTACAAAGCAGATCAAAGGAGGGTTTTTCTGTTTGTTTGTCTGAAATGAACATGCATGTCACTAAAGAATCCAAGTCCACTTCCATCTCACTTCCCTCCCTTTAGAGGGACCTAGACCAGTGTGTAGATTTGAGGAGGAAGGAAGCTGGATGATTTTTAAGGCTGTGAGCCTTCACTCTCTTAAACAAGCAAACAAACAAACGTGTACTTAGGTTTTTAAAGAAAAGCATACTCTGTGTGGGTGCACAGCCCATTTGGTCAAATCAAGTCAATAAAAGACTCCCGCCCTCGACTCCATGCCGAGACAGTGACCCTACAGGACAGGGTGGCACTGCCCCTGTGGGTTTCTGAGATTGTCTCTAGAAATGGGAGTAGCCAGCTCCGTCTGTCTCTCACTGAGAAGCTCCTGGTTTCAAACTACTGACCTTGATGATTGTAGCCCAATGCTTAACAAATGTGCCACGGGGGCTCCCATTAAACTGGCTAATAATAGATAGTAAGTCCTTAGACCTCCCCATGAGATGATCCTCTTTTTCCCCTCCCCCTGTAAGGTCCTCGCCCTCCCCTCTCCTTGCCCCTGACCCCATCCCTGCCCTTCTCCTAGTTGTCAAAGTCTCAGGAGCCTCACCTTCTCCAACTGAATTTCTCATAAGCATCTCAAACTTCATGCCTTTTAAGAATAAATTATACAACGAGAGTGGTGAGGGAGAAGATGGAAGAGAAAGACTGAGGCCGACCATGCAGGCAGTCACCATAGCAAGCTGCTTGAGCTTCCTTCTGCTCAGGGAGTCTCACACGGCTGACTGCATCAGAATCATATGTAACAGGAAACTCATTAAAATGCAGAACCACTGAATCTGTGGCTTTGAGACTTGGGCCCAGAAGCCTCTATTCAGAACAACCTTTTCAGATGCGTTTTTTATACATGTCAAGCATAGAGAACCGCAGGTGGTAAAGGACCATGAAATTATTTGAAACAATTAGGATGAAAATGCTCTGAGTTGGAATTGACTCCGTGGCAGGGAGTTTGCAGTGGGTACGGATGAAAAAGCCAAGTATTCCTTCCTTAGAATTAGTACACTCAGTCCTTACTTATCAGCAGGGTTAGATCCGAAGCCCAGGTCTCTTTATGTGAAACAGGCATTATTCAAAAGTGGAGGATGATCACATCAGATCACAAATGTAGGATGACTATATAATTGCATAATTGCCAAATGGCACCATCACATAATTGCCAACCACTGACAGTCAAGGCCCTGTCAAGCTGACAGATAGCCTCAACCATCACAGGCAGTGCTGTGTTCACTTCATATCTCAATATTCCTTACTGCCAGACAGCGCCATTCATGTGCAAAAGATGCTGACAGTAGACTTCTTCTTCTTAAGTATTGTTGTAAATGCATGATGTGAGAGAACAAGATAGTTGCTATGTGAAGAATAAGTATAAATTTTTATTCAAGGTGAAAGAGGATGGCTAGGGCCTGGTTGTTGTTATTTCAGGTCATCTGGTTGATTTTGACTCATGGCAAGACCATGTGTTCCAGAGCAGAACTGCTTCATAGCGTTTTCTTAGCTGCAATCTCTGGGGACTTCAATCTCCAGACCCTGTCTTCCACAGTGCCACTGGGGGCTTTGAACTCAATGTTTCAATTACCAATTCCCTAAAAAAATCAAACCCTGGGAGGAGAAAGGGGGAACAGATCACAATGATCTACATATATCCCCCTTCCTTGGGGATGGACAACAGAAAAGTGGGTGAAGGGAGACATTGGACAGTGTAAGACATGAAAAAATAATAACAATTTATAAATTATCAAGGGTTCGTGAGGGAGGGAGGGAGGGAACGGGAAAAATGAGGAGCTGATACCAAGGGCTCAAGTAGAAAGCAAATGTGAGAATGATGATGGCAACAAATGTACAAGTGTGTTTGACACAATGGATGGATGCATAGATTGTGATAAGAGCTGTATGAGCCCCTCAGTAAAATGATTTTAAAAAAATAATAATAAATCCGTTACCCATCAAACCCATTATCATCAGGTCAAATGGTGATCGATGATGATCCTATAGGACAGAGAGACCTGCCCCATAGGGTTTCCAAGCTAAAAATCCATAGAGTCTCTAGGGCAGACCACCACATATTTCACCTGTAGAGAGACGAGTGTGTTCAAGTGCTGACCTTTCAATTACCAGCTGAGCGCTTAATCACAGTAACATCAGGGCTCCCTTTCAGTTCCCACCCAAGTGCAAACTGTTTTCTCCAAGCAAGGACCTTTCCTAGGGTCTCAGAAAGAGGATACATTAAGTATACATTTTTACAATTTTGACTAGAGATTTTTTTAAAACTTAGTGTGTGATCCATATCCAGAAATGCTGACTAAATACAAATAGCTATCATACTAATGATATTCTTGGCTACTAGTCAAAAGATTGGCAGTAAGAACTCAATCAGAGGCATCGTGGAAGAAAGGCCTGGTGATCCACTTCCAGTTAAGCGTACGTTAGGAAGTTCAGTTCTACGCTATAATATACAGTGTTACCATGAGTTGGAATCAACTCAATGGCAGCAGGTATTTTGGAGGTCATTCAACTTTAATATTTTGAGATTGAATCTAAAATTTAAGAAAAATATAATCCATATATAAGATGATGAAACAATCAAATTAATCTGCAATAATTTGGGAAGCTTGCCACCTAGTCTTCCTTTCAACTGTACTCAGAAATTTCAAGTGCAAACTGTCCTTTAGAGTCATATTTCTTAGACATAAAAATATCGGATTTCACAATTACAACTCATCTCAATTTTCAAAAATATTTCAGTTGAACATCCATGTTTATACTAAATTTGCTTACAGATTCAGCTAGTTAATATTAATAAAGACATGCAAATATTTTCTTAAAATGAATATATGTCATGCTGACGATTCCCAATGTTGTAGTCTATAGGAAATACGGTCTATTAAACACAAAAAAGGGAAATCTTTTTAAAGTAAAGTGAAAGGTTCAATTTCCAGCTCCAGCTTTCATTATTAATCACTCTTTGAGGTTAAACGCACTTAGTTGAAAAGTCCCCAAGTTCAGCATAACCATTTTCAAACAGTAATCTCTTTAAAATGCAGATGTTGAGTACCAGTGATGTGATTTCAACTCACGAGACAGAACCGAGCTGCTCCTTGGGCTTGGCTACACTGTGTGTATTTCAGGAGCTCTTCCCCAGCTCCGTCTCCCGTCGAGCCACTCAGTGGGTTCGAACCACAGACCTTCTGTTAGTGTGTTGCACTAACCTTCTGTTAGTGTGTTGCACTAACCTTCTGTTAGTGTGTTGCACTAACCTTCTGTTAGTGTGTTGCACTACCATGATATCTCATAAAATATTACTATTATTAATTAGTCCAAGATGGGTAATTACTGTTGGCTTAGTTTGGATCCTCACATTTTTGGTTGTACTTGAACCAGCGCTTGCTCTCTGACAAGATGAAAAATCAAACCAAACCCACTGCAACAAGTTGACCGGGACTCTTGAGATCCATCTGGGACCTAATAGAATGACTTTGAGGGTTTCCAAGGTTGTAAATCTCTAGACAAGCAGACTGTCACATTTTTCTCTCACAGAGCGGCTGGTGGGTTCAGCTAGCAACCTTGCAGTTTACTCACCACACTGCCCAGTGTCCCTTTATGACAAGATTAAATGAGACAACCCCACTTCCCCCCTCCAAAAAAATATTGTTTTGAGCATGTTTTTCCTAACACACCACTATTCTAGATATGTGGAGAATTTTCAGCTGGTATTTCCAAATGCTTTTATGGAGAAAAAGAAAAGGACCTCACATTCCAAAACAGAGTTTTTAGCATTAGATATTAACTTCCATATCCCCTCAGTGCTTCTTGATAGATGGGCGTCTGTCATCCAGGGTCTTCTGCAGCATAGGAAGATGAGGAAAGATACAGTTACTGAAATGCTGTGCCTTCAGCAGACGGTGCAGCGTTTTCTTTTGGAGCATTTTTTTCCTACCAAGAACGCACTCTAGACCTTTGAGATAATGTTGGAGTGAGTTGTGGGTGTCCATGAAGTTGATGATTATATGCAAACAGAGATTACTCCTCGATTAAGGCGACGATCGCGGCAAGTTTATTGTAACGCAGGTTCCTTTCTAGCCAGAGTGACCGAGAGAGTGAGAGAGAGGCCACGGGGGTGCAGAACTTCGGGGTTTGCTGTTTCTAATGTGTCCTCCTAACGGCTCGGGCTCGGGGAAGCACAGGAGGCCTGTAGCCACTGCAGAGGGTCTTTCCAAGCACTGTTCACGTGGGCTTGCTGCAGGCTGCGTGCGCTCCATGCCGCTCTTGCAGTCTGGCTCGAGCAATACTCTCCCAAGAAAGTCTGGGCCCAAAGGTGCAAAGGACCATGATGGGCTCAGAAGCTGGAGACGACCTTCATGACTTGCCAAGAACTGCACAGGGGAAGGCATCAGCCAAAACCTGAGTGACCGTCATACCCACTTTGGGGCTTGCCTGGCTCAGTTTGCGGTTTATATCCTCTCCTCTCAAAACATGAAAGTTTAAGATGGTGGATTTTCATTAGTCACGGTAATTAATTAGGCAAACTGGTTGCTCACAAGACGGATAGTACTGAGAGATATTCCAAAGTATTCAGTTTAGCAAAACTTTGAGAATGATCTTACTAAAATGTCTGTAAAAGGGTTCACAGTATTGCTCTGAGGGGGAAGCAAGTGGTAAGGGCTAAGAAGACTCTTGTAGAATGTGATCTATATCTCTGATTGTTTTAATATCAGCTTTCTACCAGGGTCCATGTCAGCCAGCGTACAGGCTTCAGGGAATTTAAGTTAGTTGTTCAGGGTCAATGTGAGGCTGGCGATCTGGGCTTGGATGGGGTTTTATTAACACAGAACTGATGCTTCAACACTCTCTCCGTGATGCTCATGTTCACACCGCCTCTCACTGTCTTCCGTTTGCAGATATTTGTGAACTTGGGGATGGCTTCTCTTCCAGACATAGCAGTTCCCTTGCTGATTCTCACGCAGTGGCTCACACAACAGGTACTGGACACAAGCCCACATCCTGCTGACCTGGCTTTTACCTCACACCTTGGAAACAACTGTTGATTCTGTGTCTAGGGCTGGTTAGAGAGTGTGAATCTGAAAAGTATTGTTTCAATGATGTAAGAAAACCCAAGAGTGGCCAAAGGTAGTAAGATTGTGTTCCTCCATGTTTCATACATGAGCCCTATGACAGGTACACATTTCAAACTGAGCGGGAAGCCCCCAATCTCCAGCACACACTGGCTCTGTGGAGATACATGACAAGGGGTATCACTCCTTCTTGACAGGTGGCCGCTGCAGTTCAGCTGGACATGGCCTACAATGCGTTTGACGATCAGTATGTAGGCTGCACTGAAGAAATGGAGAACAGGGCACGGCAGCTGTTAAGAGAAGAGCTGGAAGCCCATCAGAAATTTAAAACTGCGTGGGAAAAGGCAGAAAAGGTATGGAGAGAAAAAAAGAGCAGCGCAGACACTTCAAACAAACTCAATGATTTCCAAGGGACAGCGGTCGTGACCTATACGGACGCGACCATTGCAGAAGAATTCAACCAAGCTGTGAGAGAGTTTCGTCAACATCCACGTAACTTCCCGTTCAAAGCCTTCCATTATTATTTGACAAGAGCCCTGCAGCTTCTCAAGACTAATCAGTGTTTCATGGTTTATAGAGGCACCAAGACCAAGTTCTATGACAGTGGGAAAAGGAATGTGCGTTTTGGACAATTTACCTCATCGTCTTTGTTGAAGAGTGTAGCTTCGGGTTTTGCTGGTGAGACCGGAACACTTTTTACCATCACAACCTGTTTGGGTGTTAGTATTGAGAAGTTCTCTCTTGTACCAACACAACAGGAAGTACTAATTCCAGGGTATGAGGTGTATCAGAAAGTCACTGAGGAGGATACAAATAAAGGAAGAAATCACATTTATCTGGGAGATCCCCGAGAAGGGGAAAGTAACTACAATTGCTACCCTCTTTCAAGTGCAAATTCCAGTAAGTACCGCCACTGGGGTAGGTCTGGGTTTTGTTTGAGGTGGGCGTGGCGGGCCATCCTAGAACAGAAGAGCGCTCCCCTATCAGGCAGGATTCACCCAGGCAGAGAGCAGTGGGTGCTCCAACGGACTGCTGAGAATGATTTAGTGCCTAGTCAGACTGAGGGGCGGATGTCCTGGAATCGAGGTAAGAACTCAGGCTCAGGGACACAAGGTAGTTTCTGGGTCAGCCAAGCTCCCGACCTCCATGCTGTGCAGAGAGATATGCTGGGCAGGAGTCTGGAGCGCACCCATAGGTGTGGCGTTCTCAATTGTGGCACCGCGGTTTACGCATTGGGCTGCTAACCTCAGAAACTTGAGATCCCCAGAAATCCTGCAGGCAAAAGAAGAGACGTTCTGGCTTCAATAAAGATTGCACAGCCTCAGAAACCCAAGTGAGGCAGTTTGACTCTGTCCTCAGTGGCAGTGAGGGTGGCAATGGGAAGGGTTAGGGGAGTTGGGAGACCCAGTTCCAGGCAGAACTGTAAGCTCTCTCTCTCTCTGGGACTAGATTTCAGCCTCGGTCCTTGGCTCCGCGTGAGAAAGATTTCACGCCGAAGCCGGGCTCGTGATCCAAGTGAATTTAATGAGAGTTAAAAGAAGCTTCAGGTTTTAGCGGCACCCATAGGATTCCTTTGACCATGTGGCCTGGCAGAGACCGCCTCAAGTCACGCAAGGACCTCTCTCCTCAAGCAAGCCAAGACCCCTCTCCCTCTCGGTCCCTGCCTTTTCAAGGGTTCCGGGGGAGGCGTGGTGAACGACCCCAGGTTGATCCCATTGGCTGAATTGCAGTCACCTGGCTCAGGTGGGCTGCTCCAGGTGTAATGCCCATCTGGGCCCACCGGCTGGAAAATCCAACTTTGTCCTTTGCTGGCTCTCCTGGGCATGCGTAAATGGACTTCCCAACCCCTTAAGCTAAACTGCCTAACAGAACGATGTGCTTGCTGCAATAATTCTGGCCAGAGATGATGGTGCCTGAACTGAGGAAGGGCGGGGTGATGGAGAGCAGTCTGGGACTGGTATGTTCATAAGGTGTTCTGAGAGAAAGAGTCAGAAGAGTGGTCTAACTGTTAGCCAGGTATAGTGAGCCCCACCTGCTTGAGGTGTTGAGCCGAAAGTGAAGCTTGAAAAGTTTGGACGGTCGTGTCCAGAGAAATCCCATGCAAAAACCTTTCATTTTCTTCCATCTGCAGGAATGAGAGAAGGCACTGCACTCTTCCTGCTGTTGCCTGGGATCCTCGCCCTGCTGATCTCCCATGCAGAGGGTTAGCCCTAAGCCTGGCCTTCCCGATGCCTGGTTCTTCGTAAGTGTGGGAAGCAGGGCTCAGAGAGCAGCAAGGAGGCAGAGGCTTGAAAGGCTCTCCCAAATGGCAGGAAGGGTGGGGGTACAGGATAGTATCTGCATGTGCCTTAGTGCTCAGATCCGCACAGACATCGAAGTGGCCTCTGTCTGGCTGCAAAAACACATGCTCCCTCTTCAAAATGATGACCCAGCTTCTGTCCTTGACCTCTCACTGTTTCCTTTTGATGAAAAGCAATGTCGAGGGTCTAAAAGGACAGAAGGTATGAGTCCTCTGCTTTGTTCTTCTCTTCCAGCGTCCTATTAGCTATTCGGAGCTTCTGCCGAGTCCATGTAAAGGTGAAGATGGGTTTTTCTATTTCTGTAAGGAAGGTCATTGGCATTTCTATCGGGATCTTGTTCAGTGGATTGCTTTGAGTGGTATTATGATGAATGTTAGAATCTAAGAAATAAATCTTTTACACACTGAAATCGTTGCCTTCCTTTCTGCAACTGTACCGTTCTACAGATTGTATTATTCATTCAAGAAATTGTCCCTTAGAGCTAGAGTTGATGCTTGCATGGTACCCAATTGGGCAGGTTCATGTTCTCAGAGACATCCTTGCAGTGCCCATTAATTGGGCCAGAACGACAAGCAATCACCTCCATAAATCCACTCTCCACACTAACCATCCCTCTGCCCACTGCCCCCAACCCCTCCTGTCATTGACTTCATTCTGACCCATAACGACCATGTATATGGTTTTGTTAGGTCTCTCTCTCTGGGACTAGATTGCAACCTCGGTCCTTGGCTCCGCGCGAGAAAGATTTCACGCCAAAGCCGGGCTCGTGATCCAAGTGAATTTAATGAGAGTTAAGAGAAGTTTCAGGTTTTACGCGGCACCCATAGGGTTCCTTTGACCATGCGGCCTGGCAGAGACTGCTCAGGGTCACGCAAGGATCTCTCTTCTCCCACGAAGACGACCAGACCACCCAAGCAAGACAAGGCCCTCTCCCTCTCGGTCTCTGCCTTCTCAGGGGAGGCGTGGTGAACGATCCAGGTCGATCCCATTGGCTGAATTGCAGTCACCTTGTCCTGGTGGGCTGCTCCAGGTGTAATGCCCTTCTGGGTCCTCCGGCTGGAAAATCCAGCTTTGTCCTTTGCTGGCTCTCCTGGGCATGCGTAAATGGACTTCCCAATTCCCTAGGCTAAGCTACCTAACAGTTTGTGAGGCTGTAGATATTTATGGGAATAGGTAGCCTCGTCTTTCTCCCACCTCCACACACTGCCCCACAAAAAGTCAAGCAGTTTCATGTCCTCATGTCCTGCCAATTGGCTTTGATAATAACTCTCAAATCTAATTATATATATATTCATCCCTTTGATTAACCCAAGGGAAATGAATGTATGGTCTGAAGTGTGGATGAAGCCAGAAAGTGTAGGCTGAGAGTCTAGGCATCACGTGTAGTTGTTAAAGTATGGAGATGCCAGGGGTTGAAGGATGGGTGGATTAAGAGCCACTGAATATAAATCAATACTTATTCCCCATTCTGCATGCCTACAGACTCTACTCGACTTGACCTATTGAGACAAATTATAAAGAAATGATAAATAAAACTATGTATCATAATAGTGCAGTAATAGACAAAAGGATCTTTGGACAGAATGAAGAGTTGGAAAGAAAAAAAAGAGAGGGAGACCCATACAAACACAGGCCCGCAGTCTTCGGCTGTAATGACATTGTTAGATCTCTCTGGAGCTAGAGTTGCACCTCGGTCCTTGGCTCCGCGCGAGAAAGAATTCACGCCGAAGCCTCGCTCATGATCCAAGTGAGTTTAATGAGAGTTAGAAGAAGTTTCAGGTTTACACGGCACCCATAGGACTCCTCCCGACCATGCAGCCTGGCAGAGACTGCTCTGCGTCACGCAAAGATCTCCTTCCCTGCGACTCTCTGTGAGATCTCTCCCACGTTCTATTCAAGTTCTCCTCTCTCTCCCTCTGGGCTCCTGCCTTTTCAAGGATTCCAGGGGGAGGCGTGGTGGATGACCCCAGATCGACCCCATTGGCTGAACTGAATTCACCTGGCCCAGGTGGGCCGATCCAGGATTAGCGCCCACCCGTGCTCACTGGCGGGAAACCCTGGGCCTCTGAGCCTGTGCAGTGCACTGCCCTTTGTTCTCGTGCTTGGCTCTCTGGGCATGGGTCAATGGACATCCCATCCCTGCCTATCTGCCTAACAACATCGCACATACAGAGGGCAAGAAAGGTCCAGAAATGAACTGTGCTGGAACAGCTGAGACGCTCTATGGGGCGGGGGTGGGGGTGGGTGGGAATACTGAGTTGTATTTTCTACATTGCACCACACACAAAAGAAATTTCAAGCAGATCAAAGACCTCTAGGTCGAAAATAAACCTCCAGAGCAATTACCAAAAAAGGTAGGATACACTTTTTTTTAAGCTTCAGAGCAGGAAGTTATTCTTAACCAAAACCAGAGACAAAAGTTTTTTCTCATGCATCTTCAAGTCCCGTGGGGACGCAGGGTGCATATTTTCAGGGTGAAGGAGGCAAGGAAGAGAAATGGAGACCAGCTTCCCAGGTCTTAACACTTCTGCGCAGAGGAGACACCCTCAATTTACCTCCTAGCTCAGTGATCAAGGCAAGTCAGATGGCCACCCATAACTGCAGTAGGTACGTGGACGGAGAGAAGAAGAAGAAGAATTGTGGCAAATCTTATTGACGGTGGAAATCACTCTTTAATAAGACCAACTGGTAAGCAAATGAACCATCAGAACAATAAGTTATATAAATACTAGCCTATGAGAACAATAAACTACATAAATGAGAACCATGGCTGCAGCAGGGGCTCAGGCTTCAGAACAACCGCAGCAGAGTGCTGGAGTGTGCAGGGTGTCCCTCTGTTGTGCATGGGGTTCCTGTGGGTCCCCATCAACTCGATAGCACCTAACAACAACATCAATAGCAAAAACAAAGCCCAAATCAATGGCTATCTAATCCATTGCTACTCAGCAACCCCACAGGACACGGAAGGACTGCCCCACAGGGTTGCCAAGACTGTGAATCTTTAGTAGATTCCACACCTCTTTCCTGGGGGGCAGCTGGTCGGTTAGAACAGCTGACCTTTGGGGTAGAAGGGCAAGAGGATGGCAGATGTAGTCACTCCGTTCCTGGCTGGGGAGGGGAGATGCAAAGCCTGAGAATTCAGGGGCGGGGAGGATGGCAGAGAGGGGAACTCAGTGTGAGGTCTTGTGGCTAGTTCTCCACAAGCCTGGGATTCTGACCACCTTTAGACCCCAGCCTGGGGAAATAACTCCTCGTTGTGGGCCGTGGATCTTAGGTGCAGGAAGGGGTGGCGGACACCATCCCGCTAGACCTGGAGAGGGTTAAGTGGAGCCCAGAGCCCGCGGGCAGACACAGGGTGAACTTCAAGTGGTTCAGCGAGTTCCCAAATAGCTTGAAAATCACAGGGGGAGGTCTGAAACAGACCCTCCCCTGTAGTAGCTTCATCTTAATCTTCTGGTCTTACCACGGAGTCCCAGGAGGAGGTTGATTCTACCTGGCACCATCTTGACTCCTCCCCGGCCTTCTGGGTAGCACCTGAGCACTTAACCACGATGCAGCCAAGGCTCCTCAACTATGTGAATCCAAATTAAAAAACCAAACCCGCAGCTGTCGCGTGGATGCACACTCATAACGATACTGTGGATTTCTGGGCTGTAACTTTTTATGGGGGTAGAACGCCTCAACCAGCATTTTTTGGGTGCTTAGAGTGTAGGGAGCATATATGGTTCTAAACGCTTTATGGTTACTCATTTACGGCTCCTGACAGCCCTGGAAAACCAAACCACAGCTTTTCTGGGAGCTCATAGCCACGTCTTTCTCTCTTGGAGTGGCTGTTGGATTTGAACTACTGACCTTCCAGCTAGCAGTCCAGTACTTATTCTGTTTTACAATCGAGGAAACGGAGACACTGAGTGGATATGTAATGACTGTCAAAGAAGGAGATGGAGCCAAGAAGTATAGGAAGGGGACGTAGCAGGGACCAGTCACAGATCTTAAGTGTCAATTGAGGTCTTTCTTGTGATTATGGTATGAAGTGGTCCAAATTAGAACTTCAGAGCAGCTGGACGGGAGGGGGGGGTCTCTAGGTCTGCGCACACATCGTCTAAAATAAATCCTAATGTTCCTTCCTCGGGAAGAAATCCTCAGTTAGATCTAGCGTCCAGGCGTCATTAGGGGTTCATAGTCGGTTTTCCACGTCAGCTGGAAAGACCAAGTTATGATGAAATAGAACGCTATTTCCGGCAAGTGCTTCCGAAAGTTAGAAGTTTACGTTGACAGTCACTGAAGTCAGGGTCAAAAATATGAACTTCTGAGTGACAAAAGACATCATAAATAAAATCAAACACAGAAGCAGACTGGGGCGGGGTCTTTGCAAGATGGGTAGCGCCTAAAGAAGCCTAAAATCAGGAAGGTTCTGCTTAGATTAAAAAGACAAACAATCCTCCTGCCAAAATGTGGAGAAACAAAGGGACCATCCACCAATGAGAAAGCCTGACTGGCCACAACATTCTAAATGTTCACGTTTATACAAGTGGAAATGAAAACAGCAGTGAACTAAGACTTCTCTTGTAAGACAGGTCACTAAACCTGACCATGCTATTATTTAATCGACATCTTCTCCTGCATGAGATTCTGTATGTCTTGTACTTAACACATCCTTTACAATGGGCACTGCCTATTCAATACACAAAGACTTAACATTCTTTAATTTGTTCTTGAAGACTAAACTTTTAAAAAATCATTTTATTAGGGACTCCTACACCACCCATCTCGATCCATACATACAGCAATTGTGTAAGGCACATTTGTACATTCGCTGCCCTCATCATTCTCAAAACTTTTGCTCTCTACCCAAGCCCCTGGAATCAGGTTCTCATTTTTCCCCTCCCTTCCCACACCCCCCCTCCCTCATGAACCCCTGATAATTTATAAATTATTATTTTGTCATATCTGGCTCTGTCCTACGTCTCCCTTCCCCGCTTTTCTGTTGTATGTCTCCCAGGGAGGAGATCAAATGCAGGTCCTTGAAATAGGTTCCCCCTTACCAACACACCCTCCCTATTCCCTCCGAGTATCGCCATTCACACCACTGGTCCTGAGGGAATCATCCGCCCTGGGTTACCTGTGTTTCCAGTTCTCATCTGTACCAGTGTACCTCCTCTGGTCTAGTCAGGCTTGCAAGGTAGGATTCAGATCATGACAGTGGGAGGGGTGGGGGAAGGAATCATCTAGGAACTAGAGGAAAGTTGTATTTTTAATCATTGCTACGTTGCACCCTGTCTTGTCTCCTCCCCAAGACCCTTCTGTAAGGGGATGTCCAGTGGCCTACAAATGGGTTTTGGGTCTCCACTCCACACTCCCCCGCTCATTCACTATGTTAAGATTATTGTTCTGATGATACCTGATGCCTGATCCCTTGACACCTTGTGATCGCACAGGCTGGTGTGCTTCTTCCATGTGGGCTTTGTTGTTTCTGAGCTAGATGGCCACTTGTTTACCTTCAAACCTTTAAGATCCCTGATGCTATATCTTTTGATAGCCGGGCACCATCAGCTTTCTTCATCACATTTAGTTGTTCACCCACTTTGTCTTCAGCGGTTGTGTTGGGAAGGTGAGCATCATAGAATGCCAATTTAATAGAAGAAACTATTCTTGCATTGAGGGAGTACTTGAGTGGAGGTCCAATGTCCCTCTGCTACCTTAATACTAACCTTATAAATATATGCACATAGATCTATTGCCCCATCCTCATGTGTAAATATATTTGCATATGTATGTCTTTATCTAGACCTCTATAAATGCCCTCTGCCTCCCCTCTCTTTCCTCTATTTCCTTTGACTTCCCTCCTGTCCTACTATCATGCTCAGTCCCCACCAGGGTTTCAGCAATTCCTCTTAGTTACATTGACCTTGATCATGCTCAACCAGGCGTCCCACACCCTTCTCATCCCCAATTTGGATCGCTTGTTGTTCCCTTCTCCCTGGGTTTATTAACACCACTACCTTTCCCCCCATCTCCCATGTCCCCACAGAACTATTGGTCCCGTTGTTTTCTCCTCCAATTGTTCATCCAGCCTGTCTTATTTAGACAGACCTGCGGAGATAGTAACATGCACAAAAACAAGACAGAGTACAACCAAGCAACAATATACAGCAAAACAACAACAAACCAATGACAAAACAAAACAAAACACAGAAAGAAAAGCTTGTAGTTAGTTCAAGAATTGTTTGTTAGCCTTTAGGAGTGTTTTCCAGTCCAGTCTGTTGGGGCACCATGCCCTGGCCCCAAAGTCCACCTTCGGTTTTCCCTGGGGGCCTCGCCACTCTATTCCCTTGCTATTCTGTTGCACCCCCTTAATGTTTTGCCTCGATGTGGCAGATCTTATCCGGTGCAATTCCCTCACTGTGTCTCTGGTGTTGTCGCCTGTAGGGCTCATAGTGGGGCCCGCCATGTGGTCTTCTCTGTCGACTGGCTGTTCTAATTGGGAACATCGACCTCCTGGCCTGGTGGGCCATGATGTGCTCCACTCTCTCCTCCTCCCCCTTCCTCTGTTCCCGTGTGCTTCGATCAGATATGTCCCTCTTTCAGAGCTGTAGATTCAGTGTCGTTCTTTGATATAAGTTCTTCTGAGGGGAGGGGAAGATGTCCCCTTAGTAGTTGGGGTTGGGGCTGGTCCCCCAGACTGCTCCACTGGTTCCCTACTCCACGCTGGCATGTTACATTCACATCTTGGAGCATTGGGATGAAGTCTGGTCCCTCTTTCCCTATGGAGACACAAGCAATACCCGCCCCCTCAGTGGGTTAGTGCCCTGTGCCCCCTCTACCCTTTTCCTTTTTATTGTTATTATTTTTTTCCTTTCCCCACCTCCTTTTTTAGTTGTTTACCATGTGTACCCCTGTATTTGGTCTGGTCCCTGTAAGACTAAATTTATGCAACATTTTCCAATTTTGTAACATATGAACTTTTTGACCATACCAAAGCGGTGTTTTGTACAAGATTTTGTTCAAAAATGCCCAAGTCCAAGGAGTGTGTATGCTTGTATTTTCCCACTTCAGTTTTTTTTCCTTTTTTCAATCTCTAAATATATGATTCTTCCATTTGTCATACCTTGTTCCCATGAGCCTCCTCAAACATCTCTCCTCTGGTTTCCCTTTTTTCAATCATGACTTTCCTGTTAAGTTCCCTTTCTTTCAAGTCACCATGTCTAGCCATCCAACATTAACTTGTAGACAAGACCAGATGCATGCTTAGCCTCAGAGCTCCTAAGGAGAGCTATCCTTGGTGAGGGTGAGAAAACTAGAGCTCAGAGCCTCTCCTCATGTCTTCAATACTGGTTTCTCTTCAGTTCATCCAATAAACTGTTATTGGAATTAAATACTGTGGCATAGTGAATAAGCTCATATGACTTCTCTAGGTATAGTCTCACAATAGCATAACAAAAATGGTGCAGGACCAGGCAGTGTTTTGTTCTATTGTTCATATGGTCACTGTGAGCTGGAACTGACTATAGTCTTTGTGATTCCCATGTAATGATTGGGTCAGATTATGTAATTAAGGTGTTTGTGACCCACCAAGCAGAAGCACTGGTGACATAGTGGAATATATGTGGGGCTGCTACCGGCAAAGCCAGCAGTTCAAACCCATCAGCTGCTCTGAAGAAGAAAGATGAGGTATTCTGCTTTCATAAAGATTTAGATGATCAGAAGTACAAGAACAGCTCCGTGAGGGTTGGTACCGCCATTGAGTCAATTCTGACTCACAGACACCTTATAGGACAGGGAAGAACTGCCTCTATGGGTTTCCCAGAGTGTAACTCTTTATGGGAGTAGAAAGTCTCATCTTTCTCACACAGGGCAGACTAGTGGTTTTGAACTGCTGACCTTGTAGTTAGCAGCCAAATATAACCACTACTCTACCAGTGCTAGGAGTCAGAACCAACTGAATGGCAGCAAGTTTTTGTTTGGTTTGGCTTGGCTTGGCTTGGCTTGGCTTGGCTTGGCTTGGTTTGGTTTGGTTGGTTTGGTTTTGTTGGCTTGGTTTGGTTTGGTTTGGTTTGGTTTGGCTTGGTTTGGTTTGGTTGGTATGGTTTGGTTTATTTGCTTTGGCTTGGTTTGGTTGGTTTGGTTTGGCTTGCCTTGACTTGGTTTGGTAGATTTGGTTTGACTTGGCTTGGCTTGGTTTGGTTTGGTTGGTTTGGCTTGGCTTGGCTTGGCTTGGCTTGGTTTGGTTTGGTTGGTTTGGCTTGGCTTGGCTTGGCTTGGCTTGGTTGGTTTGGTTTTCGTTTATTTGGTTTAGTTTGGTTTATTTGGTTTGGCTCAGTTTGGGGCAGGTGTTACTGTTGTTTTCCCTTTTTTGATCAACCATAAAAACTTACACTCTATCCATAAACTTCTGATACAAATGTGGTATATGGAACCTGTGTTGGCTAAGGTGGTATGACAGTTTAAATTCTGAGCATTGAATTGCAGAAGGTTATGGTATAGTGAAAGTTCAAAGTCCACTTTGAGTCTCCAGGTGGATTGAGTCTCCACTGAATTCCTTCTGTCCATGAGCCAGCATGGTGAATAGCCTTTTCTTAGAGCAGAGTGTTTTAGAAAGCAGCTTGCCACCATCTTCTTAGCCAGTGCAAGGACGGGTGGTCTAGCCCTTAGGGACTTGCTTGGGTGTGCTCTTGATGGAACTTTGGGTGGTGGGGGTCTGCAGAAATCATTAATCACCCTAACCGCTTTGGTGAAGAGTAAGGGGAACCAGAACTATCCTATGCATCTTCTGTCTAGCAGCTAGACAATTCTAGCATAATACATGTGTCTCAGACAAGGCCCCATTCCCACTTCTGTGTCCCACCTGCAACTATTTTGGACCGGCCTGCCCAGTCCTGCTTCGATGGCAGTTTCTTTGACCTCCCCTGTCCTATTTAAGCCGCAGGTTCTCTATAAACCCTTGGATGCGCCATTAGGATCTTGTGCTAATCATCTCACTCACCCTCATGATTTGTCTTCATCTTTGTCCTGTTGGAGACGTGATGAATGTGTTTCTGCATCTCTTGGTCCAGCAGGCAGAGGTCTGCCTTAGTCCATGAATGTTATTGAGTGTTTTGCCCTGTTTCCAGCCCTCACGGTTTGCTTACTTAGTGTCCAGTCACTTGAGTTTTTAGTTTGTTTAAGTCAAAGATCCATGTATTTTAGTCTATACAGCTGTTAAAATATATCCTTTCCTTTTCTCAACAGTATTTTAAATTCGATACCATTGGTTAAATGAATGCTGCTATCAATACAATGACCATATACCCCGTGGGAATTGTTTACAATATTCCCCAGTAAAATGATAATGATATTTCTAAAGTGGATCAGGAAGCTAGATAAACCTTAGATTGCTGAAACAAATACTTAATGCCATTTGGCTACCAGCCCTTCAGCTCCTCCTTACCCTCAATTATATACTTACTGCTAGGCTTCCCCCTCTTCCACCAGTTGCTGCTCCATTGCCCGGGGCTGCTTTCACTTTCGCATGGCAGGATCATGGGGAGGAGGAAGAAGATTTTCCTTTACCCCCAGGATTTGATACCATTCATGACAAGGACAAGCTGCCTCCCGATCCAGGAATAATGGCTTTTCCCATCACTAGACAGCCGATCGCCCCTAATGCTCAGTTTCCCCCAGGAGGACACCATGTCCACTATACTACATTCGGAGCTTGTGCGGGGATCAGGGGAGACGCATATGAGGCTCAGTTGTTTGCAGGGGCTATAGCTGGCCCTGTGGTTGGTGGGAAGCACTGTCTGCTAAAATCAGTGGCAAACACTAGAGGATTCTGCAGCCCGATCTCATTTTTCTAAGCCTAAAAGAAAGAGTTCCCCTCCTGAACCAATATTTTATCAAACCATAGAAGGAGAATGGAAAGAAGGAGCGATTTTACAATGGGGTCGAGGCTTTGCTCTTATTTCCACAGATTCTGGAGCTGAGTGGTTGCCAACCCGACTTCTGAAATGGAGAGATGGCTAAGAGGTCTCACACTCAGAAGTTCCTGTAAAACTTTCCAATTTTTCCTGCCCTCCTGCTGAAGAAGAAGGCAGGCATATTAATAATTACAGCTTGGGGCAAGAGGGTTCCCTATTTGCCGAGGATGTGGTTCTCATTGTTTGTCTATTCACATGATGTTTAGGGAGGGAGGTGTAATCATTCTCCTTTTGCAGCAACGCCCGTTATTATTTCTGCAAGGGGCTTCAGGGGGAAGGTCGGTCATATCTCCGAGGCCACTCCTACCCTGTTGTGCATTTGCCCACTCCCTAATGTCGAACCCGGAATGCAACATTTGGAATGGACTCATTGTCGAGGAGCATGACCTAAGATATTGTTAAACCATACTGACTTTAAGACAGTGGCTTGGAGCCCTTCTGGAGAGTTTATTAATAAACTTTCTAAAATACCTTTATGATGGCATATACATAATGGTTTTTTGAAAGGAACTGGCAGTGAAACTGTTGTTTGGCATGATGGAGGATTAGCCCCTCCTATGCCACATTTGTTGGGAGACACCAACTCTCAAGGCCATTTATGGAAATTATTAGCATCCGGGGAGCCAATTAAAACCTGGATTGGCAATATGTCTGTCAATGTTTCTAATACTGTTGTGCCGATTAGTGTAGATCTTCATATTAATGCTACTCAGTATAGTCAAGCTTGTGTGAAAATTCCTATGTTATTTTATCAGGAGATATTACTTGGAATTCTAGTACAGGGGGTTTGACTTGTCCTTCAAATTGTACTTTACAACATTGTGTAAATTTTACCTGGTGGAAAACTTAACCAAACCTGAGACAGTTTGTATCTTGTTAGAGCACATCCTGAGATTTGGCTATCTGTTCATTTAACTAGACCCTGGAGTGAATCTGTGGGAGTAATGCAGATCTACAATGCCTTGGCTGAATCTACCCAGCAGACAAAGAAAATGGACTGATAATAGGCACAGTGATTGGACCTGTAGCTGTAGCATCTACTGTAGCCATGGCAGGAGTTGCTTTGCAGCAAGAAATACAAACAGCAGACTTTGTTCGAGCATGGCATAAAGATTCACATCTGTTGTGGCAACAACATGACATTGATGCTCAGATAGCTGAAGACATCGCCAACCTACAACAAACAGTGCTCTGGATGGCAGATCAGATATCTTTGTTAGCTACTCGAGTTATGCTTCCATGTGATTGGAACACCTCTTATTTTGTATTACTCCTGTTCTGTGTAACATTAGTAAGGACTTCCCAATCTATTTAGAAATCTATTAATTGGACATAAATATGTATCTTTGGAAATTCAGTTATTGGAACATCAAATTGGTGAAACTTTCAGTAGACAATTACCCAAACTTACTGGTAATGAAATTTTTCAGGGAATTGCTAAGAGACTGTCTTCTATTAACCCTATGAGACAAGCAAAAGTCTTATTATCCTTAATCATTGGTAATGTTATTCTATTAATCATTATATTGTTGTTTGCCTTCTTAGTCTTCTGGCGACAAAACCAAGAAGGGATGATTATGCAAAAGCAGCATGATGTTATGGCAGTGTTTCAACATATAAGAGACCAAAATAAAATTAAAAAGGGGGAGATGAAGGAGCCATGTAACGAGGGTCATGTCTCATGTCATGTATCTATCTAGGACAGTGTGCAAACGTCTGTCCTAGCTGCTTCTCATAAACTGCTTCCTTACTGCAAATGGTAAGGAATTTGGGGAACCGCTGCAAACATTGTTCCCTGGTAGCAGTAAACAAGAGCAGTACAGGCTGAGATACGGAACTCTGTCAGGGCTATGAGAAATTCAAGCATGGGAATAGCAAACTTACCTGGGAACACTGCCAGTATTTAGTAGATAAAAATAAAGTGCTGTGGCCCATCAAGGCTGCAGTTTGTACCGTCTCTGTCTATGTCTATTTTGTGCTGCAGTCCTGTATTGTCTGTGTGTGTGTGTCCGTTTTGTTCATTGTTCATTCTCCCTACTCAGAAACCGTGGCAACATCCTGGCCCACTAAGCCCTGAGGACAATGTTCCTGCTCAGAACAGCAATGCACAGAGATGACCATAGGGTCGGTCCCACCACAGGACAAAGCATTACTCATTGACCCATAGCACCATTGGGGAAACCACTAGCGACACACACAGTGGGAATTGTGCCTGCCATGAGCTCACCATACCGAAGCCAGCCTCTGGGGGGCATGCAGCAGAGCAGCGGGGGGAGCAGAGCAATGAAGTCCCCAGGGATGGAGGTGGTGCCAGGACATGGCAGCCCATCAGACTCGACTAGAAATCACCCGTGAAGGACAACAAACAGACCCTGAACTAGTTATATGTTTGTGTGTGTGTTGTTGTTATAGCTATTGTTTTACTTTCTGTTGGTGCTTCATTGTACTCAGTCTTGTGATAGTACATAGCATGACTACCTGGAAGGGATAGGCGAATAAACAAGCCAGAAGAGAGAACAATGGGATGACAGTTCCAGGGGGACATGGGAGTAGGGGAGGCAGGGGAAACTAAGTGGGTTAACAAGCCCAGGGACAAGGGAACAACAAGTGATCCAAAATCTGTGTCAAGGATGGTGTGGGAGGTCTGACAGGGCTGTATCAAGGGCAATATAACCGAGAGGAATTCCTAAAACCCAATGAAGGCAGAACATGATAGTGGGATAAGAAGAAAGTACAAAGAAATAGAGGAAAATACTAGGAGCTGAAAGGTAGTCATAGAGATTTAAATACAGGCAAATAAAGATGTAAATATATTTATATGATGAGGGGGATATAGATCTATGCACATATATTTATAGATTGAGTATTAAGAAAATAGATGGACAGTGAGCCCCTGCACAAGTACTCCCTCAACACAAGAACACTTTGTTATAACAATTTGGCAGTCTGAGCCGCTCACCTGCCTGACACAATCACTGATAACAATGGGTGCACAGGCAAATGTGGTGAAGAAAGCTGATGGTGCCCGGCTACCAAAAGATATAGCACTTGAAGTTGCTGAAGACAATGGGTGCACAAGCAAAAGTGGCGAAGACTGCTGAGGGTGCCCGGCTATCAAATGATATAGCGTCTGGGGTCTTAAAGGCTTGAAGATAAACAGGTGGCCTTCCAGCTAAGAAACAACAAAGCCCACATGCAAGAAGCACACCAGCCTACCCCAACACAAACGCTGAAGACAAAGCAGGTGCATAGGCAAATGCCATGAAGAAAGCTGATAGTGTCGACTGTCAAAATATATAGGATCTGGGGTCCTATAGGCTGGAAGATAAACAAGGGGCCATCTAACTGAGAAACAACAAAGTTCACATGGAAGAAGCACACCAGCCTGTGAGACCACAAGGCACCCAAGGGACCAGGTATCAGGCATCAAAGACCAAAAAAACCCCAAAACATAGCATTGTGAATGAGGGGGAGTGCTGAGTGGGTACCCAGCAGGGCCCATCTGTGGGAAATTGGACATCCCCTTGCAGAAGGGTTGTGGGAAGAAGATGAGCCAGTCAGGGTGCAGTGTAGCAACGATGAAATATGCAATCTCCCTCTAGTTCTTGAATGCTTCCTCGTCTCCCTCCGCCCACCCCCATGATCCCAAATCTACCTTACATATCCAGCTGAACTGGAGGATGTTCACTGGCACAGATAAGAACTGGAAATACAGGGAATTCAGGACAGATGAACCCCCCAAGACCAGTGGAGAGAGTGGTAATATCAGGAGGGTGGAGGGAAGGTGAGGGAGAAAGTGGGAACAGATTACAAGGTCTACATATAACCTCCTCCCCGAGGGATGGACAGCGGAGAAGTGGGTGAAGGAGACGTTGGATGGTATGAGATATGACAAAATAATAATTTATAAATTATCAAGGGTTCAGGGGGGAAGGGGGAGCAGAGAGGGAGGGGAAAATGAGGAGCTGATGCCAAGGGCTCAAGTAGAAAGTAGGTGTTTTGAGAATGATGATGGCAACATATGTATGAATGTGCTGGACACATTGATGTATATATGGATTGTGATGAGTTGTATGAGCTCCTGATTTAAAAAAAACTTATTTAATTGCAAAAATTAAAGAGCCCTGTGTGATAGAAGATCTCATGCTCCACAAGACATGACATCCCTCATTGACTCATAGCACTACAGGGGACAACACTGGAGACACACTGAGGGAATTGTGTCCGATCTGACCCCACCACACTGAGGTAAAACACTCAGGGTGTGCAACATACTTAGGTTCCCCAGGGAACACCAAAATTAGACTGTGGGGCCAGAGCATGGCGTCCCATCAGACTCAACCGGGAAAACACTCGTAACGGCTAACAAATAGAACTTGAACTATTTATAGACTTTCTCTTTTTTTGTCCTTGGCTTTTGTTGTTGTAGTTATTGTTTTATCTTCTATTATTGCTTTGTTTTTCTCTGTCTTGTGTTTGTACATATTTTATCTCTGCCATGTCTATCTAGATAAAATAGGCAGGATAAATAATCTGGAGGAGAAAAACTTCAGGATGACAGTTCCAGGGAGGATAAGGGAGAGGGGGAAGTGTGAGAAAGGAAATGGGTGTTAACAAACCCAGGGACAAGGGAACAACAATGACCAAAAATCAATGGTGAGGAGGGTATAGGAGGTCTAGTAGGTCTTAATCAAGGACAATGTAACCAAGAGGAATTAGTGAAACCCAAATGAAGGCTGAACATGATAGTGGAACAAGAGGAAAGTTAAAGGAAATAGAGGAAAGAACTAGGAGGCAAAGGACATTTATAGAGGTCTAAATTCAGGCATGTACATATGCAAATATATTTATATATGACTATGGGGGAAACGAGCTATGCACATATATGTATAGGTTTAGTATTAAGGAAGAAGATGGACATTGGGCTTCTACACAAGTACTCCCTCAACAGAAGAACACTTTGTTCTAATAATCCAGCATTCTGAGATGCACACCTTCCCGACATGATCACTGAAGACAAAATGGGTGCATAAGCAAATGCGGTGAAGAAAGTTGATGTGGTGAATAAAGCTGATACAGCGTCTGGGGTCTTAAAGGCTTAAAGATAAACAAACAGCCATCTGAGAAGCAACAAAGCCCACATGGAAGAAGCACACCAGCCTGTGTGATCATGAGGTGTCAATGGGATCAGGTATAAGCCATCAAAGACCCAGAACAGAAAAATCATGTCAATATGAAGGGAAGGTGGGGTGGAGTACAGAGTAGAAACCCAAAACCAATCTGTAGGCAATCGGACAACCCCTTACAGAATGATCTTGGGGAGGATATGGGCCAGTCAGGGTGCAGTATAGCACCAATGAAACATACAGCTTTCCTCTGGTTCTTTAATACTTCCTCCCCCCACTATCATAATCCCAATTCTATCTTACAAATCCGGCTAGACCAAAGCATGTACACTGGTAAAGATAAGAGCTGGAAACACAGGGAATACAGGACAAATAAACTCCTTGGGACCAATATTGAGAATAGCCATACCAGGAGGATAAGGGGAAGTGGGGGGAGAAAGGTAGAACCGATCACAATCACCTACCTATAACTCCCTCCCAGAGGGATGGAGCAGATAAGTAGATAAAGGGAGACATGAGTCAGTGTAAGGCATGAAAAAAATAATAACAATTCATAAATTATCAGGGGTTCATGAGGGAGGGGAAAAATGAGGAGCTGATACCAAGGGCTCAAGTAGAAAGAAAGTGTTTTGAAAATGATGATGGCAACAAATGCACAAATGCACAAATGATGGCAACAAATGCACAAAAACAGTTTTACAAGCCCCCAATAAAGTGATTTATTATCACACACACAAAAAAATCTCATGTTAACTGCAGCTATTAAAAAGCCAGAAATAGTTCTTGGGAAAAAGTATGAGAAGGAAATTTGTAAAATTTCTTTATTGAATGATACTGTTTCCAAAGAATCTCTGAAATTTGTAATGACCAATTCCAGCAATTTATTACCAGAATTCAGGGCAGTCTAAAGTTTACAATTCAGTTAGATGAAGCAACTGATGTTTCTAACATGGCACAGTTTTTCCTTTACGTATGTTTAGAAAAGGTTTTGAAAATGATGATGGCAACATATGTACAAATGTACTTGATATAATTGATGTATGATTATTATAAGAGCTGTAAGAGGCCCCAGTAAAATGATTTATTTTTTAAAAGATATGTTTATAAGGAGAGCATATATGAGGAACTGTTATGTCACCCTTTAATAGGGCACATAAGAAAATATTTTATATATATATATATATAAATCCTTTTATTGGGGGGGCTCTTACAAATCTATGACAATCCATCATTCAGTTGTATTAAGGGCACTTGTACATATATTGACATCAACATTTCCAAAACATTTTCTTTCTACTTGAACCCTTGGTATCAGCTCCTCCTTTTTCTCCTCCTACCCTCATGAATCCTTGATCATTTATATATTATTATTGCTATTTTGTGTCTTACACTGTCCATTGTCTTCCTTCACCCACTTTCCTGTTATTTGTCCCTCTGGGGGCTGGGCTATATATACAACCTTATGATGGGTCCCCTCTATCTCCCCCTTTTCTCCCTCCCCACCCCACCATCCCCCTACCTTCATGATATCGCTACTCCCACTACTGTTCCTGAGGGCTTTATCTGTCCTGAATTCCATGTGTTGAGAGCTCTTATCTGTACCAGTGTGGGTACTCTGGTTTAGCTGAATTTTTAAGGTAGAACTGGGTCATAGTATTGAGGGGGGGCATTCAGGAACTAGAGTAATGATGTGGTTTTGTCAGTGCTATACTGCACCCTGATTGAATTGTCCCTTCCTTGTAACCCTTCTGTGGGAGGATGTCCAATTTGTCTACAGATGGACTTCAGGTCTCCACTTGAATCCCCTTAGTCACATAGATGTAATTATTTGTTTGGGATCTTTTGATACCTGATATCTGATCCCATAGACACCCCATGATCACACAGGCTGGTGTTCTTCTTCCATGTGGGCTTTGCTTCTCAGCTACATGGCTGCTTGTTTAACTTCCAGCCTTTACGACCCCAGATGCTATATCTTTTGATAGCTGGGCACCATCAGCTTTCTTCACCACATTTGCTTATGCACCCATTTTTGTCTTTGGAAGACATATATCTTAAAGTTGATGAATTTTTCACAAATGAGGGTTTACAGTAGAAAAATTACACTGGAGTTGGAGCAATGATGGACAAGAATATCAGATTTGTAGCAAAACAAAGTCAATGGCAATGAACATATCACTTTTATTCACTGTATGATCTGTTGGGAGGCACTCACAGCCACCCCCCACCTCAAATATCACCAGACTTAGATGTGAGCGTCCATCAGAATCAGCTTCATTAAAAACCATGCTGTTTGTTTTCACACCTTTGCAAAACATGGATTGCAAAAGCTTAACACTACATGCAGAGGAAAGGTGGCATTCAGAGGGTGAAGTTTAACAGATCATTGAAATTATACAGATCATTGAGATAAAGTTATTACATTTTTGACTGAGCAAATATCCAATTTTGTTAATTTTTTTCATAACAACTTATGGTTTTCAAACCTATGTTATTTTTTTTTGGTTTGTTTAAAAAAACTCACTGAATTAAACATATTGCCTCAGGGGAAGAAGAGGCATGTTAAATCATTTACTACTCCTGCAGAAAACAACCTTCCCAAAGATTTCATTGTAAGTTACAGTTGACCATCTGAAGTGCCTGGAGACATAGTTTCAGAAACACTTCCTTTCAAATTTTGATGCTAACAATGAAGTTGGGTTCATAAAATATACTCAACTGAAAAGGAAAATACATCAGTCATCTGTCATTAAGAGTTCAAGGGTTTTCCGAGTTATCGACTGACACTATCTGAAACTTGAGTTTCCTAAAAAATTGTTGACGTTTTAGCTTGAAATTAGGACAGAATTTTCCACATTCTGAAATGGGCCTACATACACTTCCGCCATTTTGAACTGTGCATTTCTCCAACGCAGCATTGAAGATGAGGAGATCAAAATATCACTTTACTCTGATAAACACCAAAGATGTTCTACATCTGGTGGTACCAAATATCCTGCCAAGATTTAGCTCTTCACGTAAAAATAAACAAGCAACTCCATACCATTAGGATGCCAACTTGCCCTCTCAAAGTCCTCAAGTTGATTCCCACTCCCAGCGACCCTGTCGGAGAGAATAGACATGCGCCCGGGGATTTCTGAGCCTGTCACTGTCTGAGAGAGCTGAAAGCTTCATCTTTCTTTTCTCCCTCGAAGTGGCTGGTGGTTTCAAACCGCTGGCCTTGTGGTTAGCAGCCCAACTCAGAATGAATATCCACCATAGCTCCTTGATCACCAGGGCTCCTTGATAAATTTCCTTTCACCTTCAATAGGTGGTAAACTTATATGTTGACCAAAGAGTTGCTGTAAAATGCACTCCTTTATGATTTATTATCAGTTAATATTTTATTTGTATACATATTGTATAATAAACATATTGTATAATATACCTGTATACCAGGGGTCATGTAAAAATTTCTCAGGCAAAAAGATGGTGACGGGGAGGAAAAGTTTAAGCCGCCCTGATCTAAGAGACGCCACGGGCCATGCAGAGAACAGCGCATCAACCTCAGTGTGATCAAAGGGATGTCACATAAAATCCATAATCAAGTGAGGAAATGGGAGGGAGTCTAAATGCAGAGTCTGTATTTAGATTAAATGCAGGTGGGGAAGGTCCACCGAGTCTTAACCTCATCTTGGGGTTTTGACAGTACCTGAAACCCATTCTGAGTTTCAAAGGCTGTCTTTTCCAGCGGCCGGCTCCTCCCGATTTGTCTATTAAGCTGTATTGTAACCCATGTGAATTTCCCTGCAGCTGGTTCTTGTTATGTCAAGATAAGTCTTACCCTATATTCACCGGGAGACAGTTTGGGGAGATAAAGAGCTCTCTTCCCCACTCAGCCTTCTCACTGCTGCAGGGATCCGCGGGCACTCACCTTAAATAACTTAGCTTGTGGGAGAGCCACAGCTTTAAATTCTCCCCAATAAGACTATTGATGTCATCAGCTAGGAATAAGGACGAATTAGGGAATTTGTATTAGAAAATAGAGCAGCTATTAACCTGTTAGTTGGACAGGAAGATGGAGATGGAGAATGTAGCCATGTGCTGTTTCTTTTTTTTTTTTTTTCTTTTAAAGAGAGAGAGAGAGAGAGAGAGAGAGAGAGAGAGAGAGAGAGAGAGAGGTGTTTTCTCGTGCTGTTTCCATTTGACTGGCAGCTCCCAGGTCATTGAAAAGGTCGGGGGAGGGGGGATATTGAAACTGTTACAGTCCATAGAAATAACAGGATGGCTTCCCACCCTTTGCTAAGGAAGTACCCAGAAGTGGTAGGATCAAGTTTTTCTGATGCTGGACTTTGACTGCTCTTTGAACTCTGATCAGAGCAGGGGGTGGTAAATTCACTGCCGCCATGGCTTCACCCTCCCCTCCTGTTTCCACGCCAGGTGTGCTCTATTGATCCAGGTTTCATCGAGCCGACTGCGGCCACCTGGACTCCTGGTTATAGTTAATTGGAGATTGGGATAGGGTAGGTGGAAACTGTTGGCTTACCCTGCTCTACATGACCTCATGTTGCGGAACAGAGAAGGGAGGTGGTGGGTCTGTCATGTCTCCCTCTCCACCTCCCAGACCTAGTACAGTATCCACCTCTTTTTGTTCAGAAAGAGGCATTGAGGGGAAAGACTCTATTAATCATTTCCGAATAAATGATTTTTATTCTTAAAAAAAAACAGGATGGCAGAGAAGCTGATTGTAGTTTGCATTCCTCCTGGTGGCCTAATTTAGGCCATCAAAAGCAATTCTTTACCAGCTTCGTTTTGCTCATTGGCTTGGGGGCCTGCTGTTTATTTAATCCAAGTTCTCCAGGTGGACTTTGCCCTTGGCATTTAACTTTCAAGATAATTTGCAGGTCTCACTCTGAAGCAAGGCTTAACATTTCGAAAGCTTAGCCCATAAACTCTGATGTTCTTGCTTTGATGTGAGCCTCAGGGCTTCAAAGGGAGAAAATGATGACTTTGTGTGTAAAAATGCACATATGAAAACAAAATCCCAGGCCCACACGCTTCGGAAGTCTGATTCTAACATACAATAGTTCAAAAGGGGTCAACAGCATCTAACAACTTAAATGCCGACAATGGCTTCTGTTTATTGCTTCTATAGTGTGTAATGATATGCACTCAATCACCGACTGTCGCAAGGAAAGAAAGGTTTTTTAAAAACGAGTCACCTAGGCTAGGCAGGACATCACTTAAGATACATCGGCCTATTAGTTCAAAACCAGTCATTATACTACTCGCCCAATCATAAACCCACATGTGTTAGTCTGGGTACTTTAGAGAAACAAATCCACAGAAACTCATGTATAAGTGAGACTTTTATATAAAGGGTAAGTGCACATCAAGAAAACATCCCAACCCAGTGCTGCCCAAGCCCGCAAGTCCAACATTAACCCATACGAAGTCCTCCTCATCCCACAAAACACACACTATGACGCTGACTGTAGGAGGAAAGCCGAATCAGTGAGCATGTAAGCATCTCAGTGCTGGCAGGGTCTCCACCCGGCTGCTCCAGCACCCAGGGCTGCATCAGGGGTAGGTCCATGCGGCTTCTCCTCAGGGATGTCTTGCAAGAAGTGAATGCAAGAGATTGGAGAACTAGAAAGGCGGGGCTCACCGAGTCATTTATCTCTCTGTCCTTCGATTAACCCCACATGTGTTTATTGGGCAGGTTGGCACAATAAACGTTATCACCAAAGCAATAACTCTAATTAATCTCTCACCTACGCAAGGACAGTTATAAATCCAAAGACTTTAAAGGTGTGCAATAGAATAGTAACATGATGTTGCTGTTATTGCGTGCCACTGAGTCAGTAACGCACAACTATCCTATGAATGACAGGAAGAAACACTGCCTCGGGATGTCGCGGTCACTGTGCAATCCACCTCACTGAGGACCCGCCTCTGTTTTTGATATCCCTTTACCAGCATGCCGTCCTTTTCCAGGAGCTGGTACCTCCTGATAAACATCTCCAAAGAATGTGGGACAAAGTCTTACCATCTATGCCTCTAAGGAGCATTCTGGCTGTACTTCTCCCAAGACAGGCTTGTTTGTTCCTTTGCCAGTCCGCAGAACTTTCCATGTTCTTCGTCCACATCTTCATTCAAATGCATCCATTCTTCTGCACTCTTCCTTATTCAGTGTCCAACTTCCACGTGCATTTTAGGTAACTGAAAATACCATAGCTTGGGTCGGGGACACCTTCGTCCGCAAAATGCCGTCACCGCTCTTCAACACTTTGAAGAGGTCTCGGGCAGCAGGTAGACCCAATGCACTGCGTCATTTGATTTCTCGAACCCTTGCTTCCGTGCGCATTGACTGCTGGATCCAAGCAAGATGAAATCCTGGACAACTGCTGTCTTTTCTCCACTTCTCACGATGTTGTCTATGGATCCATTTGTGAGGATTTGGATTTTGTTTAACGTGAGTTGCAATCCACACTGAAGGCTGCGGTCTTTGACTTTCATCAGCAATGTTTCAAGGTCTCCTCTCTCTCAGCAGAAAAGATGGTGTTGTGTGCATATCTCAGGTTGTTAACATGCCTTCCTGAAATCCACCTTCTTCTTTTTTTATCCACGTTCTTCTTAATATAGTTCAGGCTCCTAGGTGACGTGTGCTCAGCATACCGATTGCATACGTATGGTGAAAGGATCCGCATCTTTCCAGATTCTAAACCACGCAGCGCTCCCTTGTTTGGGTCTAACAACTGCCTCTTGGTCCATGTATAGGTTTCACATGAACACAGTTAATTGTTCTGGAATTCCCATGGTGCTCAAGGTTATCCACAGAGTAGTATGCCTTTGCGTAGTCAATAAAACACAAGTAAACACCTTTCCGATAGTCTATGTTCCCCAAAGATCCATCAGATGTCAGTAATGAGATCCCTATGCCACGCCCTCTTCTGACTTCAGCTTGAACTTCTGGCAGTTAGCTGTGGATATACCACTGCAACCATTTTTGAATCAACTTCAGCAAAGTTTTACTTACATGTAATATGAATGGTATTGTTCAGTAACTTCTGCAGAACAGGCACAAATCTGGATCTCTTCAGTCAGTTGGCCAGAGAGCTGTCTTCCAAATTTCCTGGCACAAACTGATGATTGTTTCCTGTGCTCCAGCAGCTTGTTGAAACGTCTCTATGAGTATTCTGTCTGTTCCCAGAGTCTTGCTTCTCACTGTCTTCCATGTAACCTCAACTTCTTCAAAATGTTGCCTCTTGAAATGGTTGTTGATCATTTCGTTTTCACTAATGCGTTTTGCTGCAGTGACTTTGTGCAAGAATCCATCTTTATTTGATGCTTCTTGAAACGTTTAATATTTTGCCCATGGAAACCTTCATTATTGCAATTTAAAGCTTAGATTTTTTCTTTCTTTGGGGGGTGGGGGCTGGGTACAGTGTACTTTATTGATGGTACACGACAAGGTCAGGCTCTCTAAGCCCCTCCCCTTCCTTCAGGGGGTCTGGATGTTATATTCTCAGTATGTTGGGGGATTGAGTTGGGGACAAAGACACCCCAGCAACTGAGAGCCTCTCTTCCTCCAGTGCTGTTGCTGGGGCTGGTGGTCCAGGGGGGCTCTTACTCCTTGGAGGTCATGTGGACCATGAGGTCCACCACCCTGTTGCTGTAGCCAAATTCATTGTCATACCAGGAAATGAGCTTGACAAAGTGGTTGTTGAGGGCAATGCCAGCCCCAGCATCAAAGGAGGAAGAGTGGGTGTCACTGTTGAAAGTCACAGGAGACAACCTGGTCCTCAGTGTAGCCCACGATGCCCTTTAGGGGACCATCAGACGCCTGCTTCACCACCTTCTTGAGGTCATCGTCCTTGTCATCTTTCTCCAGACGGCAGGTGAGATCCACGACGGACACATTGAGGGTGGGGACACAGAAGGCCATGCCAGTCAGTTTCCCATTCAACTCTGGGATAACCTTGCCCACAGCCTTGGCAGTGCCAATAGATGGGGGCATGATGTTCTGGGCAGTCCCACGGCCATCGTGCCAGAGTTTCCCAGAGGGGTCATCCACGGTCTTTTGAGTGGCAGTGATGGCATGGACTGTGGTCATGAGTCCTTCCACGATGCCAACATTGTCCTGGATGACCTTGGCCAGGGGGGGCCAAGCAGTTGGTGGTGCAGGAGGCATTGCTGACCATCTTGAGGGAGTTGTCCTACTTCTCGTGGTTCACGCCCATCACAAACATGGGGCATCGGCAGAAGGGGCAGAGATGATCACCCTTTTGACCCTGCCCTTCAAGTGAGCCCCAGCCTTCTCCATGGTGGTGAAGACACCAGTGGACTCCACGACATACTCAGCACTGGCCTCACCCCTCTTGATGTTGGCGGATCTCGCTCCTGGAAGATGGAGATGGACTTCCCATTGACGATAAGCTTCCCACCCTCAGCCTTGACAGTGCCATTGAACTTGCCATGGGTGGAATCATACTGGAACATGTAGACCATGTAGTTCAGATCAATGAAGGGGTCATTGATGGCAACAATGTCCACTTTGCCAGAATTGAAAGAAGCCCTGGTGACCAGGTGCCCAATGCAGCTGAATCCGTTCACTCCGACCTTCACCATCGTGTCTCAGGGATGCGGCTGGGACTGCATGGGAACGGGAGAGGTCGAATTTTTCTTTCATTCATTCTTTTAGCTCAAAATATACTGAGCATGGTCTTCCCTTTTGAATTTCTAACTCCAGGTCTTCTTTGCATATTTCATTATAATAATCTAGTAACATGGTAGCAAATAAAATAAAAAGCAATCTAGACAGTCCAGTTATTTTTGTCTCTACTCATGTGATGTTGTTCCTTGATCTTGGAATGATCTCTCATGCAGTCATCAACTTATGATTATCACGCAAAGTGAACTTAAGTTTAAGTTTGTGTTAAGAACTGATGTCCCTTGGGCTTCCACTCAAGTATTCCCTCAATGAAAGGGTACTTTGTTCTATTAAACTGGCATTCCATGATGCTCACCTTCCCAACACGATTGCTGAAGACAAAGTGGGCGAATAAGCAAATGTGGTGAAGAAAGCTGATGGTGCCTGGCTATCAAAAGATATAATGTCTGGGGTTTTAAAGGCTTGAAGGTAAGCAAGCAGCCATCTAGCTCAGAAGTAACAAAACCGACATGGAAGAAGCACACCAGCCTGTGTGATCACGAGGTGCCAAAGGAATCCGTTATCAGGCATCAAAGAACAAAAAATCATATCATTGTGAATGAAGAGGAGTGTGGAATGGAGACCCAAAGCCCATCTGTAGGCAACTGGACATCCCCTCACGGAAGGGTCATGGAGAGGAGACGAGCCAGTCAGGGTGCTGTGTAGCAATGATGAAACATACAACTTTCCTTTAGTTCCTAAATGCTTCTTCCCCCTTTCCCCTCCTCCACTATCACAATTCCAATTCTACCTGACAAATCTGGCTAGACCAGAGGGTGTACACTGTTACAGATAGGAAATGGAAACACAGGGAATCCAGGACAGATGATCCCTTCAGGACCAATGGTGAGAATGGTGATACTGGGAGGGTGGGGTGGAAAGGGGGAACCGATTAAAAGGAGCTACATATAACTTCCTCCCTGGGGGAAGGACAACAGAAAAGTGGGTGAAGGGGGACGTCGGACAGTGTAAGATATGACAAAATAATAATATATAAATTATCAAGTGTTCATGAGGGAGGGAGGAGCAGGGAGGGAGGGGAAAAGTGAGGAGTTGATGCCAGGGGCTTAAGTGGAGAGCAAATGTTTTGAGAATGATGAGGGCAATGAATGAAATGTGCTTTACACAATTGATGTATGTGTGGATTGTGATAAGAGTTGTATGAGCCCCTAATAAAATGATTTTTTTAAAAAGGATGGATGTCCCTGAGCAGATGGGCCTATGCAAAGATGCTCTAATTTATTTGGCTTACCACCTCCTTTACTGAAAAAAAAAAAATTAGTGCCCCAACCCCAGCAATTAAAAACTTTGTTATGTAGCCCAGGTGTAACTACTCTTGCAGCCCCCTGGATCATTGCAGTACCCCCAGGTGGGTAGTATAATCCACTCTGGGAAGAACTTATCTTGTGCAGTGATATATATATCAGGTCTAACAAAGCATATGTAGCCCAGTCTCTAGTAACAGTTTCTAACAGAAGTGTCGTATTTAGGACTGCTTTTATTATTGTACCTGTAGTTGGAATTTCTCGTACAGAGATTCCACCCCTAGAATGTATTCTGCCAAGGGAGTGACCTTGAAACTGCTCAATGTTTCCGAGGATGAAGGGTGCATTCTGCTCCCACATGAACCAGAGTTAGAACTTGTTTTCTCTTCATTTTGACCAATGTGTGGTGTGACCTTTTAGATGGGTCAAGAGACAGCAAACAGAACAAGGAAGCACTGGATGATTTAAAATCAAGAAAGGTGTCCAACAGGGGTGGTGTCCTCTCACTGTGCTTATTCAATCTGTGTGCTGAGCAAACAATCAGAGAAGCGGGACTATATAAAGAAGAACCTGGCATCAGGAGAGGAAGAAGACTTGTTAGCAACCTTCACTATGTAGATGACACAACCATGCTTGCAGAAAGGGAGGAGGACTTGAGGCACTGGCTGATGAAGATCAAGGACTGCAGGCTTTGGTATGGACTAAAGCTCAATGTAAAGAAAACCAAAATCCACCCAACTAGACTGGTGGGTAACAGCATGTAAAAGGAGACAGGTTAGACATTGTCAAAGATTTCATCTTGCTTGGATCCCCAATCAATCCTCATGGAAGCAGCAGTCATGAGATCAAAGGACGCACTGCATTAGGCAAATCTGGACAAGACCTCTTCAATGTATTGAAAAGTATATATGTCTGTTCGTGGTCTTTGGCTTACTTCTTTGGGGTATATGCCCAGCGGAGGGACTGCCGGGTCATATGGTATTTCTATTCCCATTTGTTTTGGGAAATGCCATATTGTTTTCCACAATGGTTGTGCATGCTTATGATCCCAGCAGCAGTGTATGAGTTTCAATCCTCCAGCCCTCCACACCTTCTCTAGAATTGTGGTTCTCTGTTTTGTATTGGCCCCTTGTTGTAGGTGACATGTCCTTGTTGTTTTGATTTGCATCTCCTAGATGACTGGTGATCATGAGCGTTTCCTCCTCTTTGTTAGCCATTCCAATGTCATGTCTGTTGAATTCTCTGTTTATGGCCTTCGTCCAACTTTTAATTGGATTACATATTTGTTTTCTTCTTGTTGAGATGTTACAGAATTTTATATATTCTAGAGATTAATCCCTTGTCTGTTCTGTCATGGTTAAAACTTTCCCCCAGTCTGTGGGTTCTCATTTTCCTCTTTAGATGAAATCCGTTGGTGCGCATTTAAGTGTCTTCATTTTAACCAGTCCCAGTCATCTATTTTGTCTTCCACTGTGTGTGCTTCCGATGTTAGTCTCCCAGGCAGGGTTTTACATCCACAAGTGAGTATTACTGAAAGTACTGACATCTAGCTAATCTTCACAGCATGTGTAACTATTATCCAGTTACCCACTTTTTGAAGATATGCAAGTTAATAATTTGTGTGTATTGGAATCTGGTAAGAATTCCTACATATGTTTAAAATCCTTTGCTTTGACATTGACTCTAATAAGGTTACTGTCAATAGAGTTGCGTTAAGTTCCACGGGAAGATCTATGATGCACTACAATTAAATGACAATGATATCTTCAAGTGGGATACAGTGACTTATAGAAACAACAGTTATATGGAAAGATTTTGAGCTCTCACTTAATTGTGGCTCTAATATAAGAACTAGTTCTTTGTCATGGCTCCGCCTGGTACCCTTCCTCATAAGGAGATCAGTATAGACGTGTGTGTCGTAGCAAAGTGTGATGAAAAAAATCAAATGGTATTCAGCTATCATGAAAAATCATGTCTAGGATCTTATAGGCTTGTCTCAAAGCAAGCAGCCATCTAAGGGAGGAGTCAGGTAAGTCCACCTGGAAGAAGCACATCAGCCTGTGTGATCCAAGGATTGCAAATAATAAGATCCAAACCTGGAGGAGGGAACAGGAATAGTGCCTAAATTCTAAACACCTGATTTGTGGAAAGCAATGGATGATAGTAGTAGCCCCAAATCCATTTTCAGGGTCCCTATAAGTTGAGCCCCTGTGAATCCCCGTGGGCTAGGAACGTCAACAGCCCTAAAGTGAGACGAAATTCATTGTGAAGTGGATTTTAATAGCTGTACTTAGGCTGGAATGTAACACCTTATAATTTGATCTCCCTCTTGACCCAAGGTTAATTTATTCTAAAGTTTTAATATTCTCTGCTTTTTCTTAGATTGGGGTCTTTACCTGTTTTATATGTTCTTTGTTCTGGATCTTATTTGTTGTCTGCCTTTATTTTGTATGCTTATCTATATAGGAAAACTGGGATGGGTAGAATTGCGAAGACGGTAAGGATTGCCTGGGTGCACAGAAGGGAAGGGTGGAGGAGTGGGGAGGAAACATTAATGAGCACAAGAAGGAAGAAAGTTTCCAAAGTTGATTGTGGTGGTGACTGTTTGACCCTTTTTGATATAACTGAAGTATTGAATTGTGAATGCTAATTACATTTCAATAAAAATGTTTTAATAAAGTGTTGAGAAGCAAAGGTGTTACTTTGAGGATTAAAGTGCACCTGACCCAAGCTATAGTATTTGCAGTCACTTCATATGCATGTGAAAGTTGGACATTGAATAAGTAAGACCTGAGAAGATGCTATACATTTGAGTGACAGTGCTGGCAAAGAATACTGAAAGTGCCATTAATTTCCAAAAGAGCAAACAAATCTATCTTGGAAGCAGCACAGCCAGAATGCTCTTTCAAGGCAAGGATGGTGAGACTTCATCTCAAATACCTTGGCATGCTATCAGGAGAGACCATTCCCTAGAGAAGGGCATTGTGCTCGGTAGAGTAGAAGGGCAGAGGAAAGGAGGAAGCCTTGACAGCACGGGTGGACACAGTGGCTGCAACACTGGCCTCAAACATCAGAGCAAGTGTGAAGACGGCATAGGACCAGGTGTTCCCTTCTGTTGGACACAGGGTCACTAAAAGTCCTAACCAACTTGGCGGCACCTAACAACAATCTCTTTGCGACCTTTTGCAGGGGCTCTAGTCTTCCTGCAGTGCTCTGACCTGCAGGTGACATTAGCTCTCTCCTCTACTCTCCAGGGACGAATGGGATCCACCAGGAGGCAAGGAACACTCCCTCGGGTGGAGCGGTCCGTATCACTAGGGTCCAGACTCCAGCAGTGATGGGGGCTGGCTTCAGCTTCTTCCAAGGTTACGGAAATTGCTGCTGGGTGCTTGTTATCTACTGTTGCCATGGCAACCACTAAGTTCTCTGGTTGGTACCAAGGGGCGTTCAGATAGTTGACCCTTCTTCATGTTGATCTTGCCATTAGTAGCCCATTCATAACTACTATGCCATCAGGGTGAGCACCCCTGTTTTTGCTTAGCACCCCTGTTCCCCTTGTCTTACTGCTCACACACCCCCCCTTTTTTTCTAGCTCTGTCAGCTTCACCCTGGGCAGCTACTCCTAACGGTGAGCAGTGAGCTAGCTAACTGCTGTCACAGGGTGGGAGCAAAACTGGTTTTTTAGTGCTGGTTTTTTTCCCTCCCCAAAATGGGCTTTGACCTCTGTCGCTGCCCAATTATTTCAAACATCAGCCAGCCATGGACTCACACTCAACTGTTGTCTAGCTCTTTTAAACTGTAGATGACAAAACTTTAATAGAGTCATAATTAACTTATAATAGGAATACATTTTAAAAGTGAAAAACTTATCAAAATCACGTAGAACCAAATAAAGTCAGTGCAAACATTTTACACAGAAATTGCTCTAACTACATGATAGTAGGGCAGGAGGAAGGTAGAAGTAAATAGAGGAAAGAACCGGGAAGAAAAACTATTTATAGAGGTATAAGCATAGACATGTACATATGTAGAGATACTAATTCCTAAAACTAGGGTTATTGACCTATGTATATACATATTTATATGGCAATACATTGAGGCAGTGGATGAACTTTGGGCCTCTACTGAAGTATTCCCTCAACACAAGAACACTTTGTTCTAACAATGTGGCACTGGGCGATGCCCACTTCCCTGACATGATTGCTGAACACAAACTGGGTGCATAAGCAAATGTGGTGAAGAAAGCAGATGGTTCCCAGCTGTTAAAAGATACAACATCGAGGATATTAAAAGCTTGAAGCCAAACAAGAGGTCATCTAACAGGGAATCAGCAAAGCCCACATGGAAGAAGCACACTAACCTGTATGATCATGAGGTGTTGATGGGAACAGGCATCAGAAGTTAAAAAATAAAATCGAGGTGAAGGAATAAAGAGAAGCTGATATCAAAGGGCTCAAGAAGAAAGATAATGTTGATGCCATCAGGTTTTTAAACAACTGGAATAACCCTCCTAGTGGAACTCACTGTTTGTTTGTTTTTTGCCATTAGATTTACAAGAAGCAACGCTGCGACCAAGTTCAGCAATAACAAAAAAATAAAATAGAAGATTGTGTGGCAAATGTGCCTGCTGCCCATTAGGGAAAACCCTGCCTGGTTTGGGCTCTGAAACCTCACAGCCGCTTGACCTTGGCCCTTCACAGACCACCCTGTCTGGTCTGAGCACAGATGCTGTGCCTGTAAGGAAGGTTGTATGATCCACCTGCCTGGGACGGGAGCTCTGGGCTGCTAACCGCAAGATCCACAGTTCGAAACCACCACATGCTCCGCTGGGGAAAGACAGGGCTTTCAACTCCGTGATCAGTTATCGTCTCGGAAACTCACAGGGGCAGTTCTACCCTGTCCTGTAGGGCCGCTGTGACCTGGCATCGACTCAATGCCAGTGAGTTTGAACCCAATGATAGTAACCATTTTCTCTTTTCTGTCCAAATGGGTCGGCTTCGGGATCAGGGATGGTCAGGGTTGGGCAGGTGACAAGTCTGTCTGGGGAGAAATAGTTCCAACGGACACTGGGAGCCCCGATCTCGGGCACGAAGGCTGTAATCAGCAGTAGGATCCTATCTGAGGTCGCCAAAAAGGGTGAGCCTAAACGTTAGCCTTAGGCGTCACCAACGCAGCTGCACCTAGATAAGTGGCAGGAAAAGCTGACTCACTTATGCACGCATGCGCATGAAACGGACAGAGCCAGCATCCCCTTGTTCTCGGAGACGGGCGTGCACAGAAGGCTAGAAAGTCAAAATTGCGGGAAAGTGTTTATTGAAAGATAGCCATCTGCAGAGGAAGCACGCCATAGACAGTTCCGTCTCGGAAGACTTGCCACAGGCCTCAGACTCTTCCAGTTTACAGAGTAAATAGTTTCTGTAAGGCTGTTTTCTTAATCAAGAATTGGGCTGGGTTTCTTGGGACAAGGTTCTGGATGTGTGCAGTCGTCTGGTTTTACAAGCTCTTTCCTGGCCCCCTCTTCCCATGGGTGTTTGAGCAGCTTTGGGCCAAGACGGAGTTCAAAGACTCAAAAGGGACTTCAGTGTAGCAAGGACATCAGTTAGGCGCACACTCAACTCCTTCATTCTTAGTTCAAATCTTGGGTTAGATCACTTCGGGGCCACATGTGTCTCGGCTGCCCACGTCTCCTAAAGTAATTGAGCCCCATCATTTAGAAGGAGGAAGTTTGTGATCTGAAAAACAACTTACATAGACTTTATAGGTCTCAAGAGGTCTTTCACAATGTCGCTTTGTCTGTCCTGCTTCTGTTCCTGTCTGCTACGCTCCACACAGGGCATTGTTTCTCATCTGTCCCTCTGTCCGTATAGTGTCTGCTTCCTGCGTTAATTTCATTTTTATAGCCATTATTTCCTCCACAGACTACCTCCAACACCCCAAATATCCATTTCAGATGCATCTGGCTAATCACCGAGTTTAGATATGTTTTGTGAAAGCTCACAATCACGTCTACACATACCATTTCCAAGGGCAGGGTTTTTGATTTGTGAAAGGACCAAGAAAGCTGTTTGGTTAGCTCCCAGTTTTCCCTAACCACTGTTCCCAAGGCAGCTGTTACTTTATCCTGTGGCCCAGAGAGGAGACACCTGCCGAAGAGAGGCCAGTTCTTCCCCAGGACTGCTTTCTTTGGAAGGGTAGCGCTAGCACCCAGCATCCTCAGCTGCTGGGAAGGATGGGTTCATTTACCCACTGAATCATCAGTATGTCAAGATCCCAAAGAGATTTTGGAAGATGTCAACTGATTAGAAAATACCAACGATGTGAGTACTAAATATTCATCACCATGCATTTGCATTTGAATTTGCAACTGAATGGATTTCAAAATATAATCCTTTTAAGGAGATCATGAGCTTAAAATGGGATCCTGCCTCACTTGTTCTATTTATTTTGCCATGCTTACATTTTGTATCTTGTGGAAATAAACCCAACTTTGTGTCTTAAAAAAAACAACAAAAAACTAACAAAGTGACTGAAAACAGGAAGGGGTTATTAATTTTAAAAAGAACTCTCTGCCATCCAGTCAATGCTGACTCACAGCGACCCCATAGGACTGGCCCTGTCTGTGGGTTTCTGAGACAGTAACTGTTTGCGGAAGCAGAAAACCTCGTCTTTCTCCCACGGGGCGGCTGGTGGTTTGGAACCCCTGTTCTTGTAGTCTGCAGCGCAACAGCCATAAAAGGCAGCACAAGCAGCTTTCTTATCAAGAAGAGAATGCGCATGGCACTGTTTTTTGTTTTTCCTTACGCAATTGTCTACAGTCACCTAGCACTCAAAATCATAGTAAGATGTGGGAAGGCAGGGGAGGAGGGGGGAACCGATCGCAATGATCAATGCGTAACACCACTCTTAAGAGCCCCCAATAAAATGATTTAAAAGGGGTGGGGGTAGAAAAAAATAAAAGTATCTCTGTTAATGGATGATAAATAAAAAAACAAAACCTAGTAAGAACAATAAGAAACCATCTTCCCCTATTAGAATGACTGATTCAAAGAAAAGAAAAACAAGAGCTGTTGGCTGGGTCGTAGAGAAATTGGAACCGTGCTCTGTGGCTGGTGGGACTTTAAAATGTTACAGCCTCTGTGGAAAGAAATGTTCCTACTCCTCAAAAGGGTGCTTGGACACCTACCATACGATGCAACCATCTCAATCTCAAGAATGCATGATGAGGGGACTACAGGAATGCAAGCGGAAATCTGCACACCAATGTTCAGTACCGCACTATCGCCCCAAACGCGGAAACATCCGAAATGTCCACCAGCAGGTGACCGGAGAGACAAAATGTGGCCCGTACATATCATATGGGGAAATGAGGTCTGGGTGCATGTCACACGCAACATGCAGAAGCCTAAGAAACATCCGGAGTGGCCTAAGTCTGTCCCTAGAGGACAAAGAATGTGTGATCTCATGTCTAAGAAATGAACAAGAATAGAGAATGCCCAAATGATGAGAGGTGACCAGGAGTTTTTGTCAATGGCGCGGGAGTCAGTGGGAGAAGGTGAACAGGCTCAGGGGCATGATGGGAAGAAGATAATCCGCATTGCTGATGACACATGTAGAGATGGTGGGATTGACCTCGGTCTTGGGTAGACGTGAGACAATGCACGTTCACAGAGGAAATGAGTCCTGTGACTTGCGCAGAAAATGCAGAAGAATCTTTACAACCCTGTGCTGATGACACAGCCAAGACTGTCTGTCTTCTTGCTGAGCAGCCCCTCCCCTTCCCTGCCCGTTTCACAGACGGAAAAGTACAGTCACTTCACGAGGCCTCAGTGGATATGCCTGTGCGTGGTGTTGAACACCTTTTGTACATCTTTCGTGCTCTCCACCTCACCTCTGATTCCATTTTCCACACACTTTTTAAGCCCCCTCATATGACATGTAACCCAACAATACACACAACATGTTTCAATGGCCATCGCTTGCTTATAAAACACCATGAATAAAAAACGTATACAAAGTCAGGTATAGGACACGTTAAGTAGACCTGCTTTGTTTCAAGTTTCAAAGATCAAATGTGTATCCATATAGAAGATCACCGGTTGTTGTTCATCACTATCAAATCAAGTGCAACCCACGGGACCCTGTGTGCAGAGAGAACAGTGTTGCGCGCGGGTTCCCCGACTGTGACCTCTCAGATGCGGATCACAGGCTGTCTGCCTGAGGTGAATCGGTTCAGTGTGCACTGCCAATCTTTTGGATAGAGGGCTACTCCAAGATTGCTATTAAAAATCTGCCTGGGCTGATGGGTTAGCCGCATACGTCACCCTCTCTACCTCTCCAGCTTTTCATTTCTTCAAACATTTCCAGATAGGCGAGGCTAATGTGTCGGAATGACAGCGACTCAGCCACACAGGAGCTCCGCCAAGACCTGTCAGGAACTGAACCTGCTCTGTGACTATTTAATACTCTCACAAGAACCCCCCACACACACACACACGAGGAAGAAGCATTACCAGTCAAATGGTTGTTGGTTTGAACTCACCCAGAGGAACCTCAGAAGAGAGGACTGACTAGCTGCCCTGGAAAGGTTGCAGCCTTGGGAAGGCTTTGGTGTCCTTCTGCTCTGCGCACGGGGGGCAGGATGCCACTCCTTGGTACCTGACATCATGTGTTAGGCTGGATACTACAGAGAAACAAATCCACAGAAACTCGTGTATAAGAGAGAGTTTTATACAAAGGCTAAGTGCACATACAGAAAACATCCCAGCCCAATGCTGCCCAAGCCCACAAGTCTAACATTAACCCATATGTCCGACACCAATCCACAAAGTCCTCCTCCATCTCATAAAACAGACACAATGATGCCGACTGTAGGAGGAAAGCCGAGTCAGGGAATGTGTAAGCATCTCAGCGCTGGCAGGGGTCTCCACCCGGCTGCTCCAGCACCCAGGGCTGCATCGGGGTAGGTCCATGTGGCTTCTCCTCAGGGATATCTTGCAGGAAGTGAGCCTTACCAGCTGAAGCAGGGAACTGGCTAAGGCAGCTGCATCCTGGTCCGACCATCAGAAAGCAAGAAACCCGAGAATTCGAAAGGCAAGGCTCACCAGCCATTTCTCTCTCCGCCCCTCAATTAACCCCACATGTGTTTGCCGGCCAGGTTGGCCCAATAAACTCACTACCTCACATCAGTTCAAAGATTTGACCCAGGCAACCACCAGGGGCCTGAAGTGCGTATTAACCGGCCAGTGTTTGAAAGTATTTAGAGGTAGAGCTGGGGCTCCCACGTAGGCAGGCTGTGAAACAGGTGATGAACACAAAATGAAGTGCCTCCTACACCCTTTAAGAGACTACACCTACGAAGTCCAATGGCAAGAAAATAAATCTACACTTTGTCATTTATCCACAATATTCTCCAAAAGGTAAACAAGGACCACCCTTGCCAACACACGGTGAAATTGCCTTAGCAATGGGGAACGCTGGGGAAAGCATGCGAGAGCTTGGGAGAATTTATTCGCAGGCTATGCTGAAGCTCTGCAGCGGGGTGAGAGAGTCCCACAACTCGCAGACCTGGGAGGAGGCACCCGGGCATCGCTGCAGAGGGGGTTCAGGACCTCCTTTTATTTATTTTGGAGCAATATCATTTCTCTAGACTTTGACTAGAAGTCTTAGTACTCAAGGGTTTCTTGAAATCCTTATGACTACTGGATTTTTGTCTGATTTGCATATCATTGTGCCTGATCTGCATGTTTAGTTTATAACTCAGCAGGAACCTTGAAGTCATTAAACTCCTTCAAGGTTCTTCTTTTCTGTACAGAAACCATTTTGAAGAGCTTAGATTTGCAAATAAGCATAGTGTTTGAGTTTTTATCAATAACCTACTTTATTTTCCAAGGTTATTTAAACATATTTTGTTTCATTCTTCTAAGAATGTAACATTTACCCTTTACCCGAAGGTTTTGCCGCTCAATTGGGTAATATCAGTGTTTCCCTGGGAAGGAATTTTCGTTTTTGAAGCAGAAAACCATTTAAAATGAGAGGCATCTGGAGACGACGTTCTTTAAAGGACTTAAAGCCATTCACACAAATCACAGTGCACAGTTCACAGCTCGAGTCTCTCTGTAAACATGGTGTTCTGCAATTTGGAAGGCTTTCTTTTCTGTTCTCTCCGTCTGAAGGGCTTTTCATAAAAGCTAGTGCATTTACAGTATTGGAGGTGTAGCTTGATTTCCTCATGTCCCCCCTGGGAGACATTGAATGCCTTTATATAAGCTCTTTATATAAGCATTCAGGGCTTCCTTGCAGCCAATGCAAATAAGAAGTTCACTGGGGTTCAGAGACAGTCACCGATTTAATGGTGCTCCCCTCCAAAAAAAAAGTATGTGTCAACTTGGTGAGGCCATGCTTCCTGGTGTTGTGTGCTTGCCCTCCATTTGGGGAGCTTGATAGAGGGAGATGAACGAGTTAGCCTGCTGTTAACAACCTGCGGTGGTGGTGGGGAGGTACCATCGAGTCAACTCTAGCCTATAGCGACCCTCTGCACAACAGAAGGAAACAATGCACACGCCTGAACCACCCTCACAATGGTGCCTACACCTGAGCTCATTGATGCAGCCGCAGTGTCCATCCGTCCCACGGAGGGCCTCACTCTTTCGTGACGCCCCTCCACTTTACCAAACATGATGCCCTTCTCCAGGGACAGCTCTCTCCTGACAACAGCTCCAAAGGACGTGCCCTCTGGCCTTCCTTCTTCCCAGTCAGGGCAGTCGGTCCTTCTAGCTGCCCATGGTATTTTCAATACTCTTCTCCTGCACCACAATTCAAATGCATCTATTCTTCCACAGTCTTCTGTGGGATATAAAAAGACTGGCCCCCAGCTTGTCTCCCCCAAATAGATGTTAGACCTAGGACACTGCTTGCAACAAATGGTAAATGATTGTCAACTTATCTCCCTGAAGGCATCAGCCAAGCAGAGCAAGCAGACCCTACTGTCTGTCCCACCATAGGTGGGGCTCACTCCCTGCTGTTAAGGACAGTGGATTGTGTTCCTGATGGAAAACTCAGAAGTGGTCAAACCAGCCCTTTGGCAACCAAGGTTAGCCTGCCATCCTGAATCTAGGATCCGCCCATCTTGTCACATGTGTACCCTTAATACCTCCTCTTCCGATTACATGTACACCCTTAGATGGTCCCCTCCCATTGCTATAGTGCCTATGGTACAACCCCTTCATGTGATATATGTGGCTACCTTTAATTAGGGGACTTGCATGCCCCCAAACGATATATAAGCCTTGGTTAGAAATAAATCACTCTCTCCTCCAGTCCTTCTTCCCTCTCCCTCCATTCCTCCTTCCCCACTCCCTCTCTCTCTTTCCCTCTCCTCCTCAAACATCTCCACATGGACCACCAAGAAAGGCTGAAGTGAGCATGTTACCATGAAATATGTCTGTTAGGGGCTCGTTCCCCTCACAGTCTTCCTTATTCAATGTCCAACTTTCACGTGCATACAAGACAATGGAAAATATCGTGGCTTGACTCAGGCGCGTCTTAGCCCTCAAAGTAACATCCTTGCTCTTCAACTTGAAGGAGGCCCCGGGCAGCAGATTTACTCCATGCATTACACCTTTTGGTCTCTTGACGGCTGCTTCCATGAGCACTGATTATGGATCCTCGTAAGACAAAATCCTTGTCGATTTCAACCTTTTCTCCATTTACCGGGATGCTACCTGTTGGTCTCATTGTGAGGATTTTGGTCTTCCTGACATTGAGTTGTAATCCATCCTGAAGGTTAGAATCCTTGCTCTTCATCAGCAAGTGCTTCAAGTCCTCCTGACTCTCAGGAAGCAGAGTTGTCATCTGCAGACTGCAGGTTGTAAATAAGCCTTCCTACTATCCTGACATCACTGTCTTCTTGATAGAATCCAGCTTCTCCGATGAGTCGCTTGGCAGAGAGATTGGACAAGTGTGGTGAGAGGATACAGCCCTGACACACACATTTCCCATCCCCTTGTTCTGTTCGCATGACATCGCCAATTCTTGGAGCCTGTTCACCAAAATACCAGCACTAGAATCAGCACACTAGACATATAACATAATCAGGATCTAGTTTGTGGGAAATCCAAAATGTAATAGCCCCTTCCCTTGAAGTAAAAACTCATTTTCCGACGAAGCATGGTAGTAGGGCAGGAGGAAAGTCAAGGGAGATGGAGGAAAGAGCTAGGAGTCAAAGGGCATTTATGGAGGTCTAGACAAAGACATGTACATGCAAATATGTATAGGAGGATGGGGAAATAGATCGATGTGTCTATATTTATAGGTTAAGTATTAAGGTGGCGGAAGGACCTTAGGCCTCTACTCAAACACTCCCTCAATGCATGAATACTTTATTTTATTAAATTGGAACTCTATGATGCTCACTCTCCCGACACAACTGCTGGAGCCAAAGTGGGTGAACAAGTAAATGTGGTGAAGAAAGCTGATGGTGCCCGGCTATCAAAAGAGATAGTGACTGAGGTCTTAAAGGCTTGAAGATAAACAAGCGGCCATCTAGCTCAGAAGCAACAAAGTCCACATGGAAGAACACACCAGCCTGTGTGATCGAGTGGTTCCAAAGGGATCAGTTACCAGGCATCAAAGAACAAAAAATCATATCATTGAGTGCACACCTCCATGATAGGATCACTGAAGACAAATGGGTACATAAGCAAATGTGGTGAAGAAAGCTGATGGTGCCCGGCTATCAAAAGAGATAGTGTCTGGGGTCTTAAAGGCTTGAAGGTGAACAAGCGGCCATCTAGCTCAGAAGCAAAAAAGCCCACATGGAAGAAGCACACCGGCCAGTGTGATCACGAGGTGCCAAGGGACCAGGTATAAGGCATCATGCAAAAAAAAAAATATATGTGTGTATGTATATATGTGTGTGTATGTATGTGTATATGTGTATATATATATATATATCATATTAAATGAAGGGGGAAGTGCAGAGTGGAGACCCAAGGCCCAAGTGTTGGCCACTGGAGATCCCCTCATAGAGGGGTTTAGGAGAGGAGATGGGTCAGTCAGGGTGCGAGGTAGTACCGATGAAGAACACAGCTTTCCCCCAGATCCTGGATGCTTCCTCCCACTAACTACCATGATCCGAATTCTACCTTGCAGGGCTGGATAGGGCAGAGGCTGTACACTGGTACATATGAGGGCTGGAGGCACAGGGAATCCAGGGTGGATGATACCTTCAGGACCAAGGGTGTGAGGGTGATGCTGGGAGAGTGGAGGGTGAGTGGGTTGGAAAGGGGGAACTGATTACAAGGATCCACATGTGACCTCTTCCCTGGGAGAGGGACAGCAGAGAAGGGGGGGAAGTGAGACTCTGGATAGGGCAAGATATGACAAAATAACGATGTATAAATTACCAAGGGCACATGAGGGAGGGGGGAGAGGGGAGGGAGGGGAAAAAAAGAGGACCTGATGCAAAGGGCTTAAGTGGAGAGCAAATGCTTTGAGAATGATTGGGGCAGGGAATGTATGGATGTGTCTTATACAATTGATGTATGTATATGTATGGATTGTGATAAGAGTTGTATGAGTCCCTAATAAAATGTAAAAAAAGAAAAGAGGAGAAAAAAATGATGAGGGCAAAGAATGTACAGATGTGCGTTATACAATTGATGTATGTATATGTATGAACTGTGATAAGAATTGTATGAGCCCCTAATATATTGTTAAAAAAAACAAACTCATTTTCAGCTTACTCAGCAGGGATGGTCCTCTAATTCAGGAACGTTTGCTAAGCAAGGCTATCAGGACAGGTAGCCCAGCAAGATGCATCCCCTACTGATTTATTTGTTTGTTTTCAATCATTTTATTGGTAGAGCATTCACATATCCCACAATTCAATAGTTCAATCACATCAAGAAGAGTTGTACAATCATTTGTAAAATATGTTCTTCATTCTTGTACTCATCATTGTTAGCTCCCAATTTTCCCCCAGTGTCCTCTGTCATACCCCCAAGGAACCATTATTAATCCACTACGGTCTCTATAGATTTACCTACCCTAGATTTCATATACAAAAAAGCATTAAAAAAACAAACAACAACAAAAAGAACCTAACAAGTATAACAAAGTAAAACAGGAAAACCTCAATCAAAAAGAAAGAAGAACATATTAAAAACTAGGACAAATTTAAATGGATCATAAGGAAGGAATATCAAATGATAGGGTGCTAAATTTTAATCTAACTGCATCTGCAACAATCCACTCTCCAATGCATTCTGCCTGTTAGCCAGGCCGCTCACATCCCTGCTCCCTGGTCTTAGGGATTCACTAGACGCTTAATCCACCTGTATTTCCCCCTCACATTTTTAAAAAATGGAAATAGCTTTCAAATGGGACAAAAGGGAGATCAAATGTTAAAATAAGAAATTTCATCTGAACTAAGCCTTCCATAACCGACTTTACAGAGCTCTCTTTCTGACAACAGGGCTGTTCCCATGCCTCAGCTGTGACCAGAGGGGATTCACTGGAGACGTCATCCATGTGTGGACTGCAATGAATTTTGCACGTCCCCTGCCGTCCATAGCCTTCTGAAAGCCAGGCGTTCACAATTGAAGTGCTGCTGCAAAGCCTCCCCATCAAGATAAGCAATGGAGTCTAGTGTTTTGGGTGGTGCTGGTGGTCTTCTGGTAAGTGTCAGGGGAAGCTAGCCCCTAACACATCATTACGGGTCCAGTAGGCGCAATTGTACAGCGATAATAAGTAAAGCTCATAGTAAAGTTGTAGAGAGCATGAGAGATAGAAGAGTGATATTGAAATAAATGGAGTCATACACGATTCATGGTAGCATGCTCACCTCAGCCCCACCTGATGGTCCACATGGAGGGAGAGAGAGATTTTAATGCTAGCCCAGGCTTTTTATCTTCTCTGGGGACATGCAAGCCCCCTAATTACAGGTGAGGACCTACGTCACAGGAAGGGGTTGTGCTATAGGTCATACAGTAATGAGTGGGTGGTCTAGGGACATACATGCAATAGGAAGAGGAGGGATTGGGGGGTATACATGTGACAAGATAGGCGGATCCTAGGTTTAGGATGGCAGCTTAATTTTGACCTGTTCTCTGGATCTCCATAGGAACCATTATCAGTAGGGTGTAAATCCTACCTACTGGAACTAAATAGATGACTGCAGGGAGTGGGCCCTACTGCAGTCTGGCAACTGATCAACCTCAGGGAGGATGCCTGTGAGCATCTGACCTCCCCCCACAGGTAAGCCCAGGAGAAATTTGTGTATCGATCATCGTTTCCTATGATCATTGCAAAATCTGCTTGTTGTCACATAATTTGGGGCATATAACTTTCTGGATTTTCAAATCAGTTTAGGGGTGGCAAACCCCACTGTTTCCTTCGGCCTCGTGCTTGAAAACTAAACTTGGAGTTTCTTGAACCAACCTGTCTCTATGTTCGGCTGAAACAATGACAAGCATTCCCAGACCCTTGTTCCCAGCAACAATCGGATGCAATTACCCGCCATTCTGTGATGTGTTGCGAGTCCTGCTTCTCGGTGTTCATCAGGCAGAATCTGTGAGGGTGCGCCTTTATCAGATTACAGGATACTTTCCCTCAGCTCTTGCTTCTCAGCTCAGGAAGAATTCATACAGCAGAAGGATGAGAGTGCGTGAAAGGGGAAAAGGTTAAGTTTTCATCAACGGTTATTCTCACAGACAAGAATGGGCCATTTCCAGAAAGCAGGGAGAAGGATGTGCTAACAAAGCTCTTGATCCTTCATACCAATCCTCCCTGACTGATCTCCTCCTACCTCTACTCGGAGAGCATTTGAGTGTCGAGTGGGTGAGCTTAAGTGTGTATGTGATGTAAACAGCTGTTACTGTACGTGTTTTTCCTGTAGCTTCCTAAGGCATGCCTGATCTCTTAGGAAATCCCCTTTTCTGTCTCACTATCTGTTTCTCCCTAAGCTTCCTGCCTAGCACCTTCAGTCTCATTTTACCAGTGTCATTCAAAAACTCACAACCATCAGGTCATTTCTGACTCATAGCGACCATATAGGACCGTGTAGAACTGCCCCTGAAGGTTGGCAAGACGGTAACTTTTTTATGGGGGTACAAAGTCTCATCTGTCTCTCAAAAGAGTCACAACCTTTCTTAAATCGCACCCTTACTCGATCGGGTCACACCTTGCATCTTACAAGAAGGGAGAAGGGAGGAGCCTCACTACCAACAAGAAAGAGGAGCAGAGCGTAGAGTGTGTCATTTGGACCCAAGGTCCCTGTGCTAAGAACCTCCTAGACCCAGGAGAAGCTTGATGCCAAGACAGGAACTATATCTGTGTTTTCCACAAACATACAGGGGAACTGACCTGAACTGACCACCGTCAAGTCCATTTCAACTCATAGAGGCCCTATAGGGCAGAGCAGAACTGCCCCTTTGGGTTTCCAAAGCTGCAAATCTTTACAGAAACATAAAGTCTCATCTTTTTCCCACAGAGCGTCTAGTGGGTTTGAACTGCTGGCTTTGTGGTTAGCAGCCCAATATGTAACCCATTACACTACCAGAGCTCCTTAATGTACACAGGAGAACTAAATAATTCAGTTGGTGTGTTGGACAGGGTTCTCTAGAGAGACAGACCAGATTGCTAGTAATTATATATAAATATATTTATATAGATAGATAATATGATACAAGAAATGAACCATTAAATTATATACAGATAGATAATACAAGAAATTAACAGTTAAATTATAAAGCAGAGAGACACTAGCAGTCCTTTAAGGCTTGAGAGCCGCCAGTTGCCAGTCCCTTTCTGTAGAGAGAGCTGGGCTATATATACCCAGGCAGCAAACAGCAAGGCAGGTCACCAACTATCACCAACTGTCAGTCCCCAGCTCCAGAGACGAACATTCCAATCATGTGGGATTAAAGGGACCTTAACTTACAGCGACACAGTCCACAGGCTAGGCATCCCACAGGTAGTGTACCCCTTTAAACTGAGACACAGAACAACCAAGGCGAGGCTCACCGAGCCATTTATCCCTCTGCCCTTCAGTTAATCCTACTTGTGTTTATTGGCCAGGCTGGCACAATAAACTATCGCAGTTGGGTTTGTTTTTTAATTAATCAAACCCATTGCTATGTCATCCATGTAAGTTCAGAACCAACCCTCCAAAAACAAGCGGGAAGAACTGTTGGAATTGCAGAATCCTCTAGGATTCCCCATTCCCAATTCTTCAATTCATACCAGCTTTTTTTTCTCTTTCATTGTGGTTCAAATACACAGCAGAAATAGACCAACTCAACCATTTTCATGTGTGTAACTCAGTGACATTCTTCAGTCTGTGCAACCAAGCTTGCAATCTTTTCTCATTTTCCACCCCCATTAGCATAAACTCACTGTCCCCTAAGCAAAGGTTCCTCCTTTCCCTGGTTACCACTCCTGCTTTTTTTCTTCCTGCAGGTTTGTTTGGGGCATGTTGGTGGCCCACACCCGTAAGCTCACCACTGCTAACTGACAGTTTAGACCCAGCCAGGAGGTTCAGGGGACCATCTGCTTTCATAAGGCCACCAAGGAACCCCTACGACCCAGCTCTGTTCTGTCCCACGTGGGTCACAAGCAACTCGATGGCAAACAACGTCTATTTGTTTATTTTGTGTGACGTGAGAGCTCGTTGTATTATTACTTTTGAGACTGACTGACTTTGCTCAGCTCCAACTACCATTTATACAGGGAGCAAACATCTCCCTCAGACGACAGAAAGTCATCAAATGATTGGACTATCTGAAGATTCTGACACCACGTGTACCCTAAGGAAGAACATGCATCTGTTGAGAAGAAAGGAAACCCTGCTGTCATAATAGGTTTTGTGTTGAGCTGATAGCCTCAAGGTCAGAAGTTCGAACCCCCACCCACCCCTAGCCGATCCACAGGTGAAAGATCACACTTTCTGCTCCTGGAAAGATGTACAGACTCAGAAACCCACAGGGACAGTTCTGCTCTGTTCTATACGGTCACTTTGAGTCAGAATTGACGGCGAGGGCCGCAAATGATGCAGAAGAAACAGAAGCCCTGGGCTCCCTGAATTGCCATGGACACACTGATCCTCCAGAGGGCGATAGCTCCCCACTTCTGGAGGAAAACTGCTGAGGTAGGTCCTGCGTTTTGCCACTGGAGCCTCTGGGGAAAATTCACTTAGCTGGGCCTTAATTTAAGTGGAGAGAAAACCCTCCAGTTTCCAATTGAATAAAACGCCAAGCCAGAAACTAGAAACGGTCGATCCAGGAGACAGAAATGCCAGAGCCCTTCCATCTGAGGTGACTCCTGGCAGGCTCACAGCTCAGATTGCGTCTGTAGTCCCCGGATTCCTACCCAGAGACATCTGGCAAAATCCACCAGGGCAACAGGAAGCAGAGACTGCAGTTTCTCACTTCCCGTGTTCCTTGTCCTGAGCCCACGGCTCTTTGATGTCTTTGTTTGGAATTGGTTAGAAACAGATCCTTGGCAGGGAGGTGTTCTAACAAGATGCAGACAAAATGCCTTCGCCTGGAAAGAGCGGAGCCCAGGACTTGGCTGACAAGAGCTTACTTGGGAGGGTCCCTGTGTGCAGGGCCAACCACCACTGCTTGGAGACATCGTGCTACAAAGGGGCAAGTCCCAAACACACTGGGAGGAATAGGTCACCAGGGAAGTGAGGAGATGATGCCCAGAGGAGGCATCTTAGTTACCTAGCACAGCTGTAACAAAAATACCACAAGTGGGTGGATTTAACCTAAATAAATTCATCTCACACTTTAGGAGACTAGAAATTCAAATAGCAAACTCTCTCTCTCTTTCTCTTTCTCTTTCTCCCCTACCGTCTCTGCTTCTTCAGTCGGCTTCTTGGAAATTTGTAAGACATGGACTGAAAACATAACCTGCACTAATCTGGTCCTGTCAAACCTGACAAACACAACTATCATTCCCAAATGGGAGTATGACCACACAGACCTACAGGTTAAGGTTGACAAGATATATTTGGAGGATGGAGAGGGGGACAATTCAGTCCAGAACAGGAGGGAAAGCCAATGTGAGGGTGAGCTCCTGAGTTGGTCTGATCCCACCAGAACCTTCTGAGGTACCATATAAAGTGCCAATAGTGTTCACAAGGTGTATGACGCCCTGTGGGGATGGGGCCATACAAATAAGATACTTGCCACCTTATGGGTGCATAAGCAAATGTGGTGAAGCAAGCTGATGGTGTCCAACTAGTACAAGATGCAGCATCTGGGGTCTTAAAAGCTTGAAGTTAAATAAGTAGCCATCTAGCAAGGAAGCAACAAAGCCCACATGGAAGAAGCACATCAGCCTGTGTGATCACAAGATGTCGACAGGATTAGGTATCAGACATCAGAAGACTCCAAACCAATAAATATATTGATGCAATTGATGAGGTTCGGAGTGGAGACCCACATCTGTAGACAATTGGATATCTCCTCACAGAAGGGTCACAAGGAACGAACCAGCCAGGGTAAAGTATGCGCTGACAGAACACACAATATTCCTCTACTTCTTTAATGCTTCCTCCCCCAGCTATCGTGACCCCAGTTCTACCTTACAAATCCAGCTAGACCAGAGCATGTACACTGGTACAGATGAGAGCTCTCAACACAGAATCCAAGACAGATCAACCCTCAGGAACAGTAATGGGAGTAGTGATACCATGAGAGTAGGGGGAAGGTGGAGGGATAAGGGGGTAGAAATGGGGAACCGACTACAATGATCTACATATAACTTCCACCACAACCCCTAGAGGGATGAACAACAGAAACATGGGCAAAGGGAGACAGTGGATGGTGTAAGATATGAAAATAATAATAATTCATCATTTATCAGGGGTCCACAAGGGTGGGAGGTTGGGAAGGTGGGCAAGGGAGAGGAAAAAGAAGAGCTTATATCAAGGGCTCAAACAGAATGAAAATGTTTTGAAAATGATGATGGCAACATATATACAAATGTGTTTGATACAATTGATGTTATGGATTGTTTTAAGAGCTGTAAGAGCCCCCAATAAAATGATTTATTAATATTTTTAAAAGAGAGAGAGATTGGCCATCTTAATGAGGGGATTAAGAGGCCAGACATGAAGGAGGGAATGGGGGACACAGCTACCACCACAAAATAAAAGCTGTGAGTGGGGTGCTCCCTTTGGAACTGGGGTCCCAGTGCTGAGAATCTCATAGACCCAGGAAATACAGATAGAGAAAGATCTAGAAACAGCAAGAGAAGGTGAGAAGCAGCAGAAGAGAAACAGCAGCAGCAGAACCAAAAGGCCAGCAGGAGACAGTGCAGCAGACTTCCCAGCCTGTGAATCAAAAACGTCAAGTGCTTGCAGATGGGAAGCTTGCTGGTGAGTGGGATGCCTCTGGGTACTTGGTAGAGCTAGACTTGCCAGCCCACAGAGTGAGAGAGCTGAGGGCCTTCAAGTCAAAGTTTGCATGCAGAGTGGGGTGCCTATGGGCACTTATCAGTGGAGCTCAAGAGCTGTGTAATATTTATCTGAGCAAGAGGGAGGCCAGCCGGGCCCAAGAGACCCGAGGGACCAGGAGGCCACGGGCCTGGAAGAGGTCTGCCTGGTGGGTAAAGCCAAGAAACTGTCCTGACTTTATCCTGAGTCATGCTGGATCCTGAATTACAGCCTGTTATTTCCCTAATAAACCCCATAATCACGGGTATTGTCTGTGAGTTCTGTGTGGCCATTGGACGGAATTTTCTGTCAAACCCAGCAGAGAAGTAGAAAGCGTGTGGGAGGTGTCAGGACTGGTGAAAGTGTGTCTGATCTCCGCTGCGTAGGAATCAGGCTTGGGCTGCTGCTGCTGCCTCTCTCCCCAACTCCCGTGAAGTTAAAGGACAACAGGACTGCCGGGGCGCTTGACCCACAGACTTTTCCCTCTTCTTCAAAGGCTCTTCCCTCCCTTGACTACCAGGTTGCTAAATTCCTTAACAACTATCAAACACTCACTCCTGCAAGTCCCAAGGCCAGATCCTGGGACTCTAACCAAAAATCAGAAATGGCTCTTGTCTTGAAGAGGTCCTAGTCCAATCTGTAGGAGGAAACCAGTCCCTAATCGCTAAACCCGCTGAGTCACAGTCACACGGGCACATTGTTAAAGATCTAGAAGGAGCCACAGCTGTGGTTGGGGACCATCATAATGACCCCAGGTGTTAAGTAACAGGACCGACCACCCCCAGAGTGCCTTCTTAGCTGCCATCTCAACAGAAGCAGATCATCTGCAAGCATTCGCTTCCACGGTACCACCGGTAGGTCCAAACCTCCAGCCTCGAGGTTCGCAGTTGAGTGAAATGCTACCCGGGGACCTTTGAAGACTCACTGTGGTGGCCGTCGCCGGGTGTGGCCGAGTTGGCGCCAGCGCATAGCAACTTCATGTACGACTAGAAGATATCAAACTGAAATGGCTCAAAGGAGTTGCTTCAGGAGACCAGACTGGGAGCACAAAGGTACAGAACTGGCCATGGTTGATGCCATTAGCAGTTCTTCTTGGCTTTTTACCCTGTTCAGAGAGAATCATTCTGGGGGAAATAAACAAGCAGCATTGCCATGAACACCTTTGTGCTGAATGAATTGTGACCATTAGGATTATGTTTCCCTGGTGTTCTTAGAGTGTCTGGGTTCAAAGTTCGTGATACAAAATCCTTTCTAGAAACTCCACAGGGTTGTGTAGAGTTTATATGGAATGTCATGCGTAAACTGTCATGTACCTACCAGACATTCCGTGCACGGTAGTTGAAAATTAATCAACCCGGCAGTGTTTGGTTGGGGTTCCTGCCCCTTCCCAACAGCTGCCACCTAAAAGGAGTCCAGCTCCCTTGATGGCCTTCCTCTGGGTCTTTTGTAAAGACGAGTGCTGCGGCCGGGCGCCAACAGCAACTCGGGGTTTGCCAGCCAATAGTTGGGATCGATTCCTAGGAGTGAGGACATGCCTCTATCATTGTTCAAGATCGTGTCAAATCCCGTAGAGATTAAGCCATTCTGCCATGTTGGTCCTTGTTAGGAACCACTGAGGCCATTCTGACCAATAGATTAGGATTTTGGAAGAGAGGTGGGAATAGGAATGTAGACTTCAGATGGTAGCTAGAGTCATGGGAATAGAAGAAAGTCCAGCAGAGCAGGAACAGCTGGGGAAGGTCCCCCAAATCAACATTCCTGTGGCTGTTACATAATTCACTGTCAATTTGAGGTACTGGGTGGAGTCTGACCTGTCAATCAGGTCACAGCCCAATGATGCCTCCATGTGGGTGTGACCTCCTCATTAGGAAGCTTCTGGGAACCTCCCTCTTTCTCTCTCTGCCTTCACCTTCCTGCTATGGAGTCACTCAGAGAGCTGCCATTGGATTCATGGGAATCCACCGCCATTGGATTCACAGGAATTTGCACCCACCAGCTGGTGATGTTCTTGCATGTGACTTCATGAGTCTGAAGAAGGACTTATGGACTAGTATCGGACTTACAGACTAGTATGGGACATAATGATTTGAGTTGGACTGGGCTGGGATGTTTGCTTGATATATAATTACTCCTTGATATAAAGCTTTCTTACACATGCATGAGTGTCTCTGGAGTTGTCTCTCACGTCAACCAGCCTAACACAATTACCAAGCTGGGCTCCGTGGTTCCCAGCTCAGTGAATGGCACCAGCATTCCACCGTGGATGCACGGTGCCTTGGAGGATTTGCCCCTGCCTGCCTCACCAGTCTCCTTCAGGCTCCCAACACTCCAGCCCATCTGACGCTTCTGCGGCTCCCCAAGTGGGCCATGCTCTCCTCCTGCCAATGTCTCTGCATGGTCTTTAAAGGAGAAAGCCTACCCAGCCCCTCGTTTGCCTAGTTGACTGCCATTGTGGATCTCCTATGTCACTACCTCCAGGCAGCCTTCCCTGACCACCCTCCCACCAGGATAAATTAGGTTCTTCTTCCCCTACGTCTTTCCATGTGCAGGGCATCATGGCGCACAGCACGGGGATGATTGCTCCATCTTCTCATCCTCCCCCACAGACCGTGTTCCTGGGTTTGCACCTGGAGGGTGTGGACCGCGTCTTTGATGCCTGTCTGGTCTGTATTTATAACCAAGTGTTTCCAGGGTCTCCCAGGGAACAAGGAGCCCAGGCTGGGAAGTTCTCACAAAGGTCAAACTGAGCTAAGGATGAGCCTGATCCTTTGTCTCTTCATCTTCTATAGCATCGATAGCAACCTCTGTCAATTAGCCAGGACGACACTCACTCTCACACTTCTCCTTCTTTGAGCCACCTTTAGTGGGCCATGAAGTGTGGCGAATAAGGGAAACCAGAACCGGACCCCGGAGTCTGGGACAGCTTGTGCCTTTCTAATCAAAAGGGTACATTAGCTGGCTTCATCCCCTTTCCCATCTTCCTGCGGGGGGTCCAGAAGTGAAGCCTGGGCCTTCATCAGCCACCTCGGACCACAGGGCAGGCAGCAAGCAGACACATGAAGGGGGACAGATCAGAAAGCCATAAGGAATCAAGTCTCTGGTCACATCCCAGCAGCCTGCCTCCAGACCTCTCATTATACAAGCTAATTAAATGTCCCATTGTTTATGCCACTGCTGGTCAGGTGCTCTGCTAACATCAAGGGAGCAGCAGGGGCTCCCTGCAGCCCAGGGCTCTAAGTCCGGGTCCTGTTAGAGCCAGCCTCACAGATGGACACATCTTCCAATCCATGAATCCATGGTGTCGAGGTGTGTGTTTCTCCACTCAGCTCCTGGCGCTGTGGGGGAGATTTGGACACGGGAGCTGCGGCCTCTGTTCTTAGCATGCTTACTGTCAAGTGGGAGGGAGAAGGCTGAAAGGAGCACTGCACAGCAGGCAGTCAAGAGCGAGGTTCGAAAGCTCTGGGAAGAGGGAGCACAGCAACGGTGAGGTGCCTGAGACTGGCCCGGCTCCGTGGAGGCAGAGACATCTGAGCAGCGCCTCCAAAGATGCCTAGAACTGGTTGACACGCCGGGGTCCCACGCGTGACATCTGCCCTGTGAGGCAAGGGAGCCGAAGAGGGCAAACGACCTGGGCAAAGCCTCCATCCTCGCGGCTCATTCAGTGTTCATGTGCTTCCGACCCTTCAGACAAGGTCTCTGGCGGCCCAGGTGGTTTGCAATCAGCTGCTCCCCTGAAGGCTGCGGGTTCAAACAGACCAGCAGCACCTCGGAAGAAAGCCCTGGGGGCCTGCTTCTATGACAATGGCAGCGCTTGGAGTCCTATGGGGCACAGGTCTACCCCAGCACACACGGGGCCAGCAGGAGTCAGACCACCTGCAAGAAGAGGGCTTTGGGCTGGGTTTTTGGACCCTCCTGCCAAGGTGTGTTTTCTCTTGTTGGCGGCACGCCTTCGACAGCTATTTGGTGAGCTTTACTGTGGGCGAGGAACTGTTTGGGGGACATCGGATACAACTGAGGTGTGCATAGCACGTACAGTCCTGGCCCCAAAGAGCTTCTGTTCTAAGGCGGGAGACAGATAATAAACAAACAGAAGAGACATTCAAGACAGGGCGGGATGTTAATAAATTCAGACGGGGTCACTTCCTCCCCTTTCCTAAGGGTTCTGCCTTTCCAGATGGGTTACACAGCGGGGTTCCTGCAACCCAGACCCCTCACTAGGCAGTCCTGCCTCTCGCTTATTGTTGGGTGCCAGCTGGTCTTCTGTAACAGATGGCAGCACTGCCCAGGCGGTCCCCATCCTCACAGTCCCTGCTGTGCCTGAGTCCATCATGGTGACCTCCTCGGCCAACCCATCTTTCCAACGTCTCCTCCCTTATGCTGTTCTTCTCCTTGACCACGCCTCTCCCGGGACAGGTCCCTCCTGATGACATCACTCAAAGGCATCTCTGCTTCTTCTTCGGTCTTCTGAACTCAACTGTCCCATTTCCCCATGCACGTGTGGCGACTGAAAATACCACGGCTAAGGCCAGGTATGTTGTGTTAGTCTGGGTAGACTAGAGCAGGGGTCCTCAAACTATGGCCCTCAAGCCACATGCGGCCCGCTGAGGATATTTGTTCAGCCCGCCGGGTGTTTTTGCCCCATTTGTTTTTTTACTTCAAAATAAGATTTGTGCCGTGTACATAGGACTTTGTTCATAGTTTGTTTTTAACTATAGTCTGACCCTCCAACGGGTCTGAGGTACAGTGAACTGGCCCCCTGTTTAAAAAGGTTGAGGACCCCTGGACTAGAGAAACAAATCCATGGACACACATATGTGTATAAGAAAGAGATTTATATACAAGAGCAATTGAACATGGAGAAAACATCCCAGCTCGGTCCAGATCAAGTCTATAAGTCCGATATTAGCCCATATACCAATCTATAAAGCCCTCTTCAGACTCACGAAACACATGCAATGACGCCTAATGTAGACGATCACAGGCCAGTGGGTAGAAAGTTCTTGGATCCAGTGGCGTTGGAAACCTCTCAGCACTGGCAGGGGTCTCTGCATCAGGGTGGGTCCATGTGTCTTGTCACCTGCTGTGTCTCCCAGGGTGTGAGCAGAGTCCCCCACCTCCAAGGAGGAAGTACCGGATTCCCCAGAATTCTCAGGAGGCTAAGCCCACACGGAGGCCTTGTTGGCTATGATCTGATTGACAAGCTAGACTCCGCCCCTACACTCTGAATCCTCAAATTGACAAACAATTACATAAGCTACCACATATGTCTTTGTCCTCAAAGTGCGGTCTTTGCTTTTCAGCACTTTAAAGGGACATTTTTGCAAGTCTTGCCCAGCGTGATATGCTCCCATGGGTGCTGATCCTGGATCTGAGAAAAGGGTCCTCCTTGAAGAAGCCAATCAGCTCTCGGAGGACCTGGGAAATAGTACTCTGGGAGGGTGCTCCCTGCTGGGTATTGTCTCCTGACTGCAGGCCACCTGCTGTCTCCTTATCCTGCTCCTCTGTCCCATTCCTGTCTTCCACCTTTGTACCCCCACCCCCACCTGCCTTTCCTCACCCCCACCGTACCTTACAGGCATGACACAGTCAACAGTCTTGCCTTGACGCTTCCTGGGGTCCAGCACAACTCCACAGCCAGGACACCCTGGTCCCCCTGCCTGCTCTTTGCACTTCCTGGAGGTTATGGATTAGACTGTGTCCCCTCAAAGTATGTGTTCAGTCCTGACCTTTATAGCCGCAGCTGTAATCCTGTCTGAAAATAGGGTTCCTTTGTTATGGTAATGAGACACCTCTGTGGGGGCGGAGCATACCTGCTTGCTCCTGAGTCTATAAAGAGCAACACAGACAGCAGCAGCATTGGAAGCCAGGTAAGGACTGTGGGAGTGTTGGGTCCAGAGAAGCTAAGAGACAAGGATCCCCTCCCCCCACACCCACCCAAGCCAGCGGAGACAGAAAGCCTTTCCCTAGGAGCCAATTTTCTGAACTCCGACTTCTAACCTGAACTGGGAGAAAATAGGTTTCCGTTGTTTAAAGCCATGCACTGGTGCTTTACTCTGTCACCACAGCCAGGGGAAAGCAAGGCACACGAGAACTTGGGCCAATGGCTCAGTGGAATGTGCAGTCCACACTGGGATGCTTGGGGAAGGCAGAGACGGGGCAGTTACGGCTTGATGGTATCTAACACCAGTGGTCCTCAACCTCCCTAATGCCGCCACCCTCTCATGCAGTTCATGTGGGGGTGACACCCCAACCATAAAATTATTTGCATTGCTACTCCATAGCTGTAATTTTGCTACTGTTATGAATCAGGCATCCCCTGTGAAAGGGTTGTTCAACCCCCACAGGGGTCTTGACCCACAGGTTGAGAACCACTGATCTAACACCATCAGCATGAGTCATTGCAACAGGTAACAGACTGAGGTTCCAATTCAGCGCCCAAATCCCAAGTCTCATCTTTGGGCAGTCTCTCTGCAGGCTTACCAGTTCCTAACCTCTGTCCTGTGGAACTTTGGGGGGACACTAATAGAGGCATCACAAAAACAAGAACACACTAAAACCCCCACATTGAAGTGATTTCGAGAAGCTCTGAGTTAAACCAAGACAGAGTTACTGATGGCAGGATATCCCAAACCCATTTAATCAGGTCACGCTTTTGACAGAGATCATGGGGGGGGGGGGAGCGTGGGATGGGGAGCACACTGAACAATAGCTTCCGGGGTGAGTGGTGTGGGAAACTAACAAATGTCATTCCCGCAGATTCTCCCCCAACAGCTACGATGCCATAAAGTGAGCGCATGGTTGATTCTGTCTCCCCAGAGAGGTAGACATTCTTTGAGTAGCTCCTCCCACCGAGGCACCCATCCCCCACGATGCCTTCTCCCTATGCAGGTATCAGGTTTCCTCCCCTGAGCTCAAGGGACTACTGTGATCCTCATCTACCTTGTGACCTATGTAACTCCTTGATTTGCATGTCTTATGGCTACCTACAAATAGCCCCCAAACAATAAAGGGGCTCTCTCCTCTGGTCCTCTCCCTTCTCCCTCCATCCCCTCTCCTCCAGTCCCTCTCTCCATGTCACTCCCACCTTCCACATCCTCATGTGGACCACCAAGTGGGGCTCCCATGAAATGTGTCTGCCTCCTTCATTTTGCTCTCCCATCTCTTATTCTCTATGACTTTACTGTATCTTTACATATTATCCCTGTACAGTTGCGCCAGCCGGGCCTGTGATGATGTGTTAGGGACTAGCTCCCCTGACAAATGGAATTGTTTCCAATGGCTGTACTCATGTCTGTCCTAGTACTAGGAATCCTAGCAGTAGTTTCCAGTTGATACATGTTGTTGTTGTTTGTTTGTTTGTTGCTTGTAGGTGCCATTGAGTCGGTTCCAATTCATAGTGACCCTGTGCACATGGAACCAAACACTGGCCGATCCTTCGCCGTCTACACAATTGTTCTGATGGTTGAGTCCATGACTGCAGCCTCTGCGTCAGTCCATCTTGCCAAGAGCAGTCTCTTTATCTCTGCCTCCCTGCCTTACCAAACCAGGAGCCCTAGTGCTGTGTGGTTACCCATGAGGCTTCTAACCACCAGGTCAGTAGTTCGTAGTCACCAGTTGCTCTGAGGGAGAAAGATGGGACTTTTCAGGGACCTTTTCCAGGGACTGGTCTCTCTGAACAACATGTCCAGAGTACGTGAGATCAAGTCTCGCCATCCTTGCTTCTAAGGAAACACTCTGGCCACAGTTATTCCAAGACAGATTTGTTGGCTCATACATGCACAGGGTTGTGCCTAACAAAACATGTTTAAACATGTCTCGGTGGTCAGCAGGTGGCTGAAGACAAGTTCTCTCAGTACATTTGTCTTAGTTTCCGAAACACCAAACTCACTGCCATCTCAGTCAATTCTGACTCATGGATACCCTATAGGACAGGGTGGAACTGCCCCTGTGGATTTCCAGGACTGTAACTCTTCACCTTTCTCCCAAGGAGTGACTGGTGGCTTCAAACTGCTGACTGTGAGGTTAGCAGTCCAGCATGTAACCCATTAGCTCCAGGGCTCCAGATTTCATTTCATTAGGGTGCCATAAAAAAAATTTTTTTTAAGTTCCCATCAAACAGTGGCTTCTGAGGGAATCTGCTGAGCTAGTTAAACTCAAGGCATAGAAATCAGCTCAGAAGATGATGAAGACTTTTTTGGGATTCCCAAGGGGTAACCTTGATATATATATATATATATATATATATATATATATATATATATATATATATTTCAAATATATATATTTCAAATATATATATTTCAAATATATATTTCAAATATATATATTTCAAATATATATATTTCAAATATATATATATTTCAAATATATATTTCAAATATATATATTTCATATATATATTTCAAATATATATATATTTCAAAGGGTATGGGATGATCATGGAGCTTATGAGGAAGAAATCTTAAGAAAACAAAACTTCACTGTTGAGGAAAAGACTAAGAATGTTGTGCTGAGAAATTTCTTTTTCAAGGACTGTTCTAGAGAATTTTGTTGGAAGCCTTTATTCCCATCCATCCTACAGCTCTGGCCTTGCCCCTCCCAATCTCGTTTTGCTCCCCAAACTCCATGAACATTTATAAAGGACATGATTTGAATTCCTCGAGGGTGCCCAAACTACCCTTATAATGAGGAGTAAATTGAAGGAAGCTGAGTTATTCAGAGAAGAGTTGGAGAAATGAAAATCCTGCCTTTAGAAGTGTACAGACCTAGATGGAGGACACATTGAGAAACAACACCTTTACATTTTGATGGGTTTTGTTTAATGACGGTTTCTGTGAATTTGTGGCAAGACCTGTTGATCTACCTTTGTGGTTAGCAATAGACCAGTGGGGCAGTTACATAATCTGGTGCCAACTTGAGACTATTAAGAGTGAAGGGGTGGAGTTTAGGCTGTCAATCAGGTCACAGCTTGATGACCTCATTTGGAGGCACTAAGGAGATAAATATCTTGCTGGAGGATGCACACTCACTGGAGGTCCAGGGCAACTGACCTTAGCCTTAAGGGAGTAGAGTAAAAGCCCATCGAGCAACTTTCAAGACGCTCCTGTTGACAAGCCACAAGGAGCTACGCTGATGGAAGCCAGAGCCTTGCAGCCTTTGAGGAGGAGCTATGTGGAGACTCACACCAGTGCTAAGATGCTTCCACTGCCACTGGATCCACAGGACTTTACACTCACCGGCCTGTGATCTTCCTGCACTCAGCATCATTGCATGTGTTGCATGACTCTGAAGAGGAATTTACAGACTGGTACTGGACTTATAGACTTGATCTGGACTGGGTTGGGATGTTTTCTTAATGTACAATTACTTTTTATATAAAGCTCTTTCCTATACACATATGAGTGTCTATGGATTTGTTTCTCTAGTCAAGCCAGACTAACACAACCAGGAACATCGGAATGGAGATGGGCTCATACCCAGGTTTGCCTCTTTCCATCGGGGCTCCATTTGACATCAGGATGTTTTGGGATCCAGAAAGAGCTATCAGTAGGCATCGTGGTCCGTTACTCTCGTGACAAGAACTCCTGGGCCACGCACTCTCAGTATGGCATTGTCCTCTGGGACCCAGAGATGTTCCATTTCTTCGCTCTGCCATCTTCAGCATATTGTTGATGTCCTCTCTAGATCACAAGATGGTCACAGTGGCTCCGGCATCCAGCACAGAGCAGTCGTCCAGCCAAGAAGAGCACGGTCTCCCATATGGGTCTTAGCCAGTTATTCTTAGCAAGAAAAAAACTGTTTCCAGATGCCACCCCCATGACTGTAAAGTGTTTTCATCAGATCTCTGACCAGGAGGGTGACAATGCCTAAAGCAATCATCGACTGGTGTGGTTGTTGGGCACCGTTGAGCCAGTGACTCTGCAGACAACAAAGCAAAGCCCTGCCCCTCCTCCACCGTCTGCACATTGATTGTCATGCCGGAGCCCCTGATGGCAGCCATCGTGCCAATCCAGCTCGTTGAGGTCTTCCTTGTTCTCTCTGCCCTTCGACTTTACCAAGGACTGGTCTCTCCGGATCACCTGTGCAGAGTGCACGAGGCAGTGGCCCTGTCCTCACATGTAGGGAGCCTTCGGGCTGGACTTCCTCTAAGACAGATGTATTTGTTCTGTGGCAGTCATGCTGCTTCCTGTATCTTCCCCAACACCATCGTTCAAATGCGTGCCCGTGGCCCTGGTTTCCTCACCGTCTGTCCGGCTTTCACGTGAAGCCATTGAACATGCTGCGCTTGGGACCCACACGCCTCAGTCCTTGAAGTAGCGTCCTGGCTCTTCAACCTTTTAAAAGAGGTCTCATGCAGCAGACTTGCTTGACGCTATCTGATGTTTGAAAGGGCTGCGGAAAGATGGAGGTCCGGGGCAACTGACCTTAGCCTGATGGAGCGTGTTATGAAATTTAAACAAACAAACAAACCAAAACACCACACGATAAGAGAAAATACACATCTGGGAGTCTGCACTTTGGTGTAAGGGGACCTGGTGGCGCAGTGGCTAAGCACTTGGCTGCTAACCTATAGGTCAGCGATTCAAACTCCCCAGCTGTTCCGCAGGAGACAGATGTGGGGAGAGCCCCGGAGGGGAGAAGTCACAGAGCACAGGAGGACATGGACTTTTAGGCTTAGCGGGCAGTTTGAGGTAGTAGGTCTTTCGGGAGGAATCCTCCCATGGTGATATTTAAAGTGGACTTGATATAAAGTAAATGCCATTGTTCTTCTCGATTGTATTTTCCTGTGTTCTACTCACCGTGGACACTGTGATGCAGTCCCAGGCCTGCCTGTGTCCTGACAGCCAGTTTGTTTTGATCGATGATCAGAGCTGGTCACAAAAGCATGATTCCCTGTGAACATGATTTCCTCGGATGGGAGTCCTGAATGCTCGTCATGGAAATATGGTTTCATTGAACAAACTCTTTTCTTCCCCTGAGTGAGGTAACTCGTGCAGGGCCATTGTCCCCTCAGACCTATTCCTCAGGATATGCAGGCCAACCCAGGGACTCAGGAGATGCAATCACGTGGGTTGGAATAACAATAATAATAACTGACATTTCATATAAGCAGTCAACGCATTTTTGCTGGGTCCCTACACTGTGTTGAGCTCTGTGTGGGTGTTGGGGATGGAGGAACAGAGCAGACTTGGTCTCTCCCCTCAAGAAGCCCACATGGTATTGGAGGGGGCAGGCGATCAGGGAGGGAGGGTGGGGAAGGGAGAGGGAAAATGAGAAGCTGATACCAAGGGCTCAAGTAGAAAGCAAATGTTTTGAGAATGATGATGGCAACAAATGTACAAATGCGCTTGACACAATGGATGGATGGATTGTGATAAGAGTTGAACGAGCCCCCAATAAAGTGATTAAATAAAAGAGTTGTACAATCATCACCACAACCGGTTTTAGAACATTTTCTTCTTGCTCATACTCATTGCTAGTCCCTCACTACCCCTGTGTTAGTCTGGGTGCACTAGAGAAACAAGTCCAAAGACACTCATATGTGTATAAGAAAGAGCTTTATATGAAAGATTAATTGTATATTAAGAAAACATCCCAACCCAGCCCAGATCATGTCCATAAGTCCAATATTAGCCAATATGACCGATACCAATCTACAAATTCCTCTTCAGACTCACGTAACACATGCAATGACACCAAATGCAGGAAGACCACAGGCCAGTGAGTGGAAAGTCTTGTGGATCCAGTGGCGGTGAAAGTACCGCAGCGCTGGTGTGGGTCTCCACATAGCTCCTTCAGTTGCAGGGTCTGGCTCCAACAGCATAGCTCCATGTATCTTGTCAAGAGGAATGTCTTGCAGGGAGTGTGTCTGAATCTGGCCTCCAGTAAGCCATTTATCTCCACAGCACCTCCAAATAAGGGCATCAAGCTGCAACTTGATTGGCAGGTTAAACTCCACCCCTTCACTCTTAATACTCTCAAATTGACACCAAATCGATGCAACTCTCCCATCCTCCCAACCTCCCCTGCCATGCTCATAGGTACTGGTTCTTCAGATGTACCTCTCATGGATTTCATATACACAAGAAAACAAAACAAGAAACAAAACAAAACTCCCAACAACAATAGCAAAATAAAACAGAAAAAAACTTCATCTGAAAAGAAAGCGTAAACTATTAAAAACTAGAGTAAATTTAAAATGGGTGAAAAGGGAAACCAAATGATAAGGCGTTGCATTTTAACATTACCTCAGCTGCCATAATCAGCTCTACAATGCTCTGTGCTGATAGTGAGACTGTTGACATCTCTGGACTGTGGGCAGAGACCTAATTCTTGTGGGGACCCTACAAACAGATTCCGGGTTTCCGCCATCATCCACCGCCTTCTGCAAACCAGCTGTTCAGAATTTAAGCTCGGATACCATTCCCTCCTCTGGATTTTATTATTTGTCATCTTTGGATCAACAGGCTGTTGTGCTTCTTCTGTGTGGACTCAATTGACGCCTCACTTAGATGGCTGCTTGTTTTGAAACAAGCCTTTAAGATTCCAAGAGCTATTCTTTTCTGATAGTCGGGCACCGCCTGGCTTCTTCACCACACTTTGCTATCGCACCCATATCTCCAGTGATCTCTCCATGAGGGCGAGTAGGGCCACTTCATAGTGGAATATAGGAGATAGAGAGCCCCAGGCAGAGAGGCAAAGGAGCCTCATGGGAAGCATTGGGAATGGCAGGATGTCTGGAGGGGTGATTTCCACAGCCTGGAATAAATTTACATCTTGAGTCAGCAGGCATCAGGCCCCTCAGCTGATTTCACACTCCAAAGTTACCAAACAAATGACTCTCTTTGCTGAGCACTGCATCCTTGTCCATATCCGTGCAAGACTACGGCATGGCCACAGCGTGAGTAGATTTGTGATTGGACCCGAGGAATGAGACCAGACCTGAGATTGGTCCGTTCATACTCCGGAGACACAGACCTACATCCAATAAAACCCCTAGACACAGTTCATTTAGCGGCAACCCCCGCGAGACACCACCCTCCGCGTCAGGTGCTTTTCTTTCCTTCCTAAATAAAGGTGGCTTTCCGCTCGCTGTCTGTGGTCTGTGAGTCCTTTCTTCAGTTTGCGAGACCAAGAGCCCCTGGACACATCAGAGCAGGAGCAGCAACAAGAACTGTTCTTAGACTCTAAGAGGGATCAGGTATCAGGCATCAAAGAACAAGAAATCATGTCATTGTGAATGAGGGGGACTGCAAATTGGGGACCCAAAGCCCATCTGTAGTCAACTGGGCATCCCCTTACAGAAGGGTCATGGAGAGGAGAAGAGCCAGTCAGGGTGCAGTGTAGCAATGATGAAACATACAACTTTCCTCTAGTTCTTTAATGCTTCCTCCCCCCACACCCCCCCACACACACACCCCACACACACTATGATGATCCCTATTACACCTTACAAATCCGGCTAGACCAGAGGATGTGTACTGGTACCAACAGACGATGTACACTGGAACAGATAGAAACCGGAAACACAGGGAATCCAGGACAGATGACCCCTCAGGACCAGTGCTGAGAGTGGCGATACTGGAGGGTGGAGGGAAGGTGGGGTGGAAAGGGGGAACCGATTACAAGGATCTACATATAACCTCCTCCCCAGGGGACAGACAACAGAAAAGTGATGAAGGGAGATATTGGACAGTGTAAGATATGACAAAATAATAATTTATAAATTATCAAGGGTTCATGATGGAGGGGGAAGCAGGGAGGGAGGGGAAAATGAGGAGCTGATACCAAGGGCTCGAGTAGAAAGCAAATGTTCTGATAATGATGAGGGCAACAAATGTACAAATGTGCTTGACACACGGATGGATGGAGGGATGGATGGAGGGATGGATGGATGGATGGTGATGAGTTGTACGAGCCCCCAATAAAATGTTTTTTTTTAAGCACTGTTCTTAGATTAGAGCACGGGTTAAGTGTGGGCCTGAAGTCCTTTCTTTTCCCATTGAGGTTGTTATTCTTGTTCGTGGTTTTGTTTTGATGTCTTTCTGCACATGAGATCCAGGACAGGTGAATGTAGAGGCAGTAACTGGGTTAATGGTCCCGGGGGGTGCGGCTGGGGACGCTGGGGGAAATGGAGGGCTAATCATGATAAGAACAAGAAAGAAGAGAAGGTTCTCAAGCTGATGGTGATGATGATGTACAACACTTTGTGATGCGCTTCAACTACCGAATCGAATGCTATATGAATTAAACACCGATGACATGGCTTTAAAAAGTGTGATCCCAAAGACCGTACCTGTGGTTTACCTGTGCCCCTGGTTCATTTTAGAAACAGCACGATCACTCTATTGGAGAACATTATAGACCATCCCCATGGGGCATACGGTAATTCTCTTGATCGTATCAGGTATAGCCCATGGTAGAGAGTTGAGAATTGTGTTTGATTCTTGAGCATTCCCATACCTTCAGGCGCTACAAGCTGCTTTAGGCTCATTTTGTATATTATGAACAAGCACCGTTCCTAAGTGTTATATAACGTATATAAGTCAGAACAGGTAAATTAATCAAATGTTTGTCTTAGTATACAGTGTACCTTTCTGTGCATAAAGCCATTGGGTCTGCAACTCGGGGACTGCCTGTATGTATGAAGCTGATCTTGAGACCACAATGATGTCCCCAATCGAGTCCATGCTCACATGAACTGTTCTACCCTCGTCCCTGTGCTGATCGGTAAAGCCCCACTCCAATAGTAAGTCCCCTGCCTCCCACTCTCCCCCATCCCTTTACTATACTGTTTGATTCTGCTGTACATGAATCGCCGTGTCATATTTGTTAGCCTGGTCACGCATGGGAAACATCTGTATCAGTGGTAGAAGAGCACATATGTACTATTTCTTCTGCCATTCGTCTTCCACTCTGTTGACTTTGAAATGTCTTGGGTCATCACTTGGCCCTCTCTGTCCTTCAGTAAGATTGTTCCTGATATTTGTGATAGTGACAGGCGGTGTTTGTGACATTATGTCCTAGGGGCTCTGGGATGCTCATTTCTTCTTCAGTTGGCACACGTTAAGGTTCACACAGACCAGCTTCACCTCGCTGAAAGAGCCCCCAGCCATTTAATGCTCCCTCGTATCTGGTGACCACTGATTTTTTTTTTATTGTCTCTTTTATCTTGCCTTTTCTAGAATGTCCTATCACTGGAATCAGATAGTCTAAAACTTTTCAAACTGGCTTCTGTTCACTTAGCAATACGCATTTAAGATATATCTGTATTTTCATGGCTTGCGAGCGCACTTATTTTCATGACGGTGTCTTATCCCCTTGTCTAGGGGACAGCAAACTGGCTCACAAGCCATATGCCACTCTTTGGGTATATGCGTGTGGCTCTGAAGTCAATTGAAAAAAATTAAAGGAAATTATTCAGGTCATGATGATTTCATTGGTCTGTAAACATGTTTATGACTCTCAAATAATGTTTAAATTGTTGTGAAGGACAGGATTGCTTCTTCCGTCTCAAAAGTCTGCCGACCCCTAGGTTGTTTCTTCATTCACCTAGTGGTTGCTTCCAGCGCGGGGCAAATATGAGTAAAACTGCCATAGGTGTTTGTCGTAGGTCGCTGTATTGTTCCGGGGTCGGGCGAGGGAAGAGGGTCATTTATTAAGTCGGAGACAAAACACAAACAAGGACAAATTAGCTGGGTGAGGGAGCACGAGGCCGTGATGGTGCCCAGGGATTCACCGTTGCTCAGCCACTTGAGTCGGACAAGGGAAGTTGTCCTAAAATCCTGACAGTTCATCGGTTCATTGCAGTCACAGGTGAGGCTACAGGAGTGATACATGCACTACTGCAGATTAGAAAGGCTTATAGATGGTTAGGACCCTCTCGTACCCCAAGGTCCAGCAGGGGCATGCCCGGGCGAGTCAGTGGGGCAGTCCGCCCCTGGGCTCTCATGGGGACGGGAATGGGAGTAACCCACACTGAAGCACAGTCTGTCTGAGGGCGCTGATTTTCCCACTGCCAGTCCGTGCTCAGAAATGTGGAGACGCATAGGACTTGAGTCTCCAATGGCCCCTCTGTAAACCATAGCCTACCCCAAGCCCAGTGCTCAGAGTTTCAGCCGTAGTGCAGTATGGACATAAGCTGGACAAAGATCTAGGCACTTCAATTGCTGGGTTGCGTAGCTGAACGATGCTGAGCTTGGGAAGAAGCTGCCCAGAGTCTTCAAAAGTGGTTGTACCAGTTTGCTTTCCAACCAGCAATGGATGAGGGTTTTACTTTTTGTTTTTGCTTTCTCAGCCTTCTGACGGGGGTGTAGGCGCCCCGGTGGGCTAGCGGTTATGTGCTGGGGCTGCGATCCACAGTTTGCAGAAACCACCAGCCACTCCGGGAGAGAAAGACCCGACTGTCACTCTCAGAAACGCCCGGGGGAAGTTCTACCTGGCCCTGCAGAGTCTCTCTGAGCCCGGGTCAACTCAGTGCCAGGAGTGAATGATGGGGGCTTAACTGAAAGGGCGGCCGTCTGAGCCTGTTAGCTAGCTCGAGGTAGAGACTTAGCAGGTGCCTAGTCTTCCTCTCCGCTTTACAGGAAATTGGAAGCCAATCGGGCTAGAGAGTGTGCACCAATGCAGGCCTTGGAGACAGGAGGCCAGTACACTTGGGAAGGCTCCAATCTAGTACCAGGTGGGCTTAATTCAGCCAATGGGGTCAATCAGTACCGTCGACCACGCCTCCCAGCGGAGGGCCCTGAACCGTCCTAATGGGGAGCACCTCCTCTCCTTTCCAGCTGCTCCTCGGCTCTCCTGCCTTGTCTGTGGCCTCAGGTGGCCTCCTGCGGGTGCGAAGTGCCCTCTGCGGTGTCTCTGGCCTCAGGTCGCCTTGTGCCGGTGTGAAGTGCCCTGAGGGCACCTGTGTAAAACCTGAACCTGCTTCTAACCTTTATAAAACTCCCTCGGATCACAAACCATGCTTCGGAGTGAATTCTTTCTCGCGGGAAAATAAGGACCGAGGTATTTCCCACCTGAGGAACCTAAGAAACCCACCAGCTAGTCTTCGGGAGAAAGATCAGACAATCATGGCTCTGGAAGCCCGACATGGCGGTTCAACCCTGTCCTGTCGGTCTCGGGAGCCAGCATCGGGGCGACGGTAATAGATGGGCTGGTTCTGCTTTTGCTGAACGGCAATCGTTTACCAAGTAGTCTCACGCCCCTATTTGCCATAACTCTCCCAGCATTCCTGAGTTTAGCTTTTGGGGGGACCTCCTCCCAAGAATGTTCTCTGTAAAGGCGAAACGGAGGTACAGGGAGGAAGACAGACACAACTGACGGGACAAAGGAGAGCAGAAGCAGAAATAGCTTAATTCGATGGGGGAATCTCACGGACTAGGTTCTGTGACTTGGGCCAACAGGTCAGGGAAGTCTGCTCAGCAGCTGGGGGCCAGGGCTCTTTAAAGGGGTGGTGAGGAATGTAGGGCAGTTAGCATATGAGGCGTGGAAACCGGGAGAATTGCGTGTCCACTCCTTGCGGTTTGCTTTGACAGTAACATCTGGTTTCACTGGTTATCTTACCTGGTGCCGGCTGCTGCGGACCTTGGGGATGTGCAGGGAAGCGTGTGCAGGGCCAGACCTGTTTCAGCTTAGTCCAAACAGGGCTGCCTAGTTCAGACCCGACTCACACATTCTCAACGTCGCTTTTATTTGGCAAACTTGCTAGGACGAAACAATTGGGCTAGAAAGAAATTCTCCCTCGTCTCTTTCCCCACCCCACCCCCATTTCCTCCCAGGTCCCAATGCTCCCGGGTGGCCTGGCTGCGAAGCCTTGGGTTGCCATCTGAATGGTGAACAGTTCAAAGCTACCAGCTGCTCCTCGGGAGAAAGGCAGGGGCATCCTGCTCCCATAAAGAACTCACAATGGCAGTTCTGCCCTGTCCTATAGGATCACTGTGAGTCGGCAGCGCTGCCTTCGAGTCTCCCTAGATTCTGGCCTGGACGCGGCAGCTGCCCAGAGCCTGGCTCTAGTAACCCCTCACCTCCTTGCAGCCTGCAGTAGTCAGGCAGGCTGTGGAAACAGCATTTCCCGCAAACTTCTCTCAGCACATCACTTCCCATTCTATCACTTCATGCCCTCCGTAACTCACACCCTCTCTTCACCCCCAGCCCCACCCCAGAGCACTGAGGCCTTGGCCAGAGCCCCTGCCCCCTCCCAGCTCCTCCCAGATCTCCTATCCCGCCCTCCTGCTCATCAGCAATGCCTTCAGCTCCTATCTCATTCTGCCCCACACAGGTAAGACCCACCCCCACTGGGCCCAGCCTCCTCCAGAAAGGCCCCCTGGCACTCCTGGGGCAGGCTCCCCCCTGGTTCTGACTGCCCCACACCATCAGCACATGAATGAGCCTCTCTGAGCCTAGAGAAGGGAGTGGGGGAGGCAGGAGCTCTGCCCCTATCTGATCACAAGACTGGTTACCCCCTTCCCAGGATCCTTTTGCAGAGAGAGACCATTCAGTCACAGGGTGGGGGGAGACCTCTGAGAGTGAGATGAGCGACACACATACACCCCACCCCCTCCACATACCCTTCTATGACCTCTGAGATGCCAGCAAGTGTTGGGGCACCACCTGGTGGTCATGAATTATACTATAATTTATTGCCCCAGACTCCGCCCTCTACCCAACACACACACACACACACCACACCATCCTACCACCCCCACTCCTCACCCCCAGCTCCTTCCCTGGGGTGTCAACCGACTTGCTTGCTAACTCTACCCCATAAGGCAGTCCACCTGAGACCAAAGACAGACACCCTGTCCTCTTGAGTCTCATGTTCCAGAATCCTCCATGTGGACTCAATCAGGGCTGCTGACCTCTCTGAATGAGAATAATAGTATCTTCTTACAGAATCATTATGGGGCAGCTTGCATCCAATGTCAAAGGCAACCAGATCGGGAGAGCATGAGCCAATGGGGTCAGGCTATGTCCGGTCACCCCGTTAGGACTGCTCAAAGGGGAGACCCTCCTCTCTTGCTTGGCAATCCTTGACATCCACCCTGTCCATCTCCCCGGGGAGCTCCCCCTCCTCCCCACTCCCGTGCAGGTGAGGGTAGTGGTGAGCCAACACCCAGCTGGGTTGGTCACAAGGTCCCATGGACTCCTCTCCTAGTCTACCTTCCCCCCACGTGTTAGTTATGTAATCTGGTGTTAATTTGAGACAATTAAGAGTGAAGGGATGGAGTTTAGGCTGTTAATCAGGTCGCAGCTTGATGGCCTCATTTGGAGGCGCTATGGAGAGAAATAGCTTGCTGGAGGCCAGACACACTTTCACTCTGCAACACATTCCTGGTGACAAGACACATGGAGCCCTGATGCTCATGGCTAATGCAGCCAGAGACCTGATGCTGGAGGAGCCACGTGGAGTCCCCTGCCAGAGATGAGATGCACCACTGGATCCACAGACTTCGCACCCACTGCCTGTGATCTTCCTGCATTCGGTGTCATTACATGTGTTGCATGAGTCTGAAGAGGAATTTATAGACTGGCATCAGACATATGGGTTGATATCAGATTTATGGACTTGATCTGGACTGGGCTGGGATGTTTTAATACACAAGTGTTCTTCATATAAAGCTCGTTCTTATACACATACGTGAGTCTCCATGGATGTGTTTCTCTAGTCTACTGGGGCTCACACCCCATCTAATTGATCAAGGAGCCCTGGTTACGTGATCCTCAAGGTCTGCAGTTCAATCCCACTAGCTGGCTCCACGGGAGGAGGCGGGGCTCTCTACTGAGTGAACAGTTAGTCTTGGAAACTCACAGGGGCAGTTCTGTCCTGTCCTGTATGTTTGCCAGGAGTCAGCATTGATTCCCTGGCAGGGAGTGAGAAGTGATCGCCCAAATTCTGCTAACCCAGTATCTTGAGTTCCTCCCTCGCCTAGCCCAGGGCAGGCAGCATCACCCCTGGAATGACCCTGCCCAACCTGTCCGCCTGCAGTCCTTTGCACCTTCTCCAGCACATCAGAGTCCCTCTCCTTCGGGGCTCCTTTCCCAGCTCCCACCACCTGCAGAAGGAAGTCAGGTGCCTCTCTCTCTCTCTCCTTCTGCTTCAGCACAAGGGCCTTCCCCTGCCCTGCGGGCTGCAGGTCTGTGAAGGGCCTATTGGCCTGGCCACAGGGGCACTGTGCTGTGAGAGGACAGAACGACTGGGGGGTGGGGCCCAAACGGGCTGAACCAGGGAGGGATCTGGAACCCTGCAACTAATGGATAATGGATGCACTGAGATCAATCAACCCAGAGGAGCAGATTGCTAACCAGGACATGCTGTGAGAGGCTGTGAGGCAAGCCAAGCAGCACCTGTCTATCTGTCCGTCTGGAGAGCAAGGGACTAACCCCACAGACAGGCCAGAGCAGGGGTACCCCTTTGAAAGGACTTAGAGAACCTGGGGTGCAGGACTTCTAGGGGCACAGACAGGCATACCTTCAGCTAGAAGGAGTTCTGAAACCCAAGCCCCTGGGTGTGTGGCACTCCTGAGCAAGGTGGTCAACAGTCCAAAGAACTGTGAGCCTCAGGAGCACCCCCTCCAAGGAGCCTGCCTGATTGCTTCTGCCACTCGGTCCCCTCTTTCTAGTCGGTCACCTCTGCCATGACCTCTCCTGCTCTGTGCCCACACCTTCCCGCCTCCCACCTCCCCCAAGCCCCACCATCTGGCACGGGGAGTCCCTCAGTAGTTTATAAGTTCCCCTAGAAGAGGGGGTGGCACTGGAGGCGAGGGCCCCAGTCACCAGAGAGTTCCAACAGGTCTTTGCTTCCCCCAGTCCTGACACACGTGAGCACACACGCACACACAGGCAGACACACACCAGCACCATTCACAAAGTCTGCGCACAGCCCCGAGGGGCAGGGCCATAGAAAGAAATAGATTTATTCTCATGTACAAAGCGGTCAGCCCACGGGACCATACACAACAGTTGCACAGAGTCCTAGAAAAACGCAGCTCTCTAAAGGCAACTCAGAATAGGTAAGGCAGGTGGCCCCCTCCCCCCACCCGACCACACACACACAGAACCCAACAAGGAAGAGAGAAGCCAACGCTGGCGCACCCCCGAGGCTGGCCCGAGGGGCTACCGGAGCCTGGGCACAGGTGGATATGGCCTTGAGGAGGAGAGACACCTGCTGGGGCTCAGCCTGGTCCCTCTCAGGCTGTAGGAGTGGCGGGGCTCAGGTCAAGTGGACACAGTCAAGGGGGGCACGGAGGGACTCTCTGGGCCGAGGGTGGCAGGAATAGGCAGGCCCCTCCTGGGCTGCCAGAGCTACAGAGACTAGGATCTAAAAGGACGCTTAGAGAATAGATTGTCTTAACCCCCATTTTGACCAGAGAGGCAGAGGGGCTGGCCCAGGGTCACGCAGCCAGGAGGAAGCACTGCCTATCGCTCCCATCCTGCCCTCCTCCTCCGGCAGCTCCCTCAGGGTCCCACAGACTACAGGTCCCACAGATCACACTACCTGGGGTTCATCCTCAGGGCCACCTTCATCCTCAGGGCCACCTTTGACTGAATGGCAATTTCTAATCCCTCCACCACTGGGTGCTGCAAAGCACCACCCTCTGTACACTTTTCTATTGAGGACCCTGGGGACCTGTGGAGTGCCCTGGGGAGAAGGGTCAGGCCCGTGGGGTGGGGATGGGGCACAGGAGGAAAATCCAGGCTGCTTCAGAGAAGGAGTGGCTTGGGGAGGATGGAGTCACCAGGGTGTGATCAGAGGGGCAGAGTGGGGCCAACTGCTCATTGGTGACCCCAGTGCCCTCGAGGGCCAAGTACAAAGTCTTACTGAGGCTGAGAGCCTGGCTCCTGTTCTACATATGAGGGAGCTCGGGCTCAGGGAGGGTGGTACTTGTCCAAGGTCACGTGGGAAGTCCTAGTCTAGAGCCCAGGGCTCCTGGCTCTGGTCCCCAGTGCATCGGGCCAGGCCGATTGAAGGGGGGGAAGGGGGAAGCCTGGACAGGGAAGGGTCAAGGAAGGGGCTCATTCCGCCTCTGGGCTGCAGCAGCCGTTGATGGGGGCCCTGGCGCCGTCCAGCTCGGTGACCTCATACTCCTCGTCCAGGAAGTCCAGGGAGTTGTTGCTTGGGAGGCCGCGGATGGTGAACTTGTGGGACACCTTGGTCCAGTGCTCGCGGTTAGAGGCCACACGCTCGTATAGCTCTGCCGCCTTGGGGAACAGGTCCTGTAGCAGTCTGGCGGGGTGGGGGGGGCGTTGAGTGGCGGGGATGATTCAGAGATCACAAGCTATGCAGGATAGCATGCAAGACTGGGGCCAGCCTCTGGATAGGATTTCTACCCGGCTGTGAGGCATGCAACTGCACCCTCAAAGAGAATTAAAAAGGCCCCTTCCCCAAGGGTGACCAAGGGTGAAGAGAAGACCCCACTTTCACTTAGAGACAGAGCAGGAGACAGCTGGGCCAAGGCAGGGAGCGGGTCACCTAGACCAGGGCTCAGCCACGCCCATGGGACTACCCTGTGCACTTGGCCCTGACCCTCCCCACCTCTCCACTCAGGGGCCTGGCCGCCCACTCACTTGTAGATAGGCATTGCAATGTGCTCCATGAAGCTTATCTGCAGCTCCGGGATGTAGGCCTTCTCTCGGTCCATCATCTCCATCGGCCTGTTGCCCATGGCCTTCTCCTGAAGGCACAAGGTCGCCACCCTCAGGCCTGGCCCTCTTATTGCTTCATCAGGAACCAGGGTCAGGCTGGCCCAGCTCCTCCCACCCCTGGGTCAAGAAACCTCGCCCAACCTGGACACCCTGAGGTCCCATCACACATACCAAGTCTCCCTGGGAGAAGAACTCTTTGTAGATCAGCTCCTGAAAGGCCAACACACTCATCACACCCCGGGAGTAGAATCCATCCACCAACCTCCTCTGCCAACCCATTCCCAAGAGGGCAGACAGAGACGCAGTGGTTCAGGGACCTGAGCTGTGTCCCTCAGCCTGTCCTCATCTCCCCTGGACTGGCAATAGGGTGGTCCCAGGTGGGGAGGAGTGCTGGGTCCCATCTCTGAGCCTTCCCTCGGGTGCCCTGACACGGCCTGTGGTTTGTCTCAAGGCTGCTGGCAGAGCGGGCATTCCCCAGGGAGAGGCCCCACTTACTGCGATCTTTCTTGTGGTCTTCCAGCCCTTGGTCTGGTCAGAGAGGTCACAGGAGGTCATCAGGAGGCAGAGGAGGAGGCTGTGGTGCTGTTTGTTGTTTCGGTCGTAGCCCACTGTTGAGAGGAGGGTGGGTTCAAGGGAGGCAAGGGCCCCAGGACCCACCCCCAAATAGTCTAGGACCTCCCCCCACCCTGTGCCCTCAGCGGGAGCCCCGTGGACAGGGCCAGATCTGTGGGGGGAGGGGGGAGGGGAGGGAAGGAGGCGTGGCCTGCGGCCAAGGAGAGGGTTGGTGCTGTGGGCAAATGCCCGAGAGATGTCTCTCCCCACCCTGAAGCCTGGGAGTTGCCAGTGAGCACCTTCAGCCATCTTCTGGAGGTCCTTGAAGATGCGCAGGTGGTGTGCCAGGTCCGTGGCCAGGATGATGTCCCGCATGAGGTCCAGCATGCGCTGATAGTCCTGGGGCGGGGTGGGCAGGGCCAGGGCGTCATGGATGGCCCCACCCAGCACCCTCACACACTCCCTAGCCCTCAGCTCCTCCAGGCTCCCCCACCCCCACCCCGGGCTCCTACCCTCTCATCCCTACCGCCCGCCCCTCCTCACCTTCCGGGAGAAGTGGTCGAAGATGTTGCAGCCGTGGGTGTTGAGGATAGCGATGGCCTGTGCGAAGTGGTGCCTCTGGAGGGGGAGGGGCGTCGGAATTCCAGTGGGGAAGGGGGAACACGCCCCACAAGGGGACCCAGATGGGGAGGTACCACGCCCCAGCCCAATGCCAGCTCCCCAGGAAGCCGGGGGCTGGGAGAGCCACTCCCCTGTCTGAGCTCTGTCTCAAACGTCTGGATGAAACCCTGACAGGTCAGCCTCTTCTGGCACCGCTGCCCCCTGGAGAGGCCAGCAAGATAAACTGTGAAATGCTCCCTTCGGGTCCCAGACATGAACTCTTGCAGCAAACATTTGTCTGCTGACAAGGAGGGACAGTGATGGGGAGAGGGCAAGGCCCCTGTCTGCTGACGCTAAAGGGCTGTCACTCGGAGGAGGAGCAGGCTGAGCCCAGGGCCCTGAGGGCCAGGCTGGACTGCCGCAGGCAGAGAGAGGAGTGCAGGAGGCAAAGGCAGCCCCTGGAGGATGGGGTGGGAGGCAGGGTGGGTGAGGCCTGGGCAGGCCTGCTTCCAAGATTTGGCTCCTGTTCTGTGCCAAGCAGGGAACTCAGAGGCTGCTGGGGTCTCATCCCTGCCCCCACAGAGTCTCCACCTAGGGGTGGCAGGTGCCAATCAAACAGTAGCAGGCACAACTGGGGGCAGGGGGCTGCACGGGTATATTTCACAAGGCAAAGGGGAACAGGTCCTCATTCTGGAAGCCAAGCAGAGCTTGGGCAGAACCTCCAGTCCCTTCACACTCGACCTCCTCCGAGGCAGCTCCAGACCCCAGTCAGACCTGTTCGGGCTGTGCCCAGGGCCCTTCTGTCGAGATGGAGGCTTGGGGGGCACGGGGGAACTGGGGCAGGGCACTCACTGGGAGGGGGTGACAGGGGCCCGGGGCCTGGGCCGGACAGCCATACCTCCATGACGGAGCCCTCCGAACTGTAGAGCGCAGCCAGCACAGATTTCTGGGGAAGTCCAGAACAACTCCTGTCACACCACACACCACCGCACGGGGCCCAGAACCCCCTGCCTCTCTCCAGCAGCCCAGACCAGCCAGTTACACTTAGCCACCCTGGGGGGCTCTCACGGCCGTGACCTTTTGGAAGTCAATCACTAGCCTTTTCTTCCTAGGCACCGGGAGGGGCTCAAACTACCAACTTTTTAATTAGTAGTTGAACGCTTAACCAAGTGTACCACCAGCCCGCCCCTTCCCCCAGCTAGTGTCAGCCACCCTGTGCCCACCCCACCCCCCAATCTCAGAGCCCAGGGGAAACCAGGGGAGACTGCCGTCCTGAATCTAAACTGGCTCCTGGCCTCCTCAGGCTCCCACCTCTCCTCAGGTTGGGAGGGGTGAGGCCCCAAGAGGCACCCCCCCCAGGAGGGTTCCCACAGGGTCTCACCGAGGCCACCTGGAAGGAGTTGTTGGTGCCCCTGTGGTCTAGGTCATGACACATGCAGGAAACAAACAAGGCGAAGATCTCGATGTCCCTGGGGGAGAGGTGGTAGGGAAGAGAGACATGGACACCCAGCCCTTGCCCCATGACTCCCAAGGAGGAGAGGGCTCTGGGAGCTGTCTGGACAAGGGTTGGGATGCCCGGGTCCCCTACCTAGAAGAAAGCAGTGGCTTTGGAGTCTAGCAGACCTGGGTACCACTGAGCTCTATCAGTCCCTGGCACTGTGACTGCACCCGATGGGCTGTGTACCCTCACTTGGCTGTTACGGTGACAGGAGTGGAGCGCCCAGAGGAGGTCCTTGCCCATTCCAGGGAAGGAAGGGACCCCCAGCAGCTCTCAGCAGGGCCTGCAGGTGCAAGCACTCACTCGAGGTAGTTTGTGAGTTCCAGGTTCTTGTAGAGAAGGTAGCAGAAGTGGGAGACGGAGAAGGCGTGCATCCAGTTGTGGTAAGGAGGGTCCCGGTAGCCCTTCTTCACCATCAAACAGAACCTGGGGAGAGGAGAGGCAGCGGTGGAGGGGTTTCAGCCCTCCTCCTGGAAAGCCTCCAGGCCTGCCTCGCCCCTCCCCCAGCCCCCCTGGTTCCTTTTATCATACTCTCACACACACACCCCAGAAGTCACAAAGTCTTGGAATTGCCTCTGATCCACAGCCTTCCCCAACCCCGCAGGGCTGGGGCTCCCCAGATGCCCTCTGAGAGACCCCACCCCAGAGACTTTGGAGCAATGAACAGGAGAGCCAAGGTTAGAAGGAGGTGGGAAGGGGGCTGTCTGCACAGAGAGGGGGCAAGGGTGGGATACACACCGGGCCAGTGTGGGGCAGTCGATTTTGTAGCTATTGATGAAATTCATGTCCTGCAGCATGCTCAGAATAGCCTGGAGAGGAGAAAGAGGGTCAGCGGTGGGGTCAGTGACTCCCTCAGTGGCTACTTGTGATGGTGACACAGCCCAAAACATACTTTGGTGTCACTGAACTGGACATGGAAAATGATTCAATTGGCAAAGGGTGTTTCTCCTATTTTTACCGCAATAAAACTGATTTTAATGAGCAACTATCACTTCTGGAACTTTGAGTTATAAAAGAGATCTCTGAATTTCACACCTGAATTACTGAATCGAACCCCACAAGGGAAGCCGGTGGGAGGCATGGCATGCATGTGTCCCCTGCGATTCCTCTTGCATGGAAATGTGAGACTCCGATTAGAATAAGATGGTCAGTGTTATTGAAAAGAAAAGATGGGGCCCCTGCCCCAGTCCTCCGTGAACTCGCCCCCCCCCACACACACACACAATTTTGGAGTCTTAGAGATCAGACCAAACCCACTAAGTCGATTCCAACTCACAGTGACCCTCCAGGACTGCCCCACGGGCTTTCCGAGGCTGTACATTTTACGGAAGCAGACTGCTTCATCTTTTTCCCACAGAGCGGCTGGTGGGTTCGAACCACAGACCTTTTGGTTAGCAGTCCAATGCTTAATCAATTGTGGCACCAGGGATCCTTATAGTAAAACTAGAGAGCCATAAAATACCAGAGCCCAGCATTCTGCAAGTCGTGAACTTTCAGAAATATGTGGTGTGAGACCCAGGAACATTTGGGATCCAACACACTTGGAAAAAACGAGGGGGAAAGTACAAGCCCCGCTGGACGTGGACTTGGGCACAAGCAGTCCTCAGGGACTGTCTGGTTCAGCCCCAGGCAAGGCAAACTCCAAGCCTCCTTCCCAGAGTGTTCCCTGAGGGCTCAAAGTGGCCGGAAGGAAGTTCTCGGGCAAAGCTGACACCTCTGGCTGCACACCCTCCCCCTTCTGGGCCAAGAAAGGGGAGGCCGGCTCACCATGGATGTGTCGTCCTCCGGCAGGGAGCGAGGGGTATAGGTGAAGCTGGCGAAGTTGGAGTCAATGACAGCCACAGGCTGGATCCCGTTGTAGAGCAGTTTGGTGTATTCGTCATCTGAGACCTAGTGGGCCCAACAGAGGGGGCATCAGAAGCTCGCTTCCACCTGCCCAGTGGCTCACCCTCCACTCCCCACTGCATTACTCAGAACCCACCACAGTCAAGTTGACCACACTCCTGCTTGTCACTGGCCAGGCCTGCCCCCGCTCACCCTCACAGCCCTGCAGCCACTCTGCCTCCCTGCCTGGGGTCATTCCCATCTGAACAGTCTGGCCTCCTCCGTAGCGAGGGCACACCCCTTTGTGACACCCCCAAGCCAGGGCAGTCTTTCCCAAACAGTGCATTTGGGGGGCAGCAGGATGGAGGGGAGGCACTGTCCCTCAGTCCTTCAGACAGGCTCCAGTTTGGGCATGAGTGAGAGCTCAGGTCCACAGGGACCATGGTGAACTAAAACCTGGGGCGAGTTTTCTGAGCCAGAGGCTGGGGATGGCATGGGATAATGACTGTGTCTGAGGGCAGCGATGGGCAAGGGCCCAGGGGGTGCTTCCCCGAGACAGAAACTGCACCATGGAAGTGGGGAAACCTGGCTGAACCAATGACCCTGGGCTGGACCTTGCTGCCCTCTCCACCCTTGTAAGAGGAGTCTAGAAGCCGTGGGTTGGGGAAGGAGAGTAGGAGGCCAGGCCTTGCCCTGGGTCTCTCTCTGAGTCTTTGGGGGGAGGGAGGGTTGGCGGAGACAGGGAAAGCGTGCAAAGCGACAGGTGGCCCAGGGGTCCAGCCTCACCTTCATATGGTACATCATCATCTCGTTGGCCAGGTGGCTGCGGTACTGGGCCTCATTGACTTTTTTATACAGGAGAGACTGGGGTGGGGGGTAGAGGAAAAGTCCAGGCTCAAACAAAGCAGCTGTGAAATCTCAGCAGGGCACAAAACTGGTCAAAGGCGTCGGATAGAATTCCCTTTCCTCTCCCGCTCTGATGTGTCTCATCCTTGGACCTCTAGCTCAGAGGGGAGGGGGGACCCCACCCCTCACCCCACTTCACCCAAGCTGCCCTCCCCTTCCCTGGCACAGGCAGGCCCTCTTAGCATTTGCTCTGGCACCGAGCACCCAGGCCTCCTTCCTTCCTGCTCTGGGCTTCAGGGTGGAGGCCCTGGGCAAGGGAAGAAGAGGAAGGAGTGGGCACAGGGTGGCGAGCTAGGAACTGGATACCCAGGTCAGAGCTGCAGGCAGATCTGAGTCCCAAAGCCTGCAGAAAAGAAGCTGGCTAGGGGTTTGGGTGAAGGTTGCTGCCACAGAAAACCCAGCTGCCACTGAGCCCCACCCCCCGCCTGCTCCCTGCGCCAAAGGGGGGCCATGCTCCGAAGGGCTCCCAGCAACTGGCTTCTTAGAAGTGGATGGCCAGACCTTTCTTCCTGGGTCCTTCTAGGTGGAGTAACCCTTTAGCCTTTCTATTAATAGCCAAGTATGTCAACTGTCTGCCCTACTGTCTGCCCCTCCAGGGTCTCTGCTCACTGAGAAGTGGGCAGGGACAGACCACTGGCATTTCCAAAAGCATTCCTTCCTTCCCTTTCGTTGACTCTCAGGATTCTGGGAAGTAAAACTCACTGCCATCAAGTTCATCTATACTGACTCACGGTGACAGGGCAGGTCAGAGTAGAACTGCTATCTGGGTTCCCAAAGTTGTACATTTTTTTACTGGTACCGATGGCCTCGCCCGTCTCCCCCCACCAGGGGCTGGAAGGCTCGAACTGACCTTGTGGCAAACAGCCCAACACTTAGCCCAATACGCCATCAGGGCACTTTAGGGCAGAAAATAGTATCCTAAATGCACAGATGGAAAACTGAGGCGGGAGGTAGCCAGCGCGTGCTGCAGGTTGCAAAGCAAACCCACTTCAGGGCTCTGCGTTGCAGGCCCAGACTAAAGCCACCTGGGAGCGGTACCAGGAGAGTCAGGGTGGGAGAGGAAGGGAGCGCCCCACGCGGGGCCGCCCCTTGCAGGGCCACCCCCCGCCCAGGGGGGCCTGGCTCACGTGGGCGATGCTGATGCCGCAGTAGATGGAGAAGGCCGTGGCCAGGTCCTCGTCGAACTTGCTGAACCACGGGCCATTGATCTTGTTCACCAGCTCGGCCACGCCGATGACCTCTGGGGGGGGAAAGGGGCTGGGACCGGCTGGTGTATTGGGGACGGGGTAAACTCCCACCTAGCTTCTTTCTGCTGCAGGCAACGGGGCAGGCTCCTTCCCATCCTGCTCAAACTTCACCGCCCCATCCAGGCTGTGCCCCCTCTCCCCCTCCCCCCCTAGCCTGCCCGCACCCTGGTTCTCGTTCTTGATGGGGAAGCACAGAATGTTGCGCGTGCGGAAGCCGGTGCTGTCGTCCACGCCGCGGTAGAAAAGCGGGTGCGCGTAGGCGTCCGGGATGTTCAGGATCTGCCCAGTGGTCGCCACGTGGCCCGCGATGCCCTGATCAGCCGGGATGCGGATTTCGTAGCTCTGCCCAGGCAGGGATCCAGTGAGGAGGAAGAAGTTAGAGGCCCATCAAGAAGTTAGGGGTGCCATCAAACCTCAGGTCTGCACCCCAGAGGCTCCCGCAGGCTCTCTGTCCCCAGGAAGGCGATCCCACACTCCTGCTGCGAGGCCCCACCTCACCTCATCATCCACCACGCCCCCATCGAACACCTTGGCCACCAGCTCGTTCTGATCCAGCAGGAACACAGAGCAGCTGTGGGGAGAGGGTGCTGTCCACTGGGCCCTGACACCGCCTCTATCCACTCCGCCCTTCCCCCTCTCTTCTTCAGTGAATTGATTTCTGAGACCTCCTATGGACTTCATGCTTGATTTCTTGATTTCTGAGACCTCCTATGGACTACGTGGCAGGCACTGTGCGTCCTACCTAGCCAGCAAGGCCAGTCTGATCCCACAGTCCACAGGGACAGGAAGGACCACCGAAAAAAGCCGACAGGTCCCATAAGAAGGGGGCAGGAGGAGGGAGGGCTGGTGCAGCTGGGGCCCAGCCTCGGGCAGAGTCACTCACATCTCGGAATTGCTGAGGTTTCTGGCCTCGGTGATGATCTCCTGGAGCAGGACAGAGACGTCATCTGTAGGGAGTGTGCAGTGCAGGACAGTGGTGAGACCAGGCTGGCTGGGGAGCCCAAGACAAGCCCACCCAAGTCTCTCCTACCCAGAAGGCCAGCCCCACCCACATCCCACAGCCAGGCACAGAGAGCGCAGTGCACTCACCCAGGTGAGTGAAGAGGTTCTTTGCCACCTGCAGAAGAGCCTGGGGTGGAGGAAATGGGGTCACCGTGGGTGGCAGAGGTCTCCTCCACAGACCCCCCAATGCCCCATCCCACCCCCAGAGCCTCCTCACTCCTCCCCTAGAACTACCATGACAGGAGGGGAAGCCAGCAGTGTCTACTTCGATTGTGTAACTACTGATGGACTGGGGAGAGGAGCCCCAAGGAGGGCATGTGTTGTTGCTGGGTGCCCCCTGAATCGACCATTCCACTCAGAGCCAGCCTGAGACCTGAACAACTGAAGGAAGCAGAGCCTGCACCAGCTGCCAACCGCTGTGATGTTTGAGCCTGTTGTTGCAGCCAGTGTATCAATCCATCTCCTCCAGGGGTTTAGTTAGTTAGTTAGTTTGTTTGTTTGTTTGTTTAGCTGGTCTTCTACTTTACCAACCATGATGTCCTTCTCCAAGGACTAGTCTCTTCTGATCACATGTCCAAACGATGCCAGCCATATGGAAAGTTGCCATCCTCGCTTCCAAGACAGGTTTGCTTGCTCTTCTAGTAGTCCGCAGTACTTCCAAAATTCCTCAGCAGCGCCATAATTCAAATGCATCCCTTCTTCTTGGGTCCAATCAGGATCGGAGGAAGGCAGGCAGGTAGGAATAGCCCAGCCTGTGCCTCTCAGAGGTGCATTCACGACAGGCATTCACCGCCTATATGCTGCTGTAGTACCCATATCGGACACTAGAGGGTAGTCCTCTACAGTGCCCGTTGCCAATGTAAACCCACTCTGGCCTCCTGGGCACAAACTTGGCGCCTTGTTGTAGGTCTGGGCTGCCATCTGCCCCCAAGGACAAAGACCCTTTCACTTGTAGATGGCTCTGAAGCGGAGGACTGGGCAAGTTGTTCCCAAGACAGGCATGGGGCCAGACACCCACCTGGCACTCACGCTTGAGTTTCTGCTCTTTCTGGAAGGCCAAGGTGCTGATGAGCACAGTGCTGGTGTAACGGAAGCAGTGCTCCACCACATGCTCATCGTGGTCCGTGAACCTGGGGAGGCAGGGGGTGTGGGCACCACAAAAGAGGAACGAGATCTTCCTTGCTAAATTACGTACCCCCATTCCTGCAGGAAGCAGCTTGGAAACCACCGGCTCATATAACCCTCTCCGCTGGGGCTGTCCCATGCGCTTCTGGCTCGGCCCTGTTTCCCTCTCAAACTGTGGGTTCTCTGAGGGGAGGGTTTTCTTCTATACCCTCTCAGAACAACGTTTCCCCTCCTTAGGCTACTGCTTCTTGAAGTCAGTCATGTCTCTGTCCTTTGCCTTGTGATTCGCTCAGACCAAGTATGGGTCCCCTCCCCCAGAATGAAGACTTATTCCTATCAGAGGACCCTCCAGTCTCAGGGAGGAATGATAGCACTGCCCAGTGGTCAGGGCCTGGCCTGTCTAGTCACAGGGTTGGCCCAGTCTAATCACAGGCCTGGCCTGGCTCTTGTCACTTGCTCCATGCTCTCCAGACTTTGTTGGCCTGATTGGATTCCTCCACGAATCCCAAGGAGGTGGTGAGAAGGGCAAGGCCCACCCACTCTTGGAGGGAGCTCTTGCTGACAAGGATCAGGCCCCAACCCTGCTAATATCATTCAATCCTGCTGCCAGGTAACTGGATGGACCAACTAAGTGGAACTTGGACTTGAGATGTGGGTCAAGCTCTCTAGGGGGTGTCTGTGGAGGTAGAAAAACTACTTCAGTCATCTGAACCCTATGACCCTGGTCCCCTTTCCATTCTTTGTTGGACTCAATCTGCATCACTGCCCAGTCATGCTGACAGTCCAGGCGCTCGGGTCTGGAGCTCAATCCTCCACATGCTGTGCTTGGCTGCTCTCCAAGTTTGACGGCCATGGGGTACTCTCAGCCTGAGCCTGCAGCCAAGTCAGATCAGGCTGACGCTCCTGAGACTCATTCTCGCTGAGTACATTCTCAGCACGATGGTTCAGACTGCTACAACTGGCCCATGAGGTGGTGGCGGGGTGTGAAATGTATTCATGATATTGCTGACCTCACATAGGACTTCCATTCTTAAAACCTGCTTCCTAAGCTGCCTTGTCTGTTTGCTTGGGTGCTATGCCCTGCACGATTCCTAGACTGGTCAGTGGCTCTAAGGACCCTCCGCTGATCCCAGCCCCAGAGGCTTCCTCTAGCCCTTGTCCACTCTGTTGATGATTCTCTGTGGGAGAACTCATCCATCCCCTCCAGCAGGCGGTTCCCAGAAGGACTACCCAAAGGAGGTGGCCATCTTGGGGGAGATATACTCTTCAGGAAGTGAAATGAGAGAAGGGCAGCTCAATCTGGGGTTCCACATGACTAAGTACACTGAGGTGGGTGAGGGAGAGCTGATGGTGACCTGCCCTTCAACCAGCCACAGCTACAAGGGCCAGCAGCTCCCACAACCCCACAGTCTCTTGCTCTGAAAATCCATTCAGCCCTCAGTCTTCCCCCTGCAACTTCCCTTCTCCAGATCCATGAATCCCACCCCCACCCCACTGCCTGACTGGCGTGGTAGACCCTACTAAGCCCCATCCTCATACCAGCACCGTAGCACAGCCCTGCCCAGCCTCTCAGCTGCCCACTAAGACTCACAAGTCTCCTCCAAGTTTGTTGAAAGCGCAAGACAGAGCCACCACCTGGTCGGTAGCCCGGCTTATGACAGGGACACACAACATAGCCTGAAGCTCACAGCCCAGCACGCTTTGCAGCTGTTGCACATCCTCCTGTAGAGAAGAGGGAAAACGGAGTCCAGTTGGGAAAGAGGAGAAAGACGGGGAGAGGGAGAATGGGGGAAGTGGTATGTTCCCTCCTCCATCACTCCACCACCGCCTTCTGCAACAGGGAGTTTGGAGAGGCTCATGCAAGGGGTTGAAATGCTATGGCAGGAGGATAGCATAGAGGTCCTGGGGTCTTGTCTCATGGCTGGGCTGCTCTGTCCCAGAGACCCTGACTCTGGGGGGCTGAGTCGTGGGCCCCCTCCCCCAGTTCAGTCAGGCTGTGGCTCACAGAGGTAAGGTCCTTCAGCTGGATGCACTTCTTGTCTTCCACCACCTGGCCCAGGCGTCCGGTTGTCAGCTGCAAAAGAGGATGGAGGCTGCATTAGGATGCACTGAGGGGACCCCAGCCTGCCCCCCCTTCCCCCAATGAGTCCCAGAGCTTCAACAATCCCTTCAGTCATGAGATGAGGGTCCAGAGAGAGGGAAGGAGACTCTGTCCTTGACCAGAATCTCTCATAAAGGACTCTGCCGAATCCCCCAGCCTGGACAAGCTAACACCAAAGATCCCCACTGATTTGAATAGATTTTAAGAAACCCAAATCCTGGAAGATTCCACCAGAAGTCAACTGGTCCCCAGTAATCATAACGGCCGGACACCTTTCTATAGCTCCTGGGCAATTTCTCCTACCAGATTCTGGTGGGTCACTAGATCATTTATAAATCTATCCCCAAATCCAGATAAACCCCATCAGGTTTCAAGAGAGCCATGGGACCCCATCTCCTTGAGGTGCCCCAGCTTGCCTGCTGTCACTCTTAGCTGTCACAGGGTTGCAGGGAGCACTGGATCTCTCTCCAGGCCGGCCCATGCACCGAGGGGTTAGAAGGCTGGGACCCATAGCGTTTCATTTAGCTGATTTGGGGGTGGTCCCACTGTCAAGCTTTTCTTCCTGGTCTGTGGTCCTCATCAGAAGCCCCCACCCCTGCCCAAAAGGTGTTCAGCCTCCACTGGCAGAGGAGGGGTAGGAGCCTGTCAGACCACGGAGAGCATCAAGTTTGCTCTCCCCCAAAGGAAGCGAGAACCACACCCTAGGCCCACTCCATGAATGCCTCCCCACCACCCCTACCACCCCGGATGTGACAACCCAGCTCACCGGAAAGCTGATCTCCTCCTCCAGCACTTTATCTCCGATGACCTGAGGATCCAAGGGGCGGAGGGCAGGGCTCCGGTTAAAGGAAGGCCAGCCAGGATGTCCAGCTCAGAGATCTCAGTGCCCCGGACGCCCTGGCCCTCGGACGGGCACGGGTGGGGGACAGGCCGGGCGCTCACCTTGCAGGAAAGCTGGAGGTTGTCCTCAGACACCAGCAAGAGGCAGCACCGTGAGGCCTGGGTCTCCTGCTGCAGCTGAGAAGGAGGGCCGAGGGAGGCGCTGACCACGACCCAGGCCGCTGTCACGCCCCACTTGCCGCCCCCTCGGAGCCCCTTGGGACAGGTGCAAGGGCGGGAGGTGGGAGCGGCGGGGCTTTGGGACTTGGGAATCTGAGGGGAGATTGGCGTGTCCCTGCAGGAGCCAGGGACTCACATAGTGGAGAACTTTGAGTTGCAAGGAGGAGGCGTCCAGGTCGTAGAGTTCCCCTGCGAGGGAGGGCCAGAGCGAGTCGGACAGCGGGCCCCGCCCAGTCTACCACGGGCACCGCCCCCTCCCGCCTGCATACGCCCCGGCCCCGCCCAGCTCACCATGGGCCCCGCCCCTCAGGCACAAACTCAACCCCAGCTAATGCGGTGCCATGGGGTCCATTCAAGACAGGTAGAACTGCCCCCGCGCCTTTCTGAGATGGAATCTTGACAGGGACAAAACGTTTTTCCCGCAGAGTCATTTCTAAGTCATCGACAACTGCTGGTTTTGCCAACGCGTCGTAACCTGCCGCGCCCAGTGAAATGCCTCGTCTTTCTCCCGCGGAGCGGCTGGTGGTCTCAAACTGCTGACCTTGCGGTTAGCAGCCCAACATGTTAACTCACTACACCACCAGGACTCCGGCGCCCCCACAATGCCCCTCACTGGGGCGCTCTCCCGTGGGCCCCTGCCCACCTGCCAGGCGCAGTCCCTCAGGCCCCTGGCACACCATGGACCACCCACCCCTCCTCCTCTGGGTTCCACTCAGGGCCACGCCACGGCACTCGCCCTCACCGCAGAGTTTCAGAATCTTGCTGTCCTGGTCGGTGTACTCAGCTTGGGCCTTCTCCTCGCTGGCTGCCCAGGCCGGGGAGTTCTGGGCGGCGCCAGGGCCTGCGGAGGGTCCTCGCTTCTGCAGGGCCTGCACCCTCCGCAGGGCCACGAGGGTCTGGAGTGGGGCGAGCGGTCAGTGGGTGCTCGGCCACCCACCATTTCCACTCTCTACAGTGCCCACTGCCTCCCTCAAGGCTCAGCTCCTTCGATGCCTTGGGTGGGCTGCGGGGACTCACGACTCTGTGCCCCACCCTCCTATGGGCTCCCACTGCCCCTGGGGATCTCCTAGTCCATGACCAGGAATCTGGACCCCAGACTCTTCTAAGACTTGCCACATCAGATGAGTGTCTCTAGCTTCCTGGGGTAACCAGTGGGTCCTGGTTAAAGTTACAAATCGAACTCAAGGCAGGAAGAGCCCCCAAAGCATTGATGCCTGTGGCCCCCTGTGCTTCGCCGTTTGGTACTGACAAGGAGTTGGATCACCTAGCTCCCTGGGGAGACCAGTGGCCACTATTTCCATTTCCACACAAGGCTCAAGTGAACAGGTGGTGGGACTGGCATTGGAACCCAGGTCTGTCTAGCTCCCTGGCCAGACCATGGTGTGTCCCCCAGCCGCACCCCACCCCTGCTCTGAGGAAGATCAGCAGCAGCCCCTCCCTGCCACCTCCCTGTCCCCACCCTCTCTCACGTGCTTCTCCACGGCCTGCAAGCTCCATTCCTCACTGTCACTTAACTGACCGCAGTGCACCTGCAGAGATGGGGAGGGGGACAAGCTGGGGCCTCTCTCGGCCTCCTCCCTCTGCCACAGTACCCCTGACCCCCTGCCCCGACCCAGCATACACCTGTCCTTGCTGACACAGGCACACTCCAGCCTGTGGGTGGGCCTCAAGCCAGGCCCACCGCTGGCCAGGGAAATCCACTCCTCCAAGAAGCATTCCAGGGCTGATCCCAGAGTGGAGCTTCTCTGGCCATCTCTGCCTTGTCCACCAACAGCACAAGTGGCTCGGACGTGTAGTGGGTGAGTGAGCTGGGGCCCCTCTCTCTGTGTCGCAGCACCTAGAGCCCTTGCACCCCCAAGTATGGGGTCCATGACCAGCTCCATCCTTGCTGCATCAGGGATTAAGCAGTCCCTAAGCCTAGGGGACATGAAGCGGTCCCACAACTATGATGTCCCGGCTGGGTCTGAAGATGTGGAAGGTGTCTCAATGGATGGGGTAAGGAAGAGCTTTGCCTTACCGATTATTCTCACCAAGGAAGCTTCCACCTTGAGGACGAACCAAGGCCCCAAAAGGTTGAGTGACGTGTCTAAGGCTGACAGTCAGGCTCACTCCCTTCCCTTCTCTGCCCACACCTTCCCCTTGCCACATCCACGCTCACTGCCGCCCCATCATCCTCGGTTCTGCCAGTCACCAGCAGTCCTCTCAGCCCATCTTTCAGATGAGGTCCCTTCTCCCACCTCCGCTTGGCAGCATAGTGAGAATAAGAGAAAGGGGGTGAGGTGGGTGGTGACTGTCCCGGGGCCCACTTCTACAGGGCTTGCCAGCAAGGGTGGCCACCTGAGTCATCAGCTACCAGGCGCCTACTCAGAGCTGCTCACCACCTGTGGGACTCCCCATGGTGCCTGTGCTGTGGGAGCCCCTTTCTCAAGCCTCCCTCCCCCTCAGCACCCCCTGCCCGGCTCTGCTCTTGCCAAGAGCAGATGGAGAGGAGGAGACCCACCATGGGAAGCTTCCCAGGAAACTCATGGTTCTGGCTGCAGTGGGGAGGGGGAGGCTTGCTGAGGAGAGGGGTGTGTGGAGCTTGGTGCCTGAGGAAGAAGGAGAGGGGAGGGCCGGGGTAGGACCCTAAAGGTTATGGAGTCCAGATGTGAGGGCATTCAGGAGGCTTCCTGAACTGGACACTGGAGCAGAGCTGTCCTGGGTCATGGCAGGGAAAGGGGAGGACTCAGACAAGGAGGGTCCATGATGCCACAGCGGGAAGGGCCTTCAGGGCAGGGCCAAGCTAGGGCCCCAGCCTGCAGGCTCCTGGAACGCAGCAGCAGGGCAGGCTCTGGAACTAGAGCTGTGTCTGCGGGCTCTTGGATAAGTTGGAGGGGTCCCAACCAAAGGAGGCCTGTGCCACCAAGCTGGTGCGGGTTTCCTCAGGATGAAGCTTCCTCTGTGCTCTACGGGGCAGGGCTTGTTTGCATACAGTTTGCATGAATACCTGACGCTTGATTCTTAGAGGATGGGCAGCTAGCTCTCTGATTCCTTCCACCTGGACCCATCTCTCAGGAAAAAGAAAGTTTGAGTTGTGGGGCCAGCCACACCCCTGCGAGCCAAAACCACCTGGTCCCAGGCACAGAGGGAGAAGAAGGAATCCTGGAGTTGGGGAGGCCTCCTCCCCCCGGGGCCCCTCCCCTACTGGGCTCCTCCCCCCACCAAGAACACACTGCTGGGCCGCCTCAGCCCTCTCCCAGTCAGCATGTGTGCAAACGCGTGTGCACTCCATGAAAACCCCCAGCTTCATCCGTGCGCCCACATCCACCTTCATGCTCCCACGGAGGGCTCAGTATACACACACGTACAGAGAGAGAGCTCTGTCACGGACACAGCGACCTCACAGTGACTAATCCACCCACACCTACACATCCTCCATACCTGTACCCAGTGTCTAGGAGTCAGGGAGAGCCCTCAGCAGCGAGCACTGGGGTTTCGAGGGGACTCAAAGCGCTGCACCCAGCACCTCCACCTCCTGAAAGCGCTTGCTTTCACAAAGCGTCCAATCTGTCGGGGTGGTCTGGGTTGTATTTTGTTGGGTTGGTTTGTTTGGGGTTTTTATTGGGGGGTGGGGTGGCATGGCTAATTGCATCCAGGTCTGTCCCCAGTCAAGAAGCTGCTGTGGTTGGTGCAGCTGCAGGGACAAGTGGGCCTCAATCAGGCATCAAATACCAGAGACTCAGCGCTGCCAGCTCCTCAAAGGAACTTATTATCCCAGAATTGAAGAAGAGAGCCAAAGGTTCTTTCCACACAAAACATCAGCAATCAAGGCGCCTGGAGCTGAGAACAGCAGAGGCCCAGCGCCCAGCCATGCAGCCTTGAACCTGGCTGTCACAGTCGACACAGCTCTCCTCTGACCTCCGGGGACTGGATTTCAGCCGGGCCCTGTTCTTCCTTACAATCACCGAGGGGGGCGTCTATCAGGCCCAGAGAGACACCAATACCAGCTAACATCACACACCTCACCACAGAGAAGTGGTTCACATTAGGTAGGGGTGAGTTGATTCAATGTTTGAGCAAATCTAGCAGGCGAAGTTTGAAGTTGCTAATTTTGTGTGGCCCGTGAATGATGTTCTACATACCCAAATGGCCCATGATAGGATAAAGACTGCCCACTCCTCCTTCACAGGGTCCCCCAGTAACCCCTTTGCTAACTTCTGTCATACTTTGCAATTATATCTTTATTTTGCACATGTCCCCAACCTGCCAGCAGACGGAATGGCCTGTGAGAGCAGGGGCTTTCTGACCTGCTGTGGTCCTCACTATAATCCCAGCTCCTGGCACAGGGACTGGCATGGAGCGGGTGCTCCAAAAATGTTGCCTCCGTTTGTGGGTGGGTGGATGGACGGAGGGACTGAGGAACACCAAGAGAAGAGGTTCAGGGAAACATTTTTTTAAAAATCCAGAGGGAGGGTAGGGTGGAAAGGGGGAACCGATTACAAGGAGCTACACATAACCTCCTCACTGGGGGATAGACAACAGAAAAGTGGGTGAAGGGAGACATCAGACAGTGTAAGATATGGCAAAATAATAATAATTTATAAATTATCAAGGGTTCATGAGGGAGGGGAAAGTGGGGAGGGAGGGAAGAAAATGAGGAGCTGATACCAAAGGCTCAAGTACAATGATGATGGAAACAAGTGTACAAATGTGCTTGACACAATGGATGGATGTGTGGATTGTGATAAGAGCTGTGGGAGCCCCAATAAGATGATTAAATTAAAAATAAAATTTAAAACCCCAAAACTAAACTAGCTGCCATCGAGTCAATGCTGACCCACAGTGACCCCTACGGGTTTCCAAGACTGTAACTGCTTTCTCCCACAGAGCTGCCAGGGAGTTCAAACTGCCAACCATTCAGATTGCAGCCAGACAAATAACCACTACACCACCAGGGCTCCCAGGAAGCACACGGGCTTGTTGTTATTATGGAGGAAAGACTCAGACCTTCCAAAAGATCTGCCTCTTGGCCTGGGCCACCATCCCCTGCGCCCTCTGCCCTCAAGACTGGTAGTGTTGGGTGGGAGGCCGGGCTGCTTGACACCTGTAGCTATGAGGAGCACGGGGCAGCGGGCCCAGGTGCAGGGGTGGAGGGACTCCTGGGAGATGCTTTTCTACAGGAGTGAGAAGGAGCAGGCAGGAGGAGAGACAGGGCTGTCAATTTAATACAAACACCTTTCAAGGTCCCTCCACTTCCCAGGATACTCAGGGGTGAGGGGAGGAGGGGGGCCCGCAGCCCCAAGGAGCATTTACCTCGAGGATAAGTAACCCAGCTGACATGCCTACCTGTCTGCCCACCTGCCTCTGCCCGTGCAGTGCCCTCTGCCTGGAATAGACCCTTTTCCTGCTTCTCTGTCTGGTGACCTCCTACTCATGCCCCAAAGGCCATCTCCATTGTGACACTCTGTTTGCGGCTCCAGCCTCTGCCACCAGGGTACCAGGTGAGCTCCCAGAAGGCAAAGGGCGGTCTGACGCCACTCGGCCCCAGGACGCAGTTCGGGGTGGGGTCCAGAGTAGGGTGGCGTTTTTCTCCCTCGGAAGAAAGCTGAGACCTCGACTGCTGGCGCTGCCCATAGTGACCAATCTTCCAAATGGTTCCCCTTGCAAGGCTGCTTCCCGCGGCCCCGACAGGGAGGCCTAGTTGCAAGGACCCTGGCAGCCCGACAGTGGGGCCCAACTACCTCTGCCAACAGCAGGTTTGTGGCAGGAACAGAAGCTGGGGCAGGTGGGGAGAGGACATGGCTTGGGGGAGAAGCCAAGACAGGACCAAGGCACCCTCAGACAGACAGACGGGAGACAGAGCCAAGCACCCGTGGCCCCCCCACCAAGCGGCTCTCAAGTCCCCCCAGTTGCTCCTTCCTCCCCCGCAGCTTGGGAAAGGTCAGGTGCCGCTGAAACCTCTCGTTCAGTTTTCATGAGCCTGGAAGAAGTCCCCTGGGAGCATCAAAGCCTGCTCCTTGATCAGCCCGAGCCTAACGCTCGTCCCTTATTGAGGTGGCAGTCACCTCGGGAGAAGTTGTTGTTGCTGTGGTCCTTAGGCTTGGTTCTGACCCATAGCAACCATATGCACAGCACCATGACACCTGCCCAGTCCCGGGCCTTTCTCACCTTGGAGCCCATCACTGCAGCTGCTGGGTGAGTCCAGCTCTTTGATGAGCTTCCTGTCCTTCTATGACCCTCTACTTTACTAAGTATGCTGTCCAAGAAGGACTAGGGAAACAAGACCCCAGCAATGACAATTTGGGGGCCATTATTGGTTAGACACTGGGCTGCTCACCACAAGCTCAGCAGTTTAAAACCACCAGCCACTCCGCGGGGGAAAGATGGGGCTTTCTACTTCCATACGGAGTTACCATCTCGGAACCCCACAGGGAGCAGTGCTACCCTGTCCCATGGGGCCACTGTGAGTTGGACAGCCCCAGTGGCAGTGAGTTTGGAGTTTTAACGCTTCCATTCCTGGGACATGAAAGGGTCTCCAGCCACCCACCACCACTACTACGGGGACAGTAGTGATTTACTGGGAAGATTCCCGCCTTCCGGGCAGGAGGCCTGAGTTCCAGTCCCAGCCGTGCACCTGTGTGTCCCTGAGGAGGTGTGTGTTGCTGTGAAACTGAACATGGGACTTCCAAAGGAAGATGGATGGAGGGGAAATGCCTGACAGTCCAGTTCTGAAAACCAGTCGACGAAAACCCAGTGGGCCTCAACCAGCTGACCCCTGGCTGACTATGGGGGAGGACAAGGGAGGGGTACCATTTCGCTCTGTGATCTTGGGATCAGCATGAGTCAGGGGTCAAATCCACAGTGGCTAACCGGACCTGCATACTGGAGGGGAGACTGGAAGGCAGGCAGACCCCCACCCCCAACTCCCCCACCCCGCGAAGGCCAGTCAATCCCAACCCAACACCAAACCCACTGCCCTGGAGCCACCCCATGGGACAGAGGTGAGCTGCTCCTCAGGGTGTCCCAGACAGAGCTCTGTGTGAGAACAACCTGCCTCCTCTTTGGAGAGGCTAGTGAGCCTGGATAGGGCAGTACACAAGGCAGTCCTCTGCCCTATCCAGGCTCTCCAACCGCAGCCAGTGGGGCAGGAAGAGCCCCGTGAATCCTTGAAGGGGCAGCAGGGGCAGTGGGAAGCCCTGGCCTGGGTTCCCCGACCCACCCTTGAAGGGCACTTTCCACTTCCTGCTCGTGCCCCTACCCCACTCCATGGCCCAGCTGCTCCAGGAAGCCTGCCAACTGCTCTGGCTTCTGCCCCATCCACCTCCCTCAATCTGGCATGGGCCTTATGTCCTCCCATGCAGCCCCCACCCCCATGAGCCTCCTCTCCTCAACGCCCTCCTCCGCTCCAGCCACCCAGATATCTGCACGGGTGTCTCTCGATGTCCTGTGTCCCTTCTCAGTATCTCAGTCACTTCCCACCCCTCTCTGAGTACCGGTGCCCTCTCTGGACACTGATGCCCCATCTGAGGGATGGCCTAGAAGCAAGGTCAAGGCTGAGCGTTCACAGCTCCAAAAGGGGGAGAAGGGCTTCGGGGGACTTTGGCACCCTGTATAGTTGCTAACTGGCTCCCGGGAAATCATTCTGCCCACTAGGAGGGAGACTGAGGGCTGGCTGGGTGGGAGATGCCCCAGACTCTTCCCATATCCTCATTTCTTGCCACTCCAACAACCTGCTGTTCTTTCTCCCTTTCACACACACACTCATACACACCAGACAAGCTCTGTGCACGCTTCCCTCTCCCTCCCCCACCCCCCTGCACCCCGAGGCAAGCTCTTACCAAGATGGTGGCAGCCACAGCCCCGGCCTCCTTGTCCACCAGCGGTATGACCAGCACTGAGGGGGAGAGGGCAAGGAGGTGGTCCTGTGCGGCCAGCGGGGCTCAGAGACCGAGCCGGACCCAAAGGGGAGACGAAGACGCACAAAAAGAGGCTGGTACCAAGGCACAGAGAGACCCAGAGAGAGGGCTCCTGAGGGGCAACAGCCCCTGTACAGAGGGGCAGGACGCGACCTCACTCGTGAACACCCCATGCTCCTCCCTGCAGCCCTAGGAGCTGAGCGCCCTGATTTCACAGATTAGCCAAGTGAGGTCCCGAAAGGGGAAGTGACTTGCCCCAGATCACACAGCAAGTCAGGTCTCCTGACTCCCCGTCTTGTGCACTTTCCACATGGAGACAGAGGACAGAGACCTAGAGAGACTGAGACACCAGGCAGAGGGGAGATGTGGCACACAGAGGGCTTGGAGGAGAAGAGAGAGAAAAACAAAGATGGTGACAGAGACAGCGTGGCAATGACCCCTCATCTAGCCTGGAACAGACACAGGCACATGGGAGCCGTGGCCACTGGGAAGTGAGCCCTGGGAGGGACCGAGCCCCGGACATTCATGGTCTCCTTTGATCCTCCTGGCAGCGTCCCCTCAATCAGTACTCTCCTTCCCAATTTACAGATCAGGACACCGAGGCTTAGAGAAGTCAGTAGCACACGAAAGAGAGAGAGAGAATTAGCTGGAGGGGTTGCCAGAGACACACAGCAAGAGAAACAAGGAGACAGCAAGATAAAAGCAGAGGGACAAACAGACATGACTTGGGGACCCCGGCCACAATCCCTCCCTGCCGCTGCCCAGCTCCAAGCTCTTACCTTGGGTGTTGGGGGCCAGTGGAGCCACCAGTTTGGCCAAGGGCTTCCCTGGCAAGTCCGAGGGGCCCAGTCCATGACAGGCTAGCCGTTTCCGGGAGGTCACAGCCTCTCTGGAAAAAGGACAGGACCCCACCTCTCAGACCATGCACTGAAGAGGCGCAGGCCCAGGACTGTGGCCATGTAGTAGGCTGGATCCTGCAACATCTGGGACGGTCTGGACAAGTTTGCCTGCTGCAGGTTGGACTCAAGGAGGGCCAAGTGGCCAGAGCCACCGGGAAAGGCCCAGGCAAGGGCCAGGACAGATCACCAGGCAACAACCAGAGCCAAGCAAAGGACAAGGGCTCCAGCCAGCCTGCGCCGACTCCAGCCCGTCAGCCATTATGTGACTCGTACTTAGGCCAGTGTCCTAACTCCTCTGGGCCTCTCAGAGAACACTGGGGTGGGGAAGGATGAAATTATAACTATAACCACCCCCAGGAAAGAATTATAGAGCAACTTGGGGTGTTAGCCGGGGGAGGGGGGCATGAGAGTTCATCTTCCCAAACAAAGTCAATGATGCACTGTCTAAGCAATTTACGGAGACTAACCCGGGATTCCCATCAAAGCTAGCAATCCGGCATTCTCACCATCCCCATTTCCAGAGGGAGAAAGCGGGGCACAGAGAGGTTAAGTAACCCGTCCAAGGTCAGACAAGCTAAATAACTCGGGTACAGCCAGACTTTGAACCCAGGCAACTTGGTACCAGAGCCCATACTTTTTACCACTTGAACCTTCTCAAAGAGCTGAGGGCGGCTGGTCTGAGCGCCTAGGAGGCCAAAGGCGAGTGCGTGCGTGCGGATGAGAAGTGGGGACGTAGCAGGGCGGGCTAGAGTGGGAACAAGGAGTTTCTCTCTGTCCCCATCACAACCCCGATCTCTCACCCCTCCTGCTTCATTATGTGTGTGGCTGTTCACCAAGTGTCACTCCCTGATGATGAATTCTCCCTAGCCCCTCATCCCTCACAGGGCCGCCACTCCACGTAATTGGCTTTGTAGGAACTGCCTGGCCTGGACCGGGGAGGGCGGCGGGTACAGGGGGAGAAGGGAACGTGCTGGGACACAATGCCAGCATGTGAGATTACTGAGGGGGCACTGAGGAGAGACAGGGTGAGCTGCAATTCTCCAAATCAGGAGGCCACACCCACTAGGGAAACTGAGGACCCAAGAGCCTGAGCATCTCATTCGGGGTTCCACAGCAGCCAAAATCTGACCTGCTCATGGAACACCCCCACCCCCCCACTTTCAAAGCTAGCCCTTCACAGCTCCTGGAATGCTGGGGTTCAGCTCTGTGCTGCCTGTCACCCCAGGAAGACTAGGGACCGAGGGTAGCACGAAGACCACAGAGTCACAATTCCCAGGAGTGCACTGGTGACGGCTGAGGCTGGCCTTGGTGACCCTTAGTCAAGACTCCCTCCTGGGGACCCCATGGAGCCATTTAGTCTCAGATCACCTGGTTGTGAGGAATCCACAGGGTGGCGCTGCTCCCCGTGCTGTGCTGCTGGTCAGTGAGCACTTCAGCCTCACCCCAGGGACCCCTGACTCCCCACTCCCCACCTCCCACCCATCTTTCCTGGAGGAACTTAAGGGGAATTTGTCCTCCGATTTTTTTGGTTTTGTGCAAAACTTCCTCCTTCTGCCTGGATCAACCCAACGTGCCCTAGAAGCCTCCCCCAGACCCCATCCCCTTGCCCCCCAACCCCGCACAGGTACCTCCAAAGGCAACCCAGGTCATTCTGAGCTCACTGTCCCCACCCCACCCCTGAGTGACACACCCACCCCCTGGGTTCCATTTGGCTGAGCCATAAATTATCCTCCATGTGTCCCTATTCCTCCTCTGCCCCCTTCTCTGGTTGGGGTCACCTCTGTGTCTCTCCCCTGCCTCCTGCATCCTGCTGGGGACCCTGAAAGCCCTTCTCCTCCCCAACAGATCAAGTGCAAGCTTTTTACTCAGAAGTCCTCCTTATGGGAGTGGGCTCCTTAAAGAGCCTTTTCTCCGGGTCCTTCTGGATCTAGGTGCTGCACAGAGGGGCTGGGGTGGGGAGTGGTGGGGGGGGGGGGGTGGATGCATGCTGACTCTGACTCGGAGGCTAGCATGGTGGGGAGTCCAGGCAGGAGGGCTCTGACTACAGGAAGGAGAGCAGGTCCTCGCCTGTGGGAGTCGGGGAAGGCTTCCTGGAAGAGGCCGCATCTGAGTTGAGGCACTGGAGGTGGATGGGAAAGGAGGCACAGGCAGCCTGCACAAAGGCTCCAGGAGAGAGAGCAGGTGTGTCTGCTGGACAGTCCAGCCGTGAGGAGGTCAGTGTGGCTGGGCAGCAGAGAGCGAGGCTGGAGAGTGGCCAGGTGCCTGAGGAGGTAGGCTGACCCAGGGGAGGGACTGGGAGTAGAGGTGGGGGGGGGGGCGGGGGAGGCAAACGGAAGTCACAGGTAAGCCTCTCACAACACAGGAAACACACACTGGCCCACACACCATGACGGGCTGCTCCCCTCCTGCCTTCTGAGACAGAGGAGGGACACACTGGGCAGATGAGCCTGAGCAGGACCCAGAGCCCCCAGCCAAGTGCTGAGGCTGCTACTGGGTCTCAGCCTCAAGAAGCCCCTCACCTTGGCACCTTGCTCCACAACCTGCCCTCCCAGGTCCTGCACAGGAGGGTGCCAGGCAAGGCCCCTCTCAGAACTTCCTCTCTTCCCCATCCCTCCTTCCCCCAGCCTCCCCCAAACTTCTGTCCCCCAGACAGGGCATTCTCAGACCAAGCCTTAGCACCCACACATGAGGGTGGGGCTCTGTACTGCTTAGAACCTCTGGTGGCTCTCCCTCAATTCAGAGTCCCTCCCTGTCACCTCCCCTCTCTCCCGCCTCATTTTTCTGGCCTGGGTCTTGCCTTCCAGGCTAGTGATGGGAGGGGTAGGGATCCATCCCCCCCAGCCCTCCCCCCCCCCAGCCAGCTGTCCCAGCTGAAGACCCAGGTGCTTAGATAGTCATCGACAGACCCATGAAGATAAAGACAGATGGGCAGAGATGGAAGACAGGAATGGGTGTGGGTTTTATGACTGCTCCTTCCCTTTAACAACTATTTGTTCAGTGGAGAAAGGGTGGAGGGAAAGGCTGTCTGTAATCTGGGTGATGTCCTGGAAGGTGCTAAGTGCCCAGGCCCCTGGGCTGCTCTCTGAGGCCCACATCCTGCTCTCAAACCAGCTTTGCTGAGACCCCACCCCCTGGTTAAGCCCTATCCCCACACTGAGATCCTCCCCCTTTCAGAAACAGGCCTGGTCCCTCTTTCCTCTCCCTCTTCCACAATGTGAGAATCCAGACAGGGGAACACACTGTGCCCTGGGTCCCCCGAGACAAGCCAGAGGGACAGGCAGACATTGCACTGAGTGGAAACCAGGCCAACGCTAAAGAAGAACTTTCTTAAAGTTGGGCCCTGGGTCCCCCAGCATCCGAGGGTTGGGGGGAGGTCGGTTCTCAGCTGAAAGGCTGAGATTGTGCAGCAGCTCTCAGCAGCCTGGAGTCAGGAACTCTGAGGTGGCAGAAGGCAACGTAGGAAGAAGAAACAGGCTGGGAGAGCAAGTGGGGGTGGGGCACTGCCAGGAAGACCCTTCCTCCAGGCAGCCACCTCCAATCCTCTCCAGCCCTGAGACACACACATACACACGCCCCTCAGACAAGGCCTTTCTAGAAGGGGACTGGAGGCCCAGAGCAATCGATTGTGTGGGACTGGGAATGTGTCCATGCTGTCCCAGCTCTGGGGGCTTCCCCTCCCACCTCCTCAGCAGAAGCCCAGAGGCCAGGGCCAAGTGTGGGCAGACCCGTCCCTGCCTGGATGCCTGCTCTGACTATGGGCACCTCTTAGGTGACAGAGTAGTGGGGCTTGGAGGAGGGCTGGGCCTCGGAGAAGTACCCTGTGGATTGGCGGAGACTGAGATGGAGCGGAAAGGGCTGCTGAGGGAGGGACTGCAGGAGCCTGCACAAGGAGGCAGGGAAGCCTAACTCCTCCTCGGTCTAGGAGGGGGACAGTGGGAGGGGGATAGGTCCTGCCAGGACCCTCTTAACGCCCACTGTGGTCCATCTCCACCCTGCTTTTCCTCTCAGCCCATTCTCTGTCGCTTCCCCTTGGGCCTTCTCTGTCTTTGTCACCCAGACTCACTGAGTACCTGCTGCTGCAGCTTGCCAGTGGCCCCACCTCAGCTCCCCTGGGAGAGCACCCCCACACCCCAACACCCTGAGCCCTGCCAGCACCTCAGGCACCACCTCCGCTCCGACCTAATGGGCCCAGAGCCGCAGAGGTCACCACTGGGAGGACCCTGCAAACAGCCTGCTGGTCTGATAGAAACAGGGGGTCCAGGTCGGAAGTCCGTTTCCCCAGGCCTCCCGATGAGCTCCTCTCCACCACGGCGCCCTGAGGATGAGCTGTGCACTTGACACTTCCAAGCTCACCCAAGCTCGGGGCGGTGTTAAAGCCCCAAACCACCCTCACCGCCACCAACTCAGTCCTGACTCAGAGTGACCCATGGGGCCGGGTAGAGCTGCCCCTGTGAGTTTCTGAGACTGCAGCTCTTGGAGGGAGTCGAAAGCCTCATCTTTCTCCTGGGGAGCGGCCCGTGGTTTTGAACAGCTAACCTTGCAGCTAGCAGCCCAATGTGTGACCACTATGCTACCAGGGCTCCTCCTGGTGGTGTTAGGTGCTGTCAAGTCAGTTTTAATGAGGCGGGGAGACCAGGGGTCTTTCCACCCTGGAACTGGTAGCACTTAACCACTGCACCAACCAAGGTGCCTTTAAACCATGAGAGCAAGTCGAGCTAGGCCCTGTCTGACCTCGATTCCAGGGCTCTCACCTCTTCCACATGCCAAGGTCTCAAGCTCTGCGTCTGCTGGACCCTCCAAGAGAACAGGCTCCAACCCCCCAAGGCCCCTAGCAATCCACAGCCACAGCTGTGGGGTGGGCAGGCAAAGGAGACCGA